>NC_142182.1:17829642-18438928 GCF_026936395.1 Plectropomus leopardus
AGCAAAAAACTCATCCATCTTGAGAGTTTGATCCTGTCCCCGGCCCGTCATTACATGCCTGGAGGGGCAGAATGTCCTGGACTGTGGGACCATGAGACTCCTCTAAGCTCAGAGCCATCTGGCTATGCTACATTTCCCAAAAGCATACATTTTGAGTTGCACTTTGCCTTTCCCTCTGGTGCCTTATTTTCACTGTGTTTGTCATTTCAGCCCCTTTCTCATGCCGGCACTTAGTGTAATAATATGAACTTCACAGCTCTGTACCTATACGTACGTATGTCTTCTCTCTTGCATTCTCTCTCTTTACTGAAGTGCGCCAACTTATGCCTGCAAGGCTTAGAAACATCAAGACCATCTGGTTGTCAAATTCCCACAATACTATTTTTTTCTCTGTTTGTGCAGCCTGCTGTCATCAGAGCCTCTCCTCCAGTTTATCTGTCTCTCGTCATCCACTTTTTCGTCATAGACGAAGGGTCAGGGGTCAATCTCAGAAGTGGTTACTATTAGAAATGAGCTGTAACATTTTTTTAAGAGATCAATCTTTCACACGTTCTCCAGCTGAGGAGCTCTGCTGCTCACCTGGGCACATTATTATAAGACCATCTGTCTGCTTCCCAAAAATAAAACAAGTTTAATCTTTTTTTCTGCCACCCTCTACTGCTCAATTTTTGTTTTATTAGTGGTGATTTTGACTTCATAAAGGGGAAAAATGAATGGCCATATGTCTGCTTTGATAATAAAACACGGCAGGGAGGTCCCTACTCCCTATAAATTGAGTTGAATTGTTGTTTTTCAAACATGCACATGTGGGTGCTGTTGATGGCAGTGCACAAGGTTATCTGGCTGTTGGGATGAATTGTTTTGAGAAAGAAGTCATTCACTCCAGCTGGAGCTGTTGAAAGCAGTTTGGAAGTACATCACCTTTAATATTTTAAATTTACTTATTGCAACGACTTTATGGCTATGGTAGTTTTCAATGTCGCAAATGGGTAGGGTTTCTGCAGTAGGATCAGAATCTGTCACAATGTGTGTGTGTGTGTGTCTGTGTGCGTGTGTATGTGTATGTAGGCTTATGTATATTGACGTTTTATTATACACAGTCATAAAATATATGAGACCTACCCCTGATCAGTCTCTTTGCAGTGAAAAGCCTTCTGTTTGATTTATTGACCCTACGCGGTCTTGCGGCAGACAGTGGTGCTTGTAACGCAGAGGATGCAGACAGTTACGTCTCACAGAAGATTCAACTAGTGACTGGGACTCTGTATCTGTGAAACATAGATAAAAAACAAGAGAAAAACTTTTTTTTGTATTTTTATTATTATTTGTAGTAATACGGAAGTTAATACTGACGCTCGGTAGCATCACAAACAATTAACTGTAATGCATCCATGCCACAAACAGATAATATCATACAACATGCAATAAAATAAAGATGCTATTACTGTTCCATCCCTCAATAGGGCAGCGCTGCTTGCCAAACTTATGTGATATGTCACCGGAAGACTCTCTGACTTTCTCCCTCACCTTTCCTTTCTCACCCCAGCAAGTTCGTTCTTCATTCAAACTCTGTGAGCGGTTAAAAAAAAAAAAACCCAGACAGATCTAATCCAGCCTAAGAGATGGATGAGATGTTAGCAGTCAGTAATTATGAACAAGCCCGAGGAGGGGTGCTGGATGGACGGATTACTGTCCTCACTTTTCCTGCTGAGATGACAGCGGACAGCGAGCCTTGATAAACCAGGGTGATGGCCGGACAGATCATCAGCCTCTGCCCTCCAGCCTGGATGATAGCGAGCTGAGGGTCTCAGCGAGGCCATGGTGGGATACCAGCGTGATGGGTGTTCGGGTTGATAATGCAAGTACATCCGTTGATTTGTCTCCGGAGGAGATGGGTTGTAATGCTCCGAGGAACACCGCTGGGTTGTGGACTTGAAAACTCTGACCACCGACGATACGTTCGGAAGCTGATAAATCTGTTAGTTGAGAGAATTTTTTGCAAACAAGTCTCACAAATGTCACAAAGTTTACAGGATGATAATATATGAAGAGATTGGAATTATAAAACAGTACCATAGTCTGACTGCATCAGGTTGATGTCTTCAAACTCATCAGGAATAACTTTGAGGCAAAAGTAGATTATATTTTAGATGGTTATAATAAAAATATGAATTAAAAAAGAAGCAAACATGCATTTAAGAAATTGAAATTAAAATTACTCCCCAGGGATCAAAGGAGTCTCAATGTGCTGAGGAGTCGGGTGGATCTCCCCGCAAACTTTATTTTCTACTACTGCATAAAATGTCGCATTTAAATTATTCTAAATAAATTGTTATTATTTTACAAAAATGAAAAAGGAAAAAACAGGTCAAATTATTTCATACCACATTGAGGCTTCATCTTGTCTAGATTTTGTTAGATCCTAATGTGGTTGATGATGAGGGAGGATTATTTTATACACCCGGACCATATTTTGAACAACATTTGAAACAAGGAATTTCATTCCATATAAAGATACCGGGACAATAGATGCGTTGAGGCTTAGGCCTGTATTTAAACAATTAGAATACAAAAAAACTTGTTGCTTTAAAAGATAAGTTATTAGGAAAATAGATGCATTGAGGCCTATATTTTACCCATCTATCATTTTTTTATCATTGATTTTGTTATGCCGTGCTCTGTGTGTATGTGTATGTGTGTGAGTGATGGGGAATGCAGAGTGCAGATGAGGGCTGAGGGAGGGGTGTGTGTATCTTGCAATGACAGTAGATCAATTCTTGACAAGAGTTTTATCCTTCAGGGAGAATGATCCAAAGATTATGCCACCCAGTTGTTTTCTTTGTCCATCCCCAGTCAGATGGCTCTGGCATCTCTGGATCCACCACCAATACCTGGTTCAAACAGCTGGCCTTGTGTGTGTGAAGGACTCAGAGTGTCAGACAGTGTTGGATTGATTGGTGCAACCACTATGTGAACAGCAATGTACCAAAGCTTTACCCGACACCAAAGGTAACCCTCAGATCATTTCAAAGTAAAGTAGAAAATAATATTAATGTATAATATTTTTAAAAGCTTGATTTTGAAAAGTGCATTTTGCGCACAGAGCGATATAAGTGTGTGTGATATTGAAGTGGTCCCTAAGGGTTAATGATGTTGCTTTTACAGCTGGTTGTTGTTGATGTTGTCGTCGTGTGTTTTGATTGTTTGAGCTTTATAGCTGTATATAAGCTGATATGAGCGGTTTCCTCCTGTTTCAGTCTTTGACAGGGGTGCCCAAACTTTTTAAATGGGGGCCATATGAGATAATGGGAAAAACCCTGTCAGCTGCTTCTTGCATCATATGGGTTATAAGTGAATCAATTAGATTTTTTGCCCCAATGTTATGCTGTTTTGTGTTTTGTGGTCCATGTTCAGTGCCTTTTGTTTTCCTAGACTGCACCAGTTGGCCTGAAGGACTGAGGCTGAGGCAGTCGTCAATACAAAAACTCGGGTGTTGGGGAGGCCATGAAAGAGGAAAGTGTTGCTGGGGAAGGGGACATCTGGAGTGCTCTGCTCCGCCTGTTGTCCCTGTGACCTGGCCTTGAATAAAAGGCAGTAAATGGCACAGGTTACAGAAATTCATGTGTTTTAATGATGAATTTCTGTTTTTACACGAGACAGACAATAAAGAATCAATCTATCAATCTATCTATCTACCCTCTAGGGGAGAGTCTCTAGACTTTTACTAGCTTTTGTTTCATTTGATGTGGATCTGATAAGACCGTGATGACTCAGCCAGTTAGTTTCGGGAGTTCCTCCCCCGTGACACAGCATTTTTATATACTTACGATATCTATTGCACGTCTGTCCGTCCTGGAAGAGGGATCCCTCACGATCCTCTGCTGCTCCTCCTGAGGTTTCTTCCTTTTTCTTCTCCCATTAAATGGTTCTTTTCGGAAGTTTTTCCTTAGGTGATGTGAGGGTCTAAGGGCAGAGAGATGTTGTATGCTGTAAAACCCTCTGAGGCAAAGCATGTTTTGTCTTAATGGGCTTTAAAAATAAAATTGTCTTGATTGCCCAGTAGCGCTCTCTATTTACAGTAGAATGGTAGAGTGTTCATCTGCGGTTAAAAAAGTTCAAATAATCTCCTTTCCACTTTTCCTTCTTCTCCACAGAAAACATCACGAGGTCAAGGAAAGATGTGAGGGAGACTTCATTAGGACGTAGGAAAAGACGACTCCACCTCTCCTCGGCTCTGTGATGATGCGATGGCTGGTGTTATTGATGAGGGTCTGCTGTGATCAAACTACAATGTTCAGATGATGGACGGCAGAAGCACATCCTCACGGTACTGGCTTTTATGCAGAAGGTTGTTTGTTTTTTTCTTGGCTGGCGAAGCAAAGGCCCTCTTGAAATTGCTAAAATGATTAGCGCCGAGCACCCCTATTTAAATTGAAGGAATGATTATGAGAGGCCGAGCACCAACCCCAGGGCGTTTTTTTTTTTCAATAAAAAAAATATAATATCCAAAATGTTTTCCTTAAATATTACCAAAAGTATTACAAGTATTTACAAAAAGTAAATATTATAAGAAGTGCACTAATGCAAATTTTAAATATGCTCTTAGATTTATTAAAAGAAATGAGAACACACTGAGGTCGGACTCACTTGCAAGGAAGTTGCAAAATAATAGCTACAATGATTTTTGGAAAGAGGTTAGAGCCTTGAATAAATGCAAGGCCTCTTTGCTGACAAACATTAATGGAGTAAGTGGCTCTGATGAAATTTGTCAGCTGTGGTGAAAACATTGTTATGATCTGTTTAATTGTAGCAAAAGCAATACACTTAGAGTTTGAAACATCCAGGCGTGACTGTTACTTCTCAAGAAATACAAGACGCAGTCTTTAAGCTAAAAGACAATAAGGTGTGCGGCATGGATAACATAACTGCCGAGCACTTAAAATTTGCTAGTAAAAAACTTTATCCTTTGTTAGCTTTGAGCATCACAGGTTTTTTAGTCCATGGAATCCTGCCAGACTGTTATATGTCATACTAGTGCCAGTTATTAAAGATAAATCTGCTAAACTGAACAGCTCAGACAACTACAGGCCCATAGCCCTGTCCAGTATTTTATCCAAAGTGCTGGAGAAAATCCTCTTGTCCAGGCTAGAGCAAGACATCTGCACTACTTATAATCAGTTTGGCTTTAAACATGAACATGGCATTGATATGTGCATTTTTGCTTTAAAGGAAATCCTTAACAAACAGACAAAATTCCACAGTGTTTGTTTGTTTTATTGATGCATTGAAGGCTTTCAATCGTGTAAATCATGAAAAATTATTTAAGAAACTGTTGCAAAGGGAGTTCCTGGATTCCTTGTAAGAATACTGGTGTTTTGGTATGCACATCAGAAAATGCAAATAAAATGGGAACATTCTGTATCTGCCCCATTTCAAGTGAGTAATGGTGTAATCAATCACCTTATGTATGCAGATGATTTGGTCATTTTATGTCTGTACAGTTTTGGACTTCAGCAGATTTTGAGTCTGTTCACAGTATGGCATGGATTTTGACATCAAATATAACGCAAATACGAGTAATATAATGGTTATCAGAAGTAAGGAAGACAGAAAATTGGTATTCCCTGACTTCCTCTTGTGTGGTACAGCTCTTAAGGTGTGTGATGAGGCCCGTCTGTGGCGTCGCTACAAAAAACACAGCTTGCAGAGACTGACTGTGGCCTGTGATGACAGCATGAGGCTTCTGCATAAAGCTGCCCGGAGTTCTACTGCGAGCCAAATGTTCGCCGATGTTGGTGTTCCTATTTGTTCTGCTGTAATAAGAAATGTTATTTATAGGTATATATGTAGAGTGGGAAAATCTGAAAATGGCATTATTTTGGCTCTAGCCAATCCTGACCTGAGTTCTGTAAGGTTTAAGTCTGTCATTTGTAGGCAATGGCGTTCACGTCTGTATGTTGTATGCTTGATTCACTGTGGTATGTATGTTTGTATGCATGTATGTATGAATGTATATATATGTGTGTGTGTGTGTGTGTGTATATGGACCTCTGTTTGAGCTGAGTCTTTAATAAAGTTTTGAATTGAAGAATTAAATTAATGGTGCTTTTGGCCCTTTTTGCAACTTCCTATGCTGTGGCGTGTCTCAGTAGACTATTCTAAGCAGTTTCCAGCTGTTTTTAGGACATGTCAAATTTTGACATTTTTCGCCTTAATATAGTCTTGCTTTATGGGTCATTTTTTCGACATGCCAAATTATGGTGTTTTTGTCAGTTTTTACAACTTTCTATGCCATGGCGTTTCTTGGCAGGCTATTCTAAGCTGTTTTCAACTGTTTTCATGAAGTTTTGGAACGTTTCAAATTTTGATGTTTTTGCCATACTATAGTCTTGCATTTTTGATATTTTTTTTGACATGCTAAATTATGATGTTTTAGACCAGTCTTGCAACTTTGTCAACTATTTTCAACAGTTTTTGGGACGTTTGAAATTTTGAATTTTTTTGCATTACTATTATCTTGCGTTTTCGGTCATTTTTTTCAACATTGCATATTATTATGTTTTCGGCCACTTTTGCAACTTTCTATGCTATGGCATGCCAGGCTATTCTAAGCTATATCCAGCTGTTTTCAACAGTTTTTGGGACATTTCAAATTTTGACATTTTAGGCCTTACTATATTCTTGGATTTTTTGGACATGCCATATTTGGTGATTTCTATAGTATGGTGTGTCTAGGCATGCTATTTAATGTGGTTTTCAACTATTTTCAACTGTTTTTAGGACGCTTCAGATTTTGAAATTTTTGCCATACAATGGCCTTTTCGACATGCCATATTATGGTTTTTGGCTGCTATTGCAACTTTCTGTGCAAATTTTGACATTTTAGGCCTTACTATTTTTTGGACATGCCATATTAGGTGTTTTTGGCCATATTTGCAACTGTCTATGCTATGCCGTGTCTTGGCAGGCTATTTAATGCTGTTTTAAACTATTTTCAGCTGTTTTTGGGACATGTCATTTTTTGACATTTTTGCCTTACTATAGTCTTGGATTTTTTGTCATTTTTTTGACATGCAATATTATGATGATTTTGGCCATTTTTGCAACTTTCTATGCTATGCCGTGTCTTGGCAGGCTATTTAATATTGTTTTCAACTATTTTCAGCTGTTTTTGGGACATGGCATTTTTAGACATTTTTGCCTAACTATAGTCTTGGATTTTTTGTCTTTTTTTTGACATGCAATATTATGATGTTTTTGGCCATTTTTGCAAATTTCTATGTTATGGCGTCTCTTGGCAGGCTATTTAATATTGTTTTCAACTATTTTCAGCTGTTTTTGGGACATGGCATTTTTAGACATTTTTGCCTTACTATAGCCTTGGATTTTTCGTCATTTTTTGACATGCAATATTGTGATGTTTTTGGCCATTTTTGCAACTTTCTATGCTATGGCGTCTCTTGGCAGGCTATTTAATGCTGTTTTTAACTATTTTCCACTGTTTTTGGGACATGTCATTTTTTGACATTTTTGCCTTACTATAGCCTTGCTTTCTTGGGTCATATTTTGGACATGCCATATTATGATGTTTTTGGCCGTTTTTCCAACTTTCTATGTTATTGCGTCTCTTGGCAGGCTATTTAATGCTGTTTTCAACTATTTTCAGCTGTTTTTGGGACATGTCATTTTTGACATTTTTGCCTTACTATAGTCTTGGATTTTTTGTCATTATTTTGGCATGCAATATTATGATGTTTTTGGCCATTTTTGCAACTTTCTATGCTATGGCGTGTTTTGGCAGGCCATTTAATGCTGTTTTCAACTATTTTCAGCTGTTTTTGGGACATGTCATTTTTGACATTTTTGCCTTACTATAGCCTTGGATTTTTCATCATTTTTTTGACATGTAACAATATGATGTTTTTGGCTATTTTTGCAACTTTCTATGTTATGGCGTCTCTTGGCAGGCTATTTAATGCTGTTTTCAACTATTTTCCACTGTTTTTGGGACATGTCATTTTTTGACATTTTTGCCTTACTATAGCCTTACTTTCTTGGGTCATATTTTCGACATGCCATATTATGATGTTTTTGGCCGTTTTTCCAACTTTCTATGTTATGGCATCTCTTGGCAGGCTATTTAATGCTGTTTTCAACTATTTTCAGCTGTTTTTGGGACATGTCATTTTTGACATTTTTGCCTTACTATAGTCTTGGATTTTTTGTCATTTTTTTGACATGCAATATTATGATGTTTTTGGCTATTTTTGCAACTTTCTATGTTATGGCGTCTCTTGGCAGGCTATTTAATGCTGTTTTCAACTATTTTCAGCTGTTTTTGGGACATGTCATTTTTGACATTTTTGCCTTACTATAGCCTTGGATTTTTTGTCATTTTTTTGACATGCAATATTATGATGTTTTTGGCCATTTTTGCAACTTTCTATGCTATGGCGTGTTTTGGCAGGCTATTTAATGCTGTTTTCAACAATTTTCAGCTATTTTTGGGACATGTCATTTTTGACATTTTTGCCTTACTATAGTCTTGGATTTTTTGTCATTTTTTCGACATGCAATATTATGATGTTTTTGGCCGTTTTTGCAACTTTCTATGTAATGGCGTCTCTTGGCAGGCTATTTAATGCTGTTTTCAACTATTTTCCGCTGTTTTTGGGACATGTCATTTTTTGAAATTTTTGCCTTACTGTAGTCTTGGATTTTTTGTCATTTTTTCGACATGCAATATTATGATGTTTTTGGCTATTTTTGCAACTTTCTATGTTATGGCGTCTCTTGGCAGGCTATTTAATGCTGTTTTCAACTATTTTCAGCTGTTTTTGGGACATGTCATTTTTGACATTTTTGCCTTACTATAGCCTTGGATTTTTCGTCATTTTTTTGACATGTAAAAATATGATGTTTTTGGCCGTTTTTGCAACTTTCTATGTTATTGCGTCTCTTGGCAGGCTATTTAATGCTGTTTTCAACTATTTTCAGCTGTTTTTGGGACATGTCATTTTTGACATTTTTGCCTTACTATAGCCTTGGATTTTTTGTCATTTTTTTGACATGCAATATTATGATGTTTTTGGCCATTTTTGCAACTTTCTATGCTATGGCGTGTTTTGGCAGGCTATTTAATGCTGTTTTCAACAATTTTCAGCTATTTTTGGGACATGTCATTTTTGACATTTTTGCCTTACTATAGTCTTGGATTTTTGTCATTTTTTGACATGCAATATTATGATGTTTTTGGCCGTTTTTGCAACTTCCTATGTAATGGCGTCTCTTGGCAGGCTATTTAATGCTGTTTTCAACTATTTTCAGCTGTTTTTGGGACATGTCATTTTTTTACATTTTGCCTTACTATAGTCTTGGATTTTTTGTCATTTTTTTGACATGCAATATTATGATGTTTTTGGCCGTTTTTGCAACTTTCTATGTAATGGCGTCTCTTGGCAGGCTATTTAATGCTGTTTTCAACTATTTTCAGCTGTTTTTGGGACATGTCATTTTTGACATTTTTGCCTTACTATAGCCTTGGATTTTTTGTCATTTTTTTGACATGCAATATTATGATGTTTTTGGCCATTTTTGCAACTTTCTATGCTATGGCGTGTTTTGGCAGGCTATTTAATGCTGTTTTCAACAATTTTCAGCTATTTTTGGGACATGTCATTTTTTGACATTTTGCCTTACTATAGTCTTGGATTTTTTGTCATTTTTTTGACATGCAATATTATGATGTTTTTGGCCGTTTTTGCAACTTCCTATGTAATGGCGTCTCTTGGCAGGCTATTTAATGCTGTTTTCAACTATTTTCAGCTGTTTTTGGGACATGTCATTTTTGACATTTTTGCCTTACTATAGTCTTGGATTTTTTGTCATTTTTTCGACATGCAATATTATGATGTTTTTGGCCGTTTTTGCAACTTTCTATGTAATGGCGTCTCTTGGCAGGCTATTTAATGCTGTTTTCAACTATTTTCAGCTGTTTTTGGGACATGTCATTTTTGACATTTTTGCCTTACTATAGCCTTGGATTTTTCGTCATTTTTTTGACATGCAATATTATGATGTTTTTGGCCATTTTTGCAACTTTCTATGCTATGGCGTGTTTTGGCAGGCTATTTAATGCTGTTTTCAACAATTTTCAGCTATTTTTGGGACATGTCATTTTTGACATTTTTGCCTTACTATAGTCTTGGATTTTTTGTCATTTTTTTGACATGCAATATTATGATGTTTTTGGCCGTTTTTGCAACTTCCTATGTAATGGGGTCTCTTGGCAGGCTATTTAATGCTGTTTTCAACTATTTTCAGCTGTTTTTGGGACATGTCATTTTTGACATTTTTGCCTTACTATAGTCTTGGATTTTTTGTCATTTTTTCGACATGCAATATTATGATGTTTTTGGCAGTTTTTGCAACTTTCTATGTAATGGCGTCTCTTGGCAGGCTATTTAATGCTGTTTTCAACTATTTTCAGCTGTTTTTGGGACATGTCATTTTTGACATTTTTGCCTTACTATAGCCTTGGATTTTTTGTCATTTTTTTGACATGCAATATTATGATGTTTTTGGCCATTTTTGCAACTTTCTATGCTATGGCGTGTTTTGGCAGGCTATTTAATGCTGTTTTCAACAATTTTCAGCTATTTTTGGGACATGTCATTTTGACATTTTTGCCTTACTATAGTCTTGGATTTTTCGTCATTTTTTGACATGCAATATTATGATGTTTTTGGCCGTTTTTGCAACTTCCTATGTAATGGCGTCTCTTGGCAGGCTATTTAATGCTGTTTTCAACTATTTTCAGCTGTTTTTGGGACATGTCATTTTTGACATTTTTGCCTTACTATAGTCTTGGATTTTTTGTCATTTTTTCGACATGCAATATTATGATGTTTTTGGCCGTTTTTGCAACTTTCTATGTAATGGCGTCTCTTGGCAGGCTATTTAATGCTGTTTTCAACTATTTTCAGCTGTTTTTGGGACATGTCATTTTTGACATTTTTGCCTTACTATAGTCTTGGATTTTTTGTCATTTTTTTGACATGCAATATTATGATGTTTTTGGCCGTTTTTGCAACTTCCTATGTAATGGGGTCTCTTGGCAGGCTATTTAATGCTGTTTTCAACTATTTTCAGCTGTTTTTGGGACATGTCATTTTTGATATTTTTGCCTTACTATAGTCTTGGATTTTTTGTCATTTTTTCGACATGCAATATTATGATGTTTTTGGCCGTTTTGCAACTTTCTATGTAATGGCGTCTCTTGGCAGGCTATTTAATGCTGTTTTCAACTATTTTCAGCTGTTTTTGGGACATGTCATTTTTGACATTTTTGCCTTTACTATAGCCTTGGATTTTTTGTCATTTTTTTGACATGCAATATTATGATGTTTTTGGCCATTTTTGCAACTTTCTATGCTATGGCGTGTTTTGGCAGGCTATTTAATGCTGTTTTCAACAATTTTCAGCTATTTTTGGGACATGTCATTTTTGACATTTTTGCCTTACTATAGTCTTGGATTTTTTGTCATTTTTTTGACATGCAATATTATGATGTTTTTGGCCGTTTTTGCAACTTCCTATGTAATGGCGTCTCTTGGCAGGCTATTTAATGCTGTTTTCAACTATTTTCAGCTGTTTTTGGGACATGTCATTTTTGACATTTTTGCCTTACTATAGTCTTGGATTTTTTGTCATTTTTTCGACATGCAATATTATGATGTTTTTGGCCGTTTTTGCAACTTTCTATGTAATGGCGTCTCTTGGCAGGCTATTTAATGCTGTTTTCAACTATTTTCAGCTATTTTTGGGACATGTCATTTTTTGACATTTTGCCTTACTATAGTCTTGGATTTTTGTCATTTTTTCGACATGCAATATTATGATGTTTTTGGCCGTTTTGCAACTTTCTATGTAATGGCGTCTCTTGGCAGGCTATTTAATGCTGTTTTCAACTATTTTCGGCTGTTTTTGGGACATGTCATTTTTTGACATTTTGCCTTACTATAGTCTTGGATTTTTTGTCATTTTTTGACATGCAATATTATGATGTTTTTATTATTTTTGCAACTTTCTATGTTATGGCGTCTCTTGGCAGGCTATTTAATGCTGTTTTCAACTATTTTCAGCTGTTTTTGGGACATGTCATTTTTGACATTTTTGCCTTACTATAGCCTTGGATTTTTTGTCATTTTTTTGACATGCAATATTATGATGTTTTTGGCCATTTTTGCAACTTTCTATGCTATGGCGTGTTTTGGCAGGCTATTTAATGCTGTTTTCAACAATTTTCAGCTATTTTTGGGACATGTCATTTTTGACATTTTTGCCTTACTATAGTCTTGGATTTTTTGTCATTTTTTTGACATGCAATATTATGATGTTTTTGGCCATTTTTGCAACTTCCTATGTAATGGTGTCTCTTGGCAGGCTATTTAATGCTGTTTTCAACTATTTTCAGCTGTTTTTGGGACATGTCATTTTTTGACATTTTGCCTTACTATAGTCTTGGATTTTTTGTCATTTTTTTGACATGCAATATTATGATGTTTTTGGCCGTTCTTGCAACTTTCTATGTAATGGCGTCTTTTGGCAGGCTATTTAATGCTGTTTTCAACTATTTTCAGCTGTTTTTGGGACATGTCATTTTTGACATTTTGCCTTTCTATTGTCTTGGATTTTTTGTCATTTTTTTGACATGCAATATTATGATGTTTTTGGGCCATTTTGCAACTTTCTATGCTAATGGCGTCTGGCAGGCTTTTTATTGCTGTTTTCTACTATTTTCTGCTATTTTTTGGACTTGTCATTTTTGTTATTTTTGCTTTTCTATAGTCTTGGATTTTTGTCATTTTTTGACATGCAATATTATGTTGTTTTTGGCCATTTTTGCAACTTTCTATGTTATGGCGTGTCTTGGCAGGCTATTTAATGCTGTTTTCAACTATTTTCAGCTGTTTTTGGGACATGTCATTTTTGACATTTTGCCTTACTATAGCCTTGGATTTTTGTCATTTTTTGACATGCAATATTATGATGTTTTTGGCCATTTTTGCAACTTTCTATGCTATGGCGTGTTTTGGCAGGCTATTTAATGCTGTTTTCAACTATTTTCAGCTGTTTTTGGGACATGTCATTTTTTGACATTTTGCCTTTCTTTAGTCTTGGATTTTTTGTCATTTTTTTTACATGCAATATTATGATGTTTTTGGCCTTTCTTGCAACTTTCTATGTAATGGCGTCTTTTGGCAGGCTATTTAATGCTGTTTTCAACTATTTTCAGCTGTTTTAGGACATGTCATTTTTTGACATTTTGCCTTACTATAGTCTTGGATTTTTTGTCATTTTTTTACATGTAAAAATATGATGTTTTTGGCCGTTTTTGCAACTTTCTATGTTATTGCGTCTCTTGGCAGGCTATTTAATGCTGTTTTCAACTATTTTCAGCTGTTTTTGGGACATGTCATTTTTGACATTTTTGCCTTTACTATAGCCTTGGATTTTTTGTCATTTTTTTGACATGCAATATTATGATGTTTTTGGCCATTTTTGCAACTTTCTATGCTATGGCGTGTTTTGGCAGGCTATTTAATGCTGTTTTCAACAATTTTCAGCTATTTTTGGGACATGTCATTTTTGACATTTTTGCCTTACTATAGTCTTGGATTTTTTGTCATTTTTTTGACATGCAATATTATGATGTTTTTGGCCGTTTTTGCAACTTCCTATGTAATGGCGTCTCTTGGCAGGCTATTTAATGCTGTTTTCAACTATTTTCAGCTGTTTTTGGGACATGTCATTTTGATATTTTTGCCTTACTATAGTCTTGGATTTTTGTCATTTTTTTGACATGCAATATTATGATGTTTTTGGCCGTTTTGCAACTTTCTATGTAATGGCGTCTCTTGGCAGGCTATTTAATGCTGTTTTCAACTATTTTCAGCTGTTTTTGGGACATGTCATTTTTGACATTTTGCCTTTACTATAGCCTTGGATTTTTTCGTCATTTTTTTGACATGCAATATTATGATGTTTTTGGCCATTTTTGCAACTTTCTATGCTATGGCGTGTTTTGGCAGGCTATTTAATGCTGTTTTCAACAATTTTCAGCTATTTTTGGGACATGTCATTTTTGACATTTTTGCCTTACTATAGTCTTGGATTTTTTGTCATTTTTTTGACATGCAATATTATGATGTTTTTGGCCGTTTTTGCAACTTCCTATGTAATGGGGTCTCTTGGCAGGCTATTTAATGCTGTTTTCAACTATTTTCAGCTGTTTTTGGGACATGTCATTTTTGATATTTTTGCCTTACTATAGTCTTGGATTTTTTGTCATTTTTTCGACATGCAATATTATGATGTTTTTGGCCGTTTTTGCAACTTTCTATGTAATGGCGTCTCTTGGCAGGCTATTTAATGCTGTTTTCAACTATTTTCAGCTGTTTTTGGGACATGTCATTTTTGACATTTTTGCCTTACTATAGCCTTGGATTTTTTGTCATTTTTTTGACATGCAATATTATGATGTTTTTGGCCATTTTTGCAACTTTCTATGCTATGGCGTGTTTTGGCAGGCTATTTAATGCTGTTTTCAACAATTTTCAGCTATTTTTGGGACATGTCATTTTTGACATTTTTGCCTTACTATAGTCTTGGATTTTTCGTCATTTTTTTGACATGCAATATTATGATGTTTTTGGCCGTTTTTGCAACTTCCTGTGTAATGGCGTCTCTTGGCAGGCTATTTAATGCTGTTTTCAACTATTTTCAGCTATTTTTGGGACATGTCATTTTTTGACATTTTGCCTTACTATAGTCTTGGATTTTTTGTCATTTTTTTGACATGCAATATTATGATGTTTTTGGCCATTTTTGCAACTTTCTATGTAATGGCGTCTCTTGGCAGGCTATTTAATGCTGTTTTCAACTATTTTCAGCTGTTTTTGGGACATGTCATTTTTGACATTTTTGCCTTACTATAGTCTTGGATTTTTTGTCATTTTTTTGACATGCAATATTATGATGTTTTTGGCCGTTTTTGCAACTTTCTATGTAATGGCGTCTCTTGGCAGGCTATTTAATGCTGTTTTCAACTATTTTCAGCTGTTTTTGGGACATGTCATTTTTGACATTTTTGCCTTACTATAGTCTTGGATTTTTTGTCATTTTTTCGACATGCAATATTATGATGTTTTTGGCTATTTTTGCAACTTTCTATGTAATGGCGTCTCTTGGCAGGCTATTTAATGCTGTTTTCAACTATTTTCAGCTGTTTTTGGGACATGTCATTTTTGACATTTTTGCCTTACTATAGCCTTGGATTTTTCGTCATTTTTTTGACATGCAATATTATGATGTTTTTGGCCATTTTTGCAACTTTCTATGCTATGGCGTGTTTTGGCAGGCTATTTAATGCTGTTTTCAACAATTTTCAGCTATTTTTGGGACATGTCATTTTTGACATTTTTGCCTTACTATAGTCTTGGATTTTTTGTCATTTTTTTGACATGCAATATTATGATGTTTTTGGCCGTTTTTGCAACTTCCTATGTAATGGGGTCTCTTGGCAGGCTATTTAATGCTGTTTTCAACTATTTTCAGCTGTTTTTGGGACATGTCATTTTTGACATTTTTGCCTTACTATAGTCTTGGATTTTTTGTCATTTTTTCGACATGCAATATTATGATGTTTTTGGCCGTTTTTGCAACTTTCTATGTAATGGCGTCTCTTGGCAGGCTATTTAATGCTGTTTTCAACTATTTTCAGCTGTTTTTGGGACATGTCATTTTTGACATTTTTGCCTTACTATAGCCTTGGATTTGTTGTCATTTTTTTGACATGCAATATTATGATGTTTTTGGCCATTTTTGCAACTTTCTATGCTATGGCGTGTTTTGGCAGGCTATTTAATGCTGTTTTCAACAATTTTCAGCTATTTTTGGGACATGTCATTTTTGACATTTTTGCCTTACTATAGTCTTGGATTTTTTGTCATTTTTTTGACATGCAATATTATGATGTTTTTGGCCGTTTTTGCAACTTCCTATGTAATGGCGTCTCTTGGCAGGCTATTTAATGCTGTTTTCAACTATTTTCAGCTGTTTTTGGGACATGTCATTTTTGACATTTTTGCCTTACTATAGCCTTGGATTTTTTGTCATTTTTTTGACATGCAATATTATGATGTTTTTGGCCGTTCTTGCAACTTTCTATGTAATGGCGTCTCTTGGCAGGCTATTTAATGCTGTTTTCAACTATTTTCCGCTGTTTTTGGGACATGTCATTTTTTGAAATTTTTGCCTTACTGTAGTCTTGGATTTTTTGTCATTTTTTCGACATGCAATATTATGATGTTTTTGGCTATTTTTGCAACTTTCTATGTAATGGCGTCTCTTGGCAGGCTATTTAATGCTGTTTTCAACTATTTTCAGCTGTTTTAGGGACATGTCATTTTTGACATTTTTGCCTTACTATAGTCTTGGATTTTTTGTCATTTTTTCGACATGCAATATTATGATGTTTTTGGCCGTTTTTGCAACTTTCTATGTAATGGCGTCTCTTGGCAGGCTATTTAATGCTGTTTTCAACTATTTTCAGCTGTTTTTGGGACATGTCATTTTTGACATTTTTGCCTTACTATAGCCTTGGATTTTTTTGTCATTTTTTCGACATGCAATATTATGATGTTTTTGGCCATTTTTGCAACTTTCTATGCTATGGCGTGTTTTGGCAGGCTATTTAATGCTGTTTTCAACAATTTTCAGCTATTTTTGGGACATGTCATTTTTGACATTTTTGCCTTACTATAGTCTTGGATTTTTTGTCATTTTTTTGACATGCAATATTATGATGTTTTTGGCCGTTTTTGCAACTTCCTATGTAATGGCGTCTCTTGGCAGGCTATTTAATGCTGTTTTCAACTATTTTCAGCTGTTTTTGGGACATGTCATTTTTGACATTTTTGCCTTACTATAGTCTTGGATTTTTTGTCATTTTTTCGACATGCAATATTATGATGTTTTTGGCCGTTTTTGCAACTTTCTATGTAATGGCGTCTCTTGGCAGGCTATTTAATGCTGTTTTCAACTATTTTCAGCTGTTTTTGGGACATGTCATTTTTGACATTTTTGCCTTACTATAGCCTTGGATTTTTTGTCATTTTTTTGACATGCAATATTATGATGTTTTTGGCCGTTTTTGCAACTTCCTATGTAATGGGGTCTCTTGGCAGGCTATTTAATGCTGTTTTCAACTATTTTCAGCTGTTTTAGGGACATGTCATTTTTGACATTTTTGCCTTACTATAGTCTTGGATTTTTTGTCATTTTTTCGACATGCAATATTATGATGTTTTTGGCCATTTCTGCAACTTTCTATGCTATGGCGTGTTTTGGCAGGCTATTTAATGCTGTTTTCAACAATTTTCAGCTATTTTTGGGACATGTCATTTTTGACATTTTTGCCTTACTATAGTCTTGGATTTTTTGTCATTTTTTTGACATGCAATATTATGATGTTTTTGGCCGTTTTTGCAACTTTCTATGTAATGGCGTCTCTTGGCAGGCTATTTAATGCTGTTTTCAACTATTTTCAGCTGTTTTTGGGACATGTCATTTTTGACATTTTTGCCTTACTATAGTCTTGGATTTTTTGTCATTTTTTCGACATGCAATATTATGATGTTTTTGGCTATTTTTGCAACTTTCTATGTAATGGCGTCTCTTGGCAGGCTATTTAATGCTGTTTTCAACTATTTTCAGCTGTTTTTGGGACATGTCATTTTTGACATTTTTGCCTTACTATAGCCTTGGATTTTTTGTCATTTTTTTGACATGCAATATTATGATGTTTTTGGCCATTTTTGCAACTTTCTATGCTATGGCGTGTTTTGGCAGGCTATTTAATGCTGTTTTCAACAATTTTCAGCTATTTTTGGGACATGTCATTTTTGACATTTTTGCCTTACTATAGTCTTGGATTTTTTGTCATTTTTTTGACATGCAATATTATGATGTTTTTGGCCGTTTTTGCAACTTCCTATGTAATGGGGTCTCTTGGCAGGCTATTTAATGCTGTTTTCAACTATTTTCAGCTGTTTTTGGGACATGTCATTTTTGATATTTTTGCCTTACTATAGTCTTGGATTTTTTGTCCTTTTTTTGACCTGCAATATTATGATGTTTTTGGCCGTTTTGCAACTTTCTATGTAATGGCGTCTCTTGGCAGGCTATTTAATGCTGTTTTCAACTATTTTCAGCTGTTTTTGGGACATGTCATTTTTGACATTTTGCCTTTACTATAGCCTTGGATTTTTGTCATTTTTTGACATGCAATATTATGATGTTTTTGGCCATTTTGCAACTTTCTATGCTATGGCGTGTTTTGGCAGGCTATTTAATGCTGTTTTCAACAATTTTCAGCTATTTTTGGGACATGTCATTTTTGACATTTTTGCCTTACTATAGTCTTGGATTTTTCGTCATTTTTTTGACATGCAATATTATGATGTTTTTGGCCGTTTTTGCAACTTCCTGTGTAATGGCGTCTCTTGGCAGGCTATTTAATGCTGTTTTCAACTATTTTCAGCTGTTTTTGGGACATGTCATTTTTGACATTTTTGCCTTACTATAGTCTTGGATTTTTTGTCATTTTTTCGACATGCAATATTATGATGTTTTTGGCCGTTTTTGCAACTTTCTATGTAATGGGGTCTCTTGGCAGGCTATTTAATGCTGTTTTCAACTATTTTCCGCTGTTTTTGGGACATGTCATTTTTTGAATTTTTTGCCTTACTATAGTCTTGGATTTTTTGTCATTTTTTCGACATGCAATATTATGATGTTTTTTGGCTATTTTTGCAACTTTCTATGTAATGGCGTCTCTTGGCAGGCTATTTAATGCTGTTTTCAACTATTTTCAGCTGTTTTAGGGACATGTCATTTTTGACATTTTGCCTTACTATAGTCTTGGATTTTTGTCATTTTTCGACATGCAATATTATGATGTTTTTGGCCGTTTTTGCAACTTTCTATGTAATGGCGTCTCTTGGCAGGCTATTTAATGCTGTTTTCAACTATTTTCAGCTGTTTTTGGGACATGTCATTTTTGACATTTTTGCCTTACTATAGCCTTGGATTTTTTGTCATTTTTTTGACATGCAATATTATGATGTTTTTGGCCATTTTTGCAACTTTCTATGCTATGGCGTGTTTTGGCAGGCTATTTAATGCTGTTTTCAACTATTTTCAGCTATTTTTGGGACATGTCATTTTTTGACATTTTGCCTTACTATAGTCTTGGATTTTTTGTCATTTTTTTGACATGCAATATTATGATGTTTTTGGCCGTTTTTGCAACTTCCTATGTAATGGCGTCTCTTGGCAGGCTATTTAATGCTGTTTTCAACTATTTTCAGCTGTTTTTGGGACATGTCATTTTTGACATTTTTGCCTTACTATAGTCTTGGATTTTTGTCATTTTTTGACATGCAATATTATGATGTTTTTGGCCGTTTTTGCAACTTTCTATGTAATGGCGTCTCTTGGCAGGCTATTTAATGCTGTTTTCAACTATTTTCAGCTGTTTTTGGGACATGTCATTTTTGACATTTTTGCCTTACTATAGCCTTGGATTTTTTGTCATTTTTTTGACATGCAATATTATGATGTTTTTGGCCGTTTTTGCAACTTCCTATGTAATGGCGTCTCTTGGCAGGCTATTTAATGCTGTTTTCAACTATTTTCAGCTGTTTTAGGGACATGTCATTTTTGACATTTTTGCCTTACTATAGCCTTGGATTTTTTGTCATTTTTTTGACATGCAATATTATGATGTTTTTGGCCATTTTTGCAACTTTCTATGCTATGGCGTGTTTTGGCAGGCTATTTAATGCTGTTTTCAACTATTTTCAGCTGTTTTTGGGACATGTCATTTTTTTACATTTTGCCTTACTATAGTCTTGGATTTTTTGTCATTTTTTTGACATGCAATATTATGATGTTTTTGGCCGTTTTTGCAACTTCCTATGTAATGGCGTCTCTTGGCAGGCTATTTAATGCTGTTTTCAACTATTTTCAGCTG
The DNA here is from genome assembly GCF_026936395.1 of Plectropomus leopardus. Taxonomy (NCBI): domain Eukaryota; kingdom Metazoa; phylum Chordata; class Actinopteri; order Perciformes; family Serranidae; genus Plectropomus; species Plectropomus leopardus. The sequence continues at coordinate 17,849,741 of NC_142182.1, forward strand.
TTTTTGGGACATGTCATTTTTGACATTTTTGCCTTACTATAGCCTTGGATTTTTCGTCATTTTTTTGACATGCAATATTATGATGTTTTTGGCCATTTTTGCAACTTTCTATGCTATGGCGTGTTTTGGCAGGCTATTTAATGCTGTTTTCAACAATTTTCAGCTATTTTTGGGACATGTCATTTTTGACATTTTTGCCTTACTATAGCCTTGGATTTTTTGTCATTTTTTTGACATGCAATATTATGATGTTTTTGGCCGTTTTTGCAACTTCCTATGTAATGGCGTCTCTTGGCAGGCTATTTAATGCTGTTTTCAACTATTTTCAGCTGTTTTTGGGACATGTCATTTTTGACATTTTTGCCTTACTATAGTCTTGGATTTTTTGTCATTTTTTCGACATGCAATATTATGATGTTTTTGGCCGTTTTTGCAACTTTCTATGTAATGGCGTCTCTTGGCAGGCTATTTAATGCTGTTTTCAACTATTTTCCGCTGTTTTTGGGACATGTCATTTTTGACATTTTTGCCTTACTATAGCCTTGGAATTTTCGTCATTTTTTGGACATGTAAAAATATGATGTTTTTGGCCGTTTTTGCAACTTCCTATGTAATGGCGTCTCTTGGCAGGCTATTTAATGCTGTTTTCAACTATTTTCAGCTGTTTTTGGGACATGTCATTTTTGACATTTTTGCCTTACTATAGCCTTGGATTTTTTGTCATTTTTTTGACATGTAAAAATATGATGTTTTTGGCCATTTTTGCAATGTTCTTATGCTATGGCGTCTCTTGGCAGGCTATTTAATGCTGTTTTCAACTATTTTCAGCTGTTTTTGGGACATGTCATTTTTTGACATTTTTGCCTTACTATAGTCTTGGATTTTTTGTCATTTTTTCGACATGCAATATTATGATGTTTTTGGCCGTTTTTGCAACTTTCTATGTAATGGCGTCTCTTGGCAGGCTATTTAATGCTGTTTTCAACTATTTTCAGCTGTTTTTGGGACATGTCATTTTTGACATTTTTGCCTTACTATAGCCTTGGATTTTTCGTCATTTTTTTGACATGTAAAAATATGATGTTTTTGGCCGTTTTTGCAATGTTCTTATGCTATGGCGTCTCTTGGCAGGCTATTTAATGCTGTTTTCAACTATTTTCAGCTGTTTTTGGGACATGTCATTTTTGACATTTTTGCCTTACTATAGCCTTGGATTTTTGTCATTTTTTCGACATGCAATATTATGATGTTTTTGGCCGTTTTTGCAACTTTCTATGTAATGGCGTCTCTTGGCAGGCTATTTAATGCTGTTTTCAACTATTTTCAGCTGTTTTTGGGACATGTCATTTTTGACATTTTTGCCTTACTATAGCCTTGGATTTTTCGTCATTTTTTTGACATGTAAAAATATGATGTTTTTGGCCATTTTTGCAATGTTCTATGCTGTGGTGTCTCTTGGCAGGCTTTTTAATGCTGTTTTCAACTATTTTACGCTGTTTTTGGGACATGTCATTTTTTGAAATATTTGCCTTACTATAGTCTTGGATTTTTTGTCATTTTTTTGACATGCAATATTATGATGTTTTTGGCCGTTTTTGCAACTTCCTATGTAATGGCGTCTCTTGGCAGGCTATTTAATGCTGTTTTCAACTATTTTCAGCTGTTTTTGGGACATGGCATTTTTGACATTTTTGCCTTACTATAGCCTTGGATTTTTCATCATTTTTTGGACATGTAAAAATATGATGTTTTTGGCCGTTTTTGCAACTTTCTATGTTATGGCGTCTCTTGGCAGGCTATTTAATGCTGTTTTCAACTATTTTCAGCTGTTTTTGGGACATGTCATTTTTGACATTTTTGCCTTACTATAGCCTTGGATTTTTCGTCATTTTTTTGACATGTAAAAATATGATGTTTTTGGCCATTTTTGCAATGTTCTTATGCTATGGCGTCTCTTGGCAGGCTATTTAATGCTGTTTTCAACTATTTTCAGCTGTTTTTGGGACATGTCATTTTTGACATTTTTGCCTTACTATAGCCTTGCTTTCTTGGGTCATATTTTCGACATGCCATATTATGATGTTTTTGGCCGTTTTTGCAACTTTCTATGTAATGGCGTCTCTTGGCAGGCTATTTAATGCTGTTTTCAACTATTTTCAGCTGTTTTTGGGACATGGCATTTTTGACATTTTTGCCTTACTATAGCCTTGGATTTTTCGTCATTTTTTTGACATGTAAAAATATGATGTTTTTGGCCATTTTTGCAATGTTCTTATGCTATGGCGTCTCTTGGCAGGCTATTTAATGCTGTTTTCAACTATTTTCAGCTGTTTTTGGGACATGTCATTTTTGACATTTTTGCCTTACTATAGCCTTGCTTTCTTGGGTCATATTTTCGACATGCCATATTATGATGTTTTTGGCCGTTTTTGCAACTTTCTATGTAATGGCGTCTCTTGGCAGGCTATTTAATGCTGTTTTCAACTATTTTCAGCTGTTTTTGGGACATGTCATTTTTGACATTTTTGCCTTACTATAGTCTTGGATTTTTTGTCATTTTTTTGACATGCAATATTATGATGTTTTTGGCCATTTTTGCAACTTTCTATGTTATGGCGTCTCTTGGCAGGCTATTTAATGCTGTTTTCAACTATTTTCAGCTGTTTATTCACTCGTGGTGGGCCAAAGCCACGCAGCAAACTGAAATATTGCTTTAGTCAAGAAAGGTCTTTTATTTGTCCCGATTTTTTGTTTTTTTTAGACACTCACAACATTCTTAGAAGGATAAAGAGACAAACACAGAGGGATCATAGAAGAAGGATAAAACTGCTCGAGGCAGGCTTTATTCAAAGATAAAACTGTCAAAAGTGTAAATCAAGAACAACAGTTACCTCTTTCCCTTTTATACGAGTTAGATACACAGTCTAACACAGAGTCCAAGCAAGATAAGGCAAAAGCACAAAAAGCACACAGAGTGATACGCTGATCCTCTTTTATCTTGGGGTCTGCCGTGTCATCACTTTGTCCATGGTCCATCTCTCCTCATTGGCTGGCCTCTGGTAACGTGTTCCTGGTTGGTTTTCAGTGATTTTCAGCTGTTTTTGGGATAAGTCAAATTTTTCTGTTCAGGCCTTACTGTAGCCTTGCATTTTCAGTCATTTTTTCGACATGCCAAATTATAGTGTTTTTGGCCATTTTTGCAGCTTTCTATGCTATGGCGTCTCTTGGCAGGCTATTTAATGCTGTTTTCAACTATTTTCAGCTGTTTTTGGGACATGTCATTTTTTGACATTTTTGCCTTACTATAGCCTTGGATTTTTTGTCATTTTCTTGACATGTAAAAATATGGTGTTTTTGAATATTCTTGCAACTTTCTGTACTATGGCGTCTCTTGGCAGGCTATTTAATGCTGTTTTCAACTATTTTCAGCTGTTTTTGGGACATGTCATTTTTTGACATTTTGCCTTACTATAGTCTTGGATTTTTTGTCATTTTTTTGACATGCAATATTATGATGTTTTTGGCCATTTTTGCAACTTTCTATGCTATGGCGTGTTTTGGCAGGCTATTTAATGCTGTTTTCAACTATTTTCGGCTGTTTTTGGGACATGTCATTTTTTGACATTTTTGCCTTACTATAGCCTTGGATTTTTTGTCATTTTCTTGACATATAAAAATATGGTGTTTTTGAATATTCTTGCAACTTTCTGTACTATGGCGTCTCTTGGCAGGCTATTTAATGCTGTTTTCAACTATTTTCAGCTGTTTTTGGGACATGTCATTTTTTGACATTTTGCCTTACTATAGTCTTGGATTTTTTGTCATTTTTTTGACATGCAATATTATGATGTTTTTGGCCATTTTTGCAACTTTCTATGCTATGGCGTGTTTTGGCAGGCTATTTAATGCTGTTTTCAACTATTTTCAGCTGTTTTTGGGACATGTCATTTTTGACATTTTTGCCTTACTATAGTCTTGGATTTTTTGTCATTTTCTTGACATGTAAAAATATGGTGTTTTTGAATATTCTTGCAACTTTCTGTACTATGGCGTCTCTTGGCAGGCTATTTAATGCTGTTTTCAACTATTTTCAGCTGTTTTTGGGACATGTCATTTTTTGACATTTTGCCTTACTATAGTCTTGGATTTTTTGTCATTTTTTTGACATGCAATATTATGATGTTTTTGGCCATTTTTGCAACTTTCTATGCTATGGCGTGTTTTGGCAGGCTATTTAATGCTGTTTTCAACTATTTTCAGCTGTTTTTGGGACATGTCATTTTTTGACATTTTTGCCTTACTATAGCCTTGGATTTTTTGTCATTTTCTTGACATGTAAAAATATGGTGTTTTTGAATATTCTTGCAACTTTCTGTACTATGGCGTCTCTTGGCAGGCTATTTAATGCTGTTTTCAACTATTTTCAGCTGTTTTTGGGACATGTCATTTTTGACATTTTGCCTTACTATAGTCTTGGATTTTTTGTCATTTTTTTGACATGCAATATTATGATGTTTTTGGCCATTTTTGCAACTTTCTATGCTATGGCGTGTTTTGGCAGGCTATTTAATGCTGCTTTCAACTATTTTCGGCTGTTTTTGGGACATGTCATTTTTTGACATTTTGCCTTACTATAGTCTTGGATTTTTTGTCATTTTTTTGACATGCAATATTATGATGTTTTTGGCCGTTTTTGCAACTTCCTATGTAATGGCGTCTCTTGGCAGGCTATTTAATGCTGTTTTCAACTATTTTCGGCTGTTTTTGGGACATGTCATTTTTTGACATTTTTGCCTTACTATAGCCTTGGATTTTTTGTCATTTTCTTGACATGTAAAAATATGGTGTTTTTGAATATTCTTGCAACTTTCTGTACTATGGCGTCTCTTGGCAGGCTATTTAATGCTGTTTTCAACTATTTTCAGCTGTTTTTGGGACATGTCATTTTTTGACATTTTTGCCTTACTATAGCCTTGGATTTTTTGTCATTTTCTTGACATGTAAAAATATGGTGTTTTTGAATATTCTTGCAACTTTCTGTACTATGGCGTCTCTTGGCAGGCTATTTAATGCTGTTTTCAACTATTTTCAGCTGTTTTTGGGACATGTCATTTTTTGACATTTTGCCTTACTATAGTCTTGGATTTTTTGTCATTTTTTTGACATGCAATATTATGATGTTTTTGGCCATTTTTGCAACTTTCTATGCTATGGCGTGTTTTGGCAGGCTATTTAATGCTGTTTTCAACTATTTTCGGCTGTTTTTGGGACATGTCATTTTTTGACATTTTTGCCTTACTATAGCCTTGGATTTTTTGTCATTTTCTTGACATGTAAAAATATGGTGTTTTTGAATATTCTTGCAACTTTCTGTACTATGGCGTCTCTTGGCAGGCTATTTAATGCTGTTTTCAACTATTTTCAGCTGTTTTTGGGACATGTCATTTTTTGACATTTTGCCTTACTATAGTCTTGGATTTTTTGTCATTTTTTTGACATGCAATATTATGATGTTTTTGGCCATTTTTGCAACTTTCTATGCTATGGCGTGTTTTGGCAGGCTATTTAATGCTGTTTTCAACTATTTTCAGCTATTTTTGGGACATGTCATTTTTTGAAATTTTGCCTTACTATAGTCTTGGATTTTTTGTCATTTTTTTGACATGCAATATTATGATGTTTTTGGCCGTTTTTGCAACTTCCTATGTAATGGCGTCTCTTGGCAGGCTATTTAATGCTGTTTTCAACTATTTTCGGCTGTTTTTGGGACATGTCATTTTTTGACATTTTGCCTTACTATAGTCTTGGATTTTTTGTCATTTTTTTGACATGCAATATTATGATGTTTTTGGCCATTTTTGCAACTTTCTATGCTATGGCGTGTTTTGGCAGGCTATTTAATGCTGTTTTCAACTATTTTCGGCTGTTTTTGGGACATGTCATTTTTTGACATTTTTGCCTTACTATAGCCTTGGATTTTTTGTCATTTTCTTGACATGTAAAAATATGGTGTTTTTGAATATTCTTGCAACTTTCTGTACTATGGCGTCTCTTGGCAGGCTATTTAATGCTGTTTTCAACTATTTTCAGCTGTTTTTGGGACATGTCATTTTTGACATTTTTGCCTTACTATAGCCTTGGATTTTTCATCATTTTTTGACATGCAATATTATGATGTTTTTGGCCATTTTTGCAACTTTCTATGCTATGGCGTGTTTTGGCAGGCTATTTAATGCTGTTTTCAACTATTTTCGGCTGTTTTTGGGACATGTCATTTTTTGACATTTTGCCTTACTATAGCCTTGGATTTTTTGTCATTTTCTTGACATGTAAAAATATGGTGTTTTTGAATATTCTTGCAACTTTCTGTACTATGGCGTCTCTTGGCAGGCTATTTAATGCTGTTTTCAACTATTTTCAGCTGTTTTTGGGACATATCATTTTTTGACATTTTGCCTTACTATAGTCTTGGATTTTTTGTCATTTTTTTGACATGCAATATTATGATGTTTTTGGCCATTTTTGCAACTTTCTATGCTATGGCATGTTTTGGCAGGCTATTTAATGCTGTTTTCAACTATTTTCGGCTGTTTTTGGGACATGTCATTTTTTGACATTTTGCCTTACTATAGTCTTGGATTTTTTGTCATTTTTTTGACATGCAATATTATGATGTTTTTGGCCGTTTTTGCAACTTCCTATGTAATGGCGTCTCTTGGCAGGCTATTTAATGCTGTTTTCAACTATTTTCGGCTGTTTTTGGGACATGTCATTTTTTGACATTTTGCCTTACTATAGTCTTGGATTTTTTGTCATTTTTTTGACATGCAATATTATGATGTTTTTGGCCATTTTTGCAACTTTCTATGCTATGGCGTGTTTTGGCAGGCTATTTAATGCTGTTTTCAACTATTTTCAGCTGTTTTTGGGACATGTCATTTTTTGACATTTTTGCCTTACTATAGCCTTGGATTTTTTGTCATTTTCTTGACATGTAAAAATATGGTGTTTTTGAATATTCTTGCAACTTTCTGTACTATGGCGTCTCTTGGCAGGCTATTTAATGCTGTTTTCAACTATTTTCAGCTGTTTTTGGGACATGTCATTTTTGACATTTTTGCCTTACTATAGCCTTGGATTTTTCATCATTTTTTTGACATGCAATATTATGATGTTTTTGGCCGTTCTTGCAACTTTCTATGCTATGGCGTGTTTTGGCAGGCTATTTAATGCTGTTTTCAACTATTTTCAGCTGTTTTTGGGACATGTCATTTTTTGACATTTTTGCCTTACTATAGCCTTGGATTTTTTGTCATTTTCTTGACATGTAAAAATATGGTGTTTTTGAATATTCTTGCAACTTTCTGTACTATGGGGTGTCTTGGGAGGCTACTTAATGTTGTTTTCAATTATTTTCAGCTGTTTTTGGGACATGTCATTTTTTGACATTTTGCCTTACTATAGTCTTGGATTTTTTGTCATTTTTTTGACATGTAAAAATATGATGTTTTTGGCCGTTTTTGCAATGTTCTATGCTATGGCGTCTCTTGGCAGGCTTTTTAATGCTGTTTTCAACTTCTTTCCGCTGTTTTTGGGACATGTCATTTTTTGACATTTTGCCTTACTATAGTCTTGGATTTTTTGTCATTTTTTTGACATGCAATATTATGATTTTTTTGGCCATTTTTGCAACTTTCTGTACTATGGCGTCTCTTGGCAGGCTATTTAATGCTGTTTTCAACTATTTTCAGCTGTTTTTGGGACATGTCATTTTTTGACATTTTTGCCTTACTATAGCCTTGGATTTTTTGTCATTTTCTTGACATGTAAAAATATGGTGTTTTTGAATATTCTTGCAACTTTCTATGTTATGGCGTCTCTTGGCAGGCTATTTAATGCTGTTTTCAACTATTTTCAGCTGTTTTTGGGACATGTCATTTTTGACATTTTTGCCTTACTATAGCCTTGGACTTTTCGTCATTTTTTTGACATGCAATATTATGATGTTTTTGAATATTCTTGCAACTTTCTGTACTATATGGCGTCTCTTGGCAGGCTATTTAATGCTGTTTTCAACTATTTTCAGCTGTTTTTGGGACATGTCATTTTTGACATTTTTGCCTTACTATAGCCTTGGATTTTTTGTCATTTTTTTGACATGCAATATTATGATGTTTTTGGCCGTTCTTGCAACTTTCTATGTAATGGCGTCTTTTGGCAGGCTATTTAATGCTGTTTTCAACTATTTTCAGCTGTTTTTGGGACATGTCATTTTTGACATTTTTGCCTTACTATAGCCTTGGACTTTTCGTCATTTTTTTGACATGCAATATTATGATGTTTTTGGCCATTTTTGCAACTTTCTATGCTATGGCGTGTTTTGGCAGGCTATTTAATGCTGTTTTCAACTATTTTCAGCTGTTTTTGGGACATGTCATTTTTTGACATTTTTGCCTTACTATAGCCTTGGATTTTTTGTCATTTTCTTGACATGTAAAAATATGGTGTTTTTGAATATTCTTGCAACTTTCTATGTTATGGCGTCTCTTGGCAGGCTATTTAATGCTGTTTTCAACTATTTTCAGCTGTTTTTGGGACATGTCATTTTTTGACATTTTTGCCTTACTATAGTCTTGGATTTTTTGTCATTTTTTTGACATGTAAAAATATGGTGTTTTTGAATATTCTTGCAACTTTCTGTACTATGGGGTGTCTTGGGAGGCTACTTAATGTTGTTTTCAATTATTTTCAGCTGTTTTTGGGACATGTCATTTTTTGACATTTTGCCTTACTATAGTCTTGGATTTTTTGTCATTTTTTTGACATGCAATATTATGATGTTTTTGGCCGTTCTTGCAACTTTCTATGCTATGGCGTCTCTTGGCAGGCTATTTAATGCTGTTTTCAACTATTTTCAGCTGTTTTTTGGAACATGTCATTTTTTGACATTTTGCCTTACTATAGTCTTGGATTTTTTGTCATTTTTTTGACATGCAATATTATGATGTTTTTGGCCATTTTTGCAACTTTCTGTACTATGGCGTCTCTTGGCAGGCTATTTAATGCTGTTTTCAACTATTTTCAGCTGTTTTTGGGACATGTCATTTTTTGACATTTTTGCCTTACTATATCCTTGCTTTCTTGGGTCATTTTTTCGACATGCCATATTAGGATGTGTTTGGCCATTTTTGCAACTTTCTATGTTATGGCATCTCTTGGCAGGCTATTTAATGCTGTTTTCAACTATTGTCAGCTGTTTTTGGATTTTTCGTCATTTTTTTGACATGTTAAAATATGATGTTTTTGGCCGTTTTTGCCATGTTTCTATGCTATAGCATGTCTTGGCAGTCTATTTAATGCTGTTTTCAACTATTGTCAGCTGTTTTTGCGACATGTCTTTTTTTTGACATTTTTGCCTTACTATATGTTAATATATTATAACGTCACACGTAATTGTGGTACGGTTTGTGACCAACGGTTTTCTTAGGACCCAAGACATCTAACGACGGTCAGAACAATGGGAATATTCAATGAGACTGAAATTGGAGTGGGAATGGGGGGAGGGGGTTCCAGGAGTCGGAGAGGCTGGTGTCACTGGGTAGAGAGGGGGGGTGAAGGTAGAGGGGTTCCGGTGAGGTCACTGGAAGAGACAAACTTGAGCAGTCACATGGAAAGTGGGGTGTTTATTCATGGAGGCAGGAAAATTTGCTTTGACTGCAGGAGGGTTAATGATTTTGATGATCTTACATGGTCAAATAAACCAGGGAGAGAGCTTATGTGATTTGGAGTGGAAGGTCATGGGAGGAGAGCCACACCTGTTGTCCAAGGCGATATTTGGGAGCAGGAGAGTGGTGGAGATCAGCCAAACCCTAGTTCTTCTCGGCGGACTGGTTGAGAGCTGCTCGGACACTTCTCCACACTCCCCTAATGTGACGCACATGTTCTCCCACAGCAGGGACCGCCATTTCCTCTTCTTAGTCAGGAATCAAAGGGGGTTGGAAACCATAGCATGCCATGAATGGTGACATACCTGTGGCCGAGCAGGAGAGAGAGTTATGGGCGTATTCAATCCATAGCAGGAAGGAGCTCCTGTAAGCAGGGTGGTTAGTGGCTACACACCACAGGGCTGCTTCTAGGTCCTGATTGGCCCGCTCTTTCTGGCCGTTGGTCTGAGAGTGATCGCCTGATAAGAAACTGGCTGCTGCATCCACCGCTTAGAAAAAAGCTTTGCATACCTGGGAGGAGAACTGGGGACTATGATCTGAAACAATGTCTGTGGGGATTCCGTGATGCTTGAAAACATGGCTGACCAGCAAACTTGCGGTGTCAAAGGTAGAGGCTAACTTGTGTAAGGGAACTTAATGAACAGACTTGGAAAAACGATCTACAATATTTAGAATAACTGTGTTACCGTCTGAAGGAGGCAAAGTAGTGACGAAGTCCACAGCGACGTGTGACCAGGGGTGACTGGGAATGGGTAAAGAGCACAGTAGACCTGCAGGGGGTTGGTAAGAGGCTTTACCTCGGGCACAGACAGAGCAGGCAGCCACAAACTCTCTGCTATCCCTAGCCATGCTCGGCCACCAGAAACGCTGACGCAGGGAGAGGAGGGTTCTGTTAACTCCAGGGTGGCAGGCAAGTTTAGATGAGTATCCCCACTGAAGGACTTGGGAAATGGGTTGTTTCAGGGACGAACAGGCGGTTAGGGGGTCCATTCTCCAGATCCAGTTGACTTTGTTGAGCTTCTCTTACAACTGTTTATATCTCCCACGAAACAGCGCAGCAGGGATGATGGGGTCTGATTCACCAGGGCTAAAAGGGGGAGAATATAGTCTAGAGAGGGAGTCTGGTTTGGTGTTACGGGAACTGGGGCGGTAGGAGAGGATGAAATTGAATTTGCTGAGAAAGAGAGACCAGTGGGCTTGTCGAGGGTTCAGGCGTCTACCAAAGCAGAAATAGGTGAGGTTCTTATGGTTGGTCCAGATTGGGAAGGGGAGCTCAGATTCTTCCAACCAGTGCCTCGATTCCTGAAGCACCAAAACCACTGCCAGCAACTCTCAATTTCCTACGTCATAATTTCTTTCAGCCTGGGACAGTCATCGGGAGAAGTAAGCACACGGATGAAGCTTTTGAGTGTCTAGATTTCTCTTAGATAGACTGGCTCAACCTCCACCACAAATGAAGGGAAGGATCAGGGTGTTTTAAGACTGGGGCACTGGTGAATTAAGACTTGAGGCGAGCAAAGGCAAGATCTGCTTCTTCGGTCCAGCAGAAGGGGGAGCCGGTGGAGGTGAGTCTACCATGCTGTAGTCATGGATGAATCGATGGTAGAAGTTTGCAAAACCCAGGAAACGCTGTAGTTCCTTCCTAGAAGTTGGGGTGGGCCAATCTGTGACTGCTTGAATCTTGGAGGGGTCTGGTTGAAGCTGTCCTTTAGCAATGATGTAGCCGAGGAAACCAACTGAGGGGGAGTGAAACTCACATTTTTCTGACATAGAGTTTATTCTCCAAAAGTCTTTGTAGCACCAGCCTCACATGTTGTCTGTGATCCTCAAGTGTGCAGGAAAAGAGCAAGATGTCATCTAGGTACACGAAGACGAAGCGATCAAGCATGTCTCTTAGAATATCATTCATGAATGACTAGAAAACAGCAGGGCCATTGGTGAGTCCAAAGGGCGTGACCAGGTATTCAAAATGTCCGAGGGAGGTTTTAAAGGCTATCTTCCACTCATCGCCTTCTTTTATGCAGATGCGGTGGTAGTGGGTGTTTCGCAAGTTGAACTTGCTGAATACCTGGGCGTGGCAAAAGGGCTCGAAAGATGGATCGATAAGAGGAAGTGGGTATTTGTTTTTGGCAGTGATGTCATTAAGTCCTCAAAAATCAATACGGGGCGTAGAGAAGCACCTTTCTTTTCCACAAAGAAGAAACCTGCACCCAGATGGGAAGAGGAGGGAGGAATGAGAACTGCAGCCAGAGAACCCTGCATGTAGTTTTCCATCGCCTCTCTCTCAGGGCGTGACATTTTGTAGAGGCGGCTGACGGGAAGAGGTGTTCCAGGGAGTTCAATCATAAGGGTGGTGGAGGGGTGAGGACAGCGCCATTTCCTTGCTGAATATAGTAGTGAGGTCATGATACAGAGGACAGATCAGGAGGCGCAGGAGGAGGGGCTGAGCGACTGGAGGCAGGAGAGGCAGAATGTAGCCAGAGAGAATGGAATTAGACACTCCAACTTGAGATGGAAGAGGTTTTCCAGTCTATGTGGGGGTTGTTAGTCTTCAGCCAGGGCAGCCAGAAGCACAGGTGAGAGGGGGGAGGGGATTACAAACAGTTGGACATTTTCACGGTGATTGCTAGAGATACTAAGGGAGATAATGGTGGTGCAATGAGTGACTGTGGCAATCAATCTACCATCTAGGGCGTTAACATTCTTGGGGGTGTCCAGAGGTTCAAGACACAGGTTGGCTTGAGTAACAACATCATTATCAATTAAGCTGTCATCGGCCCCAGATTCAATCAAAACTTGAATTTGGAGCGTGATTAGCCCAGAGGATGCAGGCTGGGAAAGAGATCTGAGAAGGAGAGCTGGAGGGGGAAGAGGTTTCAACCGTGCACTCTTCTTTACTGGTGAGCCCTCCCGTTTGGCAAAGAGGTACAGGAGGCCATGTTATGTCCAGCTTGACCACAGTAGATGTACAGTTTGTTATCCACACATCGTTGGCATTCAGTGGGGTTTAGCTGACTCTACCTAGCTGCATGGGTTCCTCCAAAGCAGAAGGGGGCACTAGAAATAAGATTTTCAAGAGAAGTAGTTTCATCTTGAGAAGTCAGCTCATCTTTTAACTCCTTAGATAACGCCCTAAGAAATACTTCCATAAGAGCTGATTCATCCCACCCACTGTCAGAAGCCAAAATACAAAAATGGAGTGGGAGCCATGACGTAGGGAAAATAAACGATTAGCTGTTTCCTGACCCTGAATGGGATGATCAAAAACCCTAAATAAGAGAGAGAGAACATAAGAGAAGGCCGCAAAAGAAAGTAACACAGGAGATCCCCTTTCTCATAAAGCGGCAGCCCACTGACTTTTTCCCATAATAAATTCTTTACATCAGCAATCTTGGATTTATCTGAGGGATAGCTAGAAGGCTGTTGATCAAACACCAAAGAACACTGGAGAAGGAATAGACCGAATGATCCTAAATCACCAGCATAGTGTTCAGGAGGAGGGACAAAAGGTTCTCTACGAGGGAGGGTGCGGGCGAGAGTTAAGTCGAAGCAGGTGGGTTACTCACAGAGGTTGAGACACCAGTAGAAGTGGCTTGGAGGGTTAACTGGGTAAGCTGAGTGACTGTTGAGACTTTAGGGAGAGGGAGGGGGGTCCAGGAGTCGGAGAGGCTGGTGAGGCTGGTGAAACTGTGAGAAGACGGGGGCTGAAGGCAGAAAGGCTCTGGTGTGGAAGTGAGGCGAGTGGCTGGGCAGTGAGGTGCTGGAGCTTGATGGTGGGAGGCACTGGGAGGAGCAAAGGAGACAACAAGTAAGTATAGATAAAATAATCCACAACAACAAGAACAAAAATGATCACAAAAATCTCAGAAGAGACGGCCGATCTACCACATTTTAGGCGAAAAACAATCTGGCGCTGAAGAGGAGGGAAACCAGAGTATTTTTGCAGCAGATGGATGATTGCAGATGAGGAACAGGTGAGTGTGTGTGCCATAAGCTCCAGCACCCGGAAGCCACGCTCAGCCTCTGAAACACAGCAGCAGAGAGAAACCACACCGCAGGCACACAGGCAAAATAATCACACTCATCAATTGCAGACCTCCACACATTTTTTGGTATGCTGACATTATTATGGAAATCAAAAAAAACACATTTGCTCATAATTTATTATTTACTCCATGATATACATCAATGTAAATTAAGACATTTTTATTAACTCGGTTTGTTTTACTAATAACCTCTGACTTGGAAACCAAACCAGCATTGTACAAAAAAATCTTTTTAATTTTTTTAAAATATTTGAATCTGCACAGATAGAATACAAATAGAATATTTGGAGCATGTCTGCAAAAGTGCACTAAATCTGACATCGATCAAAATTGATTCGTTATAAACTGAAATTAGGAACACTCATTAGGAGGGTTTGGGGTGGACGGTGGATTGCTGTCCTTCACAGCATGACGACACACTGTTGTTAACAAATGGAGCAGGATGGGGCAGTGTGGCTCGTCACAGACCTGAGGTGCAGGTGGACCATTTTAGCCCACCTCATCAATCATTAAAAGAAGCCACTGTATGGACAGACATGCCGGATGATCAGCTGATGGATGGGTGGACAGAGAGACAGGAGGGTAGCTGATGGCAGGCAGTCAGACAGGTCCATTATGAACAAGGGTTTCTATGAAATAGATTGAGTTCATCATGGAAAAAAAGTTGTGTGTCGTTGGCCGTTGAACAGAAAAGTGATAACCATCAGGCAGACTGTATCATACAGGTATGATATATAGCCATCAGACAGATGCTCCAGCCTTGTAATCAACTTATCATGAATGGATACAAGCAAGCATTGAAGAAGAGTACAGTGAAGGAACCAACAGGGGCAGCACACAGTCTGTCCAACTCATCTATAAACCATAGAGAACCTCCCATTATCTACTGTATCCATTTTAATATTTTACTATCCATACTGCAGTGCTCCTCTGCACTGCTGACTGTCAGTGGTTTTACCTCGTGATGGCACATGCATCTGTGTGTGATGATCCATTAGCAAGAGGGGATTAAAGCATTGAAGCAAATCACGTCTTAATTAACCCCCACTCATCAGTTTTCTCCCTTGTGTGTCCAGCAGCAGCCACAGTTTGATCGGCCTCAATCTGACTTTACCTCAGTCTCTTTTCATGATTTATTTGGTGCACAGGTACACTCTTAATCCTTTCAAATAGAGGAATTCACAGCACAGCAGGCACACATACTCTCTGTTGTAGTTCTGTGTGATAGCTGCAATGGGAAGTGCTGTATAGAAAGGATTTATATAAATCATGTTTTTATCCTGGTGGCTGAGGTGGAACAAACTCAAAGGGTTCGTACAAGGTTTCAGCTCAGACTTTGGGGAGAAATCCAGCTGTAAGTTACAGCAGCAGCCTACTGGGCTCAGAGCACATCACATTTTTTTTCTCTTTCAATGTCAGTGTCAAGCGTTTTCGTCTTAACATGCTCTGAGCCAATCATTCATTTCAAACCACACTGCCAATAACACCACAAGGCCACATGCTGAAATATAAATTGTTTATATTTGATAAAATATAATCATAAACATTTTACATACATACAATGTATATATGTGATGTCATTGGTGTATAGACCAAATCACTGTCACGTCGCGCTGACAACGAAAGTCACTTCCGGGTAAAAACTGGCAGCCGTTTTGAATTGCAGAGATACGTTGACTCTGAAAACTTGTTTATTTCTGTTGTAGCTGTCACATATTAAGACACTAAATGTGGAGATCCAACTTATTTGATATTTCTGTTGTGCTTATTGTATGAACTGTGTTGCTTTGCTAACGTCTCTGATAAACCATCTACCAGCACTGAAGCTATACAATGTACTGCTGTGGATGGGGCCCACGCAAAACATATTTTAGCCACCTTAAAAAAAAATCAGTATCAGGTTAAATGTACACTGTATTTGAAAATTTGTTCCACTTTACCTTATTCAATAGCTGATCGAGGCAGCAGAAGACCTGACTCTGCTGTTCTGTGGAGTAAATCGACCATTTTTTTCAGTGGAGTCTGGTGTTTTTGATATAACAGCTTCAAATCTCTGTCTGTACGGGCTGTCTTACTGCAAGGTAATGTGGTGAAAAATTTCTAAATACAGCGTATACTTAACTACTTAGGTGGTTTAAACTCAATTAAGGCAGAGTTTGCTCAGTGTGGTTTGATTATATGTACTTGATGCAGTGCTTTTCTACCCGGAAGTTCTTGGAAATAAATACTGTGATTTGGTCTATACTGTGACAGAACTTAGCGTGTTATGAAAACACCACAGTGTTACATGACACTGGTATTCTTTAACATTGATTGAAAAACAGTAGCTTTTTGGTTTTCCTTTGGTTTCACAGATCCTGTAAATGCCTGAAGAAATATCACATTAATCAGTAACTGAAATTCACTCAAATCCTTCTATGGATTCTGTCGTAACTGATAACTGTTTCATTTTACATGATAGTAATATATATCTTGCATCTGGTGGAAGTAACAGTCTACACTCCTCTTATCAATGCTGCAGTGTTTAGGCAACAAATACGTTTGCCACGATATGAACTCAGGGAAGGGATTAGCACATTCAGTGTATGTGCACTAATCTGTCCGATTGCCCTTGAGAAGAAAATGCTACTGGGAGCCCAAATGTTAAATCCATTGAGGGAACCATTCTGAGCCTCTACTGAGCGAGACAATATAAAGATACCCATCTGGTGATAAGAGCATATAGAATACAGAAATAATGCTCAATACAATGATGGTATGCGGGGTGCAGGAGATAAGACACATACAGCTTTCAATATGGCTTTTTACAACAATATAAGATAACTGAAATAGAAGAATGCATGTATACCCGCGTGGAGTGAAGGTCACAGAACAATGAAGCTTAAAGCTTGCAGTTTTAGAAAAGTCGATCGGCAGCATGGACATGTTTATAAATGTCATTTTGACCGATCCCAGAAATATTTGACACATATTACAGCACCAGCAGAAAAGCATTTATGAATGCTTAGAGTGTGCATCCATGAAATGCATAATCCCAAGATAGAGGGACAACATTTCTGTTGTTTTCATATGTGCACATTCATACACATACAAACTACATTCAAATCACAATGCATAAACACAAATACAAACATAGCAGGGAGTGCTTCTCCTTTTAAATTTTGATTGATTCTCCTTTGGCCTGTTATCCGTATAATGGTAGTAATACATGATAACAATAAACAATTGATTAGAAAAAAAAATTAAATGAAGTGAAAAACCTAATCCATTGACATTTTGGGAAATACACATATTTGCTTTCTTGCTGTAAGTTAGAGAAGACGATTTATACCACGTCATGCCTGTGCAGCAAACTTTTGCTTTAATACAATGATTGATGATCAAAACCTAGAAACCTCATATAATATCAAAGCAGGGGTAAAATGTAACATAATACTTTGCCACTATTATATTTAGATGGATCTTATGCATTGTCAGATCATGATAACACAATTCTGAATATTACCAAAATTTTCTCTCACATATTTTCTTCTTCCTGACCCTGAAAATAACACTAAACTACACTGAGAGGCAGCTCTGCTACCGTAACAAATGTTATTCTATAGCTGAGGCATACTGGCAGCCAAAGGAGAAGGCTGTTTGAATGATTAACCCCCCCACTGCAGTGTGTAAAAAGTGTAACACGATTTTTACTGAAGTGAAACTAAAAACAGAGAAATGTTGATTAGCTAAAGGACTCAAACTGACTTTAGAAAGGTGACAGGCAGACCTAATAAGCAGGTACAGTA
The DNA here is from genome assembly GCF_026936395.1 of Plectropomus leopardus. NCBI lineage: Eukaryota > Metazoa > Chordata > Actinopteri > Perciformes > Serranidae > Plectropomus > Plectropomus leopardus. Next base: position 17,867,300 of record NC_142182.1, read on the forward strand.
GCTTTTTTATACTTAATTAAGTCATACCTAAGGGAAAGTAGAACGACAGCTGCCCTGACTACTGATCAGCCGCTCGATCTGATTTGTTTCACCCTGCAGTGCTTTTGTGAGAGGAAACCAACGAGAAACAGGTGATAAATTCACAGCTCGCCTTTAAAGGCTATTTTTTTAAAGTAAGTGTTTTGATTATGAGCAGAAATTCTACATAACATGTCTGTGAATATTTTTGCAAGCTGGAATAGATTAATAAGGTTTTAATGTTTCTGTAATGGCAGGCATTTCATAACCTGTCCTCTGTTAAATGGGGCATTTCTGGGTGAATGAAGATCCTTCAAAGATTGTCCCTCCAGAAATTACTAAACATGGTATGAAAGGGAAACAAAATACCCTAATCAAAGGGACGCTGATCGAGCAAGGGGAAGGGTATGATTTTTCTATTGGTTGAACGAGGAAGGGGGGTAGTTTGACTTTCTGGGACGGGCAGGGAATGTTTTAAAACTGTGGATTTATATTTTAGTTTAGCCTTCCTGTTATAGAAATAGCTCACTCATCAGTTATGTAGCTCGGGCACTGTGTAGGTAATACAATAGTCAGTGACAGATATTATCTTATACACAAGCTGCAACATTTTCTGATCTATTTGGTTTACATTATTTGTAGGAGACATGGTGAGCTTTGCAGCAACATGTTATTTATCAAAAGAACATTACAAAAAAAAAAAAATAGAGTGGCGCTACAAATTTGTCAATTTCCAGTTTCACTTCTAATGTCCATATTGTTGAATGAAGTATAGTTCCATAAATATGAAACTGTTTTGGGTGCACAAATTGAATTGGTACCAATTCAGTATTGTTCAATATTCCTCTGAGATATTGGGGTTGGATGTTGTCATTTTTTTCTTTCAAAAGAAAAGTCCAAAAAATACAGTAATTATGTCAGGGATTGCCTTGTGCTTTGAAAAAGTAAAACATAAGATTTAGCTCCTCCCTACACCAGTAATTTTGATGTAGTCCCTAAAGGTAAAATTTCTTTTAGCACTAAACCAGTTCTTAGTTGATTAAATTTCATTTTCAAATATTTTTTTTCTTGCTTAGGAGGGGAAAAAAAAAAAAAATCTAAATGTGTTCAATAAAAGATAGAGTTATCAATGGTGTCATTCTTTCACTGTTTCTGTCTCAAAAAACAAAAGCAAAAAGAAGCAGATGATGATCAGCAGATGATGGGATACTAAAAACAAGTAACAGTGACATATAACAGAAATTACATTTCCAAAAATATTCAGTAATACTGTTATGTTACATATTTTGATCAGAGGTCTGACGTGTTCTTTGGTGTCTAGAAAATAATGTTGACTGAAATGCAGTACACGGAAGCATAGCCATATTTTAAAAAGATTTTCATATACTTTGTGGAGGACATGCGTTGCTTGTCAATTAAACCTCACAACAGAGTTGTTAAGATTGATGTCCAATGTAGTTATCATTACTTGATGTATGTTCTCTGGCCTTGGCCTGGTGCTGAATGCCCACGGCAGAAATCAATTTTGGCTGCACAGACACACAAGCAAGGATACCACACCCACATACACACAGAGCCACACACACACACACACACACACACGCATCATGACAACAGTCCTGTGAGGTGTAGAGTGTAAAGTGGGAGACTCATCAGTCAGGCAGTGGATTCCAGTGCAGGGCTACCGTGCAGAACTGGTTGCTTCAGCTGCCAGTGCAACAGCACAGATCTGCTATAAGTGAGCTGCCAACATGAGTAATGTTTCCCTCTTACAGTTTCCATGTCCATGACACTTTAGGATCAAGGTAATGTTCAACAGAGAACAAATACATATTATAAAAATGTTAAAACTGCACTAAAATATTGCCTTATTTTAATAAAATGTTAAAAGCAAAGGTGTTTTGTTGTCAGTGCTTCACTTAGAATGCTAAGTAGTTTGCTTAATTGCACTTGAGGATACAAATAGTTTGGGTCTGCATGATCTTCATATAACAGAATAGTTTGAATCAAGGCTAAAGACTAAAAATCTATTTTGACTTCGATTTTCTCTGTGTCCAAATAAATTTGCAGCTGACTTGAAAAACCTTAAATGACCAGACTTGTTAAAATTCACACAAGAGCCCTGTTTTTTAGGTTGGCCAAAGCAACAGCCATGGTCAGCCTAGCTTGACCCGTGTGTCTTGATTGTAAAGAACGACCTGCAGCAGGATGGCCACGTCGATTAGGATCTGGACTGAACCGCAAACCCAGAACTGAGCCGGGCTTTCGTTCATCACAAAGTAGGTGGTTTTGAAGACGTCGCCGGCCGTCCATAGCAGCACCATCTTCACACTGAAGCAATGGAGACACAGCGAGACAAGGTAAGAGTGTGTGGACGGAGAGAATAAAAGAGTTTTCTCTAAAAGGAATAATTTTGGAAATAACAATTAGTACAAAGAATGGAAACAGGGGAAACAGCCTGGCCAAAGTTAACAAGCAATGCCTACCAGCACCTCTAAAACTCACTGATTAACACTTTATATCTTGTTTGTTTAAATGTGTGTGTTAAAATCACAATGCATCATTCATAGACTTCAGTTTTCTGTATGCATTTTTTAAAATGAGCTTGTGTACAATAAAGAAAGTATAAAAAAAAAAAAAAAAGCCAGTTAGCTTGTCTCGATAGTTTTAATGTCTGAGGCTAAGAGATGGAAGAGGACAGTGAACAGGAAGCGAGGAAGACAAAGACAGACTCACTGAGCAAGAAGCTGTGCTAAAGTAAATATTGGACAGGCTTTTACACGCTACAACAGTAGGCTACAAGTCTGATGATGAGATGGTTCTGTTGCTGTGATGATGGACACAAACACACACACACACACACACACACACACACACACACACACACACACACACACACACACACACACAAATGAGAAACAGCAAGGAGGCAGTAAAAAAGAAAAAAAATCAATGAAGTGGGTGAAGTTTGGCCTAAGTTACCAATTGATCACACCAAGATGGAGCGAGTGAAGGAAAAAGAAAGACACACAAAGATTGCCTGTCTGAGAGACATACAGGCTGAGAGGAAAGACCTTGAAGAAGACACTAGTCATCCACCATGCCAGCGGCCTGATGCCAACATAACACCCTGAAGAAGCCTCTGAAACTTTATCACTGCTTCTTGCACTCCTCCACTTGTCAATTATCTTTTCCTGTGCTACCATTCGTCACTCGCGCTGTCCCCCACCATCCACCTCTATACTTTTTGTTGCCATTTCGATGTAGTTACTGTCACGTTTTTTTTTAACTCTTACCCTTCATAGTCTCTGCCCTTTCTCCTACCCCACATCATCTCTGCTCCCTCATCTATTCTAGCTCTCTAGATAACAAAGTCCCCTATGAATGAATGTAATATGAGTTTATTCTTTTTTATTAGCGCTGACTGGGCCTGGGGACAGAGCAGGACCATCAGTCATCAATGAGACATACTATAGGGTCATAGAGGGGGCAGGGAGAACAGAAAAGAGAGAGATGGAGACAGAGAGCCCTGCAGAGGACAGCATTTATCTAGCATGCAGTGAGAGAGACGGGGCAAAGACAACAAAACCACCGGAGAGAAAGAGAGGGGCCTCTGAGAATGGGGAAGGGACCTCTGTGAGATAGATATGGATGATGAGTGCAAAAGGGGGAAGAGGCAGCCTAATGACTGTGGGGACGGCTGTCCTGCACTATCCTTGAGCTCTCCTTGCAGAGTCATGTCAAACTCCCAACTCTCCCCCGGGCTCCCTCCAGGCCCCCATGAGGAACCGAAACTTTTGCGGCAAACAATTCTGCCCTGGCATGGAAACGAGGACATTTTTATTCAACATAAATTTAAATCTAGACACTGCATGTGGTACTGAAATGTGATTAACAACCCAGACTGACACACGCTGCAAACTCGGCTGTGCTGGAGAGCTACAGGATGCATAATGATGGAAGCTGAACTCGCAGCTGTTACAATACATGGGACAGTCAAGCTGCACATCTGGACAATTTTAGATGTAAAAGTTAAAATTTGAATTACCACAAAGGAGAAATTTAAGTTTCATTTTCATTTATTTTGGTTCTGATGATGATAGTAGTGGTCATTTCATTAGTTCAATATCTGTGCAGAGTGGGCAGTAGTTTGTTTTTTGTTTACATTCCAGTGGAGGCACATACAGCTAACCATCTGTCATTAGCTTAGTCCCAAATTTGATTTGAGCCCTCCATACATTACTTTGTGACTTTGTACAGTATATCTCCATGTTGTGATTCAACAAGGAAACATAAAGAGTGATGAGATTACTCACAAGTCATTTGTTATCATCAACAGTGGAGTCATTGCAGAAAGACAGCAGATGCTAGCTAGATCCCCCACTTTCTATGTGTGATGACAGCACTGAGGGGCAAATTCACAAAAAGTAGATTGCAGCTCTGATAGCACCATGAATTGCACATCATTTTCAACCACTATCTGCCCGTCTTAAGGTCTAATTTACCAAAGATATTGTGCTAGTGATATTAAAGTGCAAACACGTACCCAGCATGCATTTTGTAAGATTGGAATTTTCCATGTGGCAAAGTATAAATGCTGCCCTTGAACCAAAAGGAACAGTAAGAGGGAGACAACTAGAGACCATCACTCCTGTTGCAGTCCAGCTTTCCAAAACTTAAATCAAATGTAGGAACAGAAAAAAACTTTCCACTTTGGAAAAAAACGGAAGAATGAGCACAATGGTTGTCCTTATTAGTATTATTATATTTGTATTTCCTTAAACAAAATGTGAAGAAAAACACTACGTAACTTTTGAAAGAAGAAAGAACTTATTCTTACTCTTACAAATAAAACGTTGAATTGATGAGCAAGAAAATGTAACCTTGATCTGTGTTCTCAGAGGTTTTTCCGTCACACCTTGCCTGGTTGAACACAGCAGGTTACAGAGGCTTATGTTAGCTCATATTTATAAACTTATAATGCTGTATAAAAGACAAGACTGAGTCAGTATGACCGATATACTTGTTTTATTTATTTATTTTTATTCCCCTTTATCCTGTAATTGTCACTTGCAAATTAGTTGTTTAAATGTGAAATATAGGTAAAACTTACTGCACTTGACTTGTGCCTACAGGGGCCTTTGTATAAGATAGGCTACCCCTGCTTAAAATTGATTTATTTCAATCCACAGTTTGAGCACATTTTCCCTGGAAAAAAAATAAATCCAACAGCACAAAGTCAATCTGCCTCTGTCAATACACAGCTCCCTGCTTCTTCCCTCATTGGTTCTCCCAACTCCAATTTAACCACCACAGGCGATAGTAAGAATCAGGCTATTTCTACCTCTCCCAAAGGCTGACCAAGGAGCGCTTGTTTAGAGCACATCTGAGTGTCACTGATGTATTGTGCTCCCCTAACAATTTAAACCTTCAGGGTAAACACTCTGGGGTTTGATTGAACTGCTCTAAAAATAAGTGTGCTAAAGAATTTAAAATTGTCATGGTTTTACTTTTCTCTCTCTCTCTCTAAGCTGCCAGTATCTCTCGGGGGAAATACATGCTTTTTGTTCCACTGAAGTTTTTTTGTTTTTTTTTTCAAAGGGTACCCTGCACTGAACTTCAGATTTCTTGTTTCATCTTTCTCCTCATATTTTCCTTTCACTTTACCACTTTCTTCTTTTCTCCATTTTCGCTCTCAACTGTCATCTTTGCTTTTATTGCCTTGAATATCATTGCTTTTGCTCTGCTCTTTTCTTCTCTATAAAAAAGAATGAAGTTGGTGATTGTCATCAGCTTCTTCTGCAAATTATGATAAAGTTGAATAATAAAGCTGCAATTTACAGCACAATAAGGAAGCAAGGAACAAATCCTCTAAAAATCAACTCATGAAGAGGCAATATTACATTAAAAATGACGGAATAAAAATAGCACTGTCATTTCTGATTTGTGGACTGTGAAAGCGAGATGTTTTTCTCTTATCGTGGTACAAGTGCTCAGGGCCACACGAAAATTTTCTCTTACCTAAGACAAAAGCAAAAATAAGAAAACATTGGTGAATCCCCAATATCAATAGGTAATCATTAAATAGGAACAAATCCTGGATATGAGCAAAAATAAGAGAACATTTTTTCTTGTCCACAGAATCCACGTCATACTGTTAAATCATGATGAAACTAGTGAGCTACATCCCTCGGGGGATGTAGGACAATGTGTCTGACTCATGTAAACTATACAAATGTTGTTGTGTTAGCTCCCACAAAAAGGAGAAAATAAGTAATAATATAGATGAGCGTAACATGAAACCAACTAATCTGTAATGTGAGGAAGAATATTGCATTTTTCTGAAAAAATTGTCAGCGACAGTAAGGCCAACTAATGTTTGCTTAAAAAGTAACTTTAGTTTGTCACTAAAGTGAGGCAGTGAGGTATCCTACATGTTAAATTTAGGTTAACTTTGAAAAATCTTTGAAAAGCTTTGAAAAATCAGTGCAGAACTTTATGGCACTGTTTTATGGCTGCACAAGAAAGTAGAGCCACTTTCCCCATTGGAAATAATGGCTTTTTTCTGTGTGATGTCCAATTCTTGCTTTTAGTGTGAAAGCCCTGTTTAAGCTTGATTTCTTGAAAGAGTGATAGTCCTGATGCTGGTTGATCTATTTTTCACTTTTGAACAAAACTCTTCCTGTAAAAGAAGTTCAGTGAATGTTTCCATTTCTATCAAAAGCCAAATAAATCTTACTAGCAGAAAACGTAGACACAGTGCACAAAGCTGGTTAGGTCTGCAAATCAGAGAATAATAGTGGAGAGAAAGACAAATAAAAAAAGAGAAATTTTGCATCTACAAATACTAGGGGAGATTTTGAATTCAGTGGAGGCATTTTTCTATAATAAATAACATACCTTTAATAAATAACAAAAAGTAAATTGTGAAATGTTAATTTTTTAAATGTTGCCTCATGCAGCAACATTATCTTATGTGACTTTAATATTTTCTGGTAATTTTCTGTTAGAATAAATCATAAAAGACTCAACTCATGATGCACCAAATACCTTTGATGTCTAACAGAGGGAGGTTGATGTGAGATCATTTCCCTAATAGACTGTTTTTGGTTTGTTGTAGATAGTTTGCATATGAGCACACTGGTCAGTAACTTTACTATTGCTTCTCATGTCCTAAATTCTCTACCAACTGACCTTTAACCCTTTGAAACCTGGGGAGATATCACTTTTCTACCTTAAGAAGCGTTTCACAAGCATTTAACCATTTGAACCCTGAGCAAATGGGTTTGAATTATTTTAAAAACATGGAAAAAAAAGGCAATCAGCAATTTGGCATGAAATGTGAAATGAAAAGTAAAAAGTGACAAGAAAATGACCTTCAAATGATCTTGTATAAAAAGGAGAGTCATTTTACAATTATCAAATAACTAGGGGAAAAAATATCAAGCAAATCAAGCTAATTTGCCCAGTTTTCAAAGGGTTAACTGCATTGTGCATGAGACTTGCAAAATGAATTTTGTTGCAGGCCTATTTGTAAAATGACAATAAATATCTAGTATTTTTCAGCCCAAAAAATGTGAGAATCCAATCATAAAATTAAATCAAAATGTATATGATAATCTAAATTTGATTATTTGATATCAATATGGTTTTTTTTTTTATGTTTCTCAAACTTAAAATGTATGTTTCTTCTCCCTGGACAAACAATTTGTGGACTGTGCAAACAAAATTGTTTTTTTCTCATCTTGGTAAGAGTGCTCTTGACCCAAAAACTCTTAAGAACAAAAATAGGACAAAATTGGTGCAACTCAGAAACTAAAAGGCACTTACAAAATACGATAAATTTGTGGATAGAAAGAAAAAAAGTCTTATTTTGTTTGCATATTGCATCCTGCATGAGGCCCATTCCTCGGCCCCTCTCTGCAGCACTCCAACCTTCATTTATTCTCCATCCTCCTCTCAGCTTCTGTCTTTCTCTGCTAACCTTTCTGCTTCTGACTAACCTTCCCTCCCCTCCTTCACCCTCCCTCACTCTCCCAAGTTCTCCGCTCCCCCTTTCGGCTAATTTCTTTGCTCAAGAGACGCAAACATCATTAACGAGGATGAGTCATTAACAATGTAATTAAGGAGGGCGGGTCATCTGTACAAAAGCAGTCTCTGCAGCAGTGCAGCAGAATGGAAACAAAATGCCCGTTTGAGGTCGTTCATCTCTGGCAGGAGCACACACATACAGTACACACACACACACACACACACACACACACACACACACACACACATTTCCCACATTTCACAGAGTCTGTTTGTGATGCTAGTCTCATGTAGCTCCATCTGACAGACATATCACTAATCGTGGGTCTTGTGGCTGAGTTGACGGGTGATGAAAGACCCACAGAACAAACAACTGAACTAAGTCTGGAGTGAGGCTTTGAGTGTCTTCTGGGAGAAGGAGTTATTATGCCATTGATTCACAATATTGACTGACTGACTACCTCACACCCACATACACACACACACACACACATACATCAAACAGCATATATGTGCCAGGTTGCTTTAACGTGTAAAAAAAGAAAAGAAAAAAGAAGAAATAAACTCATTTAAATGCAGAGAAAACTAAAATGCAAACGAAGAGATTGCTCTTTTGCTTCATGTTCTCAACAAAGCAAGCACACACACATGCACACAGTGACGCACACACATGCACTCATGGCAACTCAATGCTGCTCAGCCTGGACAAGTCTCTCATTGATTACTACTGACCTGACACCCTCATCTGAGCAAGTGGCAAGAGATGAGAGAGAGAAAAGGGTGAAACGGTGAACTGCAGACTTCAGGGATGGAAAGAAATAGAGGGGAGTGAGGAGATGGATGAGGGAGGATGGAAGTAAAAGGAAAATGATTAGCGATGGATGACAATGTAACTGGGCAGGAGGGACGATAAATCTAGAAGAGGGGTGAGGAACGAAACCACCCTGAGAGTTAGAGAGTGACAGGACAGGAGAGAGCTATGGAGGAAGCAAGGAGGGGGGGTCTGATTGCGTGGTGTGATGGCTGTGCCGTATGTGGGCCAGGCAGTAATTGCGCTGTGTATATGTGCTGTCAGGCCAGCTATTAGCTCCTCTAAGCGGCTGGAGTGGACAAGTGGTACACCACTACAGGAAACAGGGCTGAGTGACATTTAGAAAGAGAGACAGAGGCAGTAGAGAAAAGAGAGAGAAAGAATTAAAAGGACATGAGCGCGGTGTGTGCAATTTAGTGATTTCACGGCCCAAATATCTGCAAAGTTGCCTGATGCATCTTTAAATGTCACTTTGCAAAACAGCATGTTAAGGCATGTTTAGGCAAGTCTAAAACCATCATCCTGTTCCTTCACACCCTTACTTTTTGCCGATTTAGATAAAAGATGATTTTGGATTCTGTATTATCAACAATTATTGGATATGCAGTAAATCATGCTGTAGAACAGAGCTGGGTTGATTTACAGATCCGCTGGTCTGATGTACGGGCTTAAACCGGTTTGACTCATGAAAACTGGCTGAACCAACATTTGTCATTATGTCACATTCTGGCAATTTTAAAGAATCCTGAGTCACAGCACTGAATTCAACTCAAACCTCATTAGTAATGAACAATACAACAGTGTTATTATTATAATGTAATGTTTGTAAACTTACTAGTGGAGCAACTAGTGTCATATAGGTTGTATGTGATTTACTGCAGAGGGTTGGCAACATGAAAGAGATAAAATTTCAGCAGAGGTGGAGAGGGAAAAGCTGTGTTTGTTTACTTTTTTGAGAGCAGACATTGCAGAGTTAGTGCATTAAAAAGAATAAAAATGTACCATATGATAACATTTTCAATTCAAAGCCAATGAAAGAGCTGTTCATGCTGGCTGCAGGTGCTTTGGTGAGCTGAACTTTCTTCAAATGCTGTGTTAATATTTATATCTGATACTCCCTTTGAAAGCGCCACAGTGGACATGGAACAGCTGAAGAAGAGTCTGGAGGGTTTAATAGGAAGATCGAATCATTCATAGTGATGAAAGAGTTAGCTGATTAATAAGACAGAAAATAAATACTGGGCAATTCCAATCATCAAATATTTTTAGAGCAAAGCTTCCACATGACCAAACCAAGAGGTCACAGTTGTGCTGCTTTTGTCTAAAATGTTAGTTGTGCCCAGCAGCCTTGGAGATCATTGTCACTCAGTTGGTTGGTCGGTCCACAATAATTTACCCAACCTTTGTCAGCAACAGTATTTGCCCTTGGAGGCTGAAATATGGCATAAAAGTCAAGTGTGTGTGTGTGTGTGTGACGGTATGTATTCATTCATGTTGATGCCATTTGGCTACATGTGGTGTTGGGAGGATGGAGGATAGGAAGTGGGAGTGACCTAAAAACATTTGAAACTTACAAATCAATTCACAGACCTCCACAAGATTTTGTGAAGAAAAAAAAATTGGCAGCTGATAACTGTTCATGCAGACTGGCAAAGACGCAAAGACGCATAACTTGTAAACAGATTTACTTGTGACTGGATCACACACACACACATGCAGACACATGCACACACACACCATTTTGCAATGTTCCCTTTTGCAACCCATGAACTAGTTGTTATAGGTAGACATCAATGTACTAAAGACAAGTGTTGAGATTGTGTGTGTGTGTCTGTAAATGTGTGTGTGCGTGGTTGCTGCTTTTGCTATTTCAGAAACATCCATTTTGTAACTTTGAGTAACGAAAAAAATGTATCTTTTAAGATGTTGTTCAGGCATTTGTCATTTACAGACATAACACCTGATTAATTAAAAATACTAAATTAATCAATAGCTAGAGTAACAATAAGTTTCATACCTACACAATATGCAGTTTTGCAGGGGAGCATTGGTCACACCCATAGATCTTTTTTGTATTCAAGTTCCCAATGTTTCTAAAGTAACCCAATAGCTTAGTCTGGATTACAGGGATGCCTGTAAAATGGTGCACAAAACAACAAGCAGATTTCCTTTAAATTCATTGGTGTAGCCAAAAAAACACTTGAAACAACAGGGATTAGAAGGTTAACACGATCTTTGTTCTTGCAGCTGATTGATTTATTGCAACAGGTGAACTTCCATTACAACAGGTACTCAATTAGGTTTATTCATTCCTCACACCCAACACCACTAGATTTTTCTCCATTACTTCTCTCCCTCTTTTAACCTGCTTCTATATCTTCATCCTCAGCCCTCCTTCCCTTCTCTGCCTCTACTCCTGTCAACTACTGTCACATTATCTTCTTGTCCCAGCCTCCTCTGCTGCCTTTCACCTTGTTCCCTGCCCAAGGGACCACTGGATGGATGGATGGATGGATGGATACTAGAATGAAGGAAAAGGCCAACAGGCAAGAAAGATTGCTGAAAGCTTCTTGCAGGCAGAGAAGGCTGCTATCACGTTTCTGCACCCCTGCCGATAACTGGGTATGTAAATTTTATTCGTGTAGTTCAGAGAGCAAATGTGAAAGTAACTGTGCAGTAAGTTATATAACTATCATGCAACATAAACAAAAACAATGTGGAAAGTGAAACCACTGGGAAGAACCAATTTTTCATTCAAGGCTGAGACCCATCGGGTGCACTGGTTTGCTGCCCTAACACTAACACTTACTCTGTAATAACAGGGTTCGGGGTATGTAAATTTTTCTGCATTTTGCGATGATTTTCTCATGGCTTAGACCATAACTGTGATCAAAAGTATTTCACTGGACATATTTTTCCAGTACTTTTGTTGAGATAAGTAGGCAGCTGATCACAAATTAAACCGAGTGGAAGCTTAAGGCTTTAAATGGGGAATCACACTTTGTATGTGAGACTTTAAGAGTCTCCAGAGGGGGTTAGAAAATCCTCGCAATTGCTTGATAATACTAATACACAACTCTATGGAAAAAGACACACTGGAGCAGCATGAGATCATGTTTAAAGCTTCAAAGAGCTTCAATCACCTCTTCCATCTGATTCTCAGTGCGACTGAGTGCATTGGTATGATGTGTGTGTCCACTCCTGCATATACTTGTATACACATGTGTGCGCCCACACATCAGCGCGTGTGTGAGGTGATTTAGCAGTAGGGCTGTAGCTCCCCTCGAGGGGGGCAGATAGAGAGATGAAAATCAAAGGACCCAACGAGCGAGAAGCCGAGCTGCTCTTAACCCACTAACTATGAATTATGCATGTTGATCGATCGCACACAGGCAAACAACGAAGAGTTCCCAACCCGCCGGAAAGAGATGGATTCTACTTCACTAAATGAAGCAGAGGGGAGGTGAGGAATATGAGTATGAAACTGAGTTTGCTAAGGGATATTTTAGGTACTTTTTCGGAGAATGTAAACAAGTCAGAATAGATGAGTTGGCCTGCTGGTGATGGCCATTTCAGCATATTCCTGACATGTATCATTTTATTTAATCTGAGACAACATTTTTGTACTTTTGTTTTGATTTTAAATAAAGTTGTGAATGGTTATAGACTGAATCGCAATGTTTAATCAAAGTAACTTCTGAGCAGAAAACTGCCACGTCACATACAAAATCGGATGGCACTGAGCAAAATCTGCTGTCATTGATTAGTTTTAAGACACCTAAAAAAATCAGTATCAGTTTAAGTGTACACTATATTTAATATATTTTCACCGTTTTATCTTGCTGCAAGACAGCCTCTCACAGACAGGGATAGGGAAGTCCTGTTTTGCATCCCCCCTTCTGCCCTCATAAATACTGAATAGTAGATTTGGTTTATCAAAGACATTAGCAAAGCAATACAGCTCGTAAAATAAGCGCAACAGAAAAGTCACATGTTTCGGACCCCCGTATTTAACGCTGTATCTTTACATGTTACCTTGACAACTGAAAATGAGAACAGAAATAAACAAGTTTGCCGAATTCACATATTTCTGCACTTCAAAACAGTTGCCAGTTATCTACCCAGAAGTGACTACTGTTGTTAGCGGGACATCACAATGATTCAGTCTAGAGATCACAAAATAAAGCATATTCTGCACAGCTACACAACCTTATAAAAGCAATTTTAATAAGTTAATATAAACTTATGATACACTTCAATTCCTGGCTGGAACATTTTAAACTTCTCCTCAGTGATTAATGTAAGGCAAATACTATATCACAGACAACAGTGTTACTTATGGAAACTGTGCAGGTGATTCCGATAAACAAATTGCCAAAATGTTCCCATGATATGTAATCGATAAAATGTAATTTACATGAAGAATCACTGGTGAAGCAATTCCCATAAAAAGAGTGATAAAACATAAATATACAGATGGGATTTCTCTTATACTAATCAGCTAAAAAGAAAATGCTGTACAGACATATTTACATGCAGAGGAAGACCAAAAAGGTTTCATAAATTTATGACAGTCCCAATGTTTCTATTGATTTACATTTTTGAGATTCACTACCTGAATAGTTCAAGACAAGACAATGCTTCAAGACTACAGTACCCTTAGTTGTGCATGCTTCTTTTTATCTCCCTTAGGTAAAGGTATAGAAAAGTTTTCATCTGCATCTTAATCTTGATCTAAATTAAGTAATGTCATGGAATGCATGTGCCAGATCCATTAACGAAAATTCATTCTAGTGCCAGGGGTTCATGAGAAAATGTTCAAAAATACTGATTAATTCCTAGAAAAATATATCAGAAGTGCAACAATAAGATGGCACTGTGTTATTTTTTTCCTCTTGTGTTTTTTTGCTGCGAAGTCCCAAGGCGGCCCTGCCACGATACAAGAATAATACAAAGCATCTGAAGTGAATCTGATGTGCAGCCCTAAGATCAGGAGTTCTTGCATGTTATTTTTTCACTTGAATTCCCCTGATTCACCAGGAAATATATGTTAAGATTTTTTTTAACTTCAACATGAAGTTTCTCCTCCACCATTGTGATAGCTACAAGACCACAGAAGATAAGAGATAGATACAGATAGATAGATAAAAGACAGGACGAGTCTGAAAAAATATACTACTTTTCACTGTTACTGAAAGCAGCATTTTGCTGCTTTGTATGTTGGCTTACCCAGAAGACAATGGGCATGGCTGTTGCCAGTTTATATTGGGCTTTACATAGCCCTGCTTCAGTTTCGTCCTGAGGTGTATGTAGCCTTAACATTTAAGACAAGTTTAATGCTATATTGGAAAAGAATATGATCCTGTATCTGAAGGATTACTTGTAATAATGTGCTTCCAAAAGCACTCAACCTTGCATAGTGTCTTTCTTGTTGACTACAAAAACAGGAATAAAACATTCATAAATTAATTCACACAGTGCAAACCACAAGACTAGATGAAGCAAAAACACCTCAAAATGCCCTTCCACGTACTATAGAAACACAAGAAAATGTCAGCTCTCAAAATGTCTTGCCTTGTCTTGTCTTGCCTGAGGGCAGACAGGACACTAATTTAACAGTGAGAGCTACTGCACGGGCGAACACAATGGCTTAGATCGTATTAACTATACCCTAGCAAACACTATTATATGTGCTTTGCTTGCACACTCTACTATGCACGAAATACACATACACTCTCATGCCATGTGTACAGGGACATATCTCACACAGAGAGACACAAATACTGTTGAGTTAATCCCTGAATGTACACTGGTTACCTCTGTTACTGAGAGAGGAAAACATGTATTAATGTCAGTGATAGAGGTGGATGGGTTCATATCTATGAAAATGACATCACTTTTCTGATCAGTTTTCAGTTTTATGTTTTCAAAATAGAGCTGCAAGTAACAATTTTATTATTTTAGATGTATTAATTATATTTAATATTTTATTTTATAAATATTATCAAATTTTAGGGAGAAAATGAAATAAACTAAACAAAACAACTGCACAGAGATGCAGACAGAAGTGTCTATGATATGTGTTTCAAGGATATATCCAGGATGTCCACCTCACTCAACAGCAAATACAGGTTAAAACAATTAAGTTAGTAGCGAAAGCCGGACATACAGATTGCAGTGTAAAAGTGAACCATCACATCGCCTGACGAACAAGCCAAAAGAGGATGAAAGCAAAGGAAAACTTTGACGATAGTCAACAAGCTATGTTTAGCCGTGTGTGATCGCAGTGTGTGTATATGAGCAGCATTAGCATGTTACCATGCTTTTGCCGTGTAAGCTTGAGATTTTTCAGCAAGTTTCTTGTGGAGCAATATCACTAATGAGAGACCATGACTGTCCATTTGATAGTACGTAGATAGACATAGAGATTATTCCTTTGATCAGATCTCTCCAAAACACTGACCACATATACCATAAATGCAGCCACTGTCCTCACATTCACCTTTCAGATGTGCTCCCTTTTGGGAAACACAATTCTGGTTCACAGGTCAAAAAGTGCTATGAGGTCATTACAGTGTCTGCATGATATCCTCCGGGGCCAGATTGTAAAGGCACTGGCCTTTTGTCTGAAATAGCCTCAAGGTGATGCCCACCTCAAGAGAAATGTGAAACCACCATTAGGGCGCCATTCAAGTGACATGGTAATAGTACCACCATTAACGCTTGAAGGGTGTTACCCACAACTGAGAGCAAGAAACAAGCTGCTGGCTGTTGAGGTTTGAGGGAGCCGGACTGACAAAAAGAGAGGGGCTGAATATGCAGCACACACACAATAAAGCAACATGCGTTCATGAATATGTTCGTTTCTTTTCGCTGCATTCAAATGAATGCAGGTGGTCTGAATGCTTGTCAAATTTCTGACAATAAAAAGCAGTAAATTGAATAGAGAGACACGTCACAGAGGAACTGTCTAAAGAAAGAAACTGACAGAGATAAGTATCCAGTGAAAAGGAAAGCAGTACTGTATATGTCTGCATACTTTTCAGTCATGTGGACCGTCTGTGTCCCATTCACTGTCACTGAGTGACATTGTGAAGGTTGACAGCGTTGGTGCAGAGCTGGGAAAGGAGGCAAAATAGATAAAGTTTAATGAGAGGGAAGAGGAAAAACAGGCGGACTCCCCAGGCAGCCGAGTGGAGAGCGCTGAGCAATCACTCACGTACAAATACACATTGTTGTTTATATAAACAAATCGCAACTTTACCATTCAATTATAGCTTCCACCCAAGTAATGAGTGCTTTCAGATGCCAAACAGGGGGCAGGCAAACTCAAACGCTGTCAGATGAAAACCTGGCATCTCCATAAAGTCTGTGTTTAATGAACAACTACAAAGAGATTTATTTTTTGACTGGATGTCATACTCTGGATTTTTTAACCAATACGAGGTCATGGAAATAAGATAGTAAGTAAACTCACTCAATCACACAATTACAAATATTCACACCTGGAAACTGCCAAGGACAACCACAGTGTCATCTGATGGCTGCTGAGAAGCTCCAACGTAACAGGTGGGGTTTAGGGGGCACCTAAGTTGTAATAATGAGGGAGGGATGGTTGTCATGTTTCACTTTTTTGAGGAAAATACATGGTGGAGAGAAACGCAGCACACCACTGTTTTAATCCTTATTTACATGATGACTTTTGTAGCCATGTGTTACTGTGGTTACTAAATGACTTAGTATGATGATATAGTTACATGGATTGCTTAGGAGACTGTTTCCTTGACAGTTCCTATGATCAGCTAATAAAAATCGTATTGTGCTTTAGTTTCTGAATTCATGCTAAAATCATGTCTGATATCAAAGTCAACTATATTTTCAATTCTGAAATGCTGTTTCTCCCGGACCCCTGCTGTAAACATGCAAGTACACAAGAATAGAAAAAGTGTAAAAAGTAGGCGAGTACTATATAAAAAGTAATACAATTACAGTTAAACTTCAAGTACAGAGCAGCAACATCAAGTAAATTAAATTCAATGGGGGGTGAGCTATTTATTTCTGTTATGCAATGAATGATGGCAATGAGTGATTTTTTTGCAAATGGGATGAATAGTGCAAATATAATAAAAAGTTCATATTTAATAAATAATGCAATAGAGCTTGTGGATGTGTGTGTAATGTAAAAAAGAAGCATTTACTCTGAAGTGTTTCCAGGTCACGTTCACACCACAAACAAACACCAGAGTTTGTTCGGAGAGGAAAGAGACTGAGGGGGGTCTGATCCCAAATCATTCTGACTATACCCACCAGATCAGAAAACTTTCTATTCAAGCCATCTCTGCTACCCCTCTCCTCCAGTGGACAGTGAGTTCAACACCTGTCCTGTTTAACAAGCTAAGACAGCACCAACTGCAAATATCCAACACCAAGTCTTTAAATTCTTCACATAAACTCACACCGACACAGAAACAACTAGACTCTGTCATCAACCCCATTAACAGCCTTTAGGTAACATTACCCATGTGATGCCAACAGTTAGTCCTTTCACTGTGTGTGTCCAGCTGTGCGGACTAAAAGCATTCTCAAGTGCATAGCTCACACTCCCACCACAGCCACTACAACCCATACAGTAAGTGTTGTGGTGAAGTGATGCGTAGAGGATTTGATAAAGCTGGCATGTCAGCATGATGAGATGCCACCAAACATTCAAAATGATGGCTAAACAACATGTCTCTCTATTCACATTATTGGTATTAAGTGCTCTGTTGGGATCAGTATCAGTTAAAGGGCATTGGTATCATACTTCTTTAAGCAATACCCAGCCCTAATTGAGACCCACCATATTATACGCTGTTAGTCCGGTTGTTTTGTCTGCACCAAAGTTTGAATAGAAGATTTTATAACATCTAAACAAGTTGAAAAAAAGATAGTTATACACACATCCCATAGGTGCAAGGCTATCAAAAAACAACTTTCATGAAGGAAAAAAAGGTAACGCCTGCATACATACCAAATTTAATGTGCAAACCTGTAGGGTTTTTTTTGGAGCCACATTAAAAGCTTAGGTATGAAAGCACCCTAAAATACAGTAAAAACATGAGGCATGAAATAAGGGGGAATCTTGTCTCATTTCTGCAAACTAGAGTCCCCTGCATATTTCCATATCTATATCATAGACCTACTGCTGTTTTTTTCTATACCTCATGTCTCTCTCTCACTGTAGGACAGTAGCTTTTAATCACCACTCTATCCCTCCCTCTGCTTCCCTGGAGTCCTTGTTTCAAAGTGAATGTGTGCTCACACAAGTGCATGCATGCAAGGTGTCAACAGTGACCACTAGGCAGCATTAATTAATCTCAATCTCTCTCTCTCTCTCTCTCTCTCTCTCGTTCTCTCTCTCTGCCCTCTTTTCCATAACATGTATTTCTGTGAAGGTGATCATTTGAGGCGAGCTGGAAAAGGTGAGCAGTCCTTGATGAAAAGGATCCATACACTCACCATCACACCTTAATAGGACACAGGGGGAATCTGACTGTACAACAACAAGTAACTGCTTCACGTGGGATAGCATGAGAGGGAATTGCAGGCCACGCGCTGCATCATCATATCTGGGAAACAGTTTACTCAAGCTTAACTGAGCAAATGGGAGAATCCTTAAGCATAGTGATGAGGGTCAAGAGATGTGAAACTTGTCATGCACACAGGGACAGAAGTGCTGAATGAGCTGGTTCCAACGCTGCAGGAGTCATTCGTCCAAGGCCACAGAGATCGAGGAGTGAGGAAAAAAAATTCATGCTGGAATTATAGTATTTTCTGGGAATAGTCATTTAACATGGTAAAGCATATTCTAACAACCGTGTTGTTTTTGGAAGCTCATATTATATCATCACATTACTGGGTGTGAAAGGACTTGCTATAGATCTGAGCTGAGTTAACTGGTATTCCCAACTTATTCATCAGTCATGTCAGAGGCTTAATGTAGTGTTATTGCGTATTTAATCTTTGGCATAATGTTCCTTCTGAGCTAAATGGGTGCTCACAGGAAGTGCAAGCCCAGATGTACACCCTGAGGACACTTTATGTGAAATGGGGCATATTACTGAGGAAGAAGATCTTGCCTATTCATACAGTAAATCACCTAGACTGCTGCATTTTTAAATACACTACTGCATTACTTGAAGACTTCAAAACTAAAGTACATTCAGAGCTTATTGCTTTTGTTTATGGACGTATGTGTGATATGTGGCAATATATGAGTAGGTTCTCCTCTGCATGTGTTTCAGTGTAAAAGCTATTTGGACACTAGTGAGTGTCAGTTAATCCACAGAAAACAACAAGGAGGTCTTAAAGGAGACTTGTGGATATATAGCAAACACTGCAGTATGGGAAAAATACATTAGATGACACCTGTCACTAGTCTCTGGTGAAAGGAGTGGTTTATCTCTCCAGGGAAAAACACATGCACCATCTTCATGACTTAAAGCCATTTTCACCTCCTCTTATACTCTTTTCCCAAGTGTATACTGACTCTATAGTTTATCCTTTGGGGAATCAACAAAAACAAGGAATGTACACAGCAAACTAAGGCAGAACAATAATGGGTACAAAAAATGACGGAAGGATTAAGAGGGTGAAAAAGGAGAAAAGGATAAGTTACCTGCAAAAGACAAACTGTACACTTGAATCATTATCAAGCCTCAATGGATACCACTGTTACTGTCACAGTCTGAGCACCTAATCTGAGGTGTCAATCACAGCAGCAGGTGTTCCTCAAAATCCAGCCTGTATGTGTAAACAATGTTATGCTTTACTTTTGATTCAAAAAATAAAAACATGAAAGCTGATATGAGTGGTTACTAATTGCACTGCTAAGAGATCTTTACAGTCATGTCATGTTCAGGATGAATTGCAATAATTTGTCTGAAATGTTGGCTTATAACCAAATTCCTGCAAAACATTCTATCATTCCCTCAGCTGCAGCTCTTCTTTGTGCAATTGTTAGCATGCTAACACACTAAGTAGAATTAACGACATGCTAACTCAAATTAACATGGTAAACATTACATGTTCTAAACATCAACATATTATGCAGTCGCCATGCAAGTGAGATGCTGTGAACACTTGTTATTGTATAACCATGTTTTCACTGCCTTGCTCTCAAACCTGCGGCAAACTGCAAAATACGTACTTGAAGTTTCACCCACATCTTCTAATACCAACCAACTAAACTGCTGTTTTCAGCTAATTAAAATGCTTGCTTGTGCTTTAGCTGTAGATGTGCAATTCTCAACAGAGATTAAAAGGAAGTGAGAGGGCTTAATCCATAGCTACTTCCATCATCAGCTCCAGAAAAATCTGTGTTAAATCCTTTTTTTACTATTTTATTTGACAAGGGCAATCCTTATTACTAAGCCCTGAATGCTTTTTCTACGTACAGCCTCACAGAGCTGCTAGAATGACTGTAGATTTTTAGTCTTGTTCAGGAAACAATGCTGAACATTTCTAACTTCCAGCTTTTACATTGTGAGGATTTGCTGCTGCTATTTGGGGATTTATGGTAAACTGAATATCTGGGTTTTGGACTGTTGGTTGAAGCTCTTCAACCAACTTAAGAAAATTGTGACTGGAATATGTCAAGATTTTCTGACATTTATAGAACAAAAATTACAAATAATTACTTCGATACATATTTGGCAATTTTGCATTTGTGTTTCAAATAATTTTGAGTTAAAGATATGGAAAACAAAACCACTTTCAACCTTTGGGAGAGCTGCTAATTCCATTTGACGTCACTGCAAAATCCTAATTTTAGGACCATCAACATATTCCCCTGATGTGCATGTTAACTTGTGTCTGTCTGACTTCTATAATTCCTGAATATCTACTAAAAACAAATGACAGGGGCTGTGTTCTGATGTGAAAATGTAAATATATTTTGCTTTGTCTCTACAGGCTCTTTTCAGGGATGAGTGACCAACAAAGCATGCCACCAGACACACACACACACACACACACACACACACACACACACACACACACACACACACACACACACACACACACACACACACACACACACACACACACACACACACACACACACACACAGAGTATGCATGATTTTTGCACTGATGACAGACAAGAGACATAATGAGGAAATAATGATCATAATTAGTATGAGGTTTTGTGCCATTAGGGGTGTAATTGATCTTACAGTCCTCTACCTGGGAGGCTAATCAGGGTACATACTAACCTTTGCACAGACTGCCATAATTGTAACAATAATAACATTTAAAATGCAACCTCAGCCTTTTGTCCCCCACCCCCCTTTCATCCTCACCACCTCTTTTCATTCAAGGTGACCTCAAATTTAACATGGGTAGAGTGTAAACCTCAGGAATTGTTCAAATGCGCCATGTAATAATACTATCAAGAACATTTCTGGTAGGGAATATATGGATTCTTTTGACTGATTATAGAAGGCAGGTTATACTACAGTATCATCATCACCTTTTCTGTTTTTTTTGTACTTAGTTTTCTGTCATTGATGCCGTTTAAACACCAGGCCTGAAAGGAGGGACTCTTTGCAACTTTCTTTTTCAAGGTTAATCAGAGTGTCACTGTTCATCACTAGTAATTCACAATATTCTTGTCGATGAAACAGATAATTGTTAGGTAGATGTTTATGACTCAGCCTTTTGATTTATCCATTACTGATTAGTTGTTTTTTGTGTTTTTTAATTTGGCCTCTAATGATTATAAATGACCTTATTAGCATATTTTATGTGAGAATATAAATTACTTGCACTCGCTTGACATTAAGGTTAATGAAAATACTTTCCATGTGCACTCCTTAAGTTCTGTGACATTGTGCCACTGCATGCCAGTGTGAGTATGGTGAAGTATGTTCTTGTTGCAAAATTTTGCTTGATCTGAGAGAGTGCTGTACCTCATGCCTTTGGTAGATCGGTTTTGAAAGTTTTGCAGCAGCTGCGGGACGCCCAGCATGGCCTCAAACATCACAGCCAGGGAGCCTAGCGTCTCCACAAACACGGCGGAGTCCAGCAGCAGCAGGGTGATGACCGCACACAGCACGGTGAAGCCAAAACAGAAGAGCAGGTAGTCCTCAAACGCACTCCACTTCCAGAAGTAACGAAAATCCAAGTCTGGAGAGAAGAGAGAACAAAGCAGACACAGAGAAACAAGTAAACTTAAACTCAATACTTGTCATCAGTATTAGTTAGCAGCTGGTAATAACTGAATAGATGTGACAGGTAGAGCAGAGAGGAAACAGGAAGGAAAGTGAAGATTGGGGAAAGTGTGGGAGGATTAAGAAAAAAAGAAAGTGGACAGAAGAGCCTGGAGACACGATCCAATTCAGATACAGACTTAGAGCGAGGCATTGTGTGAGTGTGTTTGTGTGTGTTCACGCGTGTTAGTGTAAGTAATGCTGAAAGGTGAAAAGGTGCTGCCAGTACATGCAGATGGAAACAAAAGACCAAGAATGACAGGACGAGATTGAATGCAGCGGGGGCGAAATAGCGGGAGAAAGACGGCAGGAGAAACGGGCAGGAATAAGAGCATTCCATTAAAGGATGCATAGAAATTATGCCAAGACAGCACTCCTAAATCAATACTATGCACATGCATAAGTAAGTGGAACAAAGATAAATGAGATACTCGAAAGCGTTTACATTTCTATTTCTTTGGAATAACCTGGCCTTTGATGAGGCCAGACTTTACATTTAGAAAGTTTATTACCTTTGGTTTAAAGCTGTCTTCCCACTGACACAACTCTATTTGTTATATGTGGCTTTTACAATTCACTGACAAATACAATGTTGTCCTCTACAACAGCCACTCAACCTGAGTGGAAAAGGAGCATGATTTTAGAAAATGAATTGAAGAAATTTAAATAGTCCCAGCTTGTTCCTCAACCTAAAACAATGTCTTTCCTATTAGCTTCAGAGGGACTGAGTTGGAGACTGGTTCGGGAGCTGCCAAGAAAAACTCATGAGGAGAAACATGAGGCCCACTACATCTACATTCTCGTCACCATCAGCCATCTCCTCAATGGACCATAATGTGAGATGATCGACAATCTCTCATTGCATATGTATGACCATAGAGCTGTAAAAAAAACCCAGCTGACATCAGCGAAGGGGGATTGATGGCTAAATAAGAGCACATTAGTTAGCATGGGGACTCAAGTGTAACGCTGCATACTGCGCAGCACCTGACTTCAGCATGTGCAGCTGTTACATCTCACACTGACTGAACAGGCTGCACCTATCTGTGAAAAATGTGCGTATATTTCAATGTGAGAGAGCATGTCCTTGAATTTCTACATAGGTGAGGGAAAAACATTGATTGCAAAGACTGATGAGAAAATCTTATCGAATGTGGTTGTTTTAGGGCTGCGAAACATTGATTTCATTGGTGATTAAAACTATTGAATATTTTTCTTTTGATTAACAGTTTGATCAATGTTAGAAAACGGGGCAACCCTGTTACAGTGAAAAGGTAAAACCAGGGAATGCTTGGCACTTTTCATGACAAATTACTTAAATGATTGATCAAATTTGTTGTTTAATAATCTTTCGTTGATCATCAATTCAAGAAAATAATGTTCTAGCACCAGTTTGGTTTAGGGCTGCAATGGTATGAGATTTAGCAGTACAGTTAAGGACTCAAAAAATATCATCGTCTCATGGTATTTATTATATTTGTTGTAATTATCATCATCTGGTACAAGGACACTTAAAGACCTGAAAACAAAAGGGATTTTTTTTGCTTTTTTTTTAAACTATAGCTTTATTATTACTAAAACTTAAAACCATTTTTCAAAATGTAAGTGTGTGTAAGAAGCCTGACAGTCAGTGGAGAAGGAAAGGAGATGCATGCATGAGGGTGAGATCCTCCCTATATAGCATTTTTTGCAATACCATAGAAAAGCAAATGTATACGGTTTAATAACCGCCGGTTTCATTCTACAATTAACGGTTTCACTGTTAACAGCTACAACTCTAGTTTGCTCAGGACTTGCATTAGTCTTAGGAAGTGTACTGTACATCAGTGATCATACTATTTAATTGAATATAATTAACATGACTCAATTAGGAATGCACTATAATATCGGCACATCATCTATATCGGCAGATATTGGCTTTAAAATCATGACTATCATGCTGATTTCTGCTGATATAACAAACCATTTTTTTTAATTGACAAAGTGAACATGTACAAAACATCAACCCTTAGTTGAAGTATTTTTCTTATTTTCAACAATTAATAAATATTACATACATTGAAAAGCATTGTGTTTTATGTCTCCATCTGCTGGTGGGCCATAACGATCAGAGTATGAATAATATATTGTTAATTCGGTGTCTTCAATGCATTATAACACATTATGATCACTGTGACCTTCACATTTGACCACTGAAATCTAATCAGGTCATCCTTGAGTGAAAGTGATCGTTTGTGTCAAATTTGAAAGAAAAAAAAAAACCTGAAGGTTTTCTTTAGATATTGCGTTCACAAGAATAAAACAGACAAGGTCAAGGGTTAGGGGTTGACCTTTCGCTTATGACTACCAAAATCTAATCAGCTCATCATTGAATCCAAGTGATTGTTTGTATTAAAATCTAACAAGTTCCCTTGAGGCGTTGAAATATAGCATTCAAAAGAATGACAGACATGCGTCCGCAACCCACAAACAAGGCCCTGGCCTTGGCTATTGCTTAAGTGGATACATTAATATCAGTAACGATTATCTGTTATAGTTATCACACAGTTATAGTAAAATTACAAGAAGTCCTGATTTGCCATCAGGTAGGTTGTAAAAATCTACTTTTGTGGCGACTCAAACTGCAATGGTCTGCCAATGAATGACACAGGGAAACTATATATACTGGCACCCAGTATATATTCCTGCCTATGTATTCATTCTAGAGGAGCATTTCCAATTTGAAGTAGTTCTTTGCCTGAACAGGGCTTTATCCATTATATCATCTCTCATGCTGTACATAGATGGTCACACAAAGTATTCAGTATGCAGGCACTCAAGCAGGTATACACACATACACAACCAGCACCAGGCTGGGACATTTCCCATTCCACTCCAGTGAGCTGCATCTTGATTCTGCATCCTGGGACAGACAAAGTGAGACATCTTGCAGCAAGTGCAGTGTGGCGTCTTTGTGGCAAACAGCGAATGTGATTAATGGCTTTATTACCGAGAGCCACAAAAGACTCCAACAGCTAACAACACACTCGAGGTGGGAGAGCGCTACCACACAACATATGCAGATTTCTCAGCTCTCTTACATATATACTACTTGACATATATCGACTCACAGGGCATGACATATGACTGTCCACGCAAACCAAGACACTGACAGAAGCCAAAGAGCTGGAGAAAGAGATTCTGGCACATTTCAGCTCTTATTCACAAGTCTCTCTGCACTCTTGGCACCCCTAAACTTCAACACCACATCAAACCTGAGTTATTACAGACACTAGCAGCTGGTAGAGGGAGACTGGAGAGGCAGAGGCTGCCCTTTATCTGCAACATAAATGTCCTTTCATTTCCTTTTTGAACGAGGCCAAGGTGGTGAAGTATAAACATGCTGACAGCAGCAACAATGAGACAAGTGGTATATTGAAAACTACTGTCAACTTTTCACCGTAAAAAGCTTCCCGCTTAGCCACTCACATTTTTCTTTTTCTTTATTTTTAATTCATCTTCCCACTTCCTCTCTACTGCTAATCGGCCGCACACGCATACACAAAAAGGCTCTTCTCTTGTCCTCCTACCGAGCAATCTAATCTATTTACATACAGAGAGCAACATACCCACTTTCCCTCCTCTTATCCCCGCTCCCTCTCTCTCTCTGTCCCATTTCATCTCCCACTTACACAGCCTTGTATGTTTACCTGCATAATCAAATTGCCTGGAAGAGTATAATGAAAAAAGAGAGCTATGCATCATTTATAGAGTCATCTGTTTTATTTGGGCTCCTATATCATGCATCATCGCCAGTGTCTCTCCCAGACCAGCTTCCTTCCTTCCTCTCACTGTTTTAATTACCTCTTTCCCCCACCTCGCTGAATAAAAAAGTTTTCACTTCACACACACAAACACACACACCTCCACTGTGGCTGCTGTCCCGTCACCCGAGGACAGGACAGGTGGCCTGCCCTTTTCCAAACAGCATCCTCCTGTCTGGTGTGTGTTGAGACCAGGGCTGCACTACAAAGACCCCAGAGACTCTGGAGTGTCAGGAGGAGGCGAGGCGCTCTTTCTTCACAAGGACTCTTTGTTTACACAAAGCCCATTCAAGATCAAACAATTCAATTACTAAAATGGGCAAGGAAGCAGCTGCGAGGATGTCAGTACCTTTGTATGAAGTTACTCGGAGAGGATGTGAAGTTGCTCGCGCGGGATAAGTCAATCAATTTATGTACGTGTGTGTCTGTTCAGGTGTGTGTCTGCAGTTGTGACAGCCTCAGCAAGTCTATCTGGGGTGTAGCGTTATCAAGTCTTTGTTTCAGCACTGTTAGAGCTTAAGAGCACTCTCACATGAGCTGCACAGGGGAGGAAGAGGATGATTAGAGATTGAAGAAGGGATGGAGGGTAAGTGAGTCAGAAGAGGGAATGTAGTTTCGAGTCAGTCAAGTAAATGCGTGGAGGCTAAACTCGCAGTATTTCCCATCAGGCCCGAGCAGAGAAAGCGCAGTATGGAGCTGAGAATAGAGAGACAGAGACGAGGATAGATGCTGACAGCTAGAGAGCGCCGAGATATGCTGACTCAGCGCTGTCAGTCTGCGAGCAGAACGACTCAGCTCTGTGGAGTCAATGTATTTTAAGATGTGTGAAAGTTGTTGTTTGACATTTCTTGTACGCTGTCTGTTGGGTGCTCGGCTCACTGGTCTAATCTGCAGATAAGTGTGGATTCTTGTAGCGCATGCAGGATCTAATGGCATTTTCCGAATATTCTAATGGGGAAAAAAAACATTTTTTTTTTTTAGATTGTCCACAGATCAGGTTGAGAACACAAGGGACTAGTGTTGTTACAATACTGGAATTGTTAACTTCTTTAGCTTGAAAAACATTGATATTTTCAATACCCTGCAGAAAATCAATATTGAGGGCATATACACTAATTTTTTAAAAAAAAAAAGTAGGACTGAACTAACTGTGAATGAGAATGATGTTGGCTGTTAAAGAAGAATATTCAGAGATTTGGGTATTTTTTCCATATAAAGTTTTACAGTTTGAAAAGGGCTCAGCCAGACTTTCAGTGTGACAGTGGCAATCATATAATATAGTAAACAAGCCAAGGGCGCTAATAACAGATCGCAAATGCACAACAGCATTTTTTGCTGACAATTGATATCAAACAAAAGCCAGAGACTATACCATGCTAGTTGCTGTAAGCTGTAAATTCACCACTTCTAAGCAGAGGACAGAAGATAATGTTATTTCAGAGCCTTACAATGCAAAGTGTCATGTCCTGTATGCCGCTGCAACAGACGCAAAAGCCTCTACCAAAAAGTAGCATAACAATCAAGAGTACTCAATCTACAGTAAAGTCTGGGGATCATAACATCCCCAGACTTTACACTGCACATAAGACTGACAAGCAAAAAAAAAAACAAAAACAAAAAACTTGACTTGAAGCTATCTCAGTCAACTCTGAGTCTCTAACTGATGGTTCAGATCTCTGACTTTCACTTTTTGTTAGAAGCAGAGGGCAGAAGAACGACTGTAAGAAAATTAACAGTAAGAAAATGAGAGCACTGGTGTATAGATACTGCAAAAATGGACTGAAACTGTATTGGCATATATTAATACACTGATATTTTTTTTAGAATACTGGGTCTAGTCATGGTGCTGGAATTTCTATCTTAAATACAAAAACTTGAAAAATTATTTTTATTGGATACCAATTGTAATACCACAGGGAAAACTTTACATCGGGGCATACGATTTAAACTTTCTATTTTAAATACGTGATCAATATATAAATAAATTACAAGTTTCCTACTCTTAGTTGGTAGGAGAGATCAGCAGAATGACCGTAGAAAACACTAATGAAAACACTATTCTTCTTCCGATCAGGATTGTTACATTTTAAAAATGCAATAAAGTGCAATTAAAAAACAAAACAAAATCATTCTGCATAAGCCTAAATGCAACCAGAGCGTATTAGATCTTAGAGCTCACATTATCTATGAACTGAGCCTGCTGTCTGCCTTTGCTTTTTCAGCTCATCAACACAGCTCTGCAGACTATATTGACAGCACAGGCCAGCGCAACAGAAAAATCCTCGAATACCATCTTGACAAGCTTTAATATAAGCACCACAGGCGCTCTGCAATCATTTGGACAGACACAGAGTCACTGAACCATTCTGAACCATCGCTCGGTGACAGACTGAAAACCAAAGAAAGGGGGGGCTTGTTTCTGCAGCTGAAAACACAGATCACCAGCAGAACAGGTCTGAGTGAAGACAGGAAAGGGTCCACTGGTCTCTGTGTCTCCCTCTCTCTTTGTAAGCTCCCTGAATAATACAAAAGCTTCTGAAATAATGTCCACTCAATGTGGGAAAGTAGCGCACACACGAACAAACTGCCTTCAGTGTTTACTAATCCCACACTGGGTCAAAAAGGATAAAAATATCGAAAAATTATCAAAACACAAAATTTTAGCAATTATTTATGAAATTCAGCCGGGCATAGCACAATCAACACACTAAACCAGTCAACACAAACTGAATTGAAACAATGATGACAAGGACCATCTCATTACAATTCCAGACAAGCCACTTCATTCTTTTGCATCAACCACATCATCCGTTTCATTTCACTCTCCCTCCCTCCTGCTAAATTGTTAAGATGCATCCCAGTGGAGAGGAATTTTTAGAAGGGATGCTGCACAATGTCAGACTGAGACAACGCCGGCACTGTGTGGAGAGCGGACGACTCAAGACCAACCAAGCATTACAGGGGATATTTGTGGCAACAAGGACTATGGTTTCTACCACTTCAGTTCACATCTGTCTGGCTGTAAACTTTCCAGTCGTGTCACTGACTGTGCTCAGTCACTGTACATCTTCAGTCACACAAAAAACAGAACAAAAAAAAAGACAATGTGGTTAAGGTCATTTTAACTGCACGCTTTGCTGTTCAGGGTGATCTTTTTTTGCGCATTTTGCTGAAAATTAAAATTTCTAATCTCATGTTGAAGAACCACACACTATGCACAAAAATGCCTCAATACACACATAATTATGCATGCATGCACACACTCATGGGAATCACAAAGTCCAGTGCAATTACTGTTACTGTAAGAGTCGCAATAGCTTCTGTGTGTATGTGTGCCACAGGGGAATGGTGCATATTGCAATAGGCTGCACACCACATTATGCATTTGAGTTTTTATTTGTTTCTGTTGCATTATCTTTTCAGCTTACATATTTAATCCAGTGTTGGATTTGTTGCTTCACTACCCAGTTTGCCGTAAGCACATCCTCTATCATTATCTAATGTGTGCTGTAAATTAACCAAAAAAGTGTAGTTGTAAAAGAGGGCCACCTTGTTTCTTTATTTCTTGACTGCACTGCAGTGGTTGCTCTAAGATGTGTTTGGTCACATCCATCAAAACAAAAAAGATGAGGTGCATCCTCTAATGCATATCTATTCACAGGGATGACTGGCACATTCATTTGCATAGTATTATGTGTATTACTGAGGTTGTTCATGCAGAAACATCCAAGTAATACATTCACAAGTCCAGTCAGTACAGTTCTGTGAGCACTTTAAAAGATGTGTCCTGCTGGTAACTACAAAGAATATGCTGTAGTGTGGTTGAAAATAACTGGATAGTTATGAGGTCATCTCCTTGTTAAGAGAGAGAGAAAGAGAGAGAAATATACCTCCTTCTACCATAATGACATTAAGGGAATTAAAGGTCTTATTGCCAAAACTGTATCAATGTAC
Source organism: Plectropomus leopardus (assembly GCF_026936395.1). Lineage (NCBI taxonomy): Eukaryota > Metazoa > Chordata > Actinopteri > Perciformes > Serranidae > Plectropomus > Plectropomus leopardus. The sequence goes on from NC_142182.1 coordinate 17,897,166, forward strand.
AGCTGCTATAGATTTTTACTCATATGATTAGGCTATATTTTTTGTCTTATTAGTTCCACTTATTTTATCTCGTTTACATTGGTTACTACATGTTTTGGCAGCCAATTTTAAGAAAAAAAAACAATGGCGAAAGGAGAAAGATGACAAAACTATGCTTTGAGAGAGAGAGAGAAAAAAGCTTTTTCATCATGGTCTGGTTGGCTTGCAGCAAATAATAATAATCTTTCGCCAAGAACACTTTTTCCTCTGAGTTTCTGCCACAGTAGCACTTCTGAAAGAGGGCAGCTTTGACCTTGCTAGTGAACCATGACTGTGTTTTTCCACAACTGATTGCATCCTCACTGAGTATATGTGTGTGTTCTTCCTAGCCCTTTGACCCAGACCGAGTTTAACTAATGAGCTCTATTGGCGTTAATGACCCACAACAATATTTCTGTGGACGCTCGACCTCTGCTATGTACTAATGGATTCTACGTCCATACATCTTTCATAAAAGAATAACTCTGAGCTCCCAAAAGGCTTAATAACTGAGTCAGAATATGCACTTACTTCACTGACAGGGCCTCAACAACCTTGCACACATGACAGGAGCCACATCTTTGTGATACTCCTGTTCTCTATGAACAGATAGAGACAGACAGAAAGGTCTATTCAAACATTTTTTTAAGCATGTGTGGTGAAGACATTCAGCTTCAACAACAGGAAGATTGATGGCCCGCTCCTGTGCTTGTTTGTGTGTATCCTGACAGAATACCATACATCTATCAGTAGACTGTTTCAGCTTTAGGTCCATTGGCAGTTCTGGCATGTGTCTAACCAACACATCCACCGCCACCATCCACTCTACCTATTAACATTCATTCTCGCTCTAGCGCCTCTGTATATTTCCGTCCCTGAAAGTCAATGGCAGGTGCCTGCAGCTCTGAGATAAACGAGGGAGTCAGTGAGCCACTCTTCCCCCTAGAAGACTTCCATCCAGTCAGGTTTGAGGCCCAATTTTTTGCCATGACCTTACCGCCTGTATGTATGCGTGTATGCGGTTGCTTAAGTGTCCTTCCACGGGCTTGTATAAGGCTGAGCAATAATACAAAATGATTGTTTACTGGATTTGAGAGGAATCACACCACGACTATATGATCATTTCACAATATTCTATTGTTATTCACTTAATTCCAGTTCAAAAATTGACTAAATGTAGGGCTGTAAATCTCTGGTCGATTGTTCAGTCGTTATAATCTTATCTGACCAAATTTTCATTAGTCAGATAATCGCTGGAGTTAAGGCCATGTGTCCACCAAAGTGTTTCTTTTCCCAGCCAAAAATGTCAGCTGTTATTGTTGTACAGCACTTGCATTTGTCCTCTGTGTTGGTCAGTGTGGTATTTGCACTGCCCCTTCTCCACTAAGATTGGATGGCTGGTGACAATTATCAATGCAGCGTTTTACCTGTCAGGAGACAGATAAATAATCACAAAAGACATTCAGCATCATATTCACCATCATGAATTTATTTTACTAAGGCTGTGTGTACACCAAAAGGTTTTTATTTTTGTAGCTGAAAACACCAGGCACTCATAAGGAAACGCCCATCTGGGGGCGTTAAAGAGTACTTTGAGGCTCAGCAATTTTTTAGCTGAAATGCTTTGATTGCTTTGTCAAAAGATGAACATCTTTCAACTCTTGGCACTCTAAATAGAAAAAAAAATGTCCAACTGGCAGTGCTCAGTGCAGAATTCACGCCCAGCAACTCCTCGTGCTACTGGTGTTTGTAGCGCAGCGTGGAAATGCGGCACTCCCATTGCAAATTATTTTAAAAATACGCTTACTTTAGAAAAACGCACTTGGGTCTCCAAAAAGGCACTGCAGTTCAAATCTTCATTGCAAAGCTTCTGAAAGGGAGACAATCACACCTGAGCGACAGGATGGCTAACGTTAGCTTCTAGAGTTGCCTTCTATAGTTTGCAATATGTCATATTTTTCAATCAGCTGCATGGACTCCCATGCAGATCAGGTGAAAAAGCGTTACAGCACGCATTTCATTTGTCAGATAATTTTACATTGGAGTTCACATTAGTTTTTTACTCAGGGCATTCCACATGCCTGAACACAGCGTTTTACTTGCCCTGGGCACGTGTTAATATCGAGCCCTGTGACAGGGAAAAAAATCCTTTGGTCGATACACACTGCTACGAGGTAGAGTGCACTCAGTGCACTGAGGCTATTTAGTTAATTTAGAGATAACATGCAGATTTCTTTTCCCCGTCGCCCACTCAGTTGGTTGAAGAGTAAGTAGAATTTCAGTTGACCAAGATTTTCTTTGGTTGATTACGTCCCTCACTAAATGAGATGTTGTGGCTCGTATTTGTGTGTGGAGAAGTTTGTCGTAATAAATAACAACAGAACAAAGTGCAGTGCAGGGGACAATAGTTATTACAACAGTTGCCATATTATTTTACCCTGTATGCAAAAAATAGAATAGAATACATTATTTATCCCTGTGGAAAACTGCATCATTACAACATAAAAACAACATAAGGGCCCATAAAGTGATAAATATTTAATAAAACCATAAATAACTACAATCTTTACTGGAAGCTACTTAAAAATTAAGACCGTATTTAATATATATATATATATAAAGATGGTGCCTTTCAATATGCTATACCTGGTTAGTACAAGTGTAGTGGATACTGTATAATGAAATTATTGATATGACGAGGTGCTTAACTGGAATATGGCATACTGATGCTGGGAAAATGTTATTAACATGAATAACATGGTAATGATTTCAGCTAATGTAAATGTCACCACGATTGATTTTTTTAGTCTCGCTTCATTTTTGTCTCCCACATTATTCTAAAGGTCATCATACATCTCCTTGGACCCGAGTCGCCTAAACCCAAAGTGCATAAGTCATTTTTTCAAAAAAAGGGAAATCCAATCTGAAAGTGACCCGAGGAGAGTTAGAACCAGTCCAAAACAGATCAGAGGAGAATTAGACCTAAACCAACTGATGAGCAGCTGCTGTCCCAAAATGTACATTTTTTCTCTGCACTTCAATTTTCACACTCACTATATCTTGCTACATTTTTGTTGTAAACTATGAAAATTCACCTCAAGATGGAGTCTGCTTGGATCCACTTACATGTTAGACATATTAAACCTGATTAAACAGAATATAAAGCAGAAACCTGCACCATGGTCGATTCTCTGTTACAGAGAGGACACAGAGCACTTCACTTGTTCTCTTTTCATTCTGCCAATCACAGCCCCTCCTCCCTTTCTTCTCCCTGTTCTCCTCTTTTCCTGCATCTTTGCAGTACTGTACATTCCATTAGGCCGAAAACACAGAGATAAAAAAGGCCTTCATTGGCATTGTCCTTCAGTTATCTCAATAGCGTCTGCATAAGCCTCTATATCTTGTTGCGCATGCCAGCTAAATCCCTAAATGTCTCAAACTTTTCAAGATCACACAAGACTGTTTGTGTCTGCAGGTGGTTTGGCCTTAAGATACCTCAGTGTTTTCTTTTTGAAGCTCGTTGCTTGATTTGCTGTCTACAGCAAAATCAAAGTATGCAGTTGTTTCAAAGAAAAGAGCTGTTCCTCTTTCATTTCATGTGTCTTCAGAGGTTATAATGGTGTGATGGAGGAGCTTGTTCTTATTATGGTTATTAGTTGATGAGCTGTTTTCTATTAATGCCAAACACTGAGGCTATTTTCATCTTTGCCAGCAATGACATGGCAGATGCTTCATTATAACACTATCTTATAATACTACCCAGTTCACCAGTTTTGAATCTTAAACAATTCTTTATCCATTATTTTGTTCTCAGAAACTTTAAAGACACCAACGGACTGCTTGGACTCATTTTCACCAGCAGTAGAGTAAGGGCTGAATGTCAGGAGATCCAAATTAGGCAAAACGTCCCACTTTTATTAGAGCTTTCAAACCAGTGTTGGCAGCTCGTGCTGTCAGATTTGGGCTGTGTGTGTTTCTTTTATAGTAGAACATCAGAGCACCACACTGACGCTGAGCTGACAGTCAGAAGGAGAGTCCATCTTTTTAGGCTGTGCTTATAATTGTAACAACATACAATGAAACTTCCTCAGTATGTGAGCAGTGACACATTTGTTATTGTTCTGGCTTTACTCAAGCATGTTGGATTAGAAATGAAACAAAAACCAAGAGATGAAAGTGCTAGCTTTCAGCTTTAAGGTTGTCTGATTTCATATCTATATTGGCCTGACAATGTTGTACTCATCAGGGTTTTTTATACAATCCTGCAATCCTACGACAATGAGATTCTTGACCATGTTAAAACTACTTTTTCATACAAAATTAATTTGCATGTAATAAATCAAATCTTTGCCACTCTTGCTTTTTCTTATTATGCAAATATCCGTGTGATACTGCTCATTTGTGGCAATATGGTTTCCATCCATGTAGGAAGCATGATAAGAGAATTTAATCACTGGACACCATACAACATTTTTTGTATTCTCCTGCACCTGAGTGTTCAAAATACATTTTAGGAAACTCTTTACTGCATGAAATTATTTGTTTAAACTTGATGAATGCCACCTGTTTATGAGGTGTGTGCTTTCACTAGATTTGATCATTTACATGATCAGCACCCCAACAATTCTACAGTTGTATATTAGGCCACCTGTTCCATTTGTGTGCAAGCTGAGGCTCAATCACTAAAAGGGTTATTCAAAAAAATTCACACTGCCAAGTTGCTGAAAATTATCAAATTACAAATTCAGTGTCACTAGTTGTGACAGGGAAACCAAAACAGTTGCCAGTATGCCTGTAAATTCCAAATTATTTCTGATTAAGGCACTCTAATTCTTTGGTCAAACAACAGATTTTCCCCCAGTGGAGAGAGGCAGATTATTTGTACATGAAAGGTCTAGACCGCTCATGAATTTCATTTCTACTATGAGTGAATTCTGAGTATAAAAAAAAAGGTAAATGCAAAAAGTTTTCTTTCAGGCCACTTTGATAATAGCAGACATAAAAGGGTTGTGAGAGGCCTGAGAGTTGATGTAGTAGTGTCTTATGGATGATAACTGGACAGAGTGGTGAAGCCAAAGTGCTGAGATGCAGTGACCTTGGAGCTGAGGATGGAGGAGTGGATAGGATGGAAGTGTGGAGGTGAAGAGGAGATAGACGGAGACAGAAGAGAAGATCAAATTAAGCACACATGGGCTCTCTTGGTCTCTTTTAAACACTGTCTCACTGACGCAGACAGATACTGACACATGTTAGTGAAGTGGGTGTAATTACAGTACAGTACCTCAAGAAGCACGTATAGACTAAAGACTCTTTCTCTTTCTTGCCCTGCTTACTTCCTGTTTATACATAAACACTGAGTTAAACCCAGCTGTGTGTGAGGGTGATCAGGTCAGATTGTCAGATGCTGACCAGATGGAAAAACTGGAAGGTCTAGATAAGGACACGACATTGCAGGTGACCAAGAGGGTCAAGACTATTTATTAGGGTCTAGAGGGGCCAACACGGTATCGACGAGAGGCTTTCTTCCCATGGAGATAAGCAGGTGTAAATAAAAGATAATGGGGCTGGCACAAAAAGTCAGGGGGGGCAGCAGGACTATTACTAGCTGCAGAATAACATGTGTCAAAAGCTTTCCAGATCAAACAACGCAACTTTCATAGCAGAGATGACGGTTTGTTATGCAGCATGTCTGCAGCTTTTACTAAAGGAGGAGTACACATTGACATGGATTTGCTCTGTGTTGATTCTCGGATCTGGTTATGTACATTGACAATTTCATTGAATTTTTTAACCCATGCTGACATCTGAATACAGCCCTACAGCCTTTACAGAAGCATTATAAGGCATTAACTTTCAAGGCCTCTGAAAAAAAGATTATGTAATTATTGGACACATCAGGGCGCATATTTCCTAATGTTACACAAAACTAGAATTAGCGTCTCTTGGTTGTATGCCTCCACAAACCAGCCAAGCTGCATTTACAGTTTGCATTCATGTCTGTTCAGACTCATTTAGCCATGACAGCTGACAAAGCTTGAAATACTCTGCAAGTAATACTCCAAAACATGGATGCTCCACACGCATCTTCAACCTGGCAGCAGAGAAGATCAATCAACACAGTTTCAGATCAGTGCAATCGATTCAGTATCTGACCAAAAGTCTACCCCTGAATTACAGCACTGAATATAGACGAGAAAATAGTTTTAGGAGAACACGTCATAGTGAAGTTGACCTTTGACCACTTAGATATCATCACTCCATAATCCTATCCTATTAGACATTTGTGTAAAAATGCGTCACAATCATCTCCAGATATCGTTCTTACATTAAAGACACAGCCAAAAGTCACAATGACCTTGACCTTTGACCACTAAAATCTAATCAGTTCATAGATGAGTCAAAGTGGAGATTTGTGCATTCTTGAGTTGTTTATTAACAAAGTCTAAGTAAAGTCAATATGTTTTAGTGCTAAGTTAAGAGTTTTAAGCGTATTTTTTTATATTATTCATGACAGTATTGTGAAGCATTTTGCCCAGAATAATTGTGACATTAAATTTTCACATTGACCCATGCCAAATTACAAATGCACAGTATCATGAAGGAATCAAATATGTATCCTAAATTAATACTTACACTCATATAAAAGCTGTCATTGCTTACAGTGCGCTCAGAGATGTGAGGGGATTGTCAGAATCATTAGCTGACAGTGTGATCTTCTGTCAGGTATTTGTTTGATTTTGTGATGCAATTTTTTTACTAGATAATCAATTTTGTATAATTTACCCGACTGCCACTGACTTCACAGTAACTGCTCCATCTTATTAAGTGTTCTTGAGAAATGCATAGAAAAACAGAGACGATGATGCAACAACTGAAACTGCAGAGTGAATCCAAGATTCTCAGCAATTCATGTTTTTCTACAAGAAATCTGTATCTACTGTGGTCTGGTCTCTCTCAGGAGCACACACAGAAGTGGTATACACAGCCACAAACACATCTTTCTCTTCTTCCTCAGGGTATAATTACTTCATCACCCAATCTGAGCCAATAGTAATTAACACAGTAGTGCTTCATTAAAAGTCATTATTTAGACAGAATGTAAACTGACCTTCCTCACTACACAACTGGCTACTTTCCTTTGTTCCTTTCTGTGTGTAGTAACCCCCCTTAGATAATGTCTGAGAAAGTTTTTGGGGCTCTTTATACCTGTAGCTCATGTCCAAAGTCCAGCCTGGGGACCAAATGTGGCCCTCAGATGGATTTTAACTGGCCATCAGCGTGTCTTTGCAAATATAATCTGTGCCTAACACAATACTGGTTAGACATTCACCAAGTAGGAACTACGTAGGTGAAACTAATATGTTTTCACAAAGAGACGGTTAAACAAGCAAACTAACGGTTACCTAACACCAGATATTTACAAAGATGGCCACAGCGAAGAGCACGAAGTCTACAGCGAGGGCATCTGCTTTCAGGAGCAGTGAAAAATGGAACACTTTTTCACTTAAAGATTAAACAGTTTCGTATGTATCATTTATATGTGATTTTTTAATATCCCACCTGATGACAGAAGCACCTGCCCCCCAGGTATTTTCACATTATCTAATCTGGACCCAATTTAAAAAGTTTGGACACCCCTGCTGTAGCTTTTAATGCAACTATATGTCTAGGTAAGGGGCAGTACTAAGCAGGTGCTAACAGGGCTAAAAAGTTAACAATCTTTGACAAACAGCAGAGAATAAGCAGAACAGATGAATAATTTGTAAAAAAAAAATAATAATAATAATAATTAAATAAATAAACATCAAAAGCATGCATTTAGCACTGTTGGTATCAATCAATGTGAGAGATTGTCTTTGTCTTTTTGCATTGCAATGTTTTTTGTTTTCTTTTCAACCATCTCCACACAGTGGAGACAAGGGTATGAGAAGAAGCCATGACAAACATAACGGCTGCCAGAGGAAAATGCTCTGGATTTATGTATTTAATGTTAATCTGAAATTGTGCAACAAAGGCAAATTCTTAACAAGAGTATGTTAACTGCTGTAAGAGCAGCAGAGGGGACCAAGTCGGCCATGCTGGTGCTTTACCTACTTATTAAGCAAAAAAATGTTCATGCTAATCTGACACTCTTTAGCTTCTTTTAACCATAAAACTCTAATCGAAGCACAATTTTCTTCATTGTGCCTGCTACAATGCTGAGGGTGTTATTTTATTTGCTGTCACGGGCTGGGCAGTTGGTTAGAGGTGGCCAATACCGACAAAATCAACAAGCTCATCATGAAGGCTGGCTCTGTTCTTGAGTTGTACCTTGATGTGATTTCTTTTTATCTGTAGAGCTTGATTCCATAGTGGAGGGGTCAGAGAGAAGGATGCTGCGTAGGCTGCGGAGCATCAATGACTCTCATTCTCTCAATGTGCTGCTCATGCACAACAGCACCTTCAACAACACACTGTTACTACCACATCGCAAAACAGAAGGTCACATGAAATCCTTCCTTCCTGTGGCAATCAAACTCTACAATTTACCCCACGCAGAGAAACAAACAGCAGAGACAGGGTGGTGAAGTGGCTCCAACCTCCTATTCAGCCCTTTGTAGCTCTGCAATGCATCTTTACTGTTTAGTGTTTACTCTTGACATGTGTTTGTTTTGAATTTGCACCTTAACGTTAACCTGTTTACATTTCTGACATTTGGTTTTTGTATCATAACCCATTGTTTTTAACCATTATTATTTATATCTTGTTTATCTGCATGTTGTCCTTCTTTATACGGCAACAGCTGCACAACCATTTCCCTTGGATACATTTTTTAAAAATCACAAGTTTAGCACGAGAAAACGAATTCATTTCCCCATGCAATTAAAGCAAAATAATTCTTAACACGTTCCAGCCCCTTAAAAAGAATATTAACTATAAAATATAATACTTAATGTCTCTGCTTCAAATGACTAAAAGCCAGTTCGTATTTATACGACCTGCAGTGCTTTTATGTTAACAGATCAGTTACAAAAAAGATGTATGGATTTCATTCTAGCTTCGCCAAACCACAGCAAGAGGAACCAGCTTATGAGTCGAATTGAAAAACTGAAAAAACACCACATAACAAAATCAGTCTCAGTGTCAACTTTGATTGATGTTGCACACTGCAAAAACACATCTAAATACCAAACTGGGTCTGATCAAAAACAACTTCATTTAACACTTTTTCAGAATCTGTCTGACCAAGTATGGGTTGTCAGGAGCTTACCACTTGTCTCTGACATGTCTTGGTATGTCTTGTAAGAAAATAAGTAATTTTTCTGTTTGGTAGATGAAGAAGCCCTGCCTTTCATTTGTTGCTTTTACAACATGACGCAGATGGAAGAGGATCTGAGTATCAAACATCAAGAATGTTCTTGCTGTGAGGTTACATCAGTGTCCAGTTGCTTGCTTCAGTAGTTCAGAGAGAAGAGGAGAGGATTTAAAGAAATATTAATAAGGTCAGGGAGAGAAGGAGGGTGTTAACAGAGATGGAGTAGTCAGAGGGAATTGATTCAGTTAAAGAGCGACAAACAAAGAGAGGTGAGAGCAGAAAGGGAAATAGCTGACTGCTTCTCTGAGGAACCTCCCAGGGGGTGAGAAAGAGTAATGTTCCCTGTTAGAGTTGATGGGACTCGCTCCAGTAAGATAATCAAAACACATTTCCCGGCAGGGGAAGTGAAGGCTGGAGCATGGCTGTTCTTACACCAGCAAAGCGTCCTTCTGTCCACACTAATTACTGTACGCTTTATATTTGCAAAGCCTTAATGATAGTGGCAAGAAAATATCCCTATACTTGAGTATGATGATATTATGTTTTCTGATACTGTATCGATTCTCAAAAACAGAAGGGTTTTTAATCAATAGTTTACGTGCAAAGCGGTGTTGAATATTGGCCTGAGAAGTGTTTTTGAAGAAAATTACATGTTAAAGTTGACCTTTGACGTTTTGGAAATAGAATGTCAGCAATTCATTGTTTCATCCGAGTAGATATTTGTGTAAAAATTTTGTTAAATTTAGCATAATAATTTTTCAGTTATGGTAAAAAACTGGCTTTGAGATGAAATATCAGAATCGGCCAATGTGCTGATTTCTGCCGATATCACAAATTAATTTTTTTTTTTTTAATTTTTTAATCAACAAAGTTAACATGTACACAACATCACCCCTAAGCTGAAGTATTTTTCTTATTTTGAACAATGAATAAATATTATATACACTGTAATGCATTGTATTTTGTGTCTGCATCTGCTGGTGGGCCATCATAATAATGGTATGCATAATATGATGTTAATAGCACAGCAGAAGAAACTTGATCAAATGGGGTAAATAAGTATATATTTCTATATAAGTACTGTTTATCTGCCAAATGAGTTATATATCAGCATATTGGATGTCAGCAAAATATCCAATATGGTGCAGCCCCTGTGCTACAAGTACTTAAAATCTGAGCGACTGTGCTCTAACTCACAGTGTTACTGTGAGTTTCACATCTTGTGACATAAGCTTATCACTGAGTGTGTCCACTGTTCCAGTGTCATGGTGTTAATTACATTTGGGAAATGGGACATGGTTTCCTATGATAGTCAGTGCGAGACATGAATACAGTCATCAGAGTAGTAGTAGCAAACCTTAGCTACTCAGAGCTAGCTGTTGGTTTGAAGTTTACTGAAGGGCTGTATAGCCAAATTCCAACATATATACACCTGTGCACCCAAATTAACTATTCCCCTACCCTAATATCTACAGAGAATCCATCATGTGACAATTATTGATCATATTAGGACATACAGGCAGGGTTTGCAGATTTTCATTTATTTCGCTTTATTGTTTGCAAAAATGAAAGTGTCAAACATAAAATAATAGAAGTATTGTCGAGCGTCCAGCAAAATGTAGTGCTATAAGAGTCATGTTAAACTGAGTCATGATTGAACTGAAATGATGATTAAAATCTATTAATCATGGCCCTCTTGAGCTTGTCTCCCTTTTTTTCCTTGGTCCAAATGATATTCTGTCAATTATCTGAGCTGCTTGTTGAGCACTTTGCATCGGTGGAACAGTTTGCTTTTCAGTAACAGTGAAAGTTACACAATGATTCATGAGAAACTGCCTGCAAGAGCCTTAGACAGACTCTTATCATCTGGATTTCTGCTTCTTCTGATACCCTAGTTTCTCAGTGACATAGGTATTTTTCAAGCCAGTTTTGGGTGTTTGTCATGGTCTCGCTTATAGATATGTGTGTGTGTGTGTGTGCGGGTGTGTGTGTGTGTGTGTTTGGGTTCGAGGGCAGTCCTGCAGGCACTGACGTTCTCAGGAAGCACAGTGTGACATGTTGGAGACAAGTCAGAGAAGTCTGCGTAAGTCTGGTGTCTCATGGATGGCACAGTGCCCAGGGCACAGCATCACCTCTCCAATTAGGACAGCAGGAACGCAGGCGCCCTGCTGCATCCTCTACCACACACATCTGTAAGTTCCTGTTCCTCTGCAAAATGGATCATCCCGGAATTATAGTAAAGTTTAGAGTTTGAAAACTTTCTATGAGGTGATGTGTTTTTATTTCATGGCAAGTCTGAGTTAAAGGAATCGAGCTGCTGGCAAACTCATGAGCTCAGTGACACAAGCAGGGTTAACTGACGCAAGTCGATTTAATCATGTCACTAAATTGTCTTAGACTATATAAAATGTATATTGTATATACTTGGCCAGTTTTACACTGAAAAAAAGGAAAATATAATTGTGTGAGTATGAAATTGATTGGGGTCAATTATTTTGAGTAGCACCCCAACTAATCCTTTGTTTAATACACCGTCACACAGGTGTTAACAGAGAGCGATTTGTGGCAAATTATTCAGGAATTAATTGTAATGCTACTACTCCAATAAGCAATTCAACTTAGGCTGCCACTCAACTTTAAGTGGAATTAAATTTTGTTGTTGCTTTTTTAGTGAACTAGTTTTACTACAATGCTGTAATAAACTGAACCGATTTGCGTTTGTTATGACTTTTGTGAATTTGTTGTGGAAATGTCAGAAAAGTTCAGCTATAACACTACTTTAAAGAGGAACTGTGCTTGTATTACTTATTTATAGTGTTCTGTACCTTTATTACGCTGCACTACATAGATTTGAGAGTTATTTCTAAATGCTGCACTAAGTGGAATTGAAACTAGAGCCATATAAAAATACTTGGTATTGGTTGATACTCGATATCAAAGGACTTGGATCAGGATCAGGGCAAAAAAACTTCATTGGGACATCCCTAAACTATGCTAAATAAGAATAAAAATCAAATAGTAAAAATAGTTTTAGAGCGTATTTTCTTTCTTTTTCTTTGAAGTAGATGTATTTGTGCCTTTTGGTTTGTGTGTGAGAGCCAGAGCGTGAGACAGAAGTTTTCTCTTAATGAGCAAGCCAGGGTTTTTTTAAAAGTTTGATCGTATACCCTCTGATCAAGTCTGATCATCAGGGTGCAACACACTGACAAATGAAGCTGTGAGAGAGTGAAGGACGAGAGGTTGAAGTCAATCTCGTTTAAATTCAACTCAATGAGGGAATAACAAGCTTAAAACCTCACAGGGATCTGTGTTTATCACGCCACCTCCTTGACATTGTGGAGTCAAGGACTAATGTGCATTAACTCTGAAGTCAATGGACAATTGAGTATTACTGTGGTTTTGTAAGCAGCTGGCCTGACAAGGAAACCACAACAGATTTACTGTATTACTTCCCTGATAGGGGTCATATAGTTTGGGAATTCCTATTTAATATGCGTCTGGGTGTGTGGCTTTGGTAATCGAGCCAGCCAGGCCACAATGCAGCTGATAAGGCAGCAATTTGCCTCCACAGTGTAACAACAGCTAGCAAGAACAAAGAGGCTATCAACTGTGAGGAGAAAAGGGGAAGGAAAAAAATCTGGCCAAGGAGAACTAAGCGACAGTGATTTTATTTTCCCCTCCACATGTTAGAAAACAGCTGACAGCTGCAAAAAAAAGCAAAAATGACGCAATTTCATATTATACCTTCAGCCAGGCCAAACCAAAACAGGATGGCAATTCTCCATCACCTGAAAAGGTGCCGCCCCAGTGGAGATGGGAATCGGGAACTGGTTCCAAAGTGTCCGATCTATCAGAAAATCATATTCCTATGTGCTTATAATTTCCTTTTATTAATGGTGGCATGTTCGTCTGAGAATGTCAAACTCATGCATATGCTGCTGGAAACTTGCAACAAGAAGTGGTCATGGCAGGGAGGGAGCAATGCTCCAAAGCATGGCTTCATTTAAAAAACATGACATTTATGTTGCATGTGCTACTAGGGGTGTGACAATACAAATATTGGCATTGAACCGTTTGGTTCGTGGCTTTTGGTTCAGTATGCATTACAAACTGAATGGTACATGGAACTATCCTATTACATTTGGAAATAAAATATACGTTTTAAACTGTGTTTAATGTGACGTTCTCAGTGTCGACCCTTGTCTCCTTTTTTACAGTATGTTGAATTGGATTTGGCAACAGTGGAGCCCGTCACAAATGAAATTACTCTGATTGGCAGTTCAGCTCAGCACAACAGAAAGGAAAGAGAAGTGCGGAAAGTATACAAAGGGCTAAAGTCAAGAATGCATGAGATTGAAACAAACTTGTTATAAAAAGTAAGGCAGTTTTTCTTTAGCAATTGAGCTCTATAGCAGAAACGTTTCCTGGTGGTGCTATTGTTCACTGGTGCATGGTAAATATGGTTTGTTCTTTCAGCATTGGATTGTGTTGTTAATGGGCGTACTGACTAATAAACATCAAGATAGTCATGCAGTTTCCCTTTTTGAATGGCGAGTCTTCAGAGTAACACTGGGCTAGGTGATCAGACAGTCTCTCTGTTTATGTCTCTCTTGCTTTTTCTCTCCTATGTCATAACAATATTAGAGCCACATAGGCTGGCTAAGCAGATTTTTTCTTTGACAAAAAATGCCTAAATTTAAATGAATGCTTCTCTCATTTCATGTATGCCAGTTTTTAGACTCAAGTAATAAAACAGTTGATGCTAAAAAGCCTGTAAAGGCCCACTTTTTTCCAGATAGAAAATTGTCAAGGAATCAAGAAGGGACTCAATAAGGAATTAGATCTACAAGCAGAATCGATAATGGCACTGGTATCAATAACATCATATAAATTCCCATCCCTAATCCCCAGTGGGTACACAGAGTGAAATTACAGGCTCAAACAAGTGTCGTTAAAACCCTATTCAACATGCTAATGCACTGTAACTAGCAATACTGGATTTCCACCTTAACAATAATCAATCATGTTCTCATTTGTGGCTGCCTGCTCTGTTGAGAAACAACATTAAAGGGATGAGAAAGACTTCTAATTAATAATCAATGAATTGCTAATGAAAATAATCATGGTTGCAGCCCCAGTAATTTTCACAGAGCTACATGTGTATGCTCAGCAAGAGATTTTTATTTAGAGAAAATTATTTTTGAGTCTCAACAAACCTGGTTACTTTAAGCTTTAGTCAGTATCAGAAAACTTGTCAGATATTATAGCATCATGTTTTATGCATAAAGCTTTACATATTGATACTAACTGGCAGCTCTGCAACAGTGAACAGGCTGAGGATAGTCTTTCATTGGCACTCGGATGGTATTGACTTCATGTTCAGTAAGCAGGCATCTGGTCAGTCTGATGTATGGATGTCTTTATCAACATGTCAGACATGCACATGCACGCATGCACGCGCACACATGCACACAATCTGGTACACACTAAAACAGATGCCCTGAGACTCCCTCCCTCACACACACTAAAAAACAGTACACACACAACAGATGGGGACACATACTTTCACACCCAGTGTCTATACACACACACACACACACACACACACACACACACACACACACACACACACACACACACACACACACACACACACACACACACACACACACACACACACACACACACACACACACCTGTCGGGTTATATGGCGGAGATGGATGGTGATAGATGGTGTCTGTTTGTCAGGTCTTCTCTCTAGTGCTGGTCTAATGAGGCAACACAATGTCCCGAATGACACAATCAGTTCAGCGAGGTCAAAGACAAGTTCATGAATTACTAACCCACATCCATAAATAACCACAAGGTTGCGGGGCAGACCCTCAAAGAGCTAAGAGGGCTAAGAAATTTTTATCAATATCAAGTTTTAGATTAGAGAGTCAAGAGCAAGTTTCTATTCGGTTTGATTTCCTTGACCAGCTGGATCTGATAAGAAGTATCTCCATTACATCATATTCTGAAATAAGAAAGGGATATTTGGGCTGATGTCTCCCTTATGAAACTGACTAAGTGTAGATGTTTTCCTTTATTTTGACTGATTGGACTCAGGTTGAAAGTAGTTTTTCCTCCCTATCAAGCACCATAAAGCTAACAGAGGAGTGGATGGAGATGTCAATCAAGCAGTGTGTTTAAACCCACACAGCCCTGAGAAGAGGTCTAATATGAGAGTCCAGAACAAATTTCCCTACAGGAACAATAAAGTATATTGTATTGTATCATTACAATTGGTATGGAAAGACTTTAAAAATAAACTTGTGAAACATTCGTTTTGCTTTCAAAGTCAAAGTTAATTTATTATCAAAAGTTGTGTAATCATTGAATGTATGTGCTTGTAGGAAGATTTGTCATCAGAGATTTAAAACTGGGCAGCAAAAAATTCATCAAATGCAAAAGCAATAATACACAGTCAAAGATTAGACACTTAGATATGATAGACCAAATTAGTTAGGGGAAAATTGAATTAAAGCATAGATGAAAATTTTGAGTATGAAATTTTACTAAGGAGGTACTGAGGTTCCTTGATATATAGGTAAAAGCGCATGTTATTAAAGGAATACTTCACCCACAAAATAACCATTTGTGTATCAGTTACTCACCCAGTATTATGTTGAATTTGTGAAGAAAACATTTTTCTCAAATGCCGCCACAGTGAACAAAAAAATCACAAAAGTGTAAAAAAAACAACCAAAACTTGATTCACTCAAGTAAAGGGGAACTACATTTAAAAATAGCGAAACTATGTCAAAACCTCCGTTAACAAACTCAAACACAACTGATGTAGTTTAACTGACATCTCATTTATGCAGTTGTATGCTCAGTACTTCCTAAACACAGGCACTTTTGCTAAAACTATTTATAGCACCTCTGTATACAGTTGTGCACACTGGCAGTGCATGCTGTGTCTGAGAAGTATTAAGCATGTGACTGGATAAATGACACCTGGATTATACTGCACCAGTTATGAGAGAGTTGGTAAACAGATGTCTTAATATAATTTTGCTTTTGTTAAACATGGACCCCAATGACTTCAATTCATCAAGTATTCTCTCTAGTTTTGGATTGTTTGTTCACCGTAGAAGCATGCGAGAAAAAAATAGCTTTCTTCTCCAATTCAACATTACAAGTGGTGAGTAATTGAATGACAAATTGTTATTTTGTGGATGAAGTATTGCTGTTAAACTAATGATTGCACTGTTACACTCAGGTGTCCCAGTAAGCCATGAGTCAGCATGTACAATACCAGAACCCCAAAACTAAAAGGAATTCAGCCATGATTCATTTTGGTTTGTGTATAATATTATGTACAACAGACACACACGCACCCTTTGGAGAATATTAGAAGTACTCCCCGGGTTATATAATTTATTTCAGGACATGAGAGCAACAAACAGCCCCCTGAGGACCACAGAGCCGCCTCAGCTATCAGACAAAAGCCAGAGTTGCTACTCAGTTTTCTTTATTTTAATATCCCCCAACCTGCCACAGCTCCTACTGCCAAATGTATCACACACTTAAGAGACACACGAAGCACAACAATGACTGGAAAAACAGCTTACAACATCCACAAGGTAATTACAAAACTTATCTTTGGTTTAGGAAAATGTTCTCAAAGTGAGGCTTTTCTGTGAATTTCTGTGAAAACTTACAAGCAAAAAAATGTCTTTTTGAACAGTCCCTCTGAGGCATGTAATATTATTTTTTCTTTTTTTTTCTTTTAACATTCTGCCCAAGTAATCCAATATGCTCAACTGCTAATAAAGCACCTCTCACCTACCTGTCTTCATTTGACTTGCTAATTAAACTTTTCTGTTATCAGGGCTTTAATTAAACGCACTTGACGTTGGAGGTAAGCGGAACACTTTTCTGTGTGTTGTAGGATATGTAAATGCAATTGGTGGGGTTGCACAGTGTCTGTCTTTGTGTTTGTGTGTGTGTGCATGTGCTTGTGTTTGTTACACCTGATTCGTCCTGCTGCACTGCTGCCTGGGTATTGCAGATAAGGGTGAGTGGCAGAGTCATCATACTCTGCACTGCACCATTCAGTAATTATGCTACTGTGACAGTTTATGGGGTCAAAGTTAGAAACAAACGCAACACACATAGGCTATCTGAAAGCAGAAAAGATGGACCATTCTCTCTCTCTCTCTCACACGCACACACGCGCGCGCACACACACACACACACACACACACACACACACACACACACACACACACACACACACACACACACACAGACAAGGCAGTCATTAAAGTTTTACTTAGATTTTTGTCTTAAAATGCAGTCAAAAGGACTGGGAAGTTAAAGGTTCAAGTTTGGGTGCTGCCTGGTAAAATATGAGAGTTGGAAGTGAAAAAATGAATAATTCAGCTTCCTCTCCCCTTCAAGTTGTCTTTGATAGAAAAAGCACTCAGCCCCAAGCAGTAGTTATGTGTCATCTGTTGATTTGGTAATATGTTTTAAGAGTATACTCCAAATCAAGTGATTTGTCCTTACTTAATTTTCGGCAATAAGACAGTCTGAATGACTCAAGTTAGTAAGCATTGCTCAGTGCAGAACAGCAGAGACCTGTGGTTGTATATAACAGTTATGGTGTCAATTTATGAGGCAATAAATTGCTGTAAAATTGTGATTTCTTCTAGCCTAGGTAAATAAAAGTACACTGAAAGGTAGGACAATGAATCACATCAACCACGCACACATCATTTAAACAATTCCTATCACGTGTCCAGTGTCTCCCCTGTCTAACCTCTCTCTCTCGAGGAGGTTATCTGGAGCGAATTGAAATTGCTTTCACCACTTGAGTGCTAACGGTTTTTAAGGATGACCGCAGGGTCAACACCAGCTATCAAGAGTCCCATCTCTCCTTCTGTTTATGGTCTGGTGAGCTCTCACTGGCTGCCACAAACGGGATGTTAAACAGCAATTGTGGCTCTTTGCTTTGCGATTCACAAGGTTGTGTTGCAGGCGAAAGCCTTGGCTGTTTAAAAGATAAAAACTGAATGCACGGGTAACAAATAAAAAATACATTAAGAGCTGAAATCAAATGTGTTAAAAAGTCTGTGATTTACCCACTCTAACCAGTAGAGGAGGATGTTGTTCCACTTTTTGTTTCATTTCAAGTGAACTTGTGGCTGCTTAAGTCATCTCTACTCATAAATAATATTGCTTAAACTTCAATAATTCACAGAATAGTGGATGGATTAAGAGCTTCCTCATTTGCCTTCACTCTGTTTCCCCAGTCCTTGCATTCTCTACTTTCACTTTGTTCAAAGTTACTCCCCACTTTCATTTTACCAAGCCTGACACCTAGCCTGAGGTCACATTTGTCTTTGAACATTATCTCTCCCCTTGCCCCCCTATCAGCCTCCAAATCCCTGTATCATAGGGCCAGAACTGTTAAAGTGGCACCGGGGGGCAGCCACTGGAAGTCACTGCAAAGTCATAACTCTGAGTCAGCTCAGTGTAGAGACCATTACAAAGACTCTGCAGATACAGCACACAGGCTCCAGCTTTAATGTATGAGTCATCCAAGTTGTACTTTCATTTGGTTTCTTGGATCATAAATATTCTTTAGAGATGATATCTCTTTCCCTACTGCTAATTAAATTTGAACATTTTTTCACCACTGAATTTTGGAACACATTTCCACTGTTACATTCCCAACATACTGATGGAGTTTTACCTTACTGGTGATGATGTGAAGCATTTTATTTAAGTTATTATAGACTCTGTAACAATGCTGACAGGCATTCACACACAGCCTCTGTTCTTGCCTATCTTTCATGCTACAGCACCATCACCAGATTAAGGCAGCAACCTTAAGTAAAGTATTACATCATGCACACACACACACACAAACACACGAAGAAAAAAAATCATTCGCCCAATCCATACCCACTCAGATTCATTAATGATAAAGAAGGTGACCCTGCTAGAAAATTATATATTTCAGTCCAATCATGTTGATTTTCCTGAGCTTCCACTTAAATGAAAAGGCAGCATTTGAAAACACAAAAGCTGCACTTCAGCGTGTTCACGTGTGTTGATGCTTGTCCTAAGAGTAGGTGGTGTATGTACTTCCTTAGAAGAGTGTTATAGATTTTAGACTGTGGTCAAGAAAGGGTAAATGGGTGTGCATAATTTATAACGTTAAACCACTTCAACGTGAACATCAGCAACAACCAAAGCTATATGTGGTACGAACAGTATAGCGTTGAGAGGTACATTATGTGAGATGAGTT
This sequence comes from Plectropomus leopardus, assembly GCF_026936395.1. Classification (NCBI taxonomy): domain Eukaryota; kingdom Metazoa; phylum Chordata; class Actinopteri; order Perciformes; family Serranidae; genus Plectropomus; species Plectropomus leopardus. The sequence goes on from NC_142182.1 coordinate 17,916,784, forward strand.
TTATCCAATCTGAAACGGCGGTCTGAAATCAGCTCCGGTCAGACTGTGGTATTGTACACGTGAGAGTCAGAGAGCAATACATGCTTACAGAAATAGAGCATTCTTGTTCACATATCATGACAACATCATAACTGGTTTTCATGCATTGCTAACAAGAAAACAGTGTAGATGAGACAAGTCACTGATGCATGGGAATAAAGCAATACAACAACAACCCCTAACTTGATGCAACGCATTTCTTTCCTTAATTTGTGGAAGAGGCGTGCTCCTTGTTTGCTTCCTTGTGGACCAAACTCCTTTCTATCATGCTAACAAGGCTTCAGCTGTTCATTTTTCCCATTTCCCTGCATATATCAGAAAGGGCTGCAACATTGTTTCCTGGCAGCAACGGTACACACCTACACTTTGTTGAGGAAAGCATTATGTAAATGTTGCATGGATGGAAACAACAATGAACAGGTATAAAAGCAGATCAGCAGGCAAACACAATGTGAAAAAGGCCCGAACATGATTCTTTTAAGCGTATTCAGCTTATGTCAAAGCATTTAGGATCACTGCAACAATGCAAAGCCAGCTATATTTTGCAGAGAAAAGCTTGGTTGGACCCCACATGAATCAAGGCAGCATGCCAGATTCAGTCAGCAGCACAATGAGCAGCCTCAGGTGATATACAGAACAGAACTCAGCAGACTTAAATTACTAAAATATGGAAAACACGAACTGCAATACACACATGGCCAGAGATGCCTTCACAACTATGCAAAAAGGAAACCAGAACAGGAAGTCGGCGCAATCATTAACAACAATGTAACGCCTACCATACACTGGAAAACCTTTTAAAAAAAGCCTTTTAAAAGACTGAAGTCCGACACCCTGTCACATCTAAAGACTGTCACATATGATACATGCAGAATTAAACAGACTTCACTGTTTCTCTTCCTTTTTCACAGTCCAAGAGAACCAAGACATCTTCACATTCTTCCCAGGAGTTGTGTACTATCTATCTTATTCGCTGTTTCCTGTTTGGTGCTGGCGAGAGCACAGCTATTGGTTGTTGGCAATATTTACAAAAAAACTAAAAAAAACTTAAGATAATAATAACATATTTGTTGAAATGTCAAGACAAAAAAAGACCTCATGCCAAGGGACCAAGATCCCACACCAGCTGATATAAAACTCTCCTGATTTATATTCCAACATTGAAAATGTGTCTGCAACAGTGACACTGCTTGAAAACATGTTTGGTGTAAGGCTGACAAAACAGATAAAGGAATGAGCAGCAGCATTTTCACAAATAAGTGAAAGGCAATCCTCAATTTGATCTTTTCTTTCAGTTTGTGTTACTCCTCTGTGTGTGTGTGTGTGTGTGTGTGTGTGTGTGTGTGTGTCAGTAAGTAGGGAACAGGTGTTGGCAGGCAGTCAGCAGGATCATAGATGACACATGTACTTCAGTCTCAGATGTCCTTTCTGAATGGAGAAGTTCAGGGAAGGAAGAGAATGAAGAGAAGAGGCGGGAGCAGATGAAACAACAACAGAAGGATGCAAAGAAGACAGAGAGAAGACGAGCAGTGGAGGAAGGTGTGAAAAAAGAGGGCAGGTGGAAGAAGGGAAAGAAAAAGCGCAGAGAATGATGCTGGGTGGGTAGCTGAGAGATGACAGGAAAGAGAGCTCAACATGAAAGATCTTCAAAAATAGTTCAGAATCATGCCAACATGCATCTTGGGGAGAAGAAACTACTTTGCATAGAGATGACCCTGATATGTTGGAAACACTTGGCGATGGAAGGATAGAGGGAGGAGCAGACATTTGGGACGAAAGGCTGTTCTGATCTATTCTTGTCCCGACCCCACCATCCCCCTTCGTACCCATGCACTCTGTGAAACCGGACCTCAGGCCTGCCCTTCAGGGAGAGGGGCTTGATGTAAGAAAGTAGTCACGCTGTCTTTTAGTTAGCGGAGGTGTAACAGACAAATTTGATCCTGAGTTGCATCACTTTTAATCAATAGCCTCTCTGCATCTACTGTTTAACATAGAGAGTACACATAGCTTGCAGGCAGACTTATTGTCCAATGTATTTGCAACATGTGTACAAACATTGTGCATAGATAGATGTAAAGCCTTTGAAAATCATCCACCCTCAGAGAAAACAAGCAATCCACAACCAGTCGTCATGAGTGATTATATTCTCAGTGAAAAAGTTTAAGCGTGGGCATTATTTTCAAAAAAAAAAGGCTCATGATGAGTAATACACCAGCTCGTTGCTGAGACAAGAGAAGCACAGATGCCAAACATAAAAAATGATCATGACTCTAACGTCCAACACACGAAAACTCTCATTAAAAAGTCACTTTAAAAGAAGTGACAAAGACAGTGACATACAATGTTTCACTGCATATAAATATTCCCCTCCTTGCAAATCAATCAACATAAAATCAAACACAGATTATAATGTATGTCTTCAATAACACACTCTGCTCTTCATGTTCAGACAGTATTACAAGATTCCATCATTCAATTTCCCTCCGTAGGCTGTTATCTTACAAAAAATTGTACTTAGATTGAATTTCTGTCATCCCATTTGCAAAAGCAATCAACTTGAGCTTCTGTAAAAAACACAATTACCCATAAAAGACAGCACCCTATAAAGAGTGACCCTGAAAATAAACTTGGATGGGCTTGCTCCCTCTATACACACACACGCACAATGAACAGTGCTGATGCTTAATCTTAGCCCTCTCCATCCCATCTCCAGTTCTCCCTCACCCTGCACCGATATCTCATCAGATTCATCCTTACTTACACACACACACACACGCACACGCACACACACACACACACACACACACACACACACACACACACACACACACAGTTGTTCCCAGAATAGACTAATCTCATGTGTGATAGTACAGTAGCTAATACATCCATAGGACATTTGTGCTTCGCCTTGCAATTTCTTTCAAGTCTTAATATCTATGATACATTTTCATTACCCTTCAGGCGTTAACATTGTGCAGCAGCATCTGTTTTTATGTCTAGACACTAAAAGCCTAAGGTTACAGTTCAATAAAGAATAAGACAAGTGAATATAAGATTGGTGGTAAATAAGTGGCTGTCAGAGGAAAGACAATTTGAAAACAGCAGCATTGCCAGTTAAGCTTTTCCAATGGCCCCCTCTTTTGGTGAGAAGTGGGAGTTGAAGCACTTGGCATCTAAACTGCTGACACAGAGAAGTGGCATGCCTGATATGTTGTAAATGATGTGCAATAACTGTCTACACACAACACTGATGCTGTTGTTGTGTCAATGTGAGTTGGGTAAGTTATGTTTGTTGTCAGTTGAGTTGGTTTTGGAACTGGTTACCTGAAAGTCGGTGTTGCTTGGTGCTCACTCGGTTGGTGCTTTGGACCGCACAGCAGAGGTGGAGCATGGCAAACATGGTGAGGATCATCACCACACTTTGGAGCAGCAGGGTGAGCTCAAACTGCTTCCCTATCCTGCAAGGATGGAAAACACCAATCACATCCCTGAGTTTCATATAGGAGAGAACTTACAGCATACAATTAAAAAATACAGTGTAGACCAGTGGTTCTCAACTGGTGGGTCATGGTCCAAAAGTGGGTTGCTGGTCCATTCTGAATGGACCGCAAGTGACTCATGAGCTTGGCAAGAATGTAAAAAACAAACATTACTTTGAATTACTGTGAAAATTCGTTACAGAGCTTTTATTTTGAAATGCCGTTTCTGTTTATTCTTGCAAAATGTTTTATTTGTTTGTGTCCTAAGCCGATGTGTTGTTTGCATTCTGTGAAATAAAATTGAAAATGTGGTAATTTATCTAATGTGTTGACCTTGAACTAAGGAGAAATCTGGAGTCTGAGGCTAGACCAGATGGGAACCACTGGTCTAGACAAAATATTAATATGGACTTTGCAATAATAAACAATAATAATGACAAAAAAACAAGGCTTGAACACACACCAGATAACACATAATATTATACTATTCCCTTATATGTTGTTTTTTTTATAAGATGCATGCAGGTTATAAGGAGCACAGAAAGACTTTATAAAAAATAAAATGTTACAACCATATTCTATAAAGAATCTTTTAAACTCTTTTTCCAGACCCTCCAGACCGAACAACGACCTGTGCTCTCTGATGCGTAAAACAATTTGAGAAGAAGCCTCAAAGTGAATGGCATGGCTCAGATTATATAATGAATCTCATTGTATTGTTTCTTTTCCTATTCCATTACTTTCTGATACCAAGACTGATCTGGCAAATGACCTCGTAAATGGTATGTGCCTTGTAAAGAGGAAAAACAAAGACAAATAAAAAGCACATATGAAAACACTGGCCTTTCACTCTCTTCCTCACCAGAAGAAGATGCGCAGGATGTTGGCTACAAGCAGCACCAGGCAGACTCGGGTGGAGAAGCCCTCGCTGTTGCTGCTCCTCTGGATATCCTGGTACTGTGGCACATAGGGCAGGGCTCCCCCAAACACCATGAGGCAGGACGCCATCCAGGACAGCAACATCCACGAGCCCTCTGTGTCCTCCTCCTGCAGAACCACCTCTGCATCCATCACGCCAGGAGAAGCTCAGGGGTGTCCAGGGGGTCGAAAGGTTCCACCTGGGAGGCAGCAAAATAAGAGGAACATAATGGGAGTTCAGCAGAATTATCGCTGATAGATGTTCGGAGGTTACCAGAGGTCAATGACAGGGCCTGAAATTAACATTTCCCTAGAGCCCATAAGCAGTAAAACTCATTAAGCTGATTACATTTAAATACCTCAGTTATGCATAGGTCAGTTTTTTTTTTGTTTTGTTTTTTTGCTTCAGTTTTAAATTGCTGTCCTTGCTGATACACAATACTCTCTCTCACTGCATTACAAATCTCACTGGAGCATGACAACAGCTCTGGACTAATGGCTACAATGACCCAACTTAGTTGAGTATATCTTAAGAGAAAAATACAACATATATGAAGCATAAGACCACTTTGTCTTTTTCACTGAAGACAATTGTACATATTGCACAATAGTAAATGCATAGATAAGAGATGATACAATTAATGACAGTTGTTGCTTCAGTTTAAGGGTCCTGGTTTTGTGCATGCTGACTCACTGTAACAGCATAGCCCACTCTTGAGTGCATTGTTGAGAATACAGAGTCCAGGATCAGTACTAGAGAATTAAACTATTCTTATCAGTCTTTAACATGCACAACAGCAGTGCTAGGAATACAGGATACCGGTTTCAGCCTGTGACCATACTCTTCCTACTGGGGATTAAAGACTGTTACACTATCATGTGAGGGCAGACTTGGTTTCTGTTGCTAGTGTACATATTTATCAAGTCAACATCTTTTACTGTTTTTAGGTTGAGCATGCCAGTATCTCTCTATTTTTTTTTAACACTTAGTAAATCAGTCAGAAAATAGAATTTTGCTTACTTACTGGTTAGTTTCTCAATACATGTTATCTATTACATTTGTTTTATACTGTAAAATATTTGGCAAATGCAGCTTCAAAACCTTCCCAGCTTGTTTTCTTTGCTTATTTGCTTGTCAAAAGTAATTTATGGAGCAATTTATGGAATTATGTATATAATGAAATAATAGTGACTGACATGTCCATGCTGTATGAGCAGAGGTTGTCACACATGATGATGGAGGTTATGTGAATAAAAGTAGCATAACACACTCTATGTAGGGCTGGGCAACATGGAGAAAAAAAACAAAACAAACATCACAAATATTTTGACAAAATATATTAATGTCAATATTGCAACAATATTGTAGGGTTGGCAATTGGTGCTTTCATAGCATATTGACACAATGAGATTTATGATAGTCATTTGTAATGTGGATATAATGACTAAGTGGGTAAAGGCAAATAATAGAAAAACTACAACAGTCTAGTAATTTCCTTAAACTTACACTAAACTTACATACAAATACTGTAATTTACCCTTTAAAACCAGAAAAGACAACACTTTGATCTTAGAATATCTCAAATCTAAGGTATCTAGTCCCATATCAAAATATCCATATATTGCACAGCCCTATACTTATATATGCGCTGTGTACAAACACTGACTCTAAACATCATTCACATAGATTTATTGCTGTTAACAGCTCCATCTCTGCCTGCCACCAATCTGCCATCATCATTGATCACACAAGTTGAACACACTAGACAAAAAATGATTTGAAAGTCTTTTTGTTGTAGCAAGTTATATTGCCATCCTGTAAATTGTGCAGGGCCCACGGAGTAGGCAGCACAGTTATTTTTTAATAGAAAGATTGAATAATCATATCATTTAGAAACTTGTCATATCATCAGAATAGTTTTGCTGTACAGGAGACACCTGCACCTGGGCTGTGCAAATGGATTTTTTCTATCTTTACACAGACACTGACAATAATGTAGGCTCACACATTTACAGAAAGGTTCAGGGTGTGTGTTTTATGAATTGGCAGTCAGACTGGGATGACAGGTGGTAAATTGAAGTCAAACATGTGGAAACATCCCACATAGAGAGCGCAAGGAAAGGTTAAACAGCCAATAGCCAGTGAAGGCAGATCTGACAGGAAGGTATTGGGGTCACCGGTGAGGTGTCTTGGGTGGAAGGTACCACTATTACCTGCCACAGTGTGGAGATCACAAGCCAAAATGCAGGTTTTTGCCTCTTCTTGTTAACTGACCTCTCTTTGGCTGCACTTTTTTTTTACACAGCTACTGTGAAAGATAGATACCAACATACTCTAATCCTTAAAATAGTGGTGCTTTGTGCCAAGTATTAGCTGGCTTTCCTCAAGCAATAATAACATCCATTTCTAAAAGTTAGTAAGTCTTTTGTTTTTTAGAGCAGTCCACAGAACAAATATCACATTTCAATACAATTAAGACAATGTGATTTTGTAATGCCAAAAAACAACTACTTGGGATTGGGAATGGCACGTATGGTTTTGTCTGACGTAAAAGCCAGCGAATTGTTGTGTACACAAAATCATGACCGACAAATTCTGAGCAAACAGAGAGCCGTACGGGGAATTGGTGTGACATGATTCTTGGGTGACTGTGATTCCTCTTGTGACTGCACAATAACAACAGCGTCATGTGACACAGTGTGATTTTCATTGTCAGTTTTAAAGCAGAGGGCCAGTATGAATGTACGTTCCTTTGCTCCCATACATATTTGGCAGTCTGTGTCAGCTGACAAGTCACTCATTATGGCTTAGAGAGCCAGTTAACGTACTAAGAAGCAGCTGTCAAGACAAAACAAAAAAACCCTCACAAGTAGGTACTCCTGTGTATTTTTAAATCACATTTGGGGTATGATTACTGAGAGTAGGTGTTTTCAACACAGCAGGACATGTAGTTGTACTTGGAGCAATGAGAGAAATCCAGAGGATGAACTGGGCCTGATTTTTAATTAAGCATCTGTCTATTAACATAATTCAGATGCAGTCGTGTAATGCAACAAAGTAATAATACTTTGTTACCGTATTTCTATCAACTTTTACTTTTACTCCACAACATTTCCTAAATAAAATGTTTACTTTCCCCAAAGCATTTTAGTGACTTACAACAAAATAGAGAAGGAGGGGGATTTTATTCTTTAAATCCTTTAAGTATTGAAAAAAAAACAAAACATATTTTTTCCTCCAGTGTATTATAGTGTAAGTGTGTTATTTTCAGGGTGGGTTATGTTATTATGATCACTTGCTTTTTTATTGCCAGCATTTACTTGTACTTTTACACAAGTAATACTTTAACTTCTACCAAAGTCATTTTCTGGTAACAGATCTGTACTCTCCCTGAAGTATGGCTTTCAGGTAGCTACTTCATCCACCACTGCTCAGCTGTAAGTAAGAACATAAGGACTTCAGTATTCCAGCCAAGACCCCACTGCTTTAGAGGGTGGAGCCAGACAGATAGAGTGTCCCCCTGTCATTTCTGTAGAGCATTTAAAAAGTTAAGATTATTAATAATGCAATGTAAATGCAAAAATCCAGGGCGACCCTTGTACACAATCCTTAAAGAGTGTCTTTTTACAGGTTTCCTACAGTTAAACATTACTCAAGCATTTAACAATCTAAGGTGTCTTCTGCTATTTCCTTCAGCCTGGCTCTGTGGGGAAACAATCACACCCACACAACAGTAGCCAAATGTGCTGGGCCACCTCTAGTAAGCAAGATATGCTGTTATGCAAGCAAAGCATAGCTTCATGGGGTTGGGTCACAATCACGCCTGTATACACAGGCATCAGTTTTAGGCAACTGGGCTACCTCAGTCACAGAGAAACTGCTACCAAACCGTCTGGTTACATTGTTATAGGTTGATATTCGTATACAGAGTAGGTTTAACGTGTGCACTGTCGAATACACCACTCTGGGCTTAACTCTAAAAAACAAAACAAACGTCCTCTGAGATACTTGGTTCTAAAATGGTGATTTTATTTTAAAACTGCACGCTCACAAGTACAATGTCACAGTACCCACCGATCGCCAATGATAGAGAATTTATGCAGAAAGTTTTAACGTTTTTAAGTTAAACTATGTAAAATTCCCAACTTCACTCACCAGTCGCTTTCATTCACTTTCCCTCGCCTTATGAAAAAGCACACTTACGCGGATGTTTAAGCGTCAAAACACACTGAGTTCCCTGGCAGCTCCAACTCCTAAATCCTGGCTCGCTCTCAAGAGAGACGCGCGCGCGCGCATGCATGCATGCGGGCACTCATATACACTTTGTTCACATTGAAATGGAAAAGTTCACAGTTAACTTGTAAACTTACCAAATTCTAGCATTAAACGTGCAGGTCGTCGGGGCACTTAATGAGATGTGACCTCCGGGAACGAAATGCTTTCAATGAATGCTGTTTATGGTCTTCCTGAGGCCATAATTGGTAAACAAAATTACTGTAGAGCTGTGCATGCTCCCCATTTAAAACTCAATGTTCCACATTTCTCTGCACCGTGACGTAGTTCTCGCGATACTTTCTGTGTTGTGGAACAGCTGACTCTGCGGTGGGTGGTGTGAGGGACTGCTATCTATTTTCAATCGTTACCAACGTGATAGTGGAAAGAATCGCTAAAACGCTTTTTGAATTTTAGTACTGTTTAGGCACTGATAATCATTTACACTACAACATGGCTGAAACGGATCCCAAGTCGGTGCAGGACCTTACCAATGTGGTGAGTCGTGATCACGATGGCAAGCTAGCGTTAGCTACAGCAGCCTAGCTACAATGCTAAGCTGCTGTAGCTGCGAGCTATCGTTAGCCAGTAAGCAAGCAAAGCGTAATGTACAGCGTATCTGTCGCATCTCGTGTTGTTTATTTGCTTTCATAACGAAATTGGTTCCTGGGCTCGGTGTCTTCAAGCTGTTTACTGAAGCTAGAAGGTCTTGACTTTTGTTTAGCACGTTATGTAACATCAGTGGTCAGTTGGGCATTCTCATTCTCATGACATCATCAAATCACAACCGAGCAAGTTAAGCCGCACAGCGTTACATGCTGGAAATGTTACTTTTGTAGATACGCTGGGTCTAGTAGTAAGTGTCAGTTTCCATTGTACTGAATAACGTGCAGATTTACTCAATTACTTGCACAATTCGTTGCGCAAATATTCTACTTATTCTACTGTGCGCAAAAGTAGCTGGGTTACTGTGTCACAGTGTTGCCATGGAGATGCTTCGACACCCTCCCAAACCTTCAGCAAACTACTCTGCAAGCTTCTTTTATTGGCTTCTTTATCCTTCATCTTTTTTTTTTTAATTCAATACACTTTTGAGATCGTCACGTAAAGCTTCTTAAAACAAACAAAAATTCCCAAACTTTTTCTTCAATGATACCTAGCTAAGGTTTTCCATTTATCCTTGTTTTAGTTTTCATTAGGTTGCCTCTAGAGTTAAGCAGGGTTCCTACAGCCTAAAGCAAGTTAAATTTGAGACGTTTTATTGCCACTTGGAAATAAATTTAAGACTGATTTTACAATTGTCGACTTTTCTTTAAGTCAAAATGTTTATTGTAACAAAAAAGCAAGTTCTTTTTATCAGTTTGAAAAGTTGGATTATCTACTTTAAATGGTGAAAAAAATGTAAAGTGGAACACATGGAAAACATATATTATTATAAATATTCATTGGTTTGCCTCAAACGACTTTTGACAGATTGATTCAATGCATTTTCATACCAATTAAGACATTATTTTTAAGATTAATAAATTCAATAGCTTTTAAGACTATCCAGGGAACCTAGAAAAAGGGTACCGGTATCCCTTAACCCCAAGTCTTTGGCAGCTAAAGAACAAATGTGGTAAAAACAACTCTATAAATCAGTATCTTGAGGCACAGTCACCACTTTAGAAACCACTGTCATAGACCCACATTATGTGATTGGCAGCAATGCACGAAAATGCACCTCTACACAGCAGTATGAATATCAAAGTGCATTCATTGTTATGCACATTAATGCTTATCACAGTGGATAGAAATGTCACCTCCTGTGGTTATTGAGCTTTTACATTGCTGTCAAGAAAACTAGATACTTTCAACATTGGTGCTGCTTTTTTAAACCAACCATCCACCACAAGCAGAGTGCATTAGAGTGGGCGTACAGATGTTTTCCAGTGGTGTTAACAGTTAAAAGTCCTCTTGCCCAAATCCTCTTGATTGTGCCACCCTCAAATTAAACAGGTAATATGTATTTGATGTATGACTGCTATCCTCTGTAAAGCAACTTTAAGCAATTCAATTGTGGATTCATTGTTGCACTGATGGCAGCACAGAGGTGGAGTGTTAAGCACTGTCACCTCACAGCAAGAGGGTCCCAGGTTTGAACCTGGGTCGGAGTGGGTATGTACCTTGGGTGGGAGGCCCCTTTTGTGCAGAGTTTGTATTATCTGATGAATACGTCTGATCAATATATGAATTTTGCACTGACAGTATTTGTACTGTTTGTCTCACAGGTCCAGACACTGCTGCAACAGATGCAAGACAAGTTCCAGACTATGTCAGACCAGATCATCGGGAGGAATATCCTGACTTATCATTTAGAATGCAAGCAATCAGTTGCTCAATTATTAAATGCATTATGGTTCAGAAATTTAAATGTAATATAATAATGGATTGATGTGTCAGTTGCAATTTCTTGCATCCTTATCTCTTTCAAATCCGCTAGTTAACTTTCAGAATCAAAGTACAGCCTGACCCGGGCATTTTGCTCCTCAAAGAGAAATTTGTGAGTTATTATTCAATATGTGCCTTAACTGCTTCTCCACTTGATGAGATGAGCACGCGCATTGATGACTTGGAGAAGAACATTGCCGACCTGATGACCCAGGCTGGTGTTGAAGAGATTGAGGCAGCACCAGAGAAGGCTAAAGAGGGTCAAGGCTCATAATGAAGGTAAGCGGTAGAGCCATCTAGCTTATGAAACACTTATTCATGTCTTTAAATTGCTTAGAGGTCTGCAGTTGTGCCATGTCTTCCAGAGGGACATTTTAATCTAAAGATTATACAAATCAGAAAATTGGATGACTCTTTTGCCATTCGTTTTACATATCTCACTTGAGTATTGTGTGTTAATTTTGCCCTGTCAGATATAAATCTGGCAAATTGCGGACCCATGTGTTTACATATTATTTTACCTTCTTTGAAACAGTGCACTAAAACGGGGACCATGTGTTTTGTCCGTCCACAGGTTCTGAAGTAATACGGTGTGAAGTCGGTCCTAAATTCAGGAGCAGCAGACTTTTCCATTCTGAAAATGACTTATATTGATTTGGTTTGTCGTTGTGTGAAATGCTTTTTTATATATTGAATATTGTGATAAACGGTTACAGTTATGTAATGACTTGAAAAGTTGAACGTTATTTGTAAGCTAGAGTAGTGTGATATGCCCTTCAGAACTGTAAGTGCTCGAGTGCAAAAATGCAACTTATGGATTTCTGTGCGCCGACCCGGAGGTTATCCCGCTGCCATCATATATCATAATTAATTAAACCCCATGAGGTGATGGCTGACAGGGACAGTTTGGCCCAAGCCTGTGCTGAGGAGTACAACCCACAGGCTGACAGGCCAGTCAAACCTCTAATCTCTACCAACGTGGGAAACGGGCACAGTGAAAATCCGAAGCCTGTAGTGTTTTACAAACAGCACTGTTACTACCAAGGTGTGGGATGCATTCCAATTTCAACTGATTTTCTTCTATTAAAGCTATTTAATACAATGCTGTCTGTCATGAATTGCATAATAAATATTTGGCCAGGTGCTGAGTGAATTTTTAAAAACTATTAATAACTCCTAGGTGCTCAGTGTTTTTCTGTATTTATTTTTTTAAGCCAGAGTTGTATTTTATCATGCAAATTATCTGGAGTGTCTAGAGTGTGTTGCATGTATTTTGGTCTACATTGTTTTACTGTACTGAAATGACAGTTTGCTATTACACACAAGAGTTAAATAATCACAGGGAAATTCGGGAATTTCCATTCTATGATCACGTTTTTAAGTGACATTTAATATGTACCAAATGAGAGGTACTGGCAAAAATGTCCACTCAAAAGTGTGTCACTTCACTGCATGAGAGGAACCTTTATTCAAATTAGTGAAAACACAACATTTATAAACAAAACAACCCACAAAAGAAAGTGCCAAAAGCATAAAACAGAAAAGAACTGCAGTAAACAATATGTGTCACACATTATATGAGGTACAACATCCGTAGTCCAAGAACATATTATGACTGTTCTATTAAAGTTCTGTGTGTATTATAAAGTGAATGGTTCCTTAATTGATCAGCTTATGAGACTGGAGTTTAAAATTAGAACTCAAAGTCTGCCTCTGTCATGTCGATGGCCCAGGCGAACTTGTCCCTTTGGCTCTTATTGTAGATTTTTTCTACAGGTACCTCCATGTTCTTACACCTGAACGAATGGGGAAAGCGACTGTTAAGCCAACTTCAAAATAAATACATTTTAACCCACCAGTCAGTCTTTTCTCTTAAGGGTGTGCTATGCAGGATTGTCGTCAATGTTTAACACACTTGCCTGCAAAAGTGAAAGTAAAAGACAACCGCAGATTCACTCTCGTTTGGTGTTTCGCCTCACTATATTTACATTTTTTAGCACTGTGTCTCTTGGATGCCTGCTGCTTACGGTCTAGCACCTGGTGGCACCTTTTTTTATGACTCCCCAACCTCACATGAGCACTGTGGGGGTACAAGCCTATAAACGTCCCAAATACAGAAAATAAGATGCAGGTACAGGGCAGAGTCTCTATGAAAAAATACATCGCCACACACTTCTAGTGGGTCATATAGTAATTAAGAGGGATAAGAAAATTCTGCAAAGTATATCTTTAAGAACAAGCACAGATGTATCTAGGTGGAGGATATTAAAAAACATGGCGAAATGCAATCAGTAGAAATGGTAGCAAATAAACCAATTAAAAGTATTGGGCTGTATATGATTGTGAAAATTATTTCAGTGGCCTTATTATGGTTGACATTTTGAGCATGTTTAGTATACTGTAGAGTGGGCATAGGTGGGAAATGACTCAGTGCATCTGAAGATTAACAAACTATTGTAATGATTAAAAGCAATACAGAACATCATAGTTAAAAGCAACACCAGTTTTTGAGTTATGAGAGGAAGACTACAGACTGTATAACCTCACAAATAATATTATTTTCACCTTACACATTCTATATATTAATTATGTTTTTCTGGAAACCAATGCTATACTGCACATTACAGATAATATCGGATATAGTGAATCCAATGATCTGTAAATTCATTGCTTATATTGGTTCTTATTACCCTATAAATGCTGTGCTGCTGTCTATTTTGAGTTCTTGTAGAACAGATGACTCACTTTCTTCAGAGGACTGGTTTGTTTACACATGTTGATCACATCCACTGAGATGAACCTGCCTGGCCGTATAACTCAGGTTACTATGGTGATTTACTCTGATTAATAGTGAACCAGATTCACTGAAAAGACCATGTTATGCCTAAAATAAGCTGGCTGACCCAACAATCTCGCTTTGTGATACAGGCCCCAGGTTTAAGTGCGTCAGGTGGTTTTATTTGAAAAACTCACATCTGCCCGTGTGCACTCATGTAGGCAGGCAGGTGCATGACTTTATGCATCAAGTATGTATGGAAAAGTGTCTCACCAAAACATTAAGGTTGTCAAGAGTGTTAATGCTGGTATTCACTCACCAAGCCACGCTAATGCGTGGGTCCAAGTAGTTGAGCTTTGAGGTACCCAGTGCAATCTGTTTGTTTTCTTCTCTGTCAGTCGCCTGGACTTCCATCTTCAGCAGCTGCTCCTCACAGCGCTTCACTGCTGCCTTCTTTCGCTCCACCAGCCTGACAGAAAGTATAAATACAAGGGCAGGTGCAATGGAGTCAGACACCTCAGGTAGAAATATTTGAGAAATATGACTCCTGGTTTGGTTCTTGTAATGTAAACTCTTTGCACATTCTGGGTGAGCAAGAAGGAGAGTTTCAATCAGTCTGCAGCCTAATTCAGAAGATGTTTTGTGTAAATAAATGGAAGTAGTCAAACCTGTAGGAAACCAATTCAGCTACAAAAACAAACCATTCAATGTTGTAAAATAGACACTCAAGGTGTTAGGGATGACAGACAGGAGTGAACAAAAAAATCTACCACTATGTGGGTTTGTAACTCCATAGAGGTATCCTTTTGGGTGTCAGGAATGTTTTACATTTTTCATTGAAAAGAAATCACAAACATCCGCATGAACTAATTGTTCACCGCTCTTGCTACATAATGTCCTCCGAGGCCTAAATCAGATAATCCAGCGAACAAACATTCTGATCATAAATTATAGGAAAATACATCCAGAACAGCAGTAGTGTATTAAGGATGTCTTACAGCCCCGTGAAGTACTGTTCAACTAACAGTGTTTCAAAGCGCCTTTTGGCTCTAGGCACAAAGACAACCCCCCCCCAGAAAACATCAGGGAATCTCATCTCTGCGAGTTCACAGCAGGGCTACCATCACAACTAACATGATTTCAAGGTCAAGATCTTGCATTTCTTATAGCTTCCACCTACAGCTCATCATTCACAGTGATGCAGGTATCGCTGTTGTTCGGAGGCACTTAAACCTGCAGGGTTCCCTTTATGTTAGTACTTGTTGCCAATCATTTCTAATTGTTGTGAGTTCACAGCTTGCAGTTTTTCAGCACTATTGTGACACTTACGTCTGCAGCTTGGAGTCTGAACTGCCTTTGGTCTTGGCCTCCTTCTTGGCCTGTTTCAGCTCCATCTTTGTTTGGGACAGCTTTTCCTTTTGAGCATCAATCTGGGTGGAGCACATGAGGACATGTTATTATATAGATTACTGTTAGCTCCTAAATATCACTGATGTTGGGGATATCCTCTCTTGAAATCTGTCTGTTAGTTGAACTGTTACAGTGACACAAGATCACGATCATCCTCATCTATAAATTTAACATAATGAATGACTGTCCAATAAACCAAGTCAAGCTGTTTTTACCTTGGCCTGAAGGTTAGCCATGGACTGATCAAAGGTCTTTGGCGGCGCCCGCTGGTGGTTACACAGAATGGCAACTGCTCTGTTAGCCCTGTTGTAAGACAGCAGCTTCTCAGCCACATTGTCGGACTCTTTGGGAGGTGACAGAAAAGTGATTTAAATATGTTAACAGGGAAATCTCACTGAGAACACATATCTGACCAGAATTATATACAGAAATTCAAAAAGATAATATCCTGCCGGTGTCCCTCATACTATTATTGCCTATTCACCATCTGCACCAGAAATCTTGAGCCTGAATAAACACACACACACACACACTCTCTCTCCCTCTCTCTCTCTCTCTCACACACACACACACACACACACACACACACACACACACACACACACACACCAATTTACAGGTTTCTACAATTTCGTTTCATTAATTCAATACTCGAGCTTCATCTATTCTACCTGGGGTCCACACAACACACACTACAACCACATGCCATCCTGCAGATTGGCTCTCAGTGGCAATCCAGAAATGAGGAGAGATTGTGACACTTCTATCTCTGAATGAATAACTGAGGCAGCCAATGGGACCCTGATAAGAGTGAGACACACAGCACTGGGTACAGTGATAATGTACTCCTGCCATGGCTGGAAAAGCTGACTGACACTAGGGTATCTTGAATCGGGCAAGCTAAAAATAAAAAAATGTCAAAAGTGTGGCAGTTTTATCATGAAACTCCATGACACAAGCAGTCAGGTAATAAGACCATGATAAGGGCCAGACTGATAAAAGGCTATAGTATTAAACATACTGATACCTGTCTGGCTGCTAAGGAATGAGGCAGTGCTTTAGAAAGCTATATAATGTTAGATTGCTTTGTAGCACAGTTAGTGTGTGTGACGTACTGTTTGTGAGCTCTTTGAGCTGCTGCTGTAAGGTGATCGAAGCATTGTACGTCCTGAAGACCTTCGCAGTCAGACCGGTCATTAGAGAACTCAGGTGCTTGTTCAGTTTTGCTGTCTGCAATGAGAAATGTTAAGGAGAGGCACAAAAAGAGAAAGAGAACACATTCACATCAATGTGGCATAGTACAAATACACTGTCATCACATACCCATTAAAGCAACAGAATCAAAACTCCACTAGGTGGCACTGTGGCATTGTACCACTGCGGTGTTTAAAGTGCCTGTAATGTACCATAACAAATAAAAACACATAAAACACTATCTCTGCCTTAATTATCATCATAACACATTAGGGAGGGAGATTAAAAAAAGATCAAAGTACTATTTCCCCTCTGACATTTCGGCAGGTATTTTAACAAGTTAGAGCTGTCACAGCCAGTGGTTAGATAGCCATTAGCTCCTGTCAAATGGCTGCCGCTTCAACACAACAGCAAAGAGATGAAACAGTTAACAGTGTAAGGGCGCACGCTGGTGGTGTGAAAGCAAAAACAAACACGTATGCTCACTGCACACATACTGATATGAGGTGCAAACGTGGACTTGAGAGGCAGATAGTGTGTGCATTTCTAAACACAGATGAAAGTGCACAGACGTGGGCGAGCAAAGAAAAAAAAAACATACAGATGAGCTCGCTGGTGAGCTCACAGCTCAGGCAAAAGAAGAAATAATTCTGATGATTCTGGTGAGCATTACAATAATGATGTGGTTGGTTTAATCAGAGAAGGGTCAGGACCTGGCTGTCTGGGGCCATGAACTTATATGAATGTCTGTTACACTGCAGGAACCTATTAGAAATAGGCTGACGGAGGCTTTTTATGTATACATACGTGTGCATGCATGAGCTGGAGGGCGCGCTCGTACACAAACACACGCACGCAGCACACAGACATACACACACACACACACACACAGTTGCTGTCGTGCCTGCCTTACTAATGAGCTACCTAATGCTAATGAAGGTGTCTGCGAGACTGAGGGGAAAGTGTGATAGCTCTCACACCCCCAGCTTGGCATGGTGTATTCTGAGTTTGTTCGTGTGTGTGTGTGTGTGTGTGTGTGTGTGTGTGTGTGTGTGTGTGTGTGTGTGTGTGTGTGTGTGTGTGTGTGTGTGTGTGTGTGTGTGTGTGTGTGTGTGTGTGTGTCGTCCATGTCATCTCCTAAGGCATTATTACAACTTGCCATAACTGCGGTACTAATTTCCTATCTATAACACAGGATACTATGTATTAGACTTTCTCATTAATATACTGTGGACAATTTGTGGTGATGGCGACTCGTGCCTGGGAGAAATATTGACTGTTGCCATTCTAAAGTAGCTATGATGACACACTTATCATTTTTCACTGGGCTCAATTTATGTCTCTGCCTCAGTTTCCTTTGATAAAAATGTTTTATTAAATTCTAATGAAAGGTGGAAGCGATATAATAGAGTGAAGGGAATGTGAAATGTGCCAAAAATAAAACAGTGTCTGGGGACTATACTACATAGCCAGTAGTAGTTTAATTTTTATATGTTTTGATGTAGCTATAGAAATTCCTCTGAGGCTACACTTAACCTGAAACTGCAGACAGGGTGTTTACTGTAGATCTAATGATGTGGACTCAGGAGAGGAGGCTTCGAGAAAAACCTCACAAAAGCCTGCACTTTCAGCTCAGACCTAAATAAACAATGTGTGTGTATGGGCCTGTGTGTGTCCAGTATCATCATGGCTTAGCATTTTGGAATCTAATATTGGGGAGCATTCTTGCTACACTGAATGCTTACAGGTTTTTGAAAGCACAGGCCACATTAAACTAACATTCTAATGTGCATTGTGGACTCTAATGTACATTATTTCTGCAGAATCAATAAAACTGCATTTCTACATTTCAGTCTGGTGTTATGCAAAGGTGGCCGGAGGCAGAACAGAACACAGGATGTTACGCTTAAATAATATGCAGCTTAAAGGCACAGTATGTGGCTTGTATTAATGAGGAAAATTTTTTTCACTTAATTATCATTTTTCATTTGTATTTGTTAGTTGCTTTTAATAACTGAATCGATACAGACATGGAAAGAAATTGTGTCCAACATGACAACATATATTCTATTCTTCTTCTTATTCTATTACATCTTTGTCAGTAAAGTTTATTTAATACTTCAACTTTTACAGTGCAAGGTCACAAAGTGGTTCAAATGAATAAAGCTGTTCAGATAAGACCATAAAACAGTTATATTAAACTACCATTTTTCAATGCAGTGTATAATACTGCTGAAATAAAAGTAGGAGACTGACTGAAATGAGATGTTCATTGTTTTTGGAAACCTCATTATATAGTCTCTAACAGTGTGTCATTTAACCTTTTCCCATGGTCTAGTGCTAAAAAAGTAAACAATAATTGCAATGCATCATAATATTAAACTGTAATACATGTAGAATCGCTGTTATTAAAAATCACAATCCAATCAGCACCCACGTATTATGATGTTCATGAACTGGAAGATTAACATATCTTCCTAGCCCTACTGGTTTGTCCGTTCTGGGCTATTCTAGAACAAGGCTGTGAAACATGGCTGGCTCTGTAGAAGAGGACCTCCAATGTGTAAAGAAAACTGAAGACAGTTTTGGAGGCAGGCCCCCGTTCATTCCTTTGAAAGTTGCTAAGTGGAGGTATGAAATTACTCGGATCTTGCGCATAGGGGATGACACTAACGAGGGCAACAAGCCTAAACGTGTTGGTCTTTTATAAAGTTGTTCTGAGTATTAAAAAGTGTTGCTTGAGTTTCTACACCTTCCATATTGTGGGGCAGATGTCTCTTTTCACTATGTAAAGCCTTTAGGAAAAAGTCTGTTTGGGCTTCATGGCATCACATGATGGACTGTTGTAATTTCACATTTGGCCACTATGTAAAATTGGCTACAAAACCAGGCACTGTTCCTGGGGGCTTGAAGAGGACCCGCTTCATTTCAAGATTAAATACAAATGAAAACATGCTTATGAATATTACACTCCATGTCTTTCAATATATCCTCCTAGACCCACATGTTGTACCTTTAAAGACACAACTATACAAAAACAACTTTTCCAAGGTCTAATTCTGTCTCTGTGTTAATTAACTGAGCCACCTTTAATGATGCAGTGGTTCTGCAGTTCTTCTCAAGCTTTCTTTATCGTCTGTCATGTGTACTTTTAAATGATCCTGTTACCGGATATTCACATATGTGCACCGTATTGAAGCAATTAATACTACGCTAACACATCAACACCACATATGCTGTTAATTGAATAGGACTTGGAGTCATTTACGTCTTTATCCACCATGTCTTCCACCATCTTCCCACATAAGACTATCTGAAAGCAGCATGTTCTACAGCTTCACCACTCGTCATCCATCCTTATTACAATTTCCATATCTTCCTTCTCCTCCTCTCAGCCTTACAGCTGCTGCCTGGTTGTCAACTCTATCCTTTGCTTTCTCTCTCTCTCACCATACTTCCTCCCTTTCTTCAACCTCCTACCCTTTTACAGCCATTTCCCACCTTCTCCCTCCAAACCTTCCCTCACCTGGACCAACTGTCAGATTCCTCCTGCCCCGTCTCCTCCTCCACAGCCCCCCTCCCTCCGCTCTCTCAGTGGCCTGGCCTTTGCGGGTGCCAATCAGGCCTGCCCACAGCAGCCATTACCATTCCACCTCCAACACACCCTGACATTTCTTGACACACTAGAGGGCAGAGAACAGAGGCGCCGCACTCCTTCATTCAATTGCTCCATCTCCTCATCTCACCCTCTCACTCCCCATCCTGTCTTTTCTTACCTGTCAATCTTTATATATCAACACGTGACTGCCTCTAAAGACCTGCTCGGGCATCTCTTTGTCCCTGTTTCATTAACCCCCTCTTCTCCAGAGTTACCATTCGTCTGTTGCGTACATCTCAACCTACAACCCCATCTCTCGAGTGTATTACAAGACAAGGTGTTTCTCAACAATCAAAGCACTTAACCCAAGGTTGGTTGCCAGGCTGTGAGCTGCTGTGGCAGTAGCCTCATTTCCACTACAAGAAACCTGTGTATTTGAATTCTGGATATGTTTCCTCTAGCAAGGGCAATATGTTAGCCTTGGGTATGGTCTCAAATGAAGAAATAATGCAGTTGATCTTGTCTTATAAAGACTGAGTGCACCCTGAGAAGGCCCACGTCTCCCTGCGGTGGACTAACCATGTGTACAACTGCTGCCTTGTGTGGCCTTGCTGCCTGCAGCTAAAGGAAGAGGTTGAGAGGACAGCAAATTTTTATGTGTGGAAATTCATCTGCCCAGCATGTTCACTCTCAATTTCCACTTGCGCAGTTTCATTTTTATCTGCTAGAGTCCACCCCCCCTCTCTTTTGAAACTCCTTTTCAGCTTTCACTCTCCCCACTTTCAATATTCTTCCCCTTCTCCTCACTTTACCCCTTTCATCTCTCCGCACCAATGGCTCATCCTCATTCAATCTCATCTCTTACACCCTACAATTTAGTCCCTGCTTTTCCTTTGCTGCAGCCTTATGTCCTCAGAAAACATTAAAAAATATATATTTCTATTTGGCTTTCACATTTTTTTTTGTCCTTTCCTTCAAATATTACACACTTCAGGGGAATTTTTCACACTCATTGCACAACCTCGGAAAAAAAATCAGGTACACGTTTACGCAAAGTTAGCAATTACTAAAAGCCTTTGTGAGCACTCTCTTTTAATTCATTCTTTTTTTTTTTAACATCAAAATGTAGCGTGGTAACGTTTCACAATAGGTTTATAACTAAGAATCAGGGGTGGCTAAAATCTCTGAAAATATGTCAAAATGAAACACTCACATTAAGGTGGTTAAAGAGTTCATCTCCAGGTTGTTTGTTCTCCAGGAACAGCTTAAGATTCTTAAAAACCTGAAAAGATACACAGGAAATTTTGATCATATATTCATGTCGTAAGAACTCAGTCAGTAATTGTCATTACAGGTACATCTGTGGTAATTTGGATATTTTTTCTAAAATATAAATATATATTAAAAAAATAAAATAAAAAAAAATATATATATATATAAATATAAATATATATATATATGTGTGTGTGTGTGTGTGTGTGTGTGTGTGTATATATTCATTATAGGTTACACTCAATATCAATAAATTCAGTTTAGTGTTGGTGAGAACCTAGTTTACAAGTCAAATTACACTTACACAAATACATTATAATACATGTAAAACACAAAGCAGTGGTGTGTGTGTGTGTGTGTGAGTGTGTGTGTGTGTGTGTGTGTGTGTGTGTGTGTGTGTGTGTGTGTGTGTGTGTGTGTGTGTGTGTGTGTGTGTGTGTGTGTGTGTGTGTGTGTGTCTGGAGCCTGACTTCATCTGTCCATCTTAGAGCAGAGCCAGAGGAGTATAACTGGCACAATTACATCTGACATTTCCAGTGACTCTGTGGCTTCCACAGATGCACCATTCCCCAAATTAACTTGTAAAATATGCAAGGCGCCAATTAATAGCAACAGATGCATTGCTTTATAAAACACACTGACATATTCACTGGCTGATTTGCGTGGTAATTTTGGTCCCCTTGGCAAACAAACTGAAAGTATAAAAATGTAAAGTGCAAGTGCTTTTGGGATGAAAATGTAAATCAGTGTCTAAAAGTCTCAGAGAAGCAGAGACACCAAAGTGAGCTCGCCTAATTGGTTTAGTGATGTGTTAGGGTGCGTCTGTGTTAAGAATGGAAATACCTATTTATAAAATAAATTAATAAATGCTCAGCAGGCTGAACATACCCAACACAATATGTTAAAGCACCTGAAAATGTACCCACACTCCAGGGCCATTTGATAAAGTAATTTAGTGTTCTACCTGGAGTACAAATTGAGTACTAAGTAGGGACTTGTTTTTAGACAACAGACACTGAGGTGAGGATCTGTCACTGCAGAGGCATCAATTTGGGAAAGACACATTAACAATGGCTTGTTATAGAGGTCGACTGATATGGTTTTCTAAGGGCCAATGCCGATACCAATTATTAGTAATAAAGAAGACCACGGTACATTTTATTTCCCCGCTTGGGGAAATTCTTTTTTTTTAAACTCTGTTATATATATTCACACACAGGCCTAAATACACACATAGAATCAGGACCTGTTCATACAAATACGTATGAAGAAATCAGAGCGAGGGGCGTGCCCTCTCAGGTTATGTCCAAGTAATTGGTTGTGCCATGCTTTGCTCAAGAGCAACTCAGCAGCACCCAGGAGGTGAAATGGCACCTCTCCAAATCCACACTCACAAGTTCACACTCCATACTCACTCAGTCCATGTGGTTCACTCCAGTTCCCAAGCCAGGTCCCCACAGACAGAGCTACTGCTGCCTCAAGATAGTGGGCTTAGAATAACACAAATTCCAACACAAAACTTTGTTCAAATGCTTGCAAAAGAGGACTTTTTAACATTACTTTTATACAAAAAAAGACATCTTTGCATGTACTGCACTCTGGCTTCCCTGGTGTTGGTTGAGTGTAACATCCCACACTATCAATTTAGACTTTTTTAAAGTCTTTCTTTAGTGCATCCAACCAGAGAACGAAAAAGAAGAGGTGAAGGGAAGATGAACTGAAGTTTCGATGTGATACAAAAACTTCCTTGATCATGAAATCCATTGTTACGATGTAATTCTCTCATTTATCAGTGCAGTTTATGAACTACACTGCAGACTATAATCTGCAAGAGTGACAGACTGGCAGCTGACTCATATGAACGGGTCAAATTGAGGCTGAATGCACATCAGCAGGTCTTTATTGTATACGTCTCTTGTAAGTCTTTATCGTCACTGCACTGCTTTTTTAAATAAAATATGATAATCTGGCTATATCTTTCCACCGCGTCCAGGTGATTTCTTAGTTCCTCTTCCTCTCCTTGCAGTTCTTTAACTCATAGAACTTAAGTTACATCAAGTAACTACTACTACTAATGGCTGAAACACTGTTTTCGCAACTTAAGCATTGAGAATGTTTATTACATCTTCTGTAACATCTACCTTTTACAGCCCTGCTTGCTCACTGGAGCAGTTCCAGTCTGCATTTGTCTTCGCCTGTCGGTGGCACAGTGGCTTTCACAAACGTTGACAGGCTATTACTTAAGACATTTAACCAATGAAATAATGTAATGGGTGGGACACCAAGCGAAGCTACAAGACAGCATCAACTACAGACAGACGCCGAAACCTCCAGGATTGCAAAATGAATCCAGCATGGATGTGCCAAAAATTGCACCTCCTCAAATGGCCACTTGACACTAGCTCCAAGAGTGAATCAATCCCCACAGACCCCCATGTTAAAATGCCCAACTTTAAAGCAAAAATAAACATCAACAACAGCCTGGTACCAAAAAATAAAATAAATAAATAGGGTGTGTTGGGGGGGTATTGAACATCTATTTACATTTTAATAAAGCTTAAAGTTACGCATAATTAAGGACAGGGGCACTTGAGTGAGTGACCGGCTATCTGTGAGGGAAGGCTTCAGTCTGTGAGGCAAATCCACCTCCATCCTCTCGTTAAAATTTGTTCATTTTTGGCTTCAAAAAACCAAGATGGCAATGACAGACATGCTGAACTCGAGGCTTCAAAACAGCAGTCCGCAAGCCAATGGGTGTTGTCATGGTGGCTATGGTCATTGTTTTTTACAGCCTTATTTTTTAAATATCAGAATATTGTTAATAATATTGAATGTTGCAGCCGCTGATTTGCCAGGATGCGACACCTAGCTTATCATTAAACGTAATGGCTATTCCCCCTTTCTGCTAAGAGACAGTGATATGACTCTTTCTTTCCATTTAATTACATATGAGACATACAGAAATGGCAGTTCCTATACAGCACGGCTTGGTTACACATCATTATCATTTTTGTATTCATTCCATGAAAATCCCTATGTTTGCTGCATGCAGATTTTTTGCAGAATTAAAAATTTGCATATACAGTACATATAAGCCAAATATATAAGCCCAAGTATTAGATTAAATAATTTCAACCCCTCCTGAGGTTGCAAATGGAAATTCCTTCCTTCCATCCTTATTCCATTTTATTCCAAGTGACATTTAGCAGCAATCTCACTGATTTCCCTGGGAATTGATGATGCTAAAATATGCAAGGGACTAATTAATTCTAGCTAATGTGTTGCTTTTGAATGCACTCATTTGAATAATTATACATTCTGCCAAGAAACAAAACACTTTGGCTGTCAGGTGCTAACATTTCTTTTTCCATCTCTGGAACAGAAGATAGCATGGGCTGAGACCAGAGGAGGGGTTAGAAATTTCCATATGCATACACGCACACACAGACAAATGTGACAGCTGTTTGACAGATTGCAGACAACTAAACAAGACTAAAAGAAGTTTCAAGACACATTTGTTTTCCTGTTTTGTTGCCTGAGTCAACCTGCTCATTATAGTGTGCATCATAATTTACTCTATCAGATAAACTAACAACTGACAAGAGTTGCTGCAAAACCTAATTACTTTAGGTTCTTTTACAATACCAATGTTGGAAGTCTGTCCCATTGGCATTAGTTTAAACTTTCTATACACCTAACAGCATGAAGTCTAGCCAAAGAGAAGTTTTTACAGTAACATCAGTTGAGCATGCTCAAAGTGTTCATAAGATTTGGTTGATGTCAAAGTTTCTAAATGATATGCAGTACATGCCTGTATAGTGAATGAAAAAATAAATCTGTAAATAATCAGACAAAACAGATCATGCCAGATAAGTTACCTTTCAACGTCCAATTACAGTACTTCTATCATTCTTTACAATTCTTACTTTCCTATTATCAGATGATATCTGATGTCTAGAAGCAAAAAGACTACATTTAAACATAGGAAGAAGCCATGAACCTCAAAACAATAAATTAAAGATGTACTGCAACTGTGAAAAAGCTAAAGGGCTGTAAAAATTCAAAGGAAGTTTCAACAGGGCTCCCATTATCACAGTCTTTAAGCTGTGAAAACCACCCCTGAATTGCAACAGCACTGCAGATCTTAAAGGTGCACACCATGCATTTTAAACCGAAGTTTCAGTTTGCATGTTATGAGAGAACCACTCTGTTGAAAAGCATTTTCTGTAGCCTGTGGTCACATAATGTCACCAGGGTTTGGGTGAGACTGACAGCCTGAGTTACAAACTAGGGTGTGGGCTGAAATAATTAAATATTTAGAAGGCAGGTTGGGGTCTAATGAAGATGCTAATGAGTAGCATTATGGGAAAGGAGGATCCAGTGTTTTTGGAACTTGACCTCTACCATGGAAAAGAGCTGGCAATATATATTATATCCATATTATGACACAATATTAGATATTGTCTTAGATTTTGGATGTTGTAATATCTTAAGTGTTGTCTTTTTCTGGTTTCAAAGGCTGCATTACAGTTAAGTGGTGTAATTTTCTGAATTCACCAGACTGTTCTAGCTACTCGACTTGTAGTGCTCAAAGCGCTAAAAAGAATACCTTTAAAAACTCAACAGAAATATCTCATATCTCAAATATCTCTCATGGTTACTCAGGATAATCCAAAGACCTTGTTGTGAGCAGTTTCATGTCGGAACTATTTTCTTTCTGCCGAACTACACCCGCCAACCTTATCACCACAGAGATGGAAGCATGTATCTACTGCTTTCTAACCTGGCACAACTGAACTAGCTAACATTAGAGCTCAGCCCAGGAGGACGTCACCAATGTTTACATCTCACGCTGTCATGAGCATGAGCCTCTCGTCTATGATTAGATGCACACTTCTTCTGCACAGTGGTACAGCTGGCAGATTTAGTTAGGTAGAAAGAAAACAGTTCCTACATGAAACTGCTCACAACAAGGTCTATCTCAAACACTCAGCAACTCATTCCAAAATAATCTATAAAATATCTATAAATAACACTACAGGTAAATATGTATTTCCGACTTTGGAGTGAACTGTCCTTTTAACTGTAAATGTCTGACTACACAAATCTTCCAAAACAGTTAACAATGAAATACTGTCTAACTAAAACTAATGTGAGTTACATCTTAAGAAATCACAATGCTGTCAAGGCTTCATTAGGATTTATACAGTATGTATTGATATGTCTCCACTCTGATGTGTTTCTACTCTGAAGATAAAATAAGCATGGTTGAAAGTCTGATACTGTGTTGTTTAACTGCAGTAAAAGCTGTTCTTAAGTAGTTGCTTAAATGCACCGTCAGACTCAGTATTCTGTTGTCAAGAATGAGAAATAACTTGGGACTGCAACAAATAATCATTCTTACTATCCATTACTCTGTTGCTAATTCTTAAGATCATTTGTTTTTAAAAATGCATGAAAAAAGACATTGCTCATCACAAGTTATGTCTGTCAAAGTGTTGCCTTATAATAGATTTTTGTGGACAACCAATAAATGCAACATTGAACTATGTAACGCTATCGAACAGGGAAAGCGAACATGGTCCGAAAAAGGATTACACCATATTCTAAGATCTGACTAACTCACTTGTCACTGTGGCATAAAAATCTCGACCTAGTGAATTTTAACACAAGGGAAGGAAATCATGATTCCTACAGTACCACAGTAAGTACTTCTTATGAGCTTGACCAGAATGCATCAAACAAGGTTATGATGCACAGACCAACTCCAGGTTACCTCAGTCAGTGATTTAAGAATTCACCATCATGAACATGTAATCCAGGAGCAGCAGGCTGGAGCAGAGGGGCACATCAACAGTTCTAACAGAGAGACAAATTAAACCACCACAGCCACAGGAATCCAATCTACAACTGTGCCCGGAGGACATTTCTCAGTTCCCTCTCTGCTTCAGGCTCTCTGCATGTCGATATGCATGCAAGTGACCTTCTCTGCAGGGACTCCTGCCAAAACTCAAAGAGCAAAATCTAGATTATTATAATGAAATATATGGGTTTTGTAATAGAATTGCAATGAACAGCCCTTACTTTGCTGAGGTCTGTCTCTACTAAGAATGGACAGAGTTGCCTTGTATTCCCTTTTTTTGTTAAACAAACATGAAAGTAGGAATGAACGTGTGTGAAAGTGCTTTTGTTGGCCTTTTGTCCCTTTACCTTCTTGATGACAGGGACCTTGTTGTAGTAGCGAATGGAGTCTTTACCCAGGAAGTCGAATTCCACCACACACTCGTTGCCTTCCAGCCTCTCATGAAGGGTGATGTGCTCCACGCGTAGTGAGCAGCAACCAACTGTGTCTGCCGTCTCTCCCTCCTCCTTCTCATTACCAGCTCTCAGTGCCAGCTTTTTCGGGGTCAGAAGATGGAGATAAATACCCATCAAATCAACATATTCACCACCATACCTCCCATTCACAGAGCAAAGGTGCCAATCAAATGACTATAAAATATGTACAAATACACACAGGACATTGAAGTAGAATAAAGAAATACAAAGTAAACAAAGCAGAATCAGAATTTAAATAGTTTTTGGCATGAGCCAAAAGCAATCACACACTCAATCTATCATTTCTCAATGCAGACCAGGATAATTAGCTTGGGTTTGCTGGAAGAAAGTGGCTACACAGAATCCATTTATCTCACTGCAAAAGATCTTCCATCCAGTTATGTGAGAAAACAAAATAGGCAATCAAGACACATTGCACTGATTTCCAATATGTTCACATAGCTCTTGTATCAGACCTAAGCACTACGAAGAATTTGGGAAACTGAAAGCAGTATATTTCTAGCACTAGTGGTGTGTAAACATGTGAAATTTGGTATCCTAATTACTGCATCTTTCCTTGTCTAGAACAAGACCTTGTCTATGAAGTAGAGGGCCACAGCTCGTTGTCGCGTGTCCATCTGTCTGGATTTGAGATCCTGTGTGTACTGGTTACGGATGTCGTCCACGCATGACTTCAGTTTCCGAGCAACCTCGTATTTCTCCCAGTCCTTCTCTCCCTTCATTGGATGGAAGTAGGAAAGGGAGGAGGAAAATCAGTGTAGACAAAGAGAAATCAACAGTAAGCAGGAAGGGAAACAGTGGAAAAAGGGAGACAGTGAATAGGCATAACAATAGGGAAACAACAGAGGAAAGAGGAGAAAAGCAAACATAGAACAAAGAAGAGACACAAAATGACAATATTAAGTTATTTTCACTGAAAAGCCCCTGA
Source organism: Plectropomus leopardus (assembly GCF_026936395.1). Classification (NCBI taxonomy): domain Eukaryota; kingdom Metazoa; phylum Chordata; class Actinopteri; order Perciformes; family Serranidae; genus Plectropomus; species Plectropomus leopardus. The sequence continues at coordinate 17,945,440 of NC_142182.1, forward strand.
TCAAAACAGTATTCACAATGGTAATCATGACAAACACAGGCTGTGTATCACACAAAAGAAAACTAATAAGACTATAGAGAACTATAACACTTAAACGCCAATTTTCTTTGCCTGTTTGCTGCTGGTCATATATCAGGACTAAAACACAATTAAAGCAACCATCAGTGAACATGCACACATATTGTCTTGGAGACTAACAGTGGAATAACTTAACCTTTACACATGAAAGATGGAAAGAAGGAAGAGGAAGAGTGAGCACACAGTGTAGAGCTAAAGAGAAATGAGAAAGGGTGAAAGAATGATAAGACATCACGTGCGTCTTTTTCAACACACAAAACTCACAGGGGTTGCCATTTACTTGCCAAACAAAAGCCTAATGGCATTTTATTATTCTAGAAACAAAAAAATATTTGGACTTAAAATGCAAATTTCCTAGACAACATGTTTTGGCTTTATTGACCATGACAAGGATGTGTGCTTGGAGCTTGTAGTTATATAATACAAAGCTAACGTCAAAATAATAGTTCTGGTCTTAAGTCGACAGGCTCTGAATTTGTAAGCAAAAGAAAAGTGAAAGAAAAGTTTTTGTTTGATTCAAACAACATTAATAGGGTTTGAATTGGCCTTTCCATATCTGTGAAAAGTTCATTTGCAAAATTAAAAGTTAAATGAAAACAGTTGCTTAATAATTTTGAAAAAAACACAAACTACACTTTTTTGTAGAGGAACAACATTCAGAATGAGCATTAAATCTAAAACTCGCATGAGTTTTATTTTTATTTTTGCAAAGTCATTGGTGATGTGTGTTCACATACAACTAACTGGACTGCACATTTTTGGGCTGACTGAGTCTTAGTGCTACTTGTTTATATTGTAACAGGATGTATCTCTGTACACTGGCTGTTTTATTAATATTATTTAAGTGTGTTCAGTTTTGTGTATGCTAAGTGAGCAAGTGCTTTGAGTTGCTTAGTGTTGGGTTTTTTGTTGTTTTTTTTTTAAAAAGGATCAAAATCTATTCATCAGATCCAGAGTTATTTATTCCACACATTCCTCTTCCATGTCAAAACCTGGTGCCCCCACCATTTTTTTCTTTTCATTGGAGTTGTCACAATGTAGTGTTTTGCTAACAGAATGAGACAAAGCAAAAGCAAAGGTGAACAATAAAGCTTGATAGCTTGTCTAAAAATCTAAACCTGTGTTGAGTATTTTTCAAGGCAGATTCTGAGGATTTGATTGATGAATGTGTTTATGCAGTGACTGGTCTCTATGGTTAGTGTGATTTGTGTTTTTTTTTTTTTTAATTGTTTAATGGCAAACAATTGAGTACAGAGGCTGCTTTGTATGGCAAGACTTGAATGGTGGTTTAGATGTTGTGGGAAGGTTGAGTAAGTATTTAACATAGGAGCATGTTTTTCCTGTTTGCAGCAGTCTAGCAGGCTACCTTGAGTTTTGAGTTGGCATTGAGCATGATGTATTTAATGGAGCCCTGGATGTTCTCAGTCCAGCTGGCAAGCCATGTCACAGTGTTGTCATGTCGCACCTCCTTCCAGTGGTGACCAGCAGGCGGCACTGGGATGTGGGATTCTCTATCAGTCAAAGAGAGAAAGCACGGAAATATGTGAGTGAAAGCATTCACAGCATTGGAATACAAGCTACTGCATCCCACAGAGACTCAAAACTTCTTAACATTAATACAGAAAACAGTACTGGAAATAAATACTACAGTTGTACCAGCTATGTGAGGTGAAGTAAAGTACAAACTTTTTGCTCAGCATACCAGGTTACTGGAAGTGAATACCAAACTACAATTCTTTATTGATGTACTACTTTAACATACTATATTTCTGAAGTTACCTAAAGAAAATAATCCAAACACCAAACTATCTGTAGCAGTGCATTACTAATGCCTGTGCAGCTGTCAATATGGATACATGTTGTTGTGTACTAAGACACATGTTAATTAGAGGTTGAGCAATCAAGGTTTTTTTAAAGGTTGATATAATAACAATAGTTTGGAATAGGACTAAGCAAATAAATCAGCAAATACAAATCAGTGTAGATCAATAGACGAAATGGTCGACCTCTAATATTTTTAAAAGACTGAAATGATTTTCCTATGATCCACAGCTTTCAAACACTTTATGCATTGAGGTCTCCCAGCTAGTCAAGTAAAGTCAATTTTATTTATAAAGCCCATTATCACAAATCGCAATTTGCCTCAGGGGGGCTTTGCAGCATACGACATCCCTCTGTCCTTGGAACCTCACAAGGGAACAGAGTGGTCTGACAAAAAGCAGTAAATCCTAGTTTATACCAGACCTCTCTTTACTTCAGAATCAGAAATACTTTATTGATATCCCCGAAGGGAAATTGCCTTTAGTTACAGATGCTCCCATTCTAAAGTCTTATGCACCACTACACTGTCACAAATCTCTGTATACAGTTTGACCCCTTTGCCCCACTCTCACTTGCTGCAGTTGATGATGACGTCTTCTGGTTGGATTCTTTTCTTCAGCATGCCTTGTTTAGGATGCTCTCCTCTACCTCGGAACAGCCCTGGAGGCTCAATCTTAAAGTTGCCGATGCGCTCTTTGTGGTGGTCAAGCAGACAGTAGCCATACTCATCCACTATCTTCTGGTTGGCCTCTTTCACAGACTACAACAAATATCAAACATGAACAAATAATACCTGAATTAGATAACGATTATTCAAAACCTAAATGATCAACATTGACCTTCTTTATACATTTAAAAGACTGATAGTACTGTAAATAATAGAAACAAAAGCATACATAAAAATGAAAAAAAAAAAGCTTCAACCTTACCAGTTTTTCCTCCTTGGTCATGTTTTTCCTGGCCTCCACCTTGGCTTTATGCATGGCATGGATCTCTCCAAAGTCACATTTGTCAAGATTTTTTATCAGTGACCTCTCCTCATGGGTCATTTCCTAAGCAGAGACAAGCACAAACATTTAGCACTTAAGTGTGATCCCTTCTCAAGTCTGGAATTTTTGTGAATTATATTTGCATAAAAACAGGGATACCATTTAGTGACAGAAATGTTTAAACACAAGAAAATTAATCAGCAACAAGTTTGATCATCAGTAAATCTAAGTCATTTATAATCTGATGGGAATTTTTCCTTATTTACAGACGTTTAACAGACTGAACAATCAATCATCCATCAATTTTCCAATGCTTACCCAGAGCTGGACCACAATCAATCAAATCCATAAAAAAATATCAGACTAATAATAAAAATATCACTAGTTGCAGCCAAAGTATTCCGAAATTCCATAATAACTCTCATGGCAATAATATACATTTTATCAACAATGGTTTTCAGTATCAGCAGTAAAAGCTGGGAAATACTGATGAAACCAAATGAATTGTTAACTAATTCTTCAATACTGATCACAGAAAGTTTGCACATTCCAACAGTTTATCAGTGCTGAGTCTAAATCTTGAGCTGAAGGAAAAAAAGACAAAAAGGATCTGCACACTTCTACTTTATTCAATTTACTGGGAGCCAGAACCTTTATCAAACAGGACATTATACAATAATGCATCATTAAAAACAAATAAGATGAGCATGATCAAAACAGGTCAGTGACCTTTTGTTTAAGTACTCATCTTCATGGAGGATGAGCAGACAGAGAAAGAAAAAGTGGCATCATTATGAAAGGCCAGAGCATACACCATTTCCTCCTAAGAAGCTACTGCCAAACAAGATGAAAATACATTATGTAGCTGTTCTTTTTCATGGCTAGTGTTGCTTCTCCTACCTTTACAGTTTCGACTGCTGTTATATAACTGTTATATGCATTTATATAACTTTATCTGGTGAGCTAAATTGAACCTTTTTGGACTTAGACGAACAAACAGTCTTGACACAGCAGTATACTGAAGGCAGTAGCAACGGCAGCAGCTGAGTTTCAATTCTAATCGTCGTCTTTCTAAAGTTACTGCACAAGGCGTCACCCCTTGTGGAGGTCCAAAGAAGTCGCTAACAAAGCAGCAACACAGAGCAATTCAGTGGAGGCTGCATGGTTCATATCAAAAGTTTCTGGTGCTAAAATGTCATGACAACATGAGAGGTTTTTCAAATGGACATGGACAAAAAAGGTATTGCAGCAGGAGGCCAATATGTGCCTGTGTAGAGCAAAAATCCCAAAGTGAATGTCTACTCTTAGGGTCAAATTGGCCTTAGGCAGGAGAATGCAACAGTAAACTGCTAATAAGCTGGAGATCTTGATCTTATTGTCCTCAAGTATTGCTACAGCAGTACTCATCACAAACCAGGGCTGAGTACTGAGCTTTAATACTTATATTGCACCTGCTTCAATCGAGCATCAAAAAAAGCCTTGTCATGCTGTACCAAATTTTGATGCTTAAGAAGTGCATTTCATCAGCTTCAGCTAGCCAAAAAGCATTTTTTTACAAAGCTCTATTAAAGCTGGTGATTGGATGTCTAATGTTACATGTCATATAGGCATTCAGGAAAAGCACTGCATTACAGCCAGAGACTGGGCTCATGTGTGTATGTATGGTTGTATCTTAAGGGGTGTAAAACAATGTCTGAAGGAGAACAAAAATGTTGCTCCATTTTAATCCGCTTGTTGCCAATCGCACCTGGTGCAATGAGCAAGCAGGAAGTTGCTTTGTGTTTGACTGCAAGAAAAACAGACTGCAACCATCTTCCTCCAAGAATTCAAGCCCAACCACAGATCGTCCTCCAAAATCTCCATCACATTACTGAGGACGGCCCTACGACTGGGGTTTTAACAGATAATGTGTAGCAGACATGAAATTTTGCACCTGTACATGGTTGTTTACTAAATTACTATTACCGTAACAGGTGTGATGATTTCAACAGAGATCCATGTAATGTAAGATATTGTTTGTGTGCTTAAATATCAAACTTCAGTACAGAGAGCAGAGTTAACATTACCATAATAAAAGTTTTGACAGCAAACATGGTAGAGTGCGAATGTTTTGGATACAACCCAGACCCTGGAGCTTCCTTTTGCTTTCTACCAAAATCCCAATAGTAGTGAATATTGTATGTTTTAAAAACATTTTGTGAGACACTGCCAGTTATCCTCCTAGTTAAAAAAAATAGCAAACAGCAAATATAAAAGATGCTAACAACAGTCACCATTCTGATACATCTGCTCGTCGCCAATTTTGCTGCACAACAGAGTTCTCATCGGAGTTTAGGTTTGAATGAGGCACAAAAATGTTTGGCCGAATCTCAGAATGGAGAGCTAAAGCAAAAATTACCATAAGCGAATTTTCTGATGTAGAAATCGTAGACCTGCTTCCAGCTCCTTTTCAAAATTTATTTTTAGCTTTTATGTGGGAAAAAAAATATCAGTGTATAAAAAGTGTCTGGCAATGGACTTTAAGTTAAACCTGTGGTAACTGGGTTCATATTTTTTATGTTATTAAACTGCTTTGAGTGTGTGTGTGTGTGGTGGGGGTTAGTTCAAATGGATTTATAAAACTGATGATGTTGAAAAAAGTGTTGTTCAGGAAACGGTATCAAAATCAAGGTATCAGTACCAGTATCGAGTTCGAACAGCAACAGCCCTATCAAAATATGGCATAGAGCCTAACATTTATTATTTAACACATAAAAAGATAACAATGTAGCAAAGATTTGTGTGGGGATCTAACCTAAAGACATCAGGGATACAGAGAAATACTCTTGTCTTTTAAGCTTTCAGAGCACTACTGATTCAGTCCAGGTGTTTCATCCAGAATCACAGGAGATGGAATGAAAAAACATACCTCTAGATCATCACACACGCACAAACACACACCTCTCACCAGAAACACTTCAACAGTATCGACACACAGTCAGTCTGCGTGTCTAAGCATGACTGACACCTGATGGTGGGCGGGCACTGAGGGCAGTGGAGCGAGAAGAGTTTTTTCCGGCTATAATAAAACAGTTTAATTGGATTTGTTCATATGCAGGGGAGCTACTTGTATGGATTAGCATATCAATGCCTTCACACAAATCGTATTTTCAAGTGCATTGAGCACTAAGCAGCGCAAAATTAATTCTGCATGATATGCCTTGGGGCTTGGCACGGTGTTTTTTCTATACAGAGGACATCCTGACAGACACCAGCTTGCAGGTACCAGCCACAGCCAACACATGCAACCCGTACTTCACACGCATATATTCCACAATTTACAACACAAAGCTGGAATGAAGACAACAAATACTGTACTCGGGTGTTATCAAGGGAACGTTTCTGGAGCTGACGTTGTGAGAGGCTGACACTGCATTTTTTCACTTCAACAACAGTTTGAGTTTTGACAAAAACAAAGCACTCATGTAGATACAAAATTACATTTGACAAAGCTGTAAGTCGTCATCACCATAGCAGCACTCAGGAAAGTGCTGCTCGACAAAAAACACAATTTTTCACATTTAGAAAATCTTACAAAACCGCTGTAAAGCATGGAAATGTCTTTTATTTAACATTTTAAAGGCCTTGTTTCCAGTTTATTTTTCATATGAGAGATACACCTCTAAGCTGAAGGTGTCAGTTTAGAGGATTAGTTAGGGGGGCTTTCGAATCTCCCAAAAATGACAGGATCTAAGACTTTCTTACCTTCCTCCAATCTTCAAAGTAGTTCTCCCTAAACACCTTCTTGGTGGTGTACTCGTGGTCTAACATCTGGGCAAAGAACAATGCCGCCTCCTCAGCTACCAGGCTCAGCTTCACCTTCTTACCTGCACACAAACAAACACAAGCACATCATTTTAATTTCATTCAACAACAGACTAAAACACAAGAATATGAATTTGCTTCATGGACTAAATGTCCAAACATACAGGTTACAAAAGCAAACAAAAAACTCTCTGGAAGCTCAGATCAAAATTCCACATGTTGTTAACAACCCTTAGCACCCCTCTTGAGTCCTGTCAGACTAATCCGTTAATTTATAGAGGTAGGCTCAGACACAAGGACAAACATCTACATTCAGGGCCACTACTAAGATTGAGCTACAAACAAGTGCATGCAAGCACGGGAATTAACAGATCAAACCAAGTCCCAGTAGGATGCTGTGGTGGCTTGACTGCTTAACAAAGCAAAAGCAATTACGGTCATCAATCAAGGTTTGACCCAATACACCTAAAGCAACCTAAAGTTGCAATTATGTTTGTGTGTGCGTGTGTGCGTGCGTGCGTGTGCGCGCCTGTACACCTTTATCCATGGATCTGCCCACTTCCAATAGCTCATGTGTTGTACATCATGCAACTTTGTCCACTGTTCCACATAAATCTGACTTTGCACTCTGTTTGGTTTTAATTTCTACCATTAAGTTTGAGAATCTACATTTTTGTTTAGAATTTGTTTTTAAAACAGCTGTGGACTTGAAGCTTCCAGTCAACAGTTGGATGTTAGCATTAGCAGACAGTTAAACTGTAATTGGGGTATGATTCATGCATTGCAAGCTGGAAACTAACAGCTCTCTAGTTCATATATTGCAATGATTTTCAAGTCGCACTGGCGCTTCGTAGTCACAAAATGTGACTCAATAGTCCCGATCCGAGCTCTGCAGATAGAAAGGCACCAGGCGTTGCTTGCCGCCACTACCACTCATTGAGTTAGATGGTTACCACAGCACCTTTAATTGTTATGATTTATTCTCTGTAAGCTGGAAACAAACTAACAGCTCTTCAGTTTGTTTATTAATAATAGTAGCAAGTCATGGTGGTGCTCCATGGTTGCAAAATGCAACTAAATAGTCATGGTTTGGAGCTCTGCAAAAGCCCTGCTTTTTGTAGGAGAGGCAGAGAGCTGTAGGAGAGAGAGTGAAGAACGAAACACCGAAGCAAATCTTATGCCGGTGGCTAAAAAAAACACGACACAATTTAAACTCAATGTTCGTGATTAAGTCATTTTATACATTGTACATGGAACAAGCCACGATACATTGATTATAGTCACCCCCACCCCCCACCCCAGTTAGCTAGTTAGAACTTTTACAACACAACCCAATGTTGGAGGAATGTTGGAAGAAGAAAAAAGAAAGCACTTCCAAACAATAACCCAAAAAATGACAAACCATTTCTGCTAAAGAGCTCGATGGCTTAAAATCTTATCTAAAATAACAAGATTGTTTTGTTTTCAGGCCCTTTACTCTAGGTGCTTGTCTGCTTTCCTCACTTTTGTTTCTCTTCTCTTGCTCTGGACAGCCAATCAGAGCGACTCTACTCAGTCACACCAATTCAACATGCTGAATTGGCCAAATAACAGCCAACACCGGCTGACTGGTGCAAACCATACAGGACAGACTGTAATAAGGCGACAGATACTCATCACTGATCGACAGCAGACTGTCAGCTCTTTCACAGGCCTTTACACTTACTTTATTCAAATGATATGCTTCGTTTTGATTATGATATGTTGACTTGTTTTAACTTGTGTTTATTTCATGCTGTGTAGTTTTACACATTGTGCTGTTATGTTATTCATCTTAATTTGTTATCAACAAATTTTTATTTTTGATATCACTACTTCTGCCTTTTCCAATTTATTCTTTTACTTTTTGCTGCTTTTATGCTGATTTTGTAAAGCACAAGTTAAGACACTTTTAAAAAAGAAACAAAAAGCCAGAAAATTGTCAAAAAGTGATGATACTGTTTAAAATGTATGAATTAACTCTAAATGGTCTCAACAGCTCCTGAGAGGTACCAAGATTATTTCTTTCTGACACATCCAACTTCAAGCTCAACTGACCATCATAGTAGAAGTTAACGTCGTCTGGAAGAGGCTGGTACTCAGGAGGGAAGTAGGGCCCATTGTGTTCCAGGAACTTCCATTTCACCCCATCTTCATACTTCTCTTCCTCCCACCTGACAGAAAGGAGATGATGAAAAAAGGAGGATGCATTTGAGAAACTGAAAACTGCTGCTCTCAGGTTCCCAATGTGGTTCTAGTTTGTATGTTTGTTTGTGTGCGCATGTGAGTGGGTGTGGGTGTGGGGCCAGGTCAATGCAAGACAAAAATGAGCAGCATTTCCCAACCATCTCCAGCGACTCTGCTCCTCCTCCTCCTTCTTTTTGATCTTCAGCTGTCTTGCCTCGTCAATCTCCTCCTTTGTCCTCTTAGGTTTTTTGGAGACTGGATGCTCTCCTTCCTCTTTCTTTACCGTCTGTGCAGAGAAAAACACTCGAGATGTGAATTCAAACACTCCCATCTTGAACTGCATCTCCAGCAAACTTCATACAGCAAAAGTATTATTGATGGAGACAGATTACTTTGTGAAGACAGACGTTTACCTTTTCTGTTCTCTTCTTTGACTTGTCTTTCGGAGCTACTACATCATTTTCTCCTTCTTGCTTGTGTCGCTTATTTTTCCTCTCTGATCTGCAAGTACCCACAACACAGAGAGAATACTAACAGCTTACACAAAATGGAAAAACATTAAGGGTGGGAAGTTCATAAACTATCAAATTCAAACATTTAAACACAAAAATTAGCACATGTTCCAGATGATTAAACAAATATGTTAAGCATACTCTAAAATTAAAGAAAGGCTATGTGCACTGGTGGGGGCTATTCATTTAGCAGCAGAGGGAGCGCTCCTCACATTCACGCTGCTCTTCTGTTCAAGCAGCTGTAGACAAGGAAGCAGCTGCCCAGAGAATGAGAGGCTTTGCCCCGGTCAGCTTCTGAGATAACGTTATCTTCTGCCTTCTGTATAGAAAAGGTGAATTTCCAGCTCACATCAACTTAATGATTACAGTCTGTGGCTTTTGCTTGATATCTAGTACTGTCAAAATGTTCAACACTTCAATACACCTTAAGCGCAGTTACCTTGTTTACTATTTTACATGAATGCCATCGTTCCAACTCTAAAACTCTTTATAGAGAAAAGGGAACTTATAATCGATTATTCGTATTGAACAGCCAAATCTGATTCAAGTGACATAATTCTCAGTCTTAAAATTTCTGCAGTGAATAAGACTGTGTGTGCACAGAGGGCACTGGAGACACTGCACTGGCTGCCACACACGCTTACTGGCTGCCTTCTCCAATCACCTCACGACCTGCACATCTTCACCACCAGAACATATGGAGTGTGTAAATTAGAAAAGTCTGCAAATAAAGCCAGTGACAGCTCTCGCACAATCTTTCTGCTCCATATCCATCGTCAATTAATTTCCCTGGGTAGGGGATCCCAATGATTGTAACAATCTGTCTTGCTGCTGTAAACATATAAATACTGTGGAGACACTCCGTTTTTGCTATGAATTAAAGAGCCATTGATCAGCAGGCTCATTTCTATACACCAACATTCACAGGGTGGTTTGCACTTACAGTTGAATGTGGATGTGTAGAAGACAGGACAATTCCCTGTTGATCTGGGTTTTATAAAAGGCATGTTTTTTTTAGTCAGAATATTTCTTGGTGCATGCCTCTTTTGGCTCTTGTGCACAAGTACACTTTGCACAAGTACAAAAACTCACATAGGTGTGGCAGGAGAGTGTGAAGGCCCCTCAATGGTCTCATCCTTAATTCTTTTCCGTTTCAGCCCTTTCTTCTTCACAGTGAAGTCGTCATCCTCTGGCTCGTGTTTGACTGACTTTCTAAATCCCAAAAAGGAAAAAAGTCATGGTCCATTTATAACATAAAACTGAATGAACTTGTTATCCTAATGTTGTTGGTTGCTTTATTCAGTCAAAAGTTTTGTAGCCTCATAAAGGTACAATAATTTTCATGTTTTTAAACACACAGCACAAACTTATGGTGAAATAACAGTCACCCCTCTTAAAATAGAGTTTACAAGGGAAAGTCATTTTTTAAACTTAATTCATTTTTAAAAACCCCATTTGACCCCATTGGAGTCCTTCTTTTTTAAATGTTTTTGTACTCGAACAAAAACATTTCGAAGGTCTTGTTCTTTTTTTTTCCCTCAATTTTGTCTGTTGATTTCAAATTAGCTCCTTCACAACCAGCTAATCACAAGGCAGAGTAAAAGCTTATTTTTTTAACTGCTGTCTGCCTCACTGCTGGCAACAGAATTAGGACAAAATTACCCCGCCATGCAGAACAGAGACAGAAAAAAGAAAACCTTAACCCAGGGGTCATCAACTAGATTTGTGAAAGGGCCAACACTTTTCCAAGCAGAACTGCAGGTGCTGAAATTTTATAAATGTATATATATATATATATATATATATATATATATATATTTTTTTTTTTTTAAAAGGGTAATAATAAGAATAATAAGATAAAATGACATGTTAAAAAAAACAATATGTAAAATAAGAGGAAGGTGGGGGAAAAAAGATAAAACAAAATGTTAAAGTTTGTCCCCATTCTTGCATGATGATATGGCCCAAGGAGTATCCCATATATAAAAGAAGGGAATTTATTCCACCTTCACTTATCCAACGTGCACCACCCAATCAGCAAATTATGGGTTAATCAACCACCCGACCCGACCAGACCTGTAACCTTTATGCATTATGGTAGCGCATTTGTGAGGACTAAGGACAGAGACATGGACAGAGAAACACATTCTCATCTGACGCCGCAATCCACTGACTGATATCTGATGAGTCGGGAGTGAGAACGGGCTGCACAGAGACAGACTGAGCGCTGCAGCATCTGAATCTATGTATGTGTGTGTGTGAGAGAGAGAGCGAAGAGTCCCAGAGAGGGAGAGACAAGGTGAACAACTGCACCAATGTTTCTGTGAAATGTTAATAACTTCAGGACGCTGCTCGGCAACTTTTGACATTTGATATTTTTCTAGTAAGCTTACCAAACCTGCCTTATCACTGCCACTAATAATAAGCTTACAGATGGATTTATAATGTCTTTATGACCCGCGGAACAAACGCACATATTTGGGTGGTTAAATAATTCCTAATAAAATTATTTCCACCTCAAAATCTTTTGCAGTTGCTTCAATATCGGACAAAGAAACACTACATATTCTAAATGCTGTAATGCATTTTTTATAGTATATATATATATATATATAAGTATAGTATATATATTTTATGAATAAGTATTCAGCGGACCGATTGGAAAGCTTTGGCTTGCCGCGTATTGCATGCGGGCCACTATTTGACAAACCCTGCCTTAAGCACAGAATGACGACACAGTGACCACAAGAAATCACACATAATTATGGTCATTAAGCAACATTATTGAAACAGTAATGATAATGACATAATTACAGCAATTAGAAATAAGAAATAATAATTACACAACTGCAAGCTTGGATTTCCCTGTAGAGTGAGGAATTGATGGGTAGGGAAAAGCTCAAAAAATCAACACATTAGAGACACCACGGCTAATAAATAACAGTGTTCTCCTTTCTTTCAAATAACAGCTATTTTGGGGAAAATTGAGAAAATGTGAAGCGCTGTAGCATGTAATTGCCAAACTGACTTACTAAATCCTAATTACAAGCCCCTATGTTAGCAACTACCTGGTACACATTGTTTCAGCCTTGTGCACTCTCTCTGAACTCCTACAGTATGACCTCTGATAGCTTCTTATTGAGAATAATGAGCCTTCCCCCAGGTTCACTGCTCTGACTCCATCTGGTTTTTGCTTGAAACATTGTGCATGTTCAAATTCAGACGTAAAACAAAGATGATTCAGGACCTTTGTTTTACCTTTTAGAGGAAATAGGTTTCGGACACTACACTACTGCCCTTTTGCTATTTATGCTGTACTTTTTTTTCCAGCAAGCGCCCACACGAAAACCTGTACAGTGCCAAAATAATTACTGATTTTAGTCTTAATCACACTTGCACAACACAAATAGTCCATTCATACTCTGGAGTTCTCTGGTAATATTTGTGCAGTTTTGAGGGATCAAAGGACTCTGGAACTGAAGGGGACATGTGACAAGATTTACCTCATACTTCATTTATACACTTGTCCTTTTTTATATAGTTATTTTATTTCCTAGAGGTTTACTGCAGTTTTGCATTTCATTTTGTAAATTTAAGTTCTTTATTGTTAAAAAGTAAAAATACTAAAAGGGGCGTTGTTAATTAGAGTTGTTCACATTCTTCTTGCCCCACACATCATACCACACTGATGTTTACAATAAAATGTTCCTGCACTCATTTTTGTAAAGAGAAGTATTGTAAAACAGGAAAATGCTCTACCTCTAATTCATATTTGTCAAAAGTGTTTGAACCATATCTGAGGGCCTATTTATATATTTTTTGAAAATGTAAAAATTTATCGGTCGATATATCAGTTATTGTAATTTTTTACTCCCTAATATCAGTATGGGCTCCAAAAAAATCTATATTGGTTGGGCCCCAACAGCAACACTGACCAAATTGGTTTCAACAGGTTCCCTTTGTGCATAAGGTTTTGTGCATCAGTTCCCCTCAGGGACAAAGTCATTTTCATGATGACATGAATGCAGAAACCCCGCTGCCTGCCTGCAGGTGTCACAATGTGTAACAATCACATTCATGCTGACACATCAATGCTCGTAACCTTCACAGTAGGAAAACTACTTGTGAGCCAAAGCTCTTTTTATTTTCATTACAAATTACACACATGGAAGATGCCTCTGTGTAACTCCCTGTCTGTTCTCTTTTAGTTTACTTTGAAAATTTAAGTGTGTGCTGTTGCCAAGCTGTTCAGATCAACTGCTTACTGTAGAGAGAGGGAAAAGGTGAGTGTGTAGAAATGGACATGTTGGGTTTTTTTTTTGTTTTTTTTTTTAAATACTGCACCACTGAGCAAAATCCATAAAAAGCTATACATATGGTGGTGGGTCACTGCGTCCATTGACATTTACGGTCTATGGTTCTAATAGCCTTATGTTTCTTCCCTAACTCTGCTGCGAGCCCTTAACTTTCCTCCCTGCATGATACCCACTAAACTAGCGCAGCTTCCACCTGAGCCTTTCGAGAGAAAAAAAAAGAAAAATCTTAGAGGAAACATTAAAAGCCAGGATTTATCGTAATAGTTTATCCAATTGACATCTCCTTTAAAATGTCACTAGATGTATTGGGGTGTGTTAAGTCCATATCTGGGAAACAACCATTAACAGCTCTGTAGAAACACTGCTGTGAGACAGATTCAACACAGCAGGCCTTTGGCCAAAGTCTGCTATCCCAGCAACACCCAGCTGAGCATCCAACTACTCAAACCATGCAACCTCATTTATTTCTTCCCTGACAAGCCACAGATATTTGTCTTAAGTGCAGAGTAAAATTAATTTTCTGAGAGACAGCTTAATACAACTTATAAAATGGGAATGGCTTCTGTCCAGGGCCAGTGAACATCAAAACACAAGAAAATAATTTCCAGCACCTCAGGAGGTAAGAACAGAGGAAGAGTGTGAAAAATAACATTTGTGGCAGTATGGCTCCATGGTAGTTTGTCAGTTTATTATCACAACCTTAGATAAGATAAGGTCTACAAATATGATTTCATCCCTACCTGGGACTGCTGGGTGATTCCAGGGTTTCAGTGTCTGGTGTCTTGACCTGAGGGGAGGACATGCACTGAGTTCAACACAGCATAACTGCAATTAAGGAACATGTACCAGTGTTTCCGACTGTGCTGTTTGTTTGTGTGTGTGTGTGTGTGTGTGTGTGTGTGTGTGTGTGTGTGTGTGTCCCTTTTTTATCACTCCATGTCCCCTCTCTACATTCCGTTGTTTTTGCAGGTCAGTGAATGCAGCACCAGTGGAACACTTAATGAGTTGTTGTTTTTTTTCCCTCAGAGGATCTCAGTGGTTTGACTTTGAGTGGATAACTGATATGTCAGTTCAATCATAGGTGATCAGATCATATTGATGGATGAGAGGAGAACCTGCTAAAAGCAGTGAATGCAAACTGTTATACCCTTTGCAATTAACAATTAGGTTTCACTTACACTGTGCCTGGTATTCTGGTGCTCCATCTGTACCCAGAGCGCAGTATATGTACTGTGTTTCAACAGCACTCCTACTGAACAGTCCAGCTCCAAAAATATAAAAGCTATCTGTTGCGGCAGATGTTTTGAATGTGGTGGCCACATGTATGAATTTGTGGGAAATCCTCCATCTGAGGCTCTTGGTTAAAAGCTGGAATAATTAAGATAAGATTAAGATAAGAGTAAGACAATTACTTCCACTGGCCTGGGTATTGGTCTGCATGTAAATATTTCCTAGCAAGAATGTGGAAATCTAATATCATGAAGGTAACCTAGTTAGGAGCTGTCGCACATACTGCAGCTGTGTGTGAGCTAAGGTCAGTGGGTAACTGGGACTGGAATCTTCACCCTGATATTTGACCTGTTATTCCAGACAACGCACGAGTCAGTGGTGAACTCTCATGACCACCACAATTCCTCCCCCTGGCTGAGACAACACTGAATTTCCATTGAGATATTCTACATCAGCCTCTGACAAAACCAGACATCTGATCAAATTGTAGGCATGTCTAGTCCTGTGCAGTATAGAAAGTAGAGAAGAAAATGAGCTGCTCACCTTCTTGTGCGATTTTCCATTATAAGTTTTCTCTGTAGATTTAGTTGACCTTGTACTGCACATCAGGTTACCAAGATGAAACAGGGATAAAAAAGAAATGGAAAAAGTCTTGTCAGTGATGTGGAATTTGTAACACATAAGCAGTTAAGAGAAATATTGTAGATCTAAAAGGAGGAGGTTGCTTTCCCTTTAACTGTGACATGACTAAATAGACCCCAAAGAGCAAGCTTGAGCTACACTTTAATCAAGTGTAGGATTCACATAGGTTCACATAGCTGATATTACATTCATGTCCTTGCCTAGTTAGTATCATTCTAATCAGACAACCCTATAAATGCCACCAATCGGACCAGCGCTGTCTCATCAGACCCCCACCCCCACCCCCCAAAAATATGGTTCTTTTAGGTCTAACCTTTCCACCCTGGATGTAACATGAAACTGAGCAGCAATTATCTGAAGATATGTGCATTTTTAAAACTCAGAATTCCCAGTTTTTACATCAGACTCAGGCAGTACAACTTTGAAAGCAAGAGGCTCTTTTATGTTCAGGAAAATTTGTTCCATGAGTCTCATAGTTGATGACGATAAGTTGAAACTTAATCAGTAATTCTGTCAGTGTGCCATGAAAAAAACACAAGGCTAGCTGTCACAGAAAGCCGCCTGCTCCACTGCCAGTAGCGCTTACAGGTGTCTATTCATCTCCCTGCTCTCATCAATTACACAAGCCAGTGACAGATCACTCCACATTCATTTGTCTGCTCACATATGCATGGTAATAAACGCATCAGATATCAAGGTAAATTAATTTATTCATATGAAGATGGAGTACCCAGTGTACTCAGTGAAATGAATGCATGCACTCAATGCCACCGGCCTGCTCCACAGCTCAGCCAACGAAGCATTCTTTTCGGACCTTTAGTAGCACACAAATACTGCCATATGGCTCACTCTCGTCTGATTTATCACCATTGCAAATTTTTTTTAATCCACATTAATTTGTCTCCACATTTCAACAACATGAAAGGCAATGCTACTTGCAGGATCTGTGCAAAAAAAAACAGCTTTGATGTGTGGATTATACTGATGCTGAACAGATGTTGGATGTGCTGTTGCCAGCTCACATGCATATATTATTAGGCAGCTGCTCTAACTTGACAACTATGACAAGGTAACCATACAGGTAACGTATTAGATAATGGCATGTGACTAAATAATGACTGAGTGCTAGCTAAATTGTGCCTGTCAGCATTTTTTTTTTTGCTACACAGCTTTTCACACACACACACACACACTCCTCACCTGTTCATCGTATCTCCCCCGGCACCAGCGCTTTCGTTATCGCTTAGCTTTTTCAGCTTCCTTGCCTTATGCTTGGCCTTCTCCTCTCCTTTAGCGTCCTTCTCTCGTCCCATCTCTCACATGAACCTCTGTAGAGCAAAGTGGACATCAAATGTTTGGAAGCAAATACACGTAGCGGTTGTGGGAAAAGGTTCAAAGTTAAAAATGATCACTGCCATGGAAAGTTCTGGCTTTTCCAGGTTAGCCAATTAGCTAGCTAACGTTAGCTAACAACGGCAGAAAAAATACGTTAACTTTAGCCGGCTTAAACCAAATGTATCTTGCTGTACGTTGGCGGAACATTTTATTTCTAGAGTAAAATGTAACATTACCGCATGATGTGACTCGCTTACCGCATACAACGTCGACAAATACTGGGAAATATTTCGTGGGAAATACAGACGTTTTAGGCGGTTGAGTTCATTTGATGGCCGCCCGACTTTGCTAGCTTTGAGCCCACTAGCACAAACTGAGCGCTTGTCAACTCCAGCTGAATTCTGATTGGCTGAGGAAGTTTCGTGGGTTGCCAGACCCGGTGATGTTATGCCGTATTCTGTGACCCGGATTATTCTGTTACCTGTGTAGACAGGGTGCCCTACGTTTAACTCCAGTGGTGATGACTTGTGTTGAAGTTCGTTGTTGTATCGAAGTGTTTCCCCTGTCAAAGAGTGTTTCCCCCCGGTTTCCCCTTTAGTGTAATTGTTGCAGAGAAGATCTTCATATATATGCCTATGATCACAATAGAATATGCTAACCCTTTAAATGCCATGCTTCTGTCATGATGCCACTATGTTTTTAGATGAAAAAACAAAACAAACACACAAAAAATGAATTATTTTCAATAAACTACATGCAAAGTGTTTTTTACGATGACTGACTGGGATATGTCAGTGATTAGCAGCGACATTGATTTTTATACATTATTATTTTTTGTGTGAAATACTCACATTCATACCGCTCTGTACACAAAATGCACTTTTCAGAATAAGGCTATAAAAATATTATACATTTATATTATATCCTACTTTCACAGAGTATTTTTTAACCAATATCAGTCCTACTAATACATATTCTTTACTTTTTTAAAAAAAATTTATAGAAATATAGAATTTTTTTAGAAATTTAACCCTTTAAATGCCAGGTTTTTGTCATGATTTTTGTCATGTTTTTATGCTTGGATGGCTGTGGGATCAAAAATGTCAATTTGAATGGGTTTCAATGGAGCATTTTTTGACCTTAGCAGTCTGAATGTAACTATTTAGTTTCCACAGTGTATTTTAGACTTATTGTAGGAGCTGAGCTGGAAATTCACTGATTACACTAAAATACACAATCTGCACTACATTTATACCATGTGCATGGCATATGCATATCCCATAATTCTTTATATAGAGGCTACCAAATGGTAATTGTAAAACAGAGAGAGAAAAAAAACAGATTATTTGCTTGTAATATATGGGTATATGAACATATTGATTAGCAAACATGGAATTACCAGCACTGGTATTATTTCTAGGTATATTCACCATTACAGTACTTTGAAAACATCTCAGAAATGCTGAAAAAATCATACTGATATACATTTTTTTCACCAAATATATCATGAAATATCATTATATGTATGCTAATAACAACAGTGATTATTCATCCTTCTTTATTTCATAAAATGTATTATCTTAGCCTCATTACTTTTACTATAAAAGACCAAATGTTTGGTAAAACATGATTTTAGACATTAACAAAATCATACTTGTTCTTTTTCACTGTATATATACAGAAGAATACAAATGTTCTTAAGTAAGACTTCTGATGACCCTGGAGGACTCCAGAGACAAGGCTGTCTTAACATCGCATCCTGTGTTTTTTTGATTCTGATTATGGGTAACATTAAATGTATCATTTATAATTTAGCAAATAGTCAATTTTAATTGACTTAACTTAGCTTCACTGCCTTTACCATAGAAGGCCAATATAAGAACAACATAAAAGATTATTGCACCTTACACAGACTTTGTTAATATTATTTTATACTGCAGTCATATAAAAAAAAAAAAAAAAAAACTTGCTGTGGAGGTGTGACATAATTGAGTGACCCTCAGTTAATACATCACAAGTATTAATATTACAGTCTATAGGGAGGCAGATCAAACATTATCAAATTCAACACAGGACAGATGCTTGATGGTCTACCTTGGACGAAGTGTTCCAAAAGAGAAAGAGGCTTTAATTGAATGGAAAGGAGCTGTAGACAGAAGCAATGATGCATATTCCCACAGAAGGTTGTCAGTGCAGTTTTACTCAGCAGAGTCTACTGTATTCCCACAGGCAGAAATAAGACATATAAAAAAGTCAATAAAATATTAGATTTGCTCCAGTAAAAATGACAGTGGTTCTGGAGGATGGGAGGACTTGAGCTAAAACCTTAGACTAATGCAGTATAAAATAGTTGCCCAAGGTTTCTATGCTGAATATGAACAATATGGGTTACATTCAAGTTGCAAAGTAAAAAAATTATAATTATTAAATGGTTGCTGCAGTTTTCAAAGACCTGAAAAAAAGCATGAGTGGCATAACACTCTATTCTTACAACTCTTGTCAATCAAATACAGGTGGAAGAAAGCAATATTAATTAGTGGTTAAGGCCTTACAGGTAATGGTGGCTGGCTGATGACATCCATCATTATCAGTCTTCTTGTTTTCCCCTTATTTGTTTATTTGAGTGATATTCAGGAAATGCATAATAAATAATGATTACTCAAATGTTAGTCAATAACGGAATAATGCCAATGAGCAACATGTTTGTAAATAATGTGAGGAAAAATGCTCCATTGCCAGCACCAGCAATGTTCAATGTTATTATAATAATAATAATGTTTAAGGTAATGTACAAAAATATGAGTGTTGTAATATTGTTTTTATGACAACTCACATAAAAATTATAACTTGGGGTCTCAGCAGGCTACGTCAACAAGAACATAATGCTTAACTGTGAAATCTGAAGACAATATTCATGACTCAAGACAGTCTGTTTGCAATCTCAGAATAGACCTTTCTCTCCAGTAATTTAAATTTTGATATTGTTATCCTTCATTCAAGACGTGCATTTTTGAGCAACAGGTTATCACTGTTTTTCTCTGTAGCTTTGGCAGGTTTCTTGAATCATCCTTAACATTTGTAAAACAGTAAGTGCACCTCTCGAAACAATTTGTACAAACAGCTACATACAATAGAGTGCCTGCAAAAGCATGACTTGCTCAAAATTCTTGGTTATCTCTCAAAAGCAAATATTAATGACAATGAGAAGTAATCAGAATGAAAAGTCCTTCAAAGTTTTCAAACAAGACAAACAAAATGCTTAATTTAGCCTTATAGTCAACAGTGTACCTTATTCTCTGATGTAAACTATAACCAAGGTTTTGATGACAGTGATTGAAAATGCACAAGGCTGCAATTCATGGCATATATCAAGTTCAACAGTACAAAATTACACATTACTGTGTGTGGAGATTGATTGCAAGAGATTGGACAGCATACAAATTCATGCCTTTATTGTTTGTACTTTCACTTGTTGACAGAACATGTTGTTGTGATAAAAAAAAAAAAAAGACAAGGAAAATTAATACAAAAAGGAAACACCTGTTGGGCAGTGCTGTATGGAGAATTGCTGTGCAGTTTTTCCGTAACTCCTGACACTCATTTCTGTCAGGCAACAGATTCTCTTCCACATCACCATGGAAATGTTCCCCTGCAATGCAGTGAGGGAATAATTGATTTTAAGATTTTACTGATCACAGTCAAAACTCGTCTGGGTCTGCCCCCACACTACATATCTGAAATATTTACCCCATATGAGCGAGTTCGCAGTCTTAGATCCTCATGTGGGGCCGTTCTGGCCATTTTAAACTCGAATCAGTACCTTCTTTTAGATCATTTCTTAAAACCAATTTTTACAGACTTGCTTTTCTGTGATGTTGCCTTTTGATTTGTTTTATATTTATGTTACCTATTTTATTAATGTTTTCTTTCTAATATTTCCTTTTATTTTTGGTTTTGTTTGTGTTATTTTATACTGACATTTTACTTCCTGCACCTTTCATTGTTTGTCCTTTAGTTTTACCCTAACTCTACCCAAGTTTCGTCTTACTTGTGTTCAGTAGAACTGTTTGTTTTTCTGATCTTGTATTGCCTTCTGTGTATCACATTTCAGCTTTTGCTTTCTTTATCAAAGCACTTTGTAAAGTCTGTTCTTAAAGGTGCTATATACATAAAGTTATATTTAATATTATTTTGGTTGTCCCTGATACTATAGACTGGTATTAAATGTTCATCATAGTGAAGGCTTGTAGAAGGAAATTATTATAGATTTTACATACGTTTGTTTATACTACTAGTAATGGACAGTGGTGTAATGTAAGTAATAATACTTTGTTACATCACTTCTAATTTTTTGGGAGTATCTGTTCTTTACTTGAGTTTTTATATTTCTGTCAACTTTCACTTTTACCTCATCTCCTAAATACATTGTATGTGAGTATTTGAGTTACTACAAAATAGGGAAGTAACTGAGAAAGGGAGAAAGGGACAGACAATAAAGATATGTGAGGTAAATTGCAAAAAAAGACCTTGATTTTCTTAAAGTGTAATATAGGCTCTATTTTTAAGGTGGTGTGTGTTATGCAGTTAACTTACATAATTCTCAAAATTATTTTTTTTTATTACCAGCATTTACTTGTACTTTTGCTATCAGTGCTTCATTACAATTAAGATTATAACATTACTTTTGATACCACATTACTGCAGTTATGAAATCCTTACACTGGCTACATGTCACTCACAGAATTGATTTCGAAATCTTGCTGCTTGTCTATAAATCACTCTGTGGCTCAGTGCCCAAATATATCCCTGACATGCTTGTGACACATGAAACTCTGAGGACCCTCAGGACATCTGGGGCCGGCCTAGTGATCGTCCCAAGAGTTAGAACAAAACATGGTGAAACAACGTTTTGTTATCATGCAGCACAAACCTGGAACAACCTCCCAGATGATGTTAGACAGGCCCCGACTCTGACCACTTTTAGGTCAAAGCTAAAAACGTTATCATTTCAAACTTGATTTAAAAGCATTTTAAATCAACTTTTTATCTTAGCACCTCTTGTCTGCACTTTTGCTATTTTTAACAATAATTTTTATTTATATATTTTTAAAATAATTTGCTCATTAATTTTACCTTTTATATTTGATCTCTTTAAAGGTTTATTGTAAATCAGTATCCTTTATCTATATATATATATATATATACACACATACATACATATATATGTGTATATATAGATAATATTGCTCTGTACAGCACTTTGAATTACCCTGTTGTATGAAATGTGCTACACAAATAAAGCTGCCTTGCCTAATATCAGACACTTCTTCTATTTAGATATCTGTACTTTTACTCAAGTAGCCTATGACTTTGAGGTACTTTGAGGTCCACTACTGGTCATAGACCACCAGTCTAACAATACAGTCTATATTAAGACTACTGGAAAGATTATTTTACGATTACTGTATCCAGAGATCACCGGTCCATGAGTCTAACCTTCTGACTTGCGCCCATGACAGCTGTGCTGTCTCTTTAAGAGACCCGGAAACGGTTTCCTCCTGTGTGTTCACTGGTCGCGGGGCCCAAACAGACAGCTGAGTTCCCTCCTGGCGATGATATCCCATCCTGCTATCTGGGCTTTTCGGAGCAGTGTGAGGTGCTGGCGACACCGGGCAGTTGTCAGAGCGGCGCTGGAGGCCTCGGACGTCAGCGCTTGGCGTTGGTACTCGACCCCAGTTCGTCGTGGTGTCACGGGCATGGAAGAGATACTGGCGAGGGTCGTTGCACCTTTACCCACATACGAAACGAGAGACAAATGCCCTCCTCCTCCCGAATCAAACAGCTTGGAGTTCATGCACTTCTACGGCAGTCTGGACAAAGAGGACAAATTGGGTTTTCTGACGAAGCTGTCGCAAGACTTCGGAGTGGACCACAAAAGCGTGTCGGAGCTCGCCGTGAGACTGTTGGACACCCAGTTACGAGACTTGGCGACCATTTTGCAAGTGGAAGACAGGCTGCGGTACGGCTTGACTCCCCGTTATAAACAGTTGCTTAATCATATAAGCAGGGTCGAGGGGGGAGTGAAGTTTCTGGTGGATCTCCGAGCCGATGTGCTTGAAATAATCTCATCCAAAGCTAGCGAGAGCCCACACATCAGGGTAAATCATTTGTTTACATTTTCTACGGGTGCTCGCATGAGTCAAACAGTACCGTTCGCGTTTAGGCGTTTGGCATGTGTGAACCTGGAGCGTCTGTTGCCTTATTTAGAGCCATTGTATGTGGCGGGTTATTCCTGTCATGTAGCAACAGTTTTTGGCAACTTATTTTTCAGAAAAGCTACTCTTTCCAATCTAATTGTTCAGCCGTTCATGTTCAGTCACACTTAATTACAATTTTCAATTCAGTTTAGCACGCAAGTGTGGGAGTTTTCTATGCACCTTGGAATAAGAGTGGAATATTTTTTAGATAGCAGGTAGATTTATACAAAGTATGACATGTACCATGGACTTTTGGATATAAATATACTTGCTAAGTGCAAAGAAAGAGTCGTTTGACAGGCTTACCTCTTATACTAACATGTATTAAGAGTTCAGCTTGTGATTAAAGTACACCAAAGTTACCATATTCAAATTCTTTCTTACTGTTGTGTATAGTTGTACACAAGCTGAAATGGGATTTTTTTTTAAATTGTTTTATTTTTTTATCAGTGAATTTTATAGTGTGACAAAGGTTACAGAAGTGTTTCTTTAACCATCAGTTTGGCTTGTGCTAAGTTGGAGTCGTACTGAGTTGATTCTGCATGAAGCGGCATTTATGCGCTGATTAGCGGCTCGCGCAGTGGAGAACTGCTATTTCTGTGTCAAAGGCCACAAGCAGAGATAAGTACCAGCACAAAGTAGGTGAAAATATAAAATGGTGCAATTTGTTTCAAAGTGCCCTTAGGGGAGCAGTTTCGATAATATGTTGTAGAACTAACTTTTGGGGAACTTCTGAGAAGAAAGTGAGCTTAGAAATGGGCCTATAGTTTTGTGGAAAAGACTTATCAAGGTTAGGCTTTTTTCGTAAAGGCCGAATGCCGGCTTGTTTGAAATAATTAGGGGCACAACCAGAAATAAGGGAACAATTAACAATTCGAAGTAAACTAAGGCAGACGGCACCCAAAACCTCTCAGGAGTGGGGTGGGAAAGACATCGAGAAGACTTGAAGAGAAATGCATGTGAGACACAATATAATTTAGGTCTGGAAGAGATATTTTATGAAATGGCTAAAAAGACAAGGTCAGGCAGGATAAAAACAAACATCAATGTTATATTTAATGTCAGAGACATTTTTTTAAAAAAAATATAAAAACATTCCAGGGTCATTTTTGAAGAGGTTAGCAAAACAGGGGCAGCTGGGTTAATCAGCCTGTTAACAGTACTGAAAAGGAATTTCGGATTATGAGAAAATTAAATCGCCCAGAAAACGGTCCAGAAATGCCAGATACTTCTGGCTTCTGTTAGACACTTTTATGATAATATAATATTTTCATTGTCTTTCTGTGTTCCACTCTAAAAGGGTGGGTTTTTTCTTTTTCAACATTTGGCATAGGTAATTTAACTTTATCACTGGCAAAAAAAAGTAGCGTTTTATGTTAAAATAAACATCTGGGCAAATACAGTTGTTCTTCAATTTCGGTTGTTGGAAATTTGTTCTCAAAACTTAATTCTGAGTGGCATTAATGAAATGTCTTAATAAACCTTAAAACTACCTTGCCCTAAGCTGAAGAAACCCTGTATACTGTACCTAAAAGCACAGAAATACATGTGGTCAATTTTACCATGTTCCCAATTTTACCCTGTCCCCTTAATTTCTTCGATAAGGGACTGCTCTTTACTCCTTAATATTGACCATTTTATTCATTTACTGTGTGTCCCTGAAGTAATTTTCCATCCTTTTAATTTGTAGATTCTTGCCGTACAAAAAAAAGAAGAAAAAAACAATTCACTCAAAGAAGTGAAGTAGGGCCTTTTCATTTTATACAATACAAAACCAAGAAAAGTCCATCTGTTTTTTTCTTGCAAAGGTTATGAGGCAGAAATGTTGCTGCATAACAGGAATGACCGTAGTATATTTTAATAGCATTAGTAGTAGGTTGATTACAGCTGCTTGCACAACTCACCCGCACACTAGGCACAAACTGCACTCCTTGCTCCCATCCCATGGCCCGTCACATGGCTCACATTTCCTCACAGCTTGTGCCAATGACCTTAGCTACAGTTTTCCTTCTTTGCCAGCTTAGAGGAACTACATACATTTTTTTCTTTTAATTTCTTTATTTCCTCATAGCTTGGGGTGGTTTTTGCAAATAGATAACACCAAGCTTGTTTGGCACAAGACACTGTCAAGCTCAGTTTCAGGGCTTTCTTCATATTTCTGCTCATCTTGGCTTGCAGATCAGCCCACGGTGCTGTTAGGAGCTGCTTTCCACTGTTGCTGGAATGCTCTTATGTTAAAATAGACCCTACAATAATATTTCATTCTATACATGAAGAGGCTCGAGCTACTCTGCTGCTGCAACAAGGTGAAACAGCTGAATATAAATCAGGCATGTAATGAATATTTTGAATGATTTTTTTCAAGACAATGTGAAAGTTAAGTGAAAAGGAAAACCAGTGGTCGGGGGGCTTAAAATTTTCCGTCATACAGACATGGCTCCTGTGCTCTTTGCCGCCCCTAATTGCACAGTTTTTGGCAACTTATTTTTCAGAAAAGCTACTCTTTCCAATCTAATTGTTCAGCCGTTCATGTTCAGTCACACTTAATTACAATTTTCAATTCAGTTTAGCACGCAAGTGTGGGAGTTTTCTATGCACCTTGGAATAAGAGTGGAATATTTTTTAGATAGCAGGTAGATTTATACAAAGTATGACATATACCATGGACTTTTGGATATAAATATACTTGCTAAGTGCAAAGAAAGAGTCGTTTGACAGGCTTACCTCTTATACTAACATGTATTAAGAGTTCAGCTTGTGATTAAAGTACACCAAAGTTACCATATTCAAATTCTTTCTTACTGTTGTGTATAGTTGTACACAAGCTGAAATGGGATTTTTTTTAAAATTGTTTTATTTTTATATTATATTTTTTTTATCAGTGAATTTTATAGTGTGACAAAGGTTACAGAAGTGTTTTTTTAACCATCAGTCTGGCTTGTGCTAAGTTGGAGTCGTACTGAGTTGATGCTGCATAAAGCGGCATTTATGCGCTGATTAGCGGCTCGCGCAGTGGAGAACTGCTATTTCTGTGTCAAAGGCCACAAGCAGAGATAAGTACCAGCACAATATAGGTGAAAATATAAAACGGTGCAATTTGTTTCAAAGTGCCCTTAGGGGAGCAGTTTCGATAATATGTTGTAGAACTAACTTTTGGAGAACTTCTGAGAAGAAAGTGAGCTTAGAAATGGGCCTATAGTTTTGTGGAAAAGACTTATCAAGGTTAGGCTTTTTTCGTAAAGGCCGAATGCCGGCTTGTTTGAAATAATTAGGGGCACAACCAGAAATAAGGGAACAATTAACAATTCGAAGTAAACTAAGGCAGACGGCACCCAAAACCTCTCAGGAGTCGGGTGGGAAAGACATCGAGAAGACTTGAAGAGAAATGCATGTGAGACACAATATAATTTAGCTCTGGAAGAGATATTTTATGAAATGGCTAAAAAGACGAGGTCAGGCAGGATAAAAACAAACATCAATGTTATATTTAATGTCAGAGACATTTTTTAAAAAAAAATATAAAAACATTCCAGGGTCATTTTTGAAGAGGTTAGCAAAACAGGGGCAGCTGGGTTAATCAGCCTGTTAATAGTACTGAAAAGGAATTTCGGATTATGGTGGTTGCTGATTAGGATTGAGAAGTATTTGGCTCTTGCATCTTTCATTTGTGTATTGTTAGAAGTCAGGGGGTCCTTCATGTACAAAAAGTGACATGCAGTTTAGTCTTTTCCATCTCCTTTCTGCTCTTCTGCACATTTTTTAGGACTCCAAAAGCTCTCATCAATCCAAGTAGAGTTTTTTTCAGGTAATTTTGATCTGAGTTTAGTGAGAGCAATGGCATCCAAGGTGGTTCGACAGAGATTCTTAAAGCTATTAAGTAAATAATTTGCTTGAGTTAATTCCGACTAAATGTAATTTGGATGGCTAGGGGCAAAATTGATGAAAATTTTGAAGCCCTATGCTCATTCAGGATGCAGAAGCATATGGTGCCTGTTAAAGAGTTTTTGGGCAGTGTGGAACACAGTCACATTTCATACAAGGATAATCAGAGATAAAAAGATTTTCCAAAACCATAGAATATATACTCAGACCAGGGGTAAAAACTAAATCTAATGTTATGGGTTGGACCGCATATATGCTGGACTAAATTAAATGTTTAACAAAAAAAAAATGTCAGCAAAACCACTGGTTAAATTATCTTATTGATCTTATTTTAATATTAAAATCACCAGCAATAATTTTAACACAATAAAAGATAAAAGTTCAGAAAATTCATTTGCAAAGCTAGAACCTGCATGAACAATCACCTGGTGGACAGAGGATGGGGGTGAACGCAGCAGCTGCGGGAGCTTCTCCAGCATGACCGGGACTGTGGCTCCGGGACAGCAGTGAGTGGTTGTGTTGAAGAAACGAATGTTTCCGGTTATGGTGTGGTTGGAGAAAGGAGAGAAGAGGGAAGAGGGGATGATGGGGGGTTGAGGATTAGGAGGAGACGGAGTGGTTAGAGGTGGAAGAAAAGCAAGGAAAACTTGAGTGTTTCATCACTGCTGAGATGCAATAATCAAGATAACAAAAATGGACAAATGCGCCATAAAGAGCTATAATGGTCAAACCAGAACTGCCCTGCATGAGGTCACTCAGGGGCATTTAGGTTTTCAATCATCTGTGATTTTGCTTTAGAATAGAGCTTAATATGATTTTCAAAGACCCTGATTACACCATCACCAGAGGACGTCTAGCCTCTGCTCTCCTGCTCAATAACTTATTTTATTCCTGCTGAGAAGTGGTGCAGGTGCATTTAATCTCAATAGCCAAGAGACTGTGAGACCTTTTATAGCCCTAACAAAGTATTAGCTACCTACAGAGTACTGAGTGCTGACCACCTTGATCTTGGGGATGTAAGGCAATCTTTTCTTTTGACTGCCAGAATTGATTGAGCTAAAAGTAAGAAAAGGTCATGGAAAAATATGAAGCTTTAAATATGTGTAATGATAGCATGTGCATACCAGGGGAGGGGGAAAAAAACCTTACAGTATTGTGAATATTGAAAACAGCACAGAAATGTAGAGGGCAGAAAATTATACAATATTGAAAATTACAAAAGTAATGAAAGTTTGGATTTAACAAGGTTGCAGATGCTGTGGTTCTCTCAAGAGTGTTGCTTTGAATTTGACGCTAGATTAGTCTCTCTTGGTTGGGTAATTGATTTTTACTCTTCCTCCTCACTCCTTCCACCTGCAGGCTTTTCATTCTTGTTCACCTGTCCACAAACCGAGTGGACGGAAGCTATAAAGACAAGTCAGAGACGTCGTTTTAGTTAGCTCCTCGGGATTTCACAGAGTATCAGTGAGGCTATTTTTTCCCCATGGACAGACTGCCAGGCTGACAAGTGGCATGGAGCCTACTGGAGTAAAGATATTTGGCACACTTGGGCACTGTGGTGTCATTTGGGCTTCCGATTGACAGGCTGCTCCTTCCAGGCACCGCGGTCCTCTCTCGCTCTGTATAATCACAATACAACTGCAGCTTGAGGCAGCAGTATCAGCTCTGGGCATCAGAGCCTCACTGCATTGTTACAGCTCCAGCGTCAAAAAGCATTGCTTTATTTTCCTTCTGATGGAGTGCTTGATTTTCGTTTTCTTTTTCCCTTCCATACTTCCCTCCGTGCCTTTTCTAACCTCAGGCTTCGCATGCTAGACCCTTCCATTTCAAAAGACTTAATTTCTTCTGCTGGGTCAATGGAATACACAACTCGGTGGTCTTCCTTTTGTGTGGGTGAGAATTGGCTATCCAAGGCAGCAGATGCACTCAAGTGGGTTGTTTATGTGCTGCGTTTTCTTCGGAAAAAGGCAGGGATTATCGGCCATTATACATTATTTCACCTCAGGCAGCCTTTGAGGTTAGAGGAACACAAATACACACAAATACACCATCACATAAGTTTTGCTGAACTTCTTCTCCTTTTTTTTCCTTTTCTGAGGGTTACTTTCGATATGCTCCTTACTCGACCAAATTTTCCAGCATGAAACCTCTCAACCATAGAGCTGAATAATGCAGCGCCTGATGCATATGCAGGGAAGAATTTCAAATTTTGTTAGTTTTGGTTGCAGAGAATCTCAGCCAGTGGCTTAACACTATGACTGTACTTAAGCTCATTTGTATTAGCTGTTATTAAGAGTGACAAGCCGACATTAAAGTAAGCCTGAAGTGAAGTCATCCTATGGAACAGCCAATATAAGCCGAATTCATGTGTTTGAGTATGTGCGCCGCGTGCGTGTTTTGTGTGTTTGCGAGAGATTTGCTTTAAATGAAGTCTGACCTTTGCAGGAGGACAGGCCTGCTTTGAAATGGCAAGTTGTTTATTGAAGTGCCTCCTCTACACCCATTGCGAACTCAAACAAATCACTACTCATAATGTGAAAACATCCAAACAGCATACAGACACCCAGGGGAGCATCCACCTCCCACAGCATGCTAGATACTGGTATGGAATTGTTTATGGCCAACAGACAAACTTGAGTAACTTAACTGTCAGTCAGTAAGATAGAGCTTGCGAGTTCCCTCAATAAAAGAGGTCTATAAGGATATAAAGACTGTGTGTTTATCCATTTCTTTTAATAGTCATGTAAAAGCTGCAGTATGGTGTTTCCTCTTAGCAAGATAGAAAAAGAATGACAAAAAACCCAAATAACAGTAAGGACAGATAACTAAAGTAGTGGAGACCATGACCTTCTATTTCTTATTCAAGCGCACATAGTTTACCCATGCATACCAGTGTTTTCTTTACATAATAATACACTTCCTGCATGATTATGAAATACAAATGCGTTTTCCAGACAGGTCAGCTGCTGAGCTGCTCTTCACAAAGGAAAAAATGTTGGGAATTTTCAATTATCAGCTGGATGTTGATGTTTTATTCTAAACTCTCACCTTTTTTCTCTCTCAGGACCTGAACAGCACGCTGAAGAGCTTGCTGTCTGAGTGGTTCTCTGTAGGTCTGCTCCGACTGGAGAGAATCACTTGGAAGTCCCCCTGCGAGATCCTTCAGAGGATCAGCCAGTAAGGACATTCATACTCCCCCAAATGCTTTCCTTCTCTCCCTCTTTTATTTTATCAATTTTCTTTTCTTACACAAGTTATGTAGCAAAGTGATGGAAATTGACCGTTTGCATATCATTTTAAGAACTTTAAGCATTTTAATTTAGCCTTTCCAAAACCAAAAGAACAAAAGTGTAATGAATGGGTTAAACAGTGTGTTTATCACTTTAATTCAAACAGTTTGCATGTCCAGCTAGACTACAAAGTTGTAATGTTAACCTTTACCAATAGAGTGCCCAAGGCATGACAGTTTTCTATAGACCAACCTGAAAGCTAAGGTCGCCTTGGTTCCCTCGTCAAAAAGCCTACGGAATTTTTCCATTAATTTTTGGATTATGACAAAAGATGAGATTTATTTACACTTTTTTTGTCAGCAAGACAATCTTCACAGATTAACTTCACTTTCAGAACTTTTGAGGCCTAAATGCAGTCACTAGAAGTAAAAAGCCAACGCTAGACTATAACAAACTACATATGGTCACGTCGCAACCGCTACGAGGCTGTTAAGTCGTGTTTGGCGCAATCCGGCATGATGACGTTCTATAGTCTGATTCAACCACTTGCTAACAACCACCTGTTTATTTACTGACTTACCACAGACCTATTAAGGCTTCTAACCAAAAAACAATTCAAAAAACAAATTAACTTAACTGGAGGTGCTGAAATGCTAATTGATATCTGGATTTTAAGACTCATTACTGGGGTTCTATATATTCTCATCCACAGCATACTCACTGTGTATTGTGTTGCAAGTGTTTGAGACCAGTCCTGGATGCTACCAGCCTATGTCAGAGTTGAGGCTAACATTAGTGGTTCTGTCCTAGGTTTTTATTGGATTTGTGGAGTTTACAACCTCCAACCAAGCAAGTAATCCAAGACAGTGATGCAGTGGCCAAGCACATTGTTGGTTAATCCTTATCCTAAAAGCTTGTTGTCTTGTAATGTTGAGAGTGAAATATACTGTTTGAATTTTGAAGCATAAATCAAACCTCTGTCTGATTTGTCCAACTACGTACGCTAAGCATCATTACAGCATTTTGTAGAATTAAACATGGGACAAAGACTGTTATCGTGCTTGAGCAAACTAGCGCTACGCCAGTGGTTCTCAATCACCGATCCTTGAGGAAGTTCCATGGGGAGCTTTATTTTTACTATATAATTTACTGTAGAAGAGTGCCCAATGGGGGTAAGAGTCATAAGAGTGACTATTATTACTGATCTCGCCTTCTCTGCAATTATCCCCCACAGCTATAGTTGGCAGCTATAGAAATCTGGTTTCAGGGATCAGTGACTTCAATTATCAATTATCAATTTAGGGGTCCTTGATAAAAAAAGGTTGAGAACCACTGCTTTAGACTAAAAAACAAGACATGCTGCTTCTTTATTTCCATGTCTTTGACATGTATCTTCAACCTGTGAAGGTGCTGGCTTTTTGCGTCCTTTGCCACAATTATTTAACATGCTATCATGTATGTCGCCACTAAGTGAATATTTAAGACACGTTTTACAGGGTTCTTGTTTTAAAACAAGTCAACTAGAGGCATTAAAAAGTCATCCAGAGGTGGAATTCAAACAACTTCCTTGAGGTAACATTAGTTGAATGAGCCAGCTAGCTACAGCTAATAACAATCTGCCAGTTGTTTTAGGAGCAAAATGGTTAAATTAAACCCTGCTTTTGTCTACATTTGTCTGACATCAAGGAGTGGAGGAGTTTCCCCCCCAAAAACCAAACTAATTATTGGTTTAAAAAATGGTTGTTGTGCCATACAAAATGAAAACAGTAATTAAAGAGGGCAGGATGTAGCAAGCCATTAATTTAAAACTTTAAGTCTAACTATTAGTCCTCTGCCAGGTATGAGGCGGTGCACCCCGTCAGGAACTGGACTGACCTGAAGCGCAGAGTGGGGCCGTATCGCCGTTGCTATGCCTTCACCCACGCCGCCATGCCAGGAGAACCCCTGGTCGTACTACACGTGGCCCTTACAGAGAATATCTCTGACAACATTCAGGTGAGAAACAAAAGCTGCAGGCTGTCGTAATGGTTTGTCTCACTTTACTACACCTTGGAGGAAAGTTAAACATCTGGGATTTACTACTTTGTTCCTCCTCTCAGCTGACAAATGGATTACTGCTGTGTGGAAAACAATACAGAGACCTTTAAACTGCATATCCCTCTGGGAGCAGCCTCAACAGTGCTGAATTCTTCTCCGTGATGTTTACAGTGAGGAGAAAGGGGTTTTGACAACACTGCAATTTAAGAATATTCCAGGGTGTGAAATAGTGCAACAATAGCCACAGTTTTGCTCCAGCACCTCTGAAATAGCTATCAGAGACTTCTGCATTGGCTGCAGCTGTAGCCCAGAACACCAACAATGAGCTGGATGAGAGATGCGCTATTTTTCTCAACAAAAATGTTTGTTTTTCTCCTAGAGTATCGTCCGTGAGTTCACCACTCTTGACTCTGAGGAGGATGTGAATAAGATAAACTCAGCCATCTTCTACTCAATCTCCTCCACCCAGGCTGGCCTTCAAGGGGTGGAGCTAGGCAACTACCTCATCAAGAGGGTGGTCCGAGAACTACAGGTGAGTGTGGGTTGAATGCAAGATGTGGTACATTAGTCCGCAAAAAGAACTAATGATGTTTAACGTTTTCAAGAGTTATTCTACATTACTGGTTCCCATCCTTTGGATCCAGACCCTTACTAGGGATCACTGAGCTTCAGTGGGGGACATGAGGCCTTGCTGATTTTAAAGGTGTAAGATTTTTTATGCCTTCACACCGGCCGGTATGTTTTTGGGTTTTATGTCTGGCCCATTCTCGTGAATGCAATATCCCAAAAAGGGAATTTCTTCAAATTTAGCATCCATCTCATTCTTGTGAATGCAATATCTGAAGATGGCCATGAGGAGGTGTCCTCAAATTTGGCACAAACATTCACTTAGACTCAAGAATGAACAGGTTAAAATGTGGTGGTCAAAGGTCAAGGTCATGTTGACCTTTTACACCATGTTTTTGTCCATGACTCAAGAACTGTCAAGAACCACCTAGAAACTGAGATGATCATTTAGATCAAATCGATTTAGATTGTCCGTGTGAAAAGCATCCCTGTTTTCACAGACATGGATGTAAACTGTAAGTGCAACTTGACTGGTGCTCATAAGCATAAAACCATGTGGTTTTCTTAATGTATATGGGCCTTTATCTCAGCATTTCACTAATGTCTGCGTAGAAGATTAAATTAAATTGTTATTTAGTGTAGATTATTATTCAAGATATAAACTTGTATATAAATAGAAATCTCACAGGATAAGAGCACAATAAAGACCTGAACACAACTACGTATAATTCATAGATGTTGTTTCTGTGGTCTACGACAGTCAATTAACATTAGTAAACATGACATAGTAAACAGCAAATGACTCTCTCCTATATCCAAAAGCTAGAGTACTTAACCTCTAATTTGTGACATCATAGGTTATTAAGTCTTGAGCTGCTCCATTGACACTGAATTGGGAAAGATCTTCTCTAAATGACACTGAAAGCACCACACAAATGTTTTGAGTATATGGGCATATTTTCTGTTTCACAGCTGAGAATACTGCAAAAGAAGAAGGTGATGTGGTAAAAGAAAACAAACATTCTGTCGGACCACAAAATCAGGCCCCCATTCATTGGAGAAGCTCCAGACTTTATAGCCTTTGGCATCACAAGTCTGAGACTAACTTCTCTGATTCTTGGCTTTGAGAGAGAGTAGCTCATGTTCACAACTATTGATTGAACTTTCCTAGGCAATGAAAATATATTGAAACATTATAGCAAGGGCTCGATTCGTATTTGTTTTCCTTTTTCTCCTATCACCACAGTGGCGTAAATTAATGACGCATGGTGACGACGTTTTGTTCCTGTGTATTGACGCGCATGGATGTACATGGTAGCCCGCGATTCAGTAGCTGCTGTACAGTCTGCATACGTCAAACTTAACGTTGTACCCAAGTTAAATAAATCCATATCGCAGCGTAGCTTGCAGTAAACTTATTAGATTCCCAAAATCTCATAGTCTGTTGAAGATTTAAGACAGAGAATTGCGTAAAAAAGTTTTTCAAAAATATCAGGAAAAATCATCACTGATGCAATATTCACAGGAAATAATCTGCTCAGAATCCCCCCCAGATCACTCATTGTTATGTAGACTTCCTGCAGTTATTGAATTCATTATTTTTGATTTTATTTTATTTATGTAGTCTTTGAGAAATTACCATATTATTTTGATAATGATTCAAATTCAGGGATGTGCATAATAATGCTGTGATGTTTTGATTAACATTGTAGCATTTTGTGTTGATAGTTTTGCTAATTAAAAAGTTATGAAATTAGAGCCAAAGCCATTGTAAAATACTGCAACAGAAGAATTTGACTCAATTCTGTTTGAATTCCTGCAAAGACTTGGCTAGGGTAAAAGCATGAGGTCACAGAAGAGGCAAGGTTATGTCAACACCTGTTATCTAAATACAACTATGAAGTATCAGTCTCATCAGTGAAGCCTTTAAACCACCCTCCCCCATTATAGCTGCATAGTGACACCTTATCATTAATTGTACACATGAAACATGCGCATATACAGCTGTTAACTCCTGCAGAGCTCTTCAGCTCCTCCCTGATGGTGTAGTGGAAGTGTTGTTAGTCTCTTCCCCAGGATGTTTCTCTCTGTATGACTCACATGCTGAATTCAATTAAAAAGCTTAACAGCAGCCCTCAGGTGAGGCCCGGCTGGCACAGCATCTTCCCAACGAGAAAAGTAGCCGTGGCAGGCAAGATTTTTGTTTGATTGCTTTTTCAAAAGTTTGTATTTTAGTCTCAGTGCTGAATCATAAATCTCCTGCTTGTTCGAGCACTTGCGTATACACACATGAATGTTCACACACAAAAACAGAGCAGGAGTCGCTAGACAGGCAGTAATGAAATCTCATCCATCCCTCTCAATAAGCTCAGAAGAGCCCTTCATGCCAGGCCACTACAGCTAGCACTTGTTAAATGATTGGAACAGTGAATGGAACATCAAAAGCCACTCTAGCCAACAGATGGGAAATAGCTCTTTACAGTGTATCCTCATAAAAAGCAGGTTTCAGAGCTTTAAGCACTTATTCATACATCAGGACTGTTGCTTACTGGCATTGTTAGTAATGGCGACTTACAGTTTAGTGAGCTCGGCAGATAGTGCTGTGTTTTCTGCTTTAGTATAAAGTCTTTATGTGTTGGAAAATAGCTAATATTCCATTGTGATTTTAAAGCCTGAGAGATGGGAAATGTCTTCATTCAGAGTTCTGCTATCTTCATTTGACACGTCTTCACCTGTCATCTTTGTGGGCTCTCTAATGCAAAAATAATAATCTAAAAAAAAGCTTTTAGCTTTTTACCTCTTTTTACCTACAAAAGGGCAGAGCAGTTACTACTAAACAGTGATGTGGAAAAAAGAAATGATGATTAGACTGATCAAAAGGTTGTAATGCAGAGTTTGGAAAGTCTGCGGGGAACACAGGGGAAAAAGAAAACTTCTTAATGAAAATTAAATTTAGATTACAGTAGATCTGTTTTAGCAGGTTCGTCTGTTTGACTTCTACTAATTGCTATCCGCGATGTCGTGATGGCTGGCATTGTTTTCAACTTGCCATTCTATATGCACATGTCATCTTGGCAAAATTTGGTCCTGGTGACACCTATTGTATCGGTAACTACCACAGAAGCCATTTTTAGTACTCTGAGGTATTTATAATGTTTTATCTTTCTGTCTGTGGACAGATATTTTTTTTTTATCACTGCAATAGCGTTGCAAAGGTGCAAGTTGCTACAACAAAACTTAACTCTCCATTTCTTTAGAATGTAACTAGTGTTACTTAACTGCTAATATATTACCAAGATGTTGGTTCATCAGAAATACTATTTTTCAATTAAAGTTTATGGCAAGAGAACTATAGGAAATTTTAGTTTTAGCTGAAAGCTACAGTGGCTATTTCACAGCTAGCTTTCTCTTGGTATAGCTGTCTCGATGGCTGGTACAGAGCACAATTACATCCTGCTTCTAGAACAGGTCACCATGTACAATCATTCATTCACCATAGCTGCTTATCACTGGGGGGCTGGAGCCTATCCCAGCTGATATTGGACAAGAGGCGGGGAAC
Source organism: Plectropomus leopardus (assembly GCF_026936395.1). NCBI lineage: Eukaryota > Metazoa > Chordata > Actinopteri > Perciformes > Serranidae > Plectropomus > Plectropomus leopardus. Next base: position 17,981,904 of record NC_142182.1, read on the forward strand.
ACCCTGTACAGGTCGCCAGACAATCAGGACTTATAGAGACAGTCAACCATTCATGATCACATTTTAGATCATTTGCACTCAATTAAGAGTCACCAATTAACCTAACCTGCATGTCTTTAGACTGTGGAAGGAAGTCGGAGAACACCACGCTTACACAGGTAGAACATGCAATCTCCACACAGAATCCAAGGATCGCTTGGATTGAATTCTCTAGCTGTGAGGCAACAGTAATAACCACTACACCACCATGCCACCCCAAATTGTACATGTTCCTTAAAACAAAAATTACAAATTTCTGTGGCACAATAATTTTCACTATTGTGAAACAGATGCCAAAAGCCTCTTGACTAAATATATAGCTACTGTGTTTTGGCTCTGTACGGCGGTGTAAAGTACTGTTTGGAAACTGAACTCTTCAATGTGACTTTCACACCACTTTTCTGGACACTTTTATACAATGCACCCCATGAGTGCAATTATTTTTTTATGACCCAAGTGGGAATCGAACCTTTGACCCCGACAATGTAAGTGCAATGCTCTACCCTCGAGGCTGCCTAAAACCACAACACAGACTTGTATTCTGCAGAGGCTCTGGCTTTCTGACAGGGCTTTACCTTATGTAAAGGTGAAGAGAGGAGCAGTGCAGCCACAGAGGGACCACTATGATGATGGATAGATGATAGAGTGGAAAAGAAAAGGTCACAGTCGTGATTTAAGGTGAAGGGAGGAGGTCTTGCTTGTCTTTGTAGATTGGCCCCTAGAGCACATGTCTGGCACTGCTGCTCATTTTTCCTTTGTATTCTTTCCTGCTCCTTTTTTTTACCTCTCCTGCCGCCTCTATCCTTATTTCCACCACCTGCTTTTCTTTGTCAGCCCTGCTCAGACTCAACACAGGAGCACCCGATGGTTAAAAGTAGAGGTTGAAGTGAAGAAGGAGAGGTCATGAGACAGTAGGGTGAGTAGAGACAGAAGGGGGATGCCAGCGGGACGTTGGAGGTAAGAAGGCAGTGAAGGCAGGGCGAAATCAAGGATGAAGAAAGGAAAACAATGTCGCAGAGCGGCGTGTCCCTCCAGGGTTGTCTGACACTTCCACTTTTATCTGCAGCCACTTTCACTCCTCTGCCTGCCACTTCGCCCTGTCACTTATCAACCCAGACACCTGCGTGCAAAAATGGGCAGGGAAGAGGGGGAGGATTTCGGCGAGGGTTGAGGGTAGCAAGATGGTAGAGAACTCATGAGTGGGGGGGTGTGCGTGTGTGAGTGATCAAGCTGAGACAGAGACATGGGGGAGAGGTGAGTGAGAGAAGAGGATAGGTATTAAAGGTGAAAGTGCAAGAGACTGAGGAGGAGGAGGAGGAGTAGGAGGAGGAGGATAGAAAGAAGAGGAAGAGAGGGGATCATCCATCTCCATCAGCTGGGCAGGATCGTGAAGCAATGGAGTTGATTTGTAATGCCTCCCTGTCTGAGGAACTGAAGGCCTGAGCAGCAGCCTGAGCACAAACAAGAAAATGTTGTTTTGTGTTTTGATGCTGAGGCGGAGCATTCATCTCCCTTGTTTCTGCCGTTGTGAAGCTGGTGCCGCTGCATTCTGGTAGAGATCAAATCTCTGCTGCCTCTCATCTGTTTTCTTTACATCGTTACCTTGTTTTCTCATCTCCACTTTCAAAACTTTCTTTCTTTGTCTTTTGTTTTCCTCTCTTCAAGCTGCTTAAGGCAGGTTGAGGCAATTCTGCGTTCAAGTGTTTTCACATGCATTCAAATGGTTATGCAACCGTTTGTCTTTCAATGTAGGGGATTTAAAAGAAAGTTTTTAAACACTTAAATGCATGAATGTTTTTTTAAACAGTCCTGCATACCTAAGGTCTTTAGAGACCTGTTCCATTTTTAAAACAGATTGTTGAAATAACATTGCTTCTAAGCTTTTCAGAATACAATATTAATAGTAACCTCTTTCTGGATTGTTGGATTGAACGCAACATCAACGTCCGTATTTAAATCAAAGTTAACTATCATGGCTACTGTGAGTCTAGATAGACATTAACGTTAACTGAAAATGGTTCACAGAGCCATACAACCATGATGTGTTAATTCTACGTATGTATTTTGTTTTGCACATAAGGTACTATAACTGCTACGTGACTGCACCAGTTCTGCTTCTGAATGTCTTACTGATCAGTTTGCATAAAAACATAATCCTTTTTAAACCCTCCAATAGACCCTTTCATTGCTGTTGCTTTGGTCCCAGTTTACTTCCTCCCAGCTGTTGCATGAACAAACTTTCCAACAATAAATACAAAGGGACCCTTTTAGAAAGTCTATGTTGTCAAGTTTGAGATGGTCTTTACCCAAGAAAGTGCTGCTCTGCAGTGTACCTGACACACTGAAGCTGCACTGCCATGTTACTGTGACAAACATAAACCCTTTCAACCTTATGTCAATTTGTTGTAACAGTGACACAAATTGAGGCCAAACTGAAAAACACATCACCTGCTCCTATCTGCTACCTGCGTGACTGGAAAAAATATCACTTTTACAAACCTTTTGCTCTCTCAAGGCCCAGAGAAAACATAAGAAAAACTAGAGTTCTTTGCGTTCTGATTCTAGCAATATTTTAGGAATAGAAGGGATTTTAGGGCCTAATGTATTAGATGGCGTGTAAAATGGTCTGCGGCCTCTTAAGACCTGGGGCCATATTCACAAACATTCTTAGAATACTGTCAAGCCACTTTTACACAGGGTTTGCATTTTCGGGTAGCAATGAAGCCCCTCCTTTAAACAGCCTCTGCATTTTTACACAGAGCCAAACAGTGGAGGCATCATTCTGCTCCAATATGTGATCGTAGACTGCATAGCAGCATCCTGCAGTCAAGAGGCATGAGGGGCGTGACATTTAACACATTAGCGTCCACCTCTAGCGTTACATAATACATGCGTTGAGAGTGCTCTCTAAACAATAACCATGGCATAATATCACAATCACAATCATTTACCTTCTTTGTTACATCGCAGCTGATCTCGTCCTCTGCTCGAAGGGGTAAGGAGCTCCCGATTCTAATTGTTTTCCCAATTTTTCGGACGTTTATGGCCACTATTATTTTGCTTTGAATTAGCCGCTATGCTATCAGCTGCTTTTTAAATCTCCTGCAGTGGGTTGCATGCATAAACACGACATTAAAACGTCACACCTGTGCCGCCCATGGTCACATTTTTGTGGCTTTACATTTTACACAGACCTCGTTCTGGTGCTGCTTGGGGCTGTTACGAGACCAGTCTGTGCCCCCTTTCTCTGATAGGACGTTATATACAGAACAGTGAAGTGACGTAACAGCTTGATATTCCTCCCTTGTATAGACAATGTTAGTATGGCTTCAGAGAGCTCCTAACTTAGCCTGAAAACTTAGTCCTAACTTAGGGGTGACTTAGTAAAGGTCTTCAAGGAACTCAGCAAGGAAAGGACAAAGACTTATCTTAGTGAGGAGGTGTGGTTGACCCCGTTGCTAGGTATGATGCATTCTTTTAACAGATGTAATTGGTTGTCACAGACACGCCCTTTTGTGAGCCTGCATGGTGTGGACACCCAGTGGAAATGAAATGAACTGCATAACAATATGAGACTGCTGATGGAAGTTTAGACAGACCAAAAGTCAATACTGCTGTGCTGATGCATTTTTTCAGTTTTCTAAACATTTTAGTTTTGTGATCACTTTATTTCTGGCATTATATCGTAATTTTGTTGCGTGGTAAATGTGTGTGCATATCCCTCATGAGATTGACCACATACCTAATCCCTTCACCATATTATCTGTAGCATTTCATTAACTCAGGGTCATTCAGCATATTGAGAATATTTTTCTGACTTCTTTGTATTTCTTCCATTTTCTCCTCTTAAGAAACTCTTAAGCACCTTCAAAGTCCTCCATACTCCTAGCAGTTTGTCACTTTAGGAGCTCTCTTAAGGGTTAAGATGCTTTGTGAATTACTTTTATCTTTAACAAGATATAGTCTTAACTTTAAGGGGAAATTCTTCGAAACCTCATCATTCCAAAAATTTTATTAGGATTTTGTCACTAGGAGCAACGCTTGGTATTAGCAAGCTTTGTGAATACAGCCACTGAGGTGTGCGTTTAAGGGTTAACTGTGCCTCCCTCCCTCTCTCTTCATGTCTTCCAGAGCGAGTTCCCTCACATGGCCCAGTTTTCCAGCTTGTCTCCAATCCCAGGCTTCTCTTCCTGGCTCCAAGGCCTGCTCAGCCAGTACAAGAAGGAAGGCCGGGGCTCTGACCTCCTCTCTGAGCACGAGTGGAGGGAGGTGGAACAGGCCACTGACTCAGCCCCGGGGGCCGCTGCCATTGAGGCCCTCCGCAAGCTGATCGCCACCAGTGAGTGGACGCGTTCCGAGCGCCTGACCCGTGTCCTGGAGCCCGTCCTGATGCGTCTCTGCGCATGGTACCTCTACGGGGAAAAGAGGCGAGGCTACGCTCTCAACCCAGTGGCAAACTTCCACCTGCAAAACGGCGCCATCATGTGGCGGCTCAACTGGCAAGCTGACACCAGCCCTAGGGGTGTGACGAATTCCTGTGGCATCATGGTGAACTATCGTTACTTCCTGAATGAGACGTCTAAAAACAGCGCTCTTTACCTGCAGAATAAGGTCATCACTGCATCGGATCAGGTGCTGGGGCTGGTGTCCCAATTTCAGAAGAACAGCAAACTGTGAGAAAAAGACAAGGACACTCCCGTAAATACACCTCTGTTCTGTCACATAGCACTTGATATCATTAAAACATTATTGTTTAGATTGTTTGAAATATTTCATGCTCGAATATCCAAACAGTTAAAAGCAGTTCCGATGCATCCCTTTTTGGACGTCAGCTGATATTATTTTTTGAATTGAAATCAGAGCATTTCTCACATGACATGTCTTATCCCATCTTCTGTCTGTAGTGCATAGGTTAGGCTTCTTGCCTCATTGGCTTTCTGTTTGAAGCTGTTTGATATTGTGTAAGTGCCTCCTAAGCTGAGAGACTGTAGTTAATGAAGCACGAGGCACCTATCAATGCTTTACCATGTTCCTGGATAACAGCGTGTGTAATGGTGAAGCAGGAGCAACGCCAGCGTGCAGCTACTGGAATAAATGATGTTTAGATTCTTTCATTGGCTTAACTGTCTCATTGCAAACATGTTGATGAATGGGAGAGTATTGGATTTTGTCTTTGTTCTATTAGTGAGGTTTTTATACACCTGCTGTTACACTGCTTATTCTCTCTAAAGCTCAATACACAAAGGCATAAAATCACTGACTGGAAATATTATTTCAATTTAAATAACTTTAAACAAAACAGTGTTTTTTTTCTGCCGTGTATCATGGCTACTTATATTTAATACTTGACTGTGCACATTCTGATCCACTGGGCTGGACCCTCCTCTATTCAGGTGATTTTTTTCCTAATTTTTCACACACACTCACACACAGATGATCTCCCCAGAGAGCCATTGCTGATGTTCTAACTGCTCTGTACAGGTGCCAAGTAGGGCTCATATCAGCCCACACTCCATTGTTGTGAAATAATATATCATAGCAAGTTGACTGTGAAATTACATTTTATCTCTCCAAGGAGCCAAACTTTCTCCCCCCCCTCCCTGCCTTTTGTCTCGGCTGTGCTGCTCTGTGTCCTAGAAACTAATGGAGTGAGAAATAAAGTTAAAGTAAATGGCTAGATTGATGGTGTTCAGTTGTGAACGAAGGGGGGAGGAGAATAAAGAGGCATAAAAAGGACAGTTGTTTAAAGGATGCCCTTGACAGACAGTGTGAGTGTCTCTGGAGATACACACGTGGACAAAATTGTTGGTACCCTTCGGATAATGAAAGAAAAACTCACAATGGTCACAGAAATAACTTGAATCTGACAAAAGTAATAATAAATAAAAATTGTATGAAATTTAACCAATGAAAGTCAGACATTGCTTTTCAACCATGCTTCAACAGAATTATTTAAAAAAATAAACTCATGAAACAGGCCTGGACAAAAATGATGGTACCCCTAGAAAAGACTGAAAATAATGTGACCAAAGGGACATGTTAATCCAAGGTGTGTCCACTAATTAGCCTCACAGGTGTCTACAATCTTGTAATCAGTCAGTGGGCCTATATATAGGGCTACAGGTAGTCACTGTGCTGTTTGGTGACATGGTGTGTACCACACTCAACATGGACCAGAGGAAGCAAAGGAAAGAGTTGTCTCAGGAGATTAGAAAGAAAATTATAGACAAGCATGTTAAAGGTAAAGGCTATAAGACCATCTCCAAGCAGCTTCATGTTCCTGTGATTACAGTTGCACATATTATTCAGAAATTTAAGATCCATGGGACTGTAGCCAACCTCCCTGGACGTGGCCACAGGAGGAAAATTGATGACAAATCAAAGAGACAGATAATACGAATGGTAACAAAAGAGCCCAGAAAAACTTCTAAGGAGATTAAAGGTGAACTTCAAGCTCAAGGAACATCAGTGTCAGATCTCACCATCCGTCGTTGTTTGAGCCAAAGTGGACTTTATGGGAGACGACCAAGGAGGACACCATTGTTGAAAATAAATCATAAAAAAGCCAGACTGGAATTTGCCAAACTACATGTTGACAAGCCACAAAGCTTCTGGGAGAATGTCCTATGGACAGATGAGACAAAAATGGAGCTTTTTGCCAAGGCACGTCAGATCTATGTTCACAGACGCAAAAACGAAGCATATCAAGAAAAGAACACTGTCCCTACTGTGAAACATGGAGGAGGCTCTGTTGTGTTCTGGGGCTGCTTTGCTGCATCTGGCACAGGGTGTCTTGAATCTCTGCAGGGTGCAATGAAATCTCAAGACTATCAAGGGATTCTAGAGAGAAATGTGCTGGCCAGTGTCAGAAAGCTTGGTCTCAGTCGCAGGTCATGGGTCTTGCAACAGGACAATGACCCAAAACACACAGCTAAAAACACCCAAGAATGGCTAAGAGGAAAACATTGGACTATTCTAAAGTGGCCTTCTATGAGCCCTGACCTAAATCCTATTGAGCATCTTTGGAAAGAGCTGAAACATGCCGTCTGGAAAAGGCACCCTTCAAACCTGAGACAACTGGAGCAGTTTGCTCATGAGGAGTGGGCCAAGATACCTGCTGAGAGGTGCAGAAGTCTCATTGACAGTTACAGGAATCGTTTGATTGCAGTGATTGCCTCAAAAGGTTGTGCAACAAAATATTAAGTTAAGGGTACCATCATTTTTGTCCAGGCCTGTTTCATGATTTTATTTTTTTAAATAATTCTGTTGAAGCATGGTTGAAAAGCAATGTCTGACTTTAATTGGTTAAATTTCATAGAATTTTTATTTATTATAACTTCTGTCAGATTCAAGTTATTTCTGTGACCATTGTGAGTTCTTCTTTCATTAACCGAAGGGTACCAACAATTTTCTCCATGTGTGTATTTGAGACAACAGGAGACCCATACCTCTGTGCACGTAGGAGGACATGGAAAAGAGCGACACTTTCATGCCATCACAATGGCGATACGCAATGTGGTATGGGTTGCTATGGAAACAAATATAGCATATTCGACAACTGCTGCTGGCAACTAGGGCTTGTCTTGAGGCAACTTTGTCCTCTAATGATGCTCAGCAGTGACCACAGAGCGGTTTGGGTTAAAAGCCCAGCAGCTTTTAATAATGAACTTTTTAAAAGTATACAATGTCGTAAAGTGAAAGTAATTACTTTTTGATAGCAGTCAGTCAGGCATTTCCCATTGGACTAAGACGACAAACTGCTCACACAGCGAGCAGTTACAGCACTGGAATCAGATTTATGGTCACAGCAGGTGTCATGAAATGAATGATACAAATCTCCTCAGTGGAGGCTTAAGAGAACGAGTCCACTTTTCATGTGTTAAATGAAGCTAATTTGAAAACGGCTGTTCAGATGAATGTAATGTGTAATTACTTAGTATAATTGTAAGTATAATTGTAACAAAGGCGGCGTTTGATACTGTGAAACATCTGTGATCAAATGACAGCAAAACCGGATCGCCATGTTGGAGCGTGTTGTAGACAAATGTGGCAGCAAGTATTCTGATCACTGACAATTTCCACATGGGCGAAGTGTGTACTTAGACCCGTCTTCAATTGTATTAAATCAAATTGCAGTTTTGTCACATTTCCAGCCGAGCACATGTTGATAATGGATTCACAGCCAAGTTCAATATTGTACTGCTCTGTCGTCTGACACGTCTTAGAGCCAATACTTCACAAAAAAGCAGCAGAAGACCTGATTACAATTGATTAGAAACTGTCTGCTGTGGGAATTCATGCCTCATCTAAAAATAATTCTGTAATCCAGACAATCCTTTATTTATTTTATATTTTGAAAATGGTGAGTGCATGTGTGTGTGGCAGTGGTGTATTTCATTTCTTGTCCCTCATTTGGAGGAAATTGCCTTAATAATGAAGCTAATCCATTTTTTACACATCATAGTGGCAGGAAAAGTCAGAGTGATGGAAGAGTGGCGGGCACGGTATTTTCACACCCTTATTCATTCTGATAAGGTCTGAGATATAAAAGCGTTTTGTCTTCATCTGTAAAAAGACTGAAACAAGTGCTGGATTGTATCACTGATAAACTCTGATATGTTGTATTTATATAATATATAAAAAAGTGACAGCAAAGAACGTAGCATTCCAAAGCCACTTAAACTAATTGAAATACCGTCAAAATTTCTGATTGAAAACAGTTTCAATAGATTCCTAACGTCACTGTGTCAATTTATATATTAATCAAAATGCCTAAAAAATTCTTACAAACACTGCTTGTGTCTTTCTCTCAAACTAACTCCTTGAAATGAAATTACATGCAATTTAAGTGTTTGAGTCTTTCAATGGTATAAAGAATAAACATTGGCACAGAACATAAATACATTTTATTTTAAGTTGGTCCAGTATTTCTTGTGATCACTGTCCCACTGAGGAAGCTTACAAAAAAGTCAGATTCATTCCACTAACGGCATCCTTAAAGGCAGATATAGCAGAAATAATATCATAAAGGAGAAAAAAAGTTATTTATTTTTGATATGTAAATATGACAGAAAAGCTCTTCCTGAACTTTCCTTGGCAGCTGCGTCTTCTTGGAACCAGCATATTGTTTTCTAGCTCCATTAGCTGCCACTACATGAGCCAGTCTAGCACGAGTGGTATCATCAGCTGAGAAGTTGTCGCTCGTCCTCAGCAGTGATCTCCTCCTCTGGCTCCTAATAAGTAATGTTACTCCACTGTTATCAGCCTGCTGCTACACATCTGTGCACGGTACTCTCTGCTTCGCTCCTTAATTTGGATGCTTTTATCTGTTTTTCTTCTTCAAGATTTTGTGTGGCTCTGAAAACATTATTTTTGAATAATTAATCAGTTAAATAATTAAGCATCAGCCTCCGTTTTTTTTCTTTTTCTTTCTAAAAACAGCAACCTTTGGGGCTGGAAAATGAACCCAGTCTGAAAGTTCCAAAAACTGCAGTTCCTTTACTGGCCACTTTAGGCTGGCTCCAAAACAGGGGTAATTCCCATAACACTCATGTTAAAATGCCAACTTTAAAGCAAAAACAAACATGTTTACAGCCAATTTTGTTCTCTTTCGCTGATTTCAACGTTCATGACAACTGTACAGGAAGTTGTTTTTTTGTGTAAGTCACCTGTTAACATTTTAGTGAGGCTTAAATTTTTTTCTGACTTCCAGTCAGACCCACCCATTGCTGAATACAGCACCATCGTCTCATCCAAATATGGTAATTCCTGGCTCCAAAAAAAAAAGATGGCCACAGCCAACAGATGATGTGATGGTATCTATGTCAATTATTTTTCCCATATATGTTCTCTGACCTCTCCCTCTTCACCGTCTGGCTTTTTTGATCTTTTATTGTCAATTTCATTTGTATTTTACATTCAACTCTGTCTGTCTTGATTTCATTTGATCTATTCCACTTGACCTCTGAAATTATATGGACGCTGCCAAACTCCGGTGAACAAAATCACCTTTTGCATGGATAAGGCTGCACAGACTGAAATCTTTCATGTAAAATAACCAAAATTGCTCCAACTCTGGGAGACAATTTATGACCCAGTAAGACAATTGCTAAAAAAAACAAACAAACAAAAAAACAACAACAATTTCAATGCCTTAAAAACTGGCTACTGTACAACCTAGCCTGCATCCAGTAAGTAAAGTAAAAACAGTAAAGTGTATCTGGCATGGTGTTAAAATGTATTATTTGCCTCAAAAAGGCAAAGATAGGCAAAAGGTACTTTGTGTTTTTTAGGGCATCGGCTCCAGCTGAAGGATGTGTTCTCTGGAATTTTAAAGGGTGGGGCATTTTATTATAACACTTAGTCCTGACATTTATGGGAAATCGATACATCCCGCTTTTTCGGCTTGAGTCTGGGTTATTTTGATGAGGACTTCTGCACACGTGTTTTAAATGTCATCGTGTGGTCTATTCACAGCAGTAGGTAAGTGATGATGTGAGGAAAGTGGGATTTTCAGTTAAAACTGAGAGAGAGAGAAGAAAAAAAAAATCCAAAAGGCTGGCTTTACCTGCAGGCCATTGCCTTTTGTGTGTGTGTGTGTGTGTGTGTGTGTGTGTGTGTGTGTGTGTGTGTGTGTGTGTGTGTAAGGAGAGTTCATCCAAGTGTGTTAATCCATTCTTCCTGCTTGCTGTTGCTGGCCCTCCTTCATGCTTCTCACCTCACATCATCACCATTCTCCTCCCTCTCCACCCCCTGGTTACCCGACCCTGCACCCACAGCACATCCAGTCCCTTGGTCCGTCTTCAAAGGGCTGCATGATTTTACGAGCAATCAGGACACACACGTACCTGTACATACGTTCCACCTGCCCAAAGCCACACGCTCTCACTGGGAGACACACTGCCTTTTGAATCTGACCACATTTTGCTCGATGTAACCTTTAGAGGGCAGTAGAGTTTCACTCAGTGTGGATTGTTAGATACTGAGTATACAGTTTGAAGATGCTTCCCTGATGTGGCCAAACACCTTCATCCCCTTGCTTTTCTAAATTACCATACCTCTCTCTCTCTCTTCTCCCATACCTTCTTCTCCCTTACTCCCTCTTTCTCCTTCTTCTGTTACTCCCCTCAGCTCAGCTCACCCGCCCGCTCTGTGCCAGTTGAGATGGAGAATGGAAGTTGGAGATTGACAGATCTGATATATCTGGTTATAGGCTTTAATTAAAACTAATTTGGCTTGCTGATGGCATCCCCCCCCCCTCGCCCTCATCCGTTGCAATTAGTCAGTGTTAGTTGACCTGACGTCTTGCATCAGATTGGGTTATCGAATGAATAGAGGCAACGAGGCAAAGGTAGCGGTGGTATCACCCTTGGGTGACAGCCACTCCAGGCTGCCAGGAAAGACTGAAATGAGTGTGTGAAAACTGTCTCTTCCCTTCTCTGTCTCTCTCGCACATCATACATACATACGCCCACTTATACTGTGTCCATCCAGTTGGCCACTTCTTAGGACCAAGCAGACAGTCCCAAAAAACTGAATAGAAGTTAAACACATTCCATAAAGAGCGCTGGTATGCACACATGCGTGCAACACACACTAACACAGTCAGCTCTGTTACTGAGTTCATTGATCTGTTAAACACTCTGAGGCCCAGAGGTGATGATCGTTTGCAAATTACCTGTAATTTGTCTGTCCCACCTTGCATTTTTTGGAAACACTTTTGAGTGCGTATACGCAGGGTTTTTCAGTGCAGAAAAACTTGCTAAAAACAGGTGGTAGACTCCTTCTCCATCACCATTATACCACTCTGCCTTTTTTAAAATGTTTTATTTCTTATTGAAATGTCATGCTCGATGTCACAAATCTGCCATGAAACAGGGTTAGTAAACCGCAGAAAGCAGCACAGAGGCAAGTGAAAATGTTATGGTGGAAACTTCTTTTTAAAAATATCTATTAGTTTTCAGTCTCTCATTCAAACCTGAGGGCCAATTCTCCACAGTTTTTATGTCCCCGAGGGTCAGTTTTGGTCTGTGGGATGTAAATGTCATCATTTACACATGTCCATGAGGGTCTGCACATCCCAATTTTTGCGATTGTGTGGACTGCATTCAAATCAAGTGCGCATGCCTCAGTCTCTTGTTCAACACTCGAGTCCATTTCAAAACACTGCTGTCAAGCCAGCCAGAGGTGCTGAAACTCTGTAAAGTTTTAAGCTGAATATATGACAGACTTTCACCCTCGATCCACAGCTTCTTAGTTTCTTAGTTTCATTTTCATCAGATGTCAGCAGTAGGAGGAGTTCACCATCCAGCCATCCTGTTTTACTGCCGGGGGCTGACGTGGACCATCAGTTGTACCACAGATAGAACTGCATGTGCATTTGTCCGCAGCTGTCCGATGACTTTGGGGTGACCTTAATTTGGAGTGATATTTGAGCGCTGCTCAGATGGAGACAGACTTAATCATTGCATCATGCTACAAAAGGAGTGAAAATTAGCATGTCCACATAGGTGTTTCCATCTCTGCCGATTGAAGCTGACTGGTGCTAGAGCAAATTTAGGGACTAATATGGTCATTTGTCTGGGAATTAATGCTGATTGTTACCTTTTCCACTAAAGACAAAAGCCAGATGTTAGCAGGTGTTAGGGGCTTTACTGTGTATGAGTCAAATTTCCCAAACTTTTGACAGTCCAGAAACAAACCAGATGTTAAAAGATTTAGCAAACCAGATGTTCTGACACACCACTTCATCCTTCAGAAAAGTTTAAGTGACGGAGCTAAAAACTTTCTTTCTCTGAATATAAAAACTCTTTGTAGAGGCAAAGATATACACACCATGATATCTGCAATTTACACAATGACGCTGTTTATTCATTGGTCAGTTTTCTTTTGTGCAAAAATGTTTTCAAACTTCTTTTTCATTGAAATCATTACTTTCATACATGAATAACATTCCAGATTATGATCCATCTACTTCATGTAGAGTCCTATTTAAGACAACAGCCGTACAGGCTTCATTGAGCACAATGGTGCTTTAAGCTAAAACATGCTAGCGCGCTGACACTGCAAATGCTAACATGCAGATATTTGGCAGATATAATATTTAATATGTTCATTATCTTATTCTAGTGATTAGCATGCTAAAATCAGGTAATAAGCACCACAGTTCAGCTAAGGCTGATGGGAATGTTTTGCATGTTTTAAGTGTTGAACAAGCTAAAACTCTGACTGGATAATGGCACTCGATGAGTTGTCAAAGGTAAAGTTTACACCATTAATAAATTCCTCAGTCTGTGTTGTTTTGGCGTTTGAGTTCTCCTTGTAGAGCCGAGTCAGTCACATGTATCAGGATGCATGCAAAAATACATCCATGTCCAAAACCCGTTAGATTGTGGAGGTGGGTGCTTCCAAAAGACTGTAAAATACATCCTTGTCCATGCATTCATATTTTGGGATGACATTTTTGCTTTTGTAAATGTAGTTTGCAATGCTAGCGAAAAGTACAAGGAAGTACTGTTTTTGACATATCGGCATATAGAGCATGCCTCCTTGGCTACCCAGAGCTGAAATCCAACCTATAGCTCTTCCTTGCCTCCAACTACATATCTGTCACGTCAAATGACAGTGTGGATGCAGGAAGAACAACATTTTGCAACTGCAAACTCACATGACAATGACAATACATCCAATAGCTGAAAAGACATTTCATTGAAAACCTGACTGACTGACCTACAGGCTTACACTGCCACAAGGAATAATCAAAATGTTGCAGCAGAGACAGAGACAGCCCTGTATTAGTCCCAAAACATTGAATCCTACACTTCTCCATGTTGCAACCAAGAGACCTTCCCTGCCTGGTTAATGCCCACATCTTTCAAACTCTATGCCTAAAGTTTGTAACACAGGCTGTGTTATGTATACGCAGATATCAAGCCCAAGGTCAGATAAGCCTGATGACGTCAGCATGGTTATTATCTCAGATTTGACAAAGCTCCTCCGCAGCCACAGAAGACATTATACAACTGAGGCTCTTGAGAGCTAAAAAAAAAAAAGATCAGAATCTGCTTTCTCTTATTCAAGTTTGTAATATAATATTTAAGGGTAATTGATAAAGTCATGCTACTAATTAATATTTCATTAAAAGCTCGAGGATTTAATTAACGTCCAAACTTAATAGCACAAGAGCATTTTTAATGAATTTCAGCTCACCTCTTCAAACGATTACTTTATCTGATGCAATACACAAACCATGCAATGAGACACAGACTTTTCTTCTTATTTTTCCTCTCTTCCACAGACAAACTGAGTAATGAGCCAATGGCTTTTCCTGTCAACGGGGTTTGTCTTTTACAGTCACTGCATGCATCCCAGCGACCCATTAAGGCTGCAGACCTCCTCCGCACTTTCAGTCTTGCTCATGCATCCGCAGAGTCATCATCAAAAATCGGTTTACTCTATTTCTCACCCTCAGATCAGCTCACTCCGCACTCTCTCTGTCTCCTCTCTGCCTTGACTGTGTGTCTACCTCCCTTCATCCAGAGCTGCATATTGAAAGGATACGTGGTCTCACTTCATGAAGCTGTGAGTCTCATTTAAATAGATGCAGCAGCTGGGCTGACACACAAGCCTCGCCTCGTGAATCCATGCTCCACTTGCAACAGGAGAGAGTGGAGAGCGGAAGCCGACAATGGTGTGACAAATTGCGTTTTCCCATTTTCATTCCGCTGATTTATTCCTTCACTCTGCTGCACTGCCACCCATCAACACCCCACTATCCACATCTGCACCCCTCAGCCACTCCCCCATCCTGTTCCCCATCTTGCTCCATCCTTTGGAGCGGAAGGCCTATAGCAGTGGTAATGAGGGAGGTTAATTGGCTTTACTGTGTCTTTAGAAGGCTGTAAAGTGACGGTGGCAGTGCTAGAATAGATGTGAGGGGAGGGGGTAGCAATTTTCTCAATTTTCTCTGGATGCCCACCTGCTTACCCTCTGCTGTTTTCACATAATCTCAAATCTTTCCCACTGAGAGTCCTTTTTATCTTTGCAGCGTGCAGATAAAAGAGAGAGTTTTCGAGCAGCAACTTTAATACAGACACCGACACCTTTCACACTATTCAATTACTCGGGGGTCACACACTGATACTGCATGCCATCAGAGAGCCGAATTGATTTGCATTCTCAGAGTATGATGGCATGAGATGGTCAACAAAAGAAAAAAAACGAGGAAATACTTGCTGTGATGGATTACCTGTCTTGTGCAATTTTCAAAGCTCTGCAAGTTGGTGTGGTTCTTGGTGAAATGACTGAAAATTATAGTGTGTTTACACGCATACTAACATTCTAGCACTGGATCATATTGGGGTTTTGATGATGTGTGCGTGGAACGAAAGAAACCTGGTTATTCACACACTTGCACACAGTGATCAGAAACATTTTAAGGGTAGTGTGTGGAGTGTTTGACCTCTTGTAGTGTCATGGTCATATGTTTTGAAGGAAAAAAAAGGCATATTAGCTACTTAAGAAAATGGTGCAAAATTAATCTGTGATGTAAATCAATTGAAAAATGTGTCTGTGAAAGGCACCTTGTTGAGAGCTTTTTTTTGGCTCATATTAGCTTTAAGTATTCTATATAATTTATCCTCCTTTTTGCACAGTACATGGCTGTGCAGTTACTCAGTGACACGTTTAATCTGTGCAGGGATGTATTTGATCTTTTTCACTCATAAAAATTACAACTGCAGCCATTTTATAATAACAGTCAATGCAGTATTTATGTGTTATTCCCCTCTGAAGAGAGGGGTTGTGGGGTCAAAGCCATCCATTATTCCTCATCTGTCTCTTTCTGTCTATTTACCTTTACTTTCATCAGCACAAACGCCCCCTTCCTCTCTATTTCCACTCCATCTCAGCCACTCCCTTCTCTCTCCATTCTAGTCCCTTCATCCATCTCGATGCTGCGGTCAGTTAGGCCACCCCAGGTGACCGATGAGCAGGGCCATTGATCACTGTAAAGCCAGCCTTTTTACACTTAATGAAATCCCTGTTCGCTAGCTCCGTACATGCAAAGTGTCTGGAGGAGCTCCACGAACACACACACACACACACACACACACACACATACACACACACAGATTTTAAACAGTTCTTGTTTCTTTAAACCAATTTTTAGGAAATTTTCCTAGCTTCACAATTTTTTTTTTGTGTGGCTAATTTACGGGTCATTTATTTCATTGCTCATTGCCTTCTTCCCATGTTTTTGAAAAGAAATCAAGCAAATTTTCCCAGGTTTCAAAAGGTATACAAATGAGGCATTATCTAGTTAAATATGTACTGACTTGCACAGATTTCCAGAACTAAAATCTAAAATTTGAACACTGGATGAAGGCAGGATCAAAACTCTCACTTTGTTAGAGTCTGTTATGTTTTAGTTCACAATGAGGACCCAAGAGCAGAACAGCAGGCAGGCTGGTGATTAGAACAAAGAGAAAGCTTAAATACTAGTAAAATTCTCCAAAAAAAAAACAAACAAACTCAAAGCACAAGAGAAAAAAGAATCCAAACTAAACTTAAAACCAACCAGAATGAAACCGTGAACACAGGAATGAACTATAGGAAGAAATCCAAAACAGAATACAAGAAACTGAGCAGGGACCAACACAGTGGCAAGGTTAAACACGCTGATGAACACAGAGGGACTGACAAAGGACAAAGGGAAAGGCAGAGCTATATATACACAGAAAACTAATCACAAACACAAGACACAGCTGGAGAAGGTGGGCATATGCAAAAGGAGGGAAACACGGGGAGTAGCTGACAACAAGGGTGCGGTAGGACGGAGCAGACAAGACGGATGAGAACCGGTGTGCAGGGAAGACTCAGTGATGAGAGAAGGACAAACGAGACTGATGTAAGACAGATGTGACAGAAGACAGGCGGGAAACAGACTAAGGGAAGAAGTAACATAGGCATGACACATGAGGAGCTTGACTTTCAGAGTAAAACAGGATATAAACTAAATGGATGAATGCATGAAACAAGAAAAAACATAAAACTCTAAACAAAATCCCAGAATCATGACAGAGTCAAAGGGGTTTACAGAGGGAATTTTGGATAGCTCTTTTTATCACTGCATTAAAACAAAAATACTGTCTCTCAGCCATGACAAATTCATCCTCACCATGTTTTTAGGAAGGAAATGTTCTATGAATCAGGCTATGCATAATGCATATGAAATAACCCCTCTGTAAAAAGCTTTAGAATATAGATAGTGATAAAACTGGAAAGTTTAATGTATGTAAGTGCTACTGAAGTTGAAAGTTTTGGCTCAGAGTATGAGAATAAAAGGCCTTCAAAGATATGCATTGTAAAATCCAATACATTTTTTGAAGAAAAATAAGACACTAGGGGAAAAAATTTAAAAGATATCACAATGAAACTTTCTCAGTTAATTACTTACTTTTAGACTTTTTTTTTGTAATACAAGCTTTCTGAAACTTTAAATTTGCAAATGAGGCATTATCTAATAAAATATGCACTTTTTTGCAAACATTTCAGGAACTGAAATATAAGCTAAATTAGTAATCAAAATTTATATTTTGGGCATTTTCTTTCCACCAGTCTGAAAGAAGATACATTTTGGAAGCAGAATAGTCAAAAATCTCAAAATAGACAAGGGCATAAAACATTTTTTGTCTTGCCTTTAATCCCAACTACAAACTTACTCTAACGTGTGTAGGAAGAGAATATTGCAACACACATTGCTATGAAAAACCCATTTCTAAAATTAAAAAAATAAAGCCCTGCTCAAGAGGGAATGAGCAAGAGTGGTTTCACTACATAACCACTCCACCTGTGCCTCTGTCCACATGCATGTTAATTGACAGCATAGAAACACATCTAAATTTTAAATTTAAGGAAAATGTCAGCACTAATTATGTGGACATCAAGTTTGTGCTGGGGGAGGATTTTGGAGGCGAGAACAGAAGGCCTTCATCCAGCAGCTGTCCCCCTGCTGAGTGCTAATATGCAACTCATGAAGGGAAAAGCAGTGGCACCTTAATGCTCCTCCAGACATGTTTGGGCAGGAAAAGGAGGAATTCAAGCCTCGTTTTTGATGAAACTACATAGCAGAAATAAACACAGCACACCAGAAAAAGAAAAAAAAAAACGGACTGAGTGCCATGTGTAAAAAGCGCGCTAGGAATATGGCCCGGATGTACACACTAGGGGGCGCTAGCAAATACATACACATTTTACTATACCAGCATTTACTATAAACAGCAGTCAAATTGCATCTAACAAAGTTTGAGGTACAGTATCTGCAGCAGTGAAGCAGAATCACAAAATTCTTACAGAGGCACAAACCGAACCACTCTGTAATACTCTAAATAAAACCACAAAAACACAATAAACACAGCAGCGACAGCACCATGAAAGCAGCAATAATGCAACAGCAGCAAAATAATAAGTAAAACAATTCCTACCTTTAGAAGGTTTTCTTCCTCGTGTATCTGGCGGAGAAATCCTCAATGAGTCAAACCCATTTTGCGCAGAATATCACTTTCAATGGACAACAGAGACACGGCGATTCAGTCTGTTTTGGCCCATTGTCGATATCAGACTGTTTTTAATAAATTCCAGTTTGGGGGGGAAAAAAACGCTCCCCGCTGGCACTGGTAACAGGCAAAGTCATAAACAGTCGCAGTGCATGTTAATCCGGTATGTCCTCATATCTTCAGGATGGGGGCTGCAGCAACAGGTGCAGCCGCCATAGAGGCATTCTTGTCTGGCGCATCATCATGGCTAATTGGCATAATGTTGCCGGAACAAGATGCTGGTGTTTCGGGTGGTTGAAGTGTCCTCTGTCCCACACTCGTCACCTGAGTGAGACGGTGAGGCGTGGTCGCAGTCAGCTTCACTGGTGTTTTTGTTGTGGCTGGAGCTAGCTGCGGCGTTAGCTTCCGCTACGGCAGTTTCCACCATGGCGACGTTAGCTAGCGGGCAGTCCCGCTGAGGGTCTTCATGTCGGTCTTGACTAGATAAAAACTCGACAGCCTTAAAATATCCTGTCAATTTAGGAATTTTCTTCAACAGGTCTTTGCCACACTGTTCTTTCAGCTGTTGTTCTTTTCGTTTTTGTGCTCCACTGTAGTATTTTCTTTCCAGCATTTTGCTGCTAAGCCGCTGTGCAGTGACGAATGAAAACAAGTCTGACCTTTGAACCTGGTCACGTGACGCAGCCAGCAGCTGGTTGGGTAGATGTGGCCCATTTACCCAGTCAGGTGCTTGTGTTTTTTTCTTTAATGTTTCTTATGGACCAATTGGTGATTCTCTCTGAAGTAAATTTAAATAATTAAAAATAGTCTGGCCGATCCCAGGCTTTTGCACATGTGGGGCCCCTAGGCTGCAGCCTAGGCCAGCCTGTGCATTAATCCAAGCCAGCATGTGCCACTATTCATCGGTAAGTGGTGGCAAACAATAAGTCATAGTGCTAAATGTGTGAAAAGGTACCTGTACCCCATACAATAGGGTAAGTGGCCCATTACATGCACTTAAGACCTATGCTGTAAACCTGCATCCAAGATGGCAAAAACTGACAAATCTGTTCATGCGGTGCACTTACAACTCACATTAAAAGCTACCTCACCTGGAAGAGACTTTGCCAACAAAGACTGGAGTGGTATCCTGTCAGCATGCTCTGCAGGAGGGTGTGTGAGCTTGCCTCAGTGGGGAGTCTTGAGTCATCTAGTGGCAGATGGAACTGGAGGGTTGGTGGGTACCTGTGAGTGACGCAGTATTTGAAGAGGCAAGAAAGTGAAGCGGGAGCTGAAGGAAGTCAGTGGATTGATCGGATGAAGTAAAGCAAAAGAGGAGAACCTGGAGTGGACTGAATGTATCCTTGGCACAAGCTCCTTGCTGAACTCCAGTAAACTTTGAAAACTATTTTGCTTTCATTTATTCCTTGACCTTCTTTACTCCTTTAGTAGACATGTTGCATAACAGCAATAAAACATCTTAAACCGAGCTGTGCAGGGAGAGCCACAGCTTTGTCCTTTGGATGTGGATGTTGCCAGTGAATGTGACCCGTTGCTAAAGACAGAAAGAAACTAACAGATGCCAGGGTGAGGGAATCATGCTTTTTATTATGGTAGATTAGTGAATACTGTTTACACAGATGGCATATTTAGTTTGGAGCAGAGGGACGAGAGTAGCATTGCAGTTTAACATCAGTGCTAAATGGTGCCTAAACAGAGCAATGTTTGCAATTTGTTTTCATAGATACCACAGCAGAACAATGATGGCGACTACAGCTGAGATGCATATGAGACCTGCTGTCAGGGTGTCAATCCTGTCAAAGCCAAGAAGATTTCTCAAAAAAAAAAAAAAAATCAAACAAAAACAATGGCACGACTGCTGCTTTTTCTCTTAAGTAAAAGCACCATAGAGATATGTAATGTTCGGATTGTTACTAAATAATGGTGGAGTCAAGGTTCAGATGGTCATGGCAAACCTGGAAAAGTCATGGAACATTTTCCAGGCCTCACAAAGTCATGGAATTAGTCTAATTAAAGTTTTAAAAAATTCATGGCCGTTTGTTGTGTATAATGATTTTTAAAATAATTTTTCATAGAATACTTTCCACATAATACAGTTCAATGGGAAATTAATTATCTGGAGCTGTCAACGTAATGTAACTCTAATATGTGTCATTATGTGTCAGTTACGTTTCTACAGCTAGCTGAAATGTTTGAATAAGAGTGTGTTTGTAAAACGCTAGACAACTGGGGTACAAAAAAAAAGTCTTCATCATAAATTCTTGAAAAGTTATGGAAAATTTCGAAAGTGTTGTCCATGTAAATGTGTGAGAACCTTGTGGAGTGTTATACACAGCTCCTCCAGGATGTTGTAATCACAACAGTAAACCTAAATTCAGCCAATCCCCTTGAATTTTGGCGATCTTGCAATTTTGTCCAATCAACGCAAATTTACTACAAATTTAAATATTTAAAACAAATGAAATCTGATTTCATTTTAGAACTGCAAGCAGAGTATTGCCTTTCTAAGCACCTCCTTAACCTGCACTCTTTCTCTCTGCTCATGAAAATAGACACAATTACATTGCAACTATTTTTGTGCAAATTTTACTTGCCCCCACAATTTCAATGCAAATAAGTCCTTTAAAACATCAGAAATGCTGCTATGAAATCAGGCATTTCAGGCCACAACAATCCCCAAAAATGCCTGCAAAATCCTGGAGGTACCAAATACAAAAAGAACCGTTAAAAGTCCAGTGTGTAGGATTTAGGGATGTCTGTTGACACAAATGGTATATAATACTCATATCTACATTTTATTTCATTATAATGACCTGAAAATAAGAATTCTTTATTTTTTGTTCCCTTAGAAAGAGCTGTTTATCTACATATGAAGCAGGACCTCCACCATGTTGTTCTTCAGTAGCCCAGAACAAACAAATCAAGCACTGACTCTAAATAGGGCCATTCGCATTGTTTTTTTGTTTTTTTGCTTGTGCCACCAAAGTTCTCCTACAACCTTGGCACACTGGTAAATTTTCACTTCAGCAACCTCAAGGCTTGATGCCACATATCCTACACACTGGACCTTTAAAAGCTCTTTGGTAAATATGAATTTTAATCCATTTATTCTGCTTCACAGCAGCATCTCAATGCACATATTAACTGACAGCAATCCAGCTCCTTCTCCAGGAAGTCTGTCACATACTTTTCTGACTTTATCATGAACAGACAGTACCTTCAGGTGGCCTGATAGTCCACTGCTGTCAGCGAAGTGCCAAATTATTCATGATTCTGCTGCCACACACACACTTGATGCTATGAAAATCATAGTGCTCCATTTTTTCCCAAAAAAAGACAAACAAAAAAAGGTTTATTGTACATAACATCTCAACCATAATAGCAGGACACAACTGTGGTTTGGAATTTATGTCTTTTTCCTTTGATGTGTCATAAAACATCTGAGACCCCCTCCAAAGGTGGTTTGAAATAACGGATTAAGACCTGTTGTCAAGACATCCTGGGGGGCTTTTACATCTGAATTTTAAAAAAGTTAAACCTTATCACAATGCATTACACACACACACACACACCCACACACACACACACACACACACACACACACACACACACACACACACACACACGCGCATTAGAGTGTTTGAGCAGCCTTGTAATGGAAGACCAAAGGATCATTAATGGATCTATCAAGCCTCTCGCTGTCCTCCTTCCAACCACGGAGACATCACAAACAACCTTGTTGCTACTCTGCCATGGACAGCTTAACCAATCTATGGCAAAACAGAGGAATAAACAAGTCTGCAGAGGAGAGAAGAGAGGAGATGGAAACAGGGAAAGGAGGAGAGGAACAACATGAAACAAAAAAATATATATAGCACAAATTCTTGCGAAATTGGTGACATGACCAGAGAAATGCATTTGCTCTTGCTCAAGAGATAGAAAACCCTCAACTACCAGAATACACTGTGCTGCACCGGACCAATAAATGCTCCTGCTGGTGGGTGACCTAATGTAAGCTTGTCCGTTTTGACACAGGAATCAAGCAACAAATGATCTCGAATTACAGTTAAATAGTAAGCTAAAATATGTTTCCGAAAACATTTTAAGTGAGAAATAGGCAACACAGTGACAGAATTGACGATCTCTGTTCATTTCTGTCTAAAATAAGTGACCGCCAGGGTTGCTCAAAGGCGACTTAATACTTCTTAAATTGAACTCAATAGCCAGTGATGTAATAACTCAAACAGACACTAGGAAATGAGCCTAGCTGTGATCAGTAAATGTGGGTCCTCTATGCAGTGCACAAATGTTTTAAATCACTTTCTGTTGGTGTCCTCGTCTTTCTTGCCATCTAGACCTTTCATTCCAGCCTGTTCTCATTCTGAAATTGTCAAATACTGCCACTTTTGCAATGCTTTTGACATAAGATCCTGATGCCAAATGCAACCTTGGGCGACATCATACCCCCCTGGACTGTATTAGCCACACAGAACCAGTTGTGGTGTTATTATACACTGGTGGATGGCTGGATGGCACCTGCCGTGGCTGCAGGACAGGCGGCAGGATGGTGTCAGGTTAAAATGCTGCTGGTAATGACGTAACATGAGGAGCGTGAGGGTGCCTATTAGGCGGGCGGGCGGGGCTATGGATGGGTCCAACAAACCTCAGACTTTCATATGGGAGTCTGTGGCTCGCTTCCCGTCTTAATATGATGTCACCTCACAAAAACTCACCATGTGCCTTCTTCCCCTAATCCTAACCTTCTCTGCCAGCTCGTGCGTTGTTGAGATCCCGGCACTGGTTGCCATGTGCTTCAGTTGTCTAACATAACCATGTGCAGCGTCATCCCACCATGTGCTGGTATTGACATCACGGTAGCAGCATCCCGAACGTCAATAGCAGATGCAGAAATGTACCTAAAACATAATTTGTAGATGTTGAAGTTCACTGCAAAGCAGCAACATGTGATGACTTGGGATGAGAATGTATTGTATTTCTATTGTATTCTTGCCTCTCCAACTTCCACCTACTTTAGACTGAACAACTTCCCCCTACACCTCTGCCTGTCTCCTGTCTTTATCTCCTCTCCTCATGCCCAGAGTGCGTTGATGGCTTTGTATCTGATTGAGATTCCACCTCTATAAGATGTAGATTACACTGACATTAGATAAATATTGCTTACAAAACTCAGAGGACACATTCCTCTTTTAATATTTGTGTGCTAGTCATCAAGAATCACAGGTTATCTGCAGTACTATCTCTGTGATCGCTGTGTCTTTTTCACTTTCACATCAAACTTGCTCATGGTGTACTGACGACAGTTCTGCAAATATCAGCTATATTACACTCAGGAATGATGTTTGCATGTTAAGTCAGGTACATTTTTGTCAGTGGCAAAAGTGCACCACCATATCTTCCTTTTAAGTTCCATTATACTTGCACTAATATCCATTTTTAATAATTGTTTGATTACCTTTTTAAAGTACACCAACATAATAGTAATGTCAAATGCAACGAGAACAAATTAACATTTCCTGTAGCGCTGTGCCCATGGTTCACACAGCTGCTCATACTGCAGCTGCAGGTCACAGACACTGGGAGGATGTAGCTGAAAGACAGGAAGTGTGATGTTAATAGGTAAATAGTACAATTAACCTTTGGCATAATGCAGGTCAGTTGACAGCACAGAGGTTAAACAAAGACAATGATACACGAAAAGAGGGGGAAATAAGAGGGCTTCAATGAATTTA
The DNA here is from genome assembly GCF_026936395.1 of Plectropomus leopardus. Classification (NCBI taxonomy): domain Eukaryota; kingdom Metazoa; phylum Chordata; class Actinopteri; order Perciformes; family Serranidae; genus Plectropomus; species Plectropomus leopardus. Next base: position 18,006,247 of record NC_142182.1, read on the forward strand.
ACCCCTTTTTTTTTCAACTGTACATGCAGTACAGGCAGTTGCTGAATTGAAGGTGTATTTATAACCATGGACTTGTAGAAGGCCACTCTTAATGTATATAAGCTACAAGTAACTAACTGACCTGCAGCAAAAAACAAGACATTGCAGGCTCTCAGCATACTCACACCATGCTCAAGTCCATTTTTAGTGCTTTCTTTTTTATTCTTTCTTCCTCACATTACATATATAGTCGTACCCAGCATTACCCCTAACTTCACAACCCAATTATGTTCCGAACACAAACAAATATAGTAGTGTTGGATTTCTACTCTAAGATTCACGCATAAATCATTAGCAAAAATATATGCTCTGATTGATGTACATTATTTTTTTCTGTAAGTTCCTATGGATACAGAATCCTAACATAAAAATCACCTAATAGTAAAAAAAGAAATAAGTCTTAACAGACTTTTTATCATTACGTAAGACATAAACAAAAGATCATTTATTTTCATGAACATTTAATTCACATAAATGAATAAAGTGATGCTTTAAAACACATAAAATATATATTTTGTTTAGTATTTGTCATCATGACTCAAAATATCCTCAATTTCAGGAGTATCTCTGGAAAAGATTACTTTTAAAACCTTTTTTAATTAATGTCATGTGTACACAATCAATAACATGCATTAACATCTGATTGTATAATTAGAATATCAAATCAGAACAGTAATTCCATATTAAAACAGTATTTCTCCCAATCATTTCTGTTTTATCTCAGATCCACCATCCATTCCAATGGATGGTGGATCTGAGATAAAACAGAAATGTCATATGCTTCCTTCTTACTTCGTGGTCAGCCACGCTTGTTTAAAAAGGAAGTGGCTCTACTGCAGTCCACTTTTGATGATGTAAAACACTGTGATTGGCTTAAAGATATCTAGTCAATGTTTGTACATCCAGACATCCTAGAAATGTTATGTCCATTGGAATGAACAGAGAATCACAAAGAGACAGAGAGAGAGAAAAAAAGATGACCATTTTTTCCTTAAAAACACATCACTGGCTTTCACTATCTCTGAATCTATGGGAAAAGTTTGTTGTATAATTGTGTACATTTTTATTTGTATTTATGTATGTTTATGTATTTACATTTTTATTTAAACACATTATATTTCAACCAAGCTAATGCTTATACATAATCATCTCATGGCCAGACAGCATGATGGTTGCTATGATATTTAACACGTCTTTTAATGTAATAAACATCTGTATTGAAATCGTCCATGTTAAAGACTGCAAAAAATAATTTCTAAGAAAGCTTAAGACCAATAATTTCTAAGCTCAGTTCAAAATAATAACTCTGTTCTATATCCTATGGTTAAAGTCATGAAGGCACACACACTTACACACACAGTACTGCACTGTATTGCCATCTGTTATAACAGCCTTCAATTGTATTTCTTTAGATGGTGCCTTTCAGGCATTTCCATTTTTTTCTATTCTCATCTTATTATAATAGCCTATATTCCTCTAAATGTAACTGAATAAAATATAACTTCTTCGCCTGCTTTTATTTATTAACTTCTTATCTCGCTTTCTCTCTTTTTCTCATTGTCTATTACTTTTAAAATGCATCTTTTTCTCTGCCTCTGCCTTCTTTACAGCCCACTTCTCGCATGGTCCTTTAACCTCTGAATAGCATGTTAGGTAAGCAATGCCCCATGGCTATCATTGGCGACTATTTTCTACCGAAGGAAAAAAAAATGTCCACAGTGAGGTCTGTTTATATCATCCTTCAGGTGATGCTTTAGGGAAATGTGATGGAAAGGAAATGGCTCGCTCTACTCATCCAGTCAGTCTGGTCATACTTACGCACAACTTCATCTATCAGTCTTTCTCTAGCCAAAATTTACCCAACTTCAACAGGGAAAAACATAGATTGGCAATCACGCTGTAGTCTACTCTCCTAAAGTGTGGGGCAGATTCAGTTAGTCAATAGTGGATCCATATATGATGAGTTATGGGAGACAGAGAAAATCCTTGTCCTCTGGATGTACCAGTAGTGTCAATAGAAAAGGGAGAAGTCAAGCGCTAAATGACTCATTATGATGTCCATGCATGACATACGGTATTAGCATATCAAATCATGCTAGCGCCGAGCTGCCCTTGAATTGAAGGCAAGAGGGAGCACGTGTGTGTTTGCACGAATTAGAAGAGAAAGGCAGAATACACACCCGTGTAGACTGCACGCCTCAAATATTCTCTCTTCTCTTTCTAACACCAGCAGAGCCATTAGCAAACTATTGAGTTGTTGCAAAATGGCAAAATCATAATGGTATCAAATCAAGCTCCGGAAACAATGTTTGTGCTGGTACTGATTCTTTCCATCTGTTTTCATTAAAATGAAAATGAGACAGCTCATCCGTCTTTCTGCCAAAGTGATATGCTTGTATCTGGGGAACGAGGAATGTGAAAGCATTCAATATCCATTCAAATGACTATGGAACTGGTATGTTCAGTATGTATTTCAATAAATTAACTATGGCTAAGGTCATGAAACCTCACAATCCTCATGATGATTGGATACAAACTTCAAAAAGTTTGTTTGGCCTTGAGAAAACTGTAAGACTGCCTGTGGAAGTCTTTCACATAATCTACTTAAGTATAATTCACCCCTCATGCCATTTTGACACCAAAAACCATGGGAAGAATGGATGACAAAAATGAAAATCCAGTCATTAAAAGTTGGAGAATCTAGCATTATTCTAAGCATTACACTGTGGTGCAGGGATGATGCTTTTTGGCCAACCAGAAAGTTAGAATCATCTTAATTCCCCTTAAAAAAAAAAAGCTTATACTTTTTCTATTAGATTATGAACAATTGCAGAAAATTAAATCCTTGGCAAATAAAAATGTATGAGTCTTACATGTTCTGTTCAGCCAGATAAACTTCACAAATGAACACCATTTATGTTTATTCAAGTGAAAAGGCATCGCCAGAATCAAAAAGCTAACGTTTAAAGCTAATCTTATAGACTACCAACATGTTCTCATCCCAAGTCATCACATATTGCTGCTTTGCAGTGGATCTCTGCATCTATGTATTATGTTTTATGAATCCTTCTATGTCCGCTTTTTATGTTTCGCAATACAGCTACCATGATGCCAACAAATGCACATGGTGAGATAATGCTGCACGTTGTTATGTTTAGAAAACACAAGTACATGGCAACCAACGCTGAAACATTAACAAATGCACATGCTGGCACAGATGGTTGATGATTAAGCAAAAGAGGCATATTGGGGGGTGTAGAAAAAACTAGGAAGTGAACACTTGACTCCTGCATGAAAGTCTGGGGTTTGTTGGACCCATTCACCAAACCTCCTGCCTAACATAGAGGTGCCCTTGTGCTCCTTATATTACAATATTACCAGCAGGGTTTCCATACTTAAATTAATAAATCTACAAGTTGGAAAGTCTGAGTTACAATAGTTTGCATGAGTGCGATTATAAACAATTCATGGCTGTAGAGGGGACTAGTGAGTAGATGATTGTCTGTGTTCAGCATGATGATGTACAATGTTCCAGAAGCAAGATTATCTTTCCTAGGATGGTGGCATGACCTGCCCTTCTCTGCCTCTGATTGGCTTACCATGACATTTTTACCTTTACCCGAGTACAAAAGCACCAGCCAATCAGAGGAACAGTAGGGTGGGCCACGCTTTTGTCTCTCATGTCATGTAACCGTGCTGCAGGGGTTCTGTTCACCTCTCTCAACTTGCTCACCCTCTTCTGCCATTTTTATCCCAACTGTTTGAGCTTGATGGTTGATATCCTCTCTCATGAACTTCACTTCCCTGCCAAAGTCTTTTTCAGAGACAGATCTGATCTTGCAGCTGTCCTCTTTCCATGCAGCTCCTGGCCTGTCATTTATCTCCTACTGAGCAAAGAAAGTTTCCAAAAGGAAGGTGATCTCCTTTTCTTTAGTCTCCTCTTCCTCTTTCCCACGTTTGATGTCAAATTGGTCTTGTTTAAATTTTGTTCTTCATGTTTTTGGCATCTGTTTGAGGTATGAACAACTGTATCTGTAGACTCTTCTTTGCATTCACCAGTTTTACTCTTTTATCCTGCATGAAGCACTTGATATTGAAGTTACCACTCTCCTCCCTCAGGGTTCTTATAGGCGATTAAAGGGCTTGTCTGTGTTTTGTGAGACAAATCTGGGAGCCTGTAGTTATGTGCTTGTTGTTTTTATTATATCAGTAAATATTTATGAACATTTAAATTATTATTGTGAGGGTGGTTATTTGGGCGCAGCACCACACCTCTGTGCTCACAGTTAATTTTCCTGACATTTTCATAAATAATTTCCTATGCATCTGCAATGCAGCTTTGGATATTTGAGGTGATTGTAAAACCACATATGCAGATGGGTGAATTATTACACAATGATAATAAGACGACAGTGAATTATTATATGATTCCTATGGAAGCACATAAAAAGTTGCCGTCTAAGGTTTTCATATCAGTTCACTTCAGCTGAGTTAATCTTCTTATTGTCCAACAAGAGGAAACTCTTGTCGCAGCAAGGCAGCTTAAATCCATCGCTGGGTGAAATCCAGCTATCCACAGCTGGTTATATCAATACGGTAAGGACATGGTGGTGAGGGGTGTATTGGATGGAAAATGTGTGGGTATGATGGGGGTGCTTACTGTGTGTGAAGAAAAGAGAAAAGTCTCCTATTTGTGTCCATATTGTAATCCTGAGTCACTCAGTTCTATCATGGAGGATGCTGAATGGTTTGTAGGTGTGTGGTTCCATAGCTTCTGTCTTTCCAGTTTGACAATAAATTTATTAACCATTATTGATATGAGGATGACTTTTCAGTGAGATCAACTGAGGAGACGTCTGCAAGACGATGCGTGTGGTGCATTTTGGGGAAAGTGTAGATTTTCGTAATGCTGACAGTATTAATTATCACAGGCGAATAGCTTCCATTTTCCCCTGTAAATCCATATGTATCGTGTTAGCTAAAGTTAAGGCAGGTGTGTATTTACAAAAAGTAAAATAAAAATTGAAAATGGACAAGTGACATAAAATTTACCTTTTAAACAGCAGAGGTTATAATGAAATTGCGGCCGTGTGTTTTCTTTATTGATGGTGTTGTTTCCTTAAGTTACAGCTTTGATCTTTAAAACAGGTCACCTCAATAGCATTAGCACCACCCTCTATATGTTCATAGTAATATGTCTCCCCCCACCAAGCATACAGTTTAGACTAAAAGAAGAGGAGAACTAAAATGCCAAATCCTTCTTCTACTTCAGCACCACAGACAGTGGCGTGGATTTATCAGTACACAGTACAGTTAGGCTCCTGCGGCCACATTCACAAACATTCTGTAAATACTCTCAGAGAGCTCCTTAGCCTCAAAACCTTAAGCAAGGAGTCCTATCTTAGGAGTGATTTAGGATCAGGAAAGCAATCCTGATCTCAGAGGACTCGTCTTACCCCCTCATCTCTCCTTCCAGTGACTGCCATCAGGCAGATGGTACAAAGTCCCACTGGCACAGAAAAAATACAAGAAATCCTGAATTCCCTCTTCAATAAACGCCCTGAACAATCTAAAAAAAAAAGACACTGCACATTAACCTGCTTTTATCAGTTGCTATTTTTAACATTCCTTTTTATGTGTTTGTACCATGTATTTTCTATGTATTTCTATAAATTGTGTGCATTGTTTTAGCCTTGTCAACTGAGAATTATTTTCACTGTGAGGACAGACAATAAAGCTTATCTCTTCTATTCTTCTCACAGTGCATGCCCACTATATGTGACTACACGTGACCAAAAATCCAATCCCATTCATTCTGTATTGAAAGTGACCGATTCCCTGTACAAAGCATGCTGGGATACTTGGGATGCGGACCAAGCTGATGGTTCATTGGGAGAGAGCGACAATTTCAACAATTCAAAAGGTAGCTTGCATCGCTCCAGTGATTTTCTGAACAGCTCTGTATAAGTCTAGGAATTACTAAAGTGAAACTTTCTCTGGTAGAAAAGGAGGTGGGGGATTGTGGATGGGTACAAGTGACCAGTGGGGCAGGGCCGATGTGAATTGAGGTAAATTGCTCGCATATAGTGGGTCATGCACCAGCAGACTGTTGTCTCTTGTCTCATCTCTCCCCTTTGTGTACATCTCACTCAATGGAAGGAATAGCAGGTAAATGAAGGGGAAGCGTCCTGGTCATTTTGCTAATGAGGGAGATGATGTCCCACCCTGATGTTACCTACTTGCTACATTATGTACTTTGAAATAGATACATCTTAGCAACAGAGTTTGCCTTAAAGTATGTCTAGACTGCAGAACAATATTGCAGTCTTGAAGTGTTTTTATGTAATCACTCATATCCTCTGTTTTTTCCCAAATGCTTTTATACAGCAAACAAAACAAGTCACTTTTATCTCCCTGTATACATGTGGGAGTGTGTGTTAGAAAGAGACAAGGAAGATGTAATATACATTACACAAGCATGCACAAAAGATGTGTTTCTGTCTCTGAGTACCTACAGGCCATTTCTGCTAACTTTGATAACAGTGTACTGCATTTACGGGTAAACTGACTGACATCATATGATGTATAATACCCATCTGACTGATGTCAGAGGCTGCTGTTTCATGTATTCTATCTAATCTGATGGAAGAATAAAACAGGAAGAATAGAGCAGGTCTGCTTTCTCAACACACCTACTATACATTATGCAAAGAATACAAATCCTTTGTTTAACCAAGTAAAAAACTCATCGAGATTTAAAATCCCTTTTTCGTGAATGACCTGGCCAAAAGGGAAGAATAAAACATGGTTACAACAATAAATACAAGCATACAAATACAACTATCACACATTATAAAAAGCGAGCACAACCTCCAGTTTAAATGCAGCGCAAAACAGTCAAATACATTACTATATTCATTTTTCGATTTCAGTGAGAATTAGAGTAGCAATCACATTGCACAAGAGTGCTATTTTGTCAATCTTTCAAAAGTGACTTAAATTCCCTGATTGTAATCAGCTTAGACAAATTCAAGTCCTTCTGTAATTACTCAAGGAAGAGGTGGCGGCATATTTAAAAGGATTTTTTTGACAAGTTCTGTGCAAACCTTCTGGGACCAACCTCAAAAGAACTGTAAGCCCCTTGGGATCTTTGGGGTCCCCTCCTTTCAATGAAGTGAGAAAAAAATGCAGATTCCCATAAGTTAGGAATCACATTCTGAGAAAAGGAAAGTTTAAAAATATGAGTCAGAGGTTCTGCAATGAGATCAACAGCTAACTTCAAGGAGAAAGGATGAAGCTTGTCGGGACCTGCAGATTTGATTGAATCCAGTTGTTTCAGGACTCTGCAAACCTCAGTTACATGTAGAGGAATAATTAAACCGGTGAACGATAGGAGCAGTTGGGGGTGGTGAAGAGGGAGGCCTCTGCTCACTAGGGCTATGTTATCTGTCTCTGTGTGAGGACTCAAACAAAAAGCCAGATGAAACAAAATGTTCATTAAAACTGTTAAAAAGAGCTAATTTAGCAGTTACAGTATGTGAGGCATTCACAATGCAGGCTGGTTACTCATACTTTTATTGTTTTCCAAAGTTTCTTGGGATTATTTAAGTTTGTGGTAGTTTTAGAAGGTAGGTCTGATTTTGCCTTCTGAATAAGGAAGGTAAAGCAATTTGGTAGCTGTCTAAAAATCATCCAGTAGGCTGGGATTTAGAGTGTCTAGCCTTAGCCCAGGCAACATCCCTTTATTTTAACAGACTAGACAGCTCAAGGTAAAACCAAAGATTGTTCTGATCTTTCATTCTAAATTTGCAAAAGGGAGCATGCTTACTCATAATATCAGTAAAAGCATTAAGAACGTATTTCCAAGCCAGTTCCACATTTTTAATTAGATCATTTTTGTTTTAATCAAAGTTCCACAAATCATGAAAGAAAGCTTGCTCATAGAAATGCTTAAAATCTAATTCAGTAAGTATTTGTGGCCTTGTTTTAGGGAGCTTAGTTTATCTGTCTGTAGCAGTATAACACAGTGATGGCTAAAATCATTTGCAAAAATACCAATGTCTGAATATTTCTGGTAAGTATACTGAAAGTATATTGAGGACAAAATATTTGAGAAAGCACAAAAAATAGAGTGCTGCTCAGGCAACAAGTCAACCTTTGAGAGTGTACATGCACTTTTTTGTGAGAGCAGAATTAGATTTGTGCACAAGGGAAGTCAAAATTGTAGGAGTCTGAAGGATCACAGAGTGCTCTACCTGGCTAATTCATGTCTCATTTATGGTCTGCTAGGTAATAAATTCATCAGATCCAGTGCCCCAAATTGTTGTTTTCCAAGCTACGTGTCACATTTTGTGGAGATGGACCTTCAGTTAGTGGCGGTAGCAACTCAAATTCAGTGAGCGCAAACCCCAGGGCTGGGGGTCTGATCCCAGATTGCTGCAACATCCAGACAGATCAGCAAACTTTCTGGCAAAAGTTTCTAGTCTCCCAGCGGCATAAGGTGACATGGAGGGACTGCAGGATGCACTAGCTACCTAATTCTTCACCAAATTGGTGTCTGATAAACAGTATATTTATTTATCACTGCCCCATAAATGTTTTTTTTCAAGCCACTGTATCTGTCACATTTTTCACAGCCGTAAACTCACAGCAAAGAAAAGAATATCCCCCTGGAAAAATGATTTCCCTGATTAGCTATTCAGGTGAATGTGTGAAATGTGGGACCAAATACTTGTACTCATCAGTTTGATTTGTACTTGTAGATTTGAGCTGTGAGCTTGGAATTTACAAATACAGTTGAGTTCTTTATGCTGTTTTTTCACTCACAAACAGATGTTTGACTGGAAATTATTTGTGCAAATCTTTTTCATCTGTTCATTTGTTTGACCCCATATTACTTCCATAGACAGAGGAATGACGGGCCCAGCTATTCAGACCAAGGGCATCAGGGATAGATGGTGTGTGCTTTAGACAGTTTGACGGGAACAAAGTGAACTTCAGAGGCATTTCGTCAGCACACAAATCAATCAAAAGAAGTCAAAAGAAATGTGAGTGGACATGGGTTAACCCACTGAAACTTTACTGAGAAAAGAGTTTGAATTTATGTTTGATTCAAACTTCTGCTGAAAGAATGTGCTCATTCATTTCATGGTCACAGTGTGGAATTACAGTCACTGCAATATTGTAGATATTGTATAAGATCTTTAGGAAAGAGTATAATTATTAAAAATGACTAGTTTTACAACTTGTTTCATTTATTTAGTTTAATTAAGGTCTAGCCCATATAAATATGTATGTTTATTTTTCAATCCTGATTAATTGCTGAGTTTCAGTTGTTTGCAATGATCACATTTTTTATCGCATGTTTTCAATTCCATTACTTTGCATTTCAATTTTGAAGTTCATACTGACAAGGTGAAGCAATTCTTACCAGATTTTCTTGATTGGGAATCAAATGAATGCATTTTTTCAGGTATTCTATTCTAGCTGCTTTCTCTGATTCATTCAGGTCCTGTATGCGTCAAACTAATGTTCCCTGTGATGGCAACATTTGACTGGTCACAACATGTCAACCTGAGAATGTCACTTAGATTGATTCTTCCACAGTGTTGACTGGTCTGCAGTAAGTTGCCCCCCACTTAGCAGCACTGCAGTTAACTTCTTTAATTTAGTTTCATCCACAGGTCTGCAGCGATTTGCACACTCGGATCAGTCTGATAAGTTGCACCTGTGGTGGTAGGAATTTCAACACCATTTAGGGATCCCAATATAGAGAAATGTTCAAATACAACATGCAGAAGTAACACATTTAAACTGCATGCAAAAACTGCATGGTTTGTGCCCAAAACTTCATGGAACTAGCATAAAGCGGGCTCATCTGCAAAGGGGAGACTAATAGGAACTGGCAGAACCCATTTTCATTTGGATATCTTGAGGTGAGAGGTCAAGGGACCCCTGTGAAATGGACATGCCGTTGTCCTTGCCAAAATTTGGCCAAACTTTAGAGTGTTAGTTTTTCCTCCTGCCTGACATGACATGGCCAATACCAATGGATTCCTTAAGCCTTCTAGTTTCATATGATACCAGTGTCATCACTGTAAACTAGCCCGGTTCAATCTCTTAAAGACAGGAATGTCAACCGTGATTGCGAAGCATTAACATGATCAAAACAAAAACAAAACAAAAAAAACCCCAAAACTTTATGTATAAACTTAAATTGCAACCATCAGTGCCAGAATGTGCATTTGTTGACATCGCTGTGTTGGCTGTCAAGAGCTGTTGTTGCCAAAACATAACCATATGTAGCGTAATCCCACCATGTGCTTGTGTTGACATCACAGTGGCGACATCCCAGAGCATACACAGGATACCTAGCGTATGTAGACATGGATGTCCACTACAAAGCTATAATATGTGACTACTTGGGATGAGAATGTGTTGGCATTGTACAAGTTGTTTGGCATCAGCAAATGGACAGCAGGTGAGGGAGATCAGCCTACTAGAAGGAGTCATCGGTCATTTTTACATGCCATGGTGGGAAAAGCACAGATATTCTATCTAGGTATATAAGTTCTGGGCTAGCCTTTGGGATATAACATTGTTAATAAGATTATTGTGGTGGTTTATCAGTTACACCTGTGCATTTTCTGCTATGGTAAGTCACAATTGACCTACTGACACTGCACCACATTGTCAATTAAATTTACACCTGTCTATATTGTCATCATGATCATATTTGTATCATATTCATAGGTCTGATTATTAAGGGAATACTATCACCTTTCACATGACACTTCAGTATGTCACATTTTCCTTCTAATTACATGCATATATGTACACAGACAGAAGCACTGTTTCACTGACGTGTTAATTCCATACATCACCGCACTATGATAATATCCTTTTGCATAAGCATATGCATAGACATTCACTGTTTCCATTTAGGAACACAACTGCCAGTCTTTATCCCACAATGTTACAATGCTAAGTTTTTGACATAAAAAAATTAAATTCTGCTTCTAAATTCAGTCTGAGGCTCCTCTGAAAGATTACTATCTTAAATGATGAGTCATGACAAATTATAGAAGTTAAACTTTTTTTTTTATCTCCGTCTCTGCAAATCACTGTGGTCACAGTATTAAAAACAGGTCTCACAGCAAGAACTGGACATTATATAATTATACGCTTATTAATGAACAAATAAACAACATAATCAATCAATAAATCCATTAAGTGGGCCAGTCTCTTGGGACTTCCATGACATTTGCTATTATCAACTGAGTGACTCCTCAAAAAGAAGAAGACAGTTGGTAACAAAGCTAATTGGTTCTCAGCTGACACCTTAAATTAATATATGGGTTGGAAAACAATTTAACCAATCACTCCTTCACCGTCAAATTACCCTTTTATATCTCCTCTTCAAAGATTCAAACTACTTGGCACACAATGCACGTTAAGATACTCAAACTGAAAAGCTGATTCGCATTCAGCTCCTCAGCTGTTTGAATCAACTTCAAAATGATGGACATAAACTACACTTACAAAAAAACTCAAGCAGCAGTTTAACTATTAGCTCTCGCCACCACACTAGACTGGTCACGCAGTTTGGTCACTCAGCTTAATCAGATTAGAAATAATAATTGCTGGGCTCAGCAGCATAGAAAGACTGATTTTGACAATTATGCCATGTAGTGTTAAAGTGCAGAGTGCACTGTGTCATTAATCTGCAAAGAATAATAAACTTCTGCAAACTGCTCGCCACATCTCACCTGTCTTTGACAGCATCTTGTCAGTCTATCAAGTTTCAATTCTCCTGTTATTCATATTTAACTTTCACTTGCTCTATCCTTCAGCATCAAGACTGACAATCAGTGGACACATCTTAGCAGAGCTCTGGGCTTGTCCTCTGATCACCTGAACTTGGCTCATCATTTTAAATATATTTCCAAATATATTTTTTCTGCGAAACAACAATGCACCTCCATTTTGTAACATAGGCTTCCTATTAAATGCTTTTAGTCTCAAACCCAAGCCAAGATAACCCTAATGACACCTTAATGACTTAATCAGGATTATTATTAAAAAACTTTTGCAAGCTGGGCTTCTGCATAGAAATATGGAAGTTATACAGTTCAGAAAATGCAGCATCCAATAGACTGATATTGGGTTTTTTTAAACAGACATTTAATTAAGTGTTTAAAATTAGTTTTGTTATCCACCCCCTTATACAGCTGTGTAATACTGACCCTTGGGGAGTGACTCCTGTCTGTTTCTCCAGACAGGGAGCACGTTCACCACCAGCTACTGTCATACACTGACTATATTTAAATATCTCCTACAGCTCCACTTCAGAAATACCAAACTATGACTACAACCCATTGGTCCAGTGGGTAAGCCACAGAAAAGCAGACAGGTGTGCAGATGGAGAGCAAGCTTTACTGCTGATTTAAATGTCTTAAATACAAGCAAGTGACAAAAACACAAAGAACAACAAGAAAAAGAATCAAAATCTAATCTGAAACAAACTAGGATCATAAGAAAGAACACAGGTGAAGACAGGAGCTGATGGAAACAGCAAGGAGGATTACCGGGCAGGACACAGCAGGTCAAACACTGGAGGATAACAGAAGAACTGACAAGGAACAATGGAAAATGCACAGGTATATTTAACACAAGGAACTAATCAAGACAACAACACAGCTCAGGGAGGTGGACACAGTGAACAGGAGGGAAACACAGGAACTGGATAACAAATGAAGGTGTGTAAGTAACACAAGGGTGGAGCACACAAGACTAAAACAGGACAGGGCCCCATTTCAGAAAGCAGGCTCACCATACTCAGAGTTTTCACTAATCCTACTTTCTTAAATAGGGCCCAGGTGTGCCGGTAGTCTAACAAGGGCGGACAAAGAAGACTGCTAAAAGACAGGTGAAACTAATCAGGGAAACACACAAAGACAGGGAGTAAAACAAGACATGACACATGAGGTGTGATAATACAAAATAAAACAGTAAACAGGAGTAACTAGACATAATGAAAACACAAACAGAAAACACCACAAAGTCCACAATATAACGTAATACCTAAAATCATGACAGACAGGCTTACACAGAAGCCACGTATTTAGGGTCATTTTTCGGCAAAATGATGACTCAACACTTGCAATATGCTGATATGGTGCCCATTGTGGCTGTGGGGCCCAAACCAGCTGCAGTGTCTCAGGAGAGCTCTGTCTGACTCTGTGTACGGGTCCCTATCTGTCTAACAAAACAATTTCACTCAATCAAATGTCCATATTGCTCTGATTCATGCACTGCATGAAAATTTAATGTAGCAAATGTGCTAGTGTAAGCACCCAGAACCAGGTCTGTCTGTTCTGGGCAAACCTTTTATTGCACAGAAAGTGATTTGTTGGTAAGCAGCAAAAGTAACCCTATGATTTTTGACAGAAAATCAAGGTAAATGATGCCAGTCTTGACCACAATATGTGATTGCTCTGAGTACTGGGCGATCGAGTGCAATACACTATGTGTGTATATATATATGTATATATATATATATATATATATATATACATATATCAATGCTTGAAAATATTTGAAATTATTCTCTGTTTTAACATCCATTAGACAGAATGGTTGTAGGATATCACACAAATAAAACAGACAAATGTGACACAGACTCCATATCTAACAACCCCGAATCCTTACCTCAATGGAGATTATTAACGCCACATTCACAAAGAGGAAAGTTAAATTAGCCAGGGGAATTAAAAGCAGATCACCTTTTAATGTGACACTGCAACATGAATAAACAAATATTCCCAACATAAAACACTTTTACAATTGCATATAGTAGTTTGCAGTATTATATAGTAGCATTGCGATTGTACCAATTTTAAATAAATTGTCTGTTGGCAGTGAACATAATACCTAAATTATTTTTGTTTTTTCACATTTACAGTCTCCAAACATGCAAACAACCATACATGACTGTGACTTACATTCCCCTCCTCTATAGAAGACAGGCAGACACAGACAAGTTGGCAGGAAATATTCAGTGCTGCCATGGCGGCAGGCGACTCAAACTCAGATGCTCTTCTCTCCTGTTACAGCACTTCTGGGGGTAGCCTAAGGCGTTCCCAAGCCAGATAGGATATATTATCCCTCCAGTGTGTTTGGGGTCTGCCTCGGAGTCACCTCTTGGCTGGACGTGCCCAGAATACTTACAGACGGAGGCGACCAGGAGGCATCTCGATCAGACGGCTGAAACCCCTCAACTACACTTCTACTTTGAGCTCCTTCCAGATATTGATCTCCAACTAATGCCAAAGGATGAACTCAGACTGTTAAGTCAACTAATTTTGGCTGCTTTAATCTGCAATCTCACTCTGCTGATTATTTCTCAGACGTCATGACCATAAGACCATAAAATATGTAAATTAAGATCCATGCCTTCAAGCTTAGCTCTCAGGGATCGTCCTAGCTGTAGACTTGTTGATGCTGACTTTCATCCCAACTGTATGACCACCAGTGTGCTCAAGTTATAGTGTAGAACAGCACAAAATTCGTGTTTAATTAGATTTCCATTAGTTTTGTATGTAATAGGATCTGTTCTATAAAATGAGTTGTCGGTATCCCTTAAATTGCAAAGCTTAGCCATGCTGCACAGACAAAGTAGGGTAGTGGGCAACTAAAAATTGATGGGCTTGCAGTTATAAAGTGCCCCTCCAGTCCTCTAACCACTCAAAGTGCTTCAGACCCAACCACATGCCACAATCACCCACTCACACAGCCACGCGCTGATGGCAGAGGCTGCCACACAAAGTGCCACCAATCAGGATCTAATCTGGTCTAATCATTCACATGCACAGTCACACTCTGACAGCACAGCCCTGCGGAAGCTCAGCACCTTGTCAAAGGCCAGTCCGATGACATCGAACCATTGACATGGCTTCTAGGTTAAGTGGGCTGCCTTATTCCTCTGTGATTTGCTGAAAATGTCTGCAAAGTAATTATCTTTTAAAATAGGACAAACGTACATCAGAGGTAAAAGTAGAATATTTTACTGGAATATATTTTACCCTGAAATGTTGTGGGTTAAAGTATAGAGGCTTAAACTAGCATGAAATTATACTTAACTCACTAACTTATTTTTTGGCCACTGTAGCTGGCAGTTGAAACAAGCTGTAAACACAACACTGACACGAGGTAATGTACCTAACATGTAAGCAAACACTTGCTTATTTACACATCCAGAAGTTTTTACTGGAGCTGTTTTTCTTTGCAGTCCGCTGACTCCTGAGGGTAAGATCTCTTTAGCTGGTAAGTCCCACTATGTTCACTAACTAGTCATTTACTGACAATGATGCTAATAAGACTCGTGAGGCTCCTCTCCGTAGAGCTGAGGCAAGTGGCACAGTTGGGCCATTTAGAAGTCATCAGTGTTACTTACAGGTTGAGAACGTTGAGTGGGTTTGCATTAATTGTGCTAGCTATAGTAATCTGACCACAAGATCCTGGAGTGGCTCTAAATGTTCTTCATCAAGTAAATTATCAACTCTGTTATTATCTGTCGGGGTTGACCTTTTGCTGAGCAAACTGCCAAGTTTGAAATGAGCATAATTATGATATCTGCCAGCCAGCTGAAATGTTCACATACGAAGTTATTTACCTGTCAAAAATCGACGAGCTTATATTTGAAGCAAAAGCACAGTATTTTTGATTTGAGAGCACAGTTTTTTAAATCAAGCGCACAATTTGTTACTGGAGAGGAAATTATTTTAATCGGAGCACACAGAATCCTTCCTGTGTACTCTCAGGACTTTACTCACACTTTAAAATACACCTCTGCCTTGTCTCAATACTGTACTCGGATCTCTCTATACCGCATGCTCGCACACAAACACATCTGTGTAGTGAGGCCCAGTGTGTCTGAGTGCGAGCGTGTGGTATGGAAAGAGCAGAGCACAGTATCGAGAAAATGCAGAAGTGTATTGAGAGTACGCAGGAAGGATTCTGTGTGCTCCGATTAATATCATTTCCTCACCAGTAAAAAGTTGTGTGCTTGATTTAAAAAAAATGTGCTCTCGAATGAAAAAACTGTGGTCTCGCTTCAAATGTAAGCTCGTCAATTTTTGACAAGAAAATAACTCCATATTCACAATGCTTGGATTCATACAGAGAAGAAAATTATACCTATAAAATAAGAATCAAGTCCATTAAGACAACTAGCCTACGCATTTAGTTACCATAGCTACATCATAGCTGAGCAACTTGTGAAATACAGTAGTCTATAGCAAGTAAATATTGCAACAGGAGTTTGCAAGAACTGACATTGAGCATGTTGTTAAAAGGCTTAGTTTTCATTATGGACGCAAACTTTACAGTACCTTACTGTTTCTTACGATTCTTTGTTTGAAATTCGAAAGCTAAATAAACTTACAAATCACAACACAACAGAGTAGCACTATAAATGTAATATAAATCTTCCACAGTTTTTTCTGACGTTATTGTACATCCAAACGTAGGCTACAAAACAGAACAATGCACCTAAGATACACAGTATAAAGTACCAGAAAAATGAAAACCCTTTGTGGAAAAAATAATGTATTGATATTGATTGTATTGTGCAAAACCTCAAATCTACATATAGACCAGGCTATTCTCACACACTGTTTGTAAATTACCCTAAAACAAAAGCAAGGCAACAAAATGTATACATAATCCCATTTAACAATGAGCCATTACTCCTGTATAACCCAAGTATTTTGTATGGCTACAATCACAGTCATTAGAAAAACATAACATAACCAATAAAAAGAGATAACTGCAAGAGTAAATTGGATATAAATTGGTGACGACAAAGTGGGGAAAAAAAGAATAACAGAGTGGAGAAACATAAAGGTGGCTGCTTCCATATTGGACATGAGGACTCCCTAAGTGGTTTTACAGTTATGGAAATGATGTAAATGGCATGCTACGGCCTTCAGTCTACACGTCTCAATGCAGATAAGCAAAATGGTGTTCATCTGTCTAGCAGAGGTGCAAGCAGTTTGATTATTGATTCAGTTTGAATCAATAACAAGGAACATTGAAGCTGCTCTGGCAGAACTATACCTGATACCTACTGTACATCTACCACATAATTTAAAAAATCAGGTATCTCCATCAGTAATGAAAAATTGTTTTTTATTCATGTGCATTCTTAAAACATCCTTAAATGTACAGTACAGTACAATACAGCACCCAAAAAGAAAAAAAAAAAGAAAACATTTTCTCATCATTAATTTATCCCTACTAATAGCCTACAGAGCAGCAAAATGTTGCATCAATCTTATAATCCCTTAAGCTACTGGTACATGAAATGTTTTTTTTGTCATTTTCCCTACGCCTTTGTTCCTTTTGGCAGCAGGGATTTCTATCTTTTTCATCCACTTGTGTTTCGACTCGCACTTAATCTGTGATTTCACACTGTTTCCATTATTTTCAACTGGGTGTCTTGGCTCCCATCAAAATAAAACAAGTGAAAAGCGTGTCGCAGATTGACAATCTTCCCCTGCCAACAATAAGTCAGCAGGAGCATAATAGCCTCAGAAGAGTGGTCACTATGATCAGCTATTCACCTCCCTGCATGCACCTTGATAAAGGGACAGCTGTGTATTTTCAGTCTAGCATGGGAGATTGCAAAATGCACAGGAGGCTAAACTGTTCATACACTCACAGGTCATCTAACCCAAGTGTGTGTTGGTGTGTGTTTGTGCTGATCGGGCCAGCTGGTAGGACATCGGCCTATTGTGGTTAATTTGTTGAAGGGGGGTCCAGTGCCAACTGGGCATCTCCTGTTTTACTGCATCGTTAGACACACACACCGTACACACACACACACATAAGCACACACACAGATGCCGCCCCTCAGTCCGATACATACATAGCCATTTTGGTAAACTGCAGGAGGCAGATTAGAAAGTTTAATTCACTTGTTAAAAGAGGCACAAGGGCGAATAAAATTGCAGCCATATTAACCAAGGGTATTACACAGAATGTATGCTGCTTCGAAAATGTGTCATGTCAGCATGTCACCATTATACAGACGGTTCTGCTGTCCCCCATAGTGCTCATTTAGTTGTCTCTTCCTGTCTTTGTTTTAGCCGGTCACTGTTGATAGCCTTACTCACCCATCTCCTCCTCTCTCTCTTACTTCCTTTATCTCTGCTTCTCTCTCTCTCTTTCTTTCTGAGGCAAAGTACACACGCAAAGTCAAGTTGTTCAGAACAGCAGTGTCTCTTGATGGAAACCCAGGGGAAATGTGTTGGGAATTGCTTTCATTTTGTTAAAGACGGGGGCCATTCTTTCCTTTTGTGTTTGGCACGACCAGGCACAGTTGTTTGCACAATTCAATACCAACTTCTTACAAATGGATTTTACTCGGCCTCTTTCTCCCTTACAGATTTGTTGGGCACAGTTTTAAGTAAATTTGTTTTGTTGTTTTGCTAAGACTAATCAGAAGAAATGGAATGGAAATGTAAAAACTGGTAGATGTAACTACTGTTTAGGCTTTTTTATGTATCTGTGCTAAATGTATTTATGTTCTTACATCTATTTTACAAACATGGGATGTGCTTTTTTTGACAAGGGTTGGACAGTGATGGCTAGGGGTCATTCATCGGGGTGGGGAAATCAACTTATCACTTTCCTTCTGCTGACCCTGCTACCAGCTAGTCACATTTTTCAATCGTAAACATCATAGTATACAAAGAGAAAAGGGTGGGAAGGAGGAGCACCAGCTATGATCCCGACCACATGGACAAGCAAGACCATCTCTGTGTCCATCTCTGCATCCACCTCTAAGCAAGTATCCTGCTAGCTATTGTACATGGGTTGGATTACAAACTGGACAACCTCTGTACCCACATCACTCTCCTATGGGATGTCATGAACTGTAATGTCATTTGTTTCACTAAAACATAGCTAAATCCTGGAATATCAAACAGTGCCATTCAGCCAAATGACTCTTGATTTATACACCAATCTGACAGAACAGAGGACTTTGACAAGACAAAAAGAGGGAGCATGTGCTTTATGGTAAGTAAGGATTGGTGTGACAGTAGGAATGTTAAAATGCTGTCCTGTTCCTGCACATCTGTGCCACGGGGGGGTGGCCACTCTGGATCAAGGCTTTACAGCATTCAGAGGAGACTACATGGCAGAGTCACTGCCCACATTTGGTAAGATGGACCGTGTGGCCGTCTTGCACAGGTCAAAGTAGGTAAACAAACTAAGCCCCCAGTGATGCAAGAGGTCAAGAAATGGTCAGGCCAATCAGAAGTCATCCTACAGTCTGTCTGATATGACACAGTCTGGAGCAATTCCACGACACCACCGTCACAGTCAACAATGGCATCAAGAGGTGGCTTTTATTTGTAAAACAACAGAAACAACCTGAACCAGAGCCATCGAAGCTGCTATAAACTGATTTTTACGAGTTCATATGAGTAAACTTCAGGTCAAACCAAAAGTTCATAAAAGATGATTATTTAAGGTGAATATGTGTAAGGTAAAGGACAATTCTGTCTCTATACCCACAATGTAAGACGGGCAGTTAAGGGGACAAAATGGACTAAACTGCACTGCAGTTTAGTACTTCAACTGCAAAGTACCAGCAGTCACTGAGTTGCTTATTTGGAGAGATGGTTCTGCATACCTAAACAATTGCTTAAGCAACTTGTTTAAAATACTGCCCAGGGAATATCGAATAATGTCTGCTTGTGTCTTATGAGAAATCTGATCAAAATATTCAGATATGAAATGCAATCCAGGAAGTCTAGTTTGAGTAACAGATCCATGAGCTCGAAGGCTTAAAAGATACCAAAACACTGTTATAATGGCAGAAATTATTTTATGTTTTGTCACGATGAGTGTGAGGTAAACAGCAGAAAGACAAGTTGTGTTAGACAGTAATCTATCAGGAATGTGTGCTTGCATTTGATTTTCATCTTGCCAGTTTAAGTTTTGCTGCTGTCCTGAGTTTTCTTATGGGAATGCATCAAAGGAGTGGCCTCAGATAAATGAACAAGGAGGCTACTTTTTTTTTTAACCCAGGCCCTAATTAGGTATAGATGCAGCCATACACACATTCACACCTGGGAGCTGCCCACAAAGTGAAGTTTCCTTGGATAGAAAAGGCATGTCCCGCCCTATTTTGCCTTACTCTGCCTTTGATTGGCTCACTCTGACATTCTTAGCCTAACCAATGTCATTCTTCCTGCCCAAGCCTAACCAATCCAATTAATGAAGGCAATGAGTTCCAGCCAATCAGAAGGAGAGTAGGGCTGGCCACGTCGTCACGATCCTAGGAAACTCAAATGTGCGCCCACTACAGTGTCTATTAGCCTTTAAGCAGCATTACTGGAGCAGTTGGGGACTTAGTGGTGGTAAATGAGGAAAGGGATCAACCCTTCTGGTTAAAAGCCTGCTCATACAGGACACTTGTGCCCCCTGCAATCATACCATTCACTTCATTCACACATACTGCCAACATGCTCTCATCTCAAGTCATCACATGTTGCTGGAAGCCAACACTCCTGCATGAAAGTCTGCCTCCCCTCCCTCCCACCCTGTAGGTGCCCTTGCAGTCTTTATAACACATTATTACCAGCAGCATATAAACCTGATGCCATCCTGCCACGTTTCATGCAATGATACTGCCCATAACATGGTCTTCAACATTTGGTTTACTCCTTGTTTTACTGAAAAGGGTGATAAAATCTTAAACCCTTTTTCCATTTAGACTTATGTCATTATGCTAAACCCGAAGTGCTGGTCAGCATCTAAAACGCCCTCCCACCACACCTTTCTGCCGCTGGAGTTTGCCTGGCTACATCAATTTTTCTTAACTTTCCAAAATTGACAATCCAACATTCATTCCCACCTCCTGCAGCAACTGGCCAGGTGTGTGGAGATGAGAAAATAGGCACAATTTAAAGTTTTCTCTTAAGCTCTTTTTTTCTAATCCTCACACAATTATCTGTGCGTAAAAACTGCTGCGACAGTATGGGATGCTTCGTATTCTTAAGGCGAGATTATCCAAAAGTTTGTGATCCAAATCAGCATTCTCTTTAGGATTAAGTGATTAATGCTTTACAGACCAAGGCGATGTATCCTTTTAAATATCTTTTCAAATGTTTTTCTCTGCTTTCTCAGAAGAAGGCCAGGAATCATATTATCAGGATTCTTCAGTTTGCATGCTATGCAAACATCAGATATATGTATGAGACAGAAAGGATGACCAGTGCTCGGGACTGTTTGTTTCATTGACCTGTCAGAACGATCTGCTGTGTACTCCCTTCCTCTGCTTCTAATTAGCTGCCCTGCCAGTGCTGGTTTCCTCTCAGCTTCCTCAAATAATAGTTGCAACTTACTCCTTTCTAGATTGACAGGCTGCTTGATTTGGATTGATTTGGATTGATCTTCACTCTCTCTCAGACCATCAGCTCATCAACCACTTCAGCAATCACAAGGTGCAGTTTGGTGGATACTCAGCAGTTCATCCTTGTAGTTTCTCGGTGGAGACTTTATCTGGCCTGACCAAAGCCACACGCCAACCATCTGCCTTGCTGCAATCAGTGTGACTTCAAAGGCAGTTACAAACAGCACTTGGGAGATGAAATATTCCTACTTACATCTGTTCCCTCCCAGTCAAGACATTTTGTAAAGCTGCAGGTCGCTGAAGTTCTTTTTAAGTAACCTGAAGTACATTTTTATTCAGTTTGGAAACGTGTAAGAACTCCAGTGTGAAGCTGATGAGTTGGTGTAGAACTGCCCTATCTTACCAAAAAACATGCAAGTCCTATTTCAGAATAGAGATATTGACAAAAGCATGCATCTGGCAGTAAAAGTTTAACTCCTGAACCACAAGGCACAGAAACAACATTTCTTTTTCTTCCTGATCTAACTACTGACAGAGGAGACGATCAGCTTAAATGAATGGTTGGAATCCACTGCGGCTACTGTTACTAAAGTCAGCAAGCAATCATGAAAATACACAAAAATCATGTTAGTTATTCATAGACTTGGTGAGATGACACGTTCCTCTTGGCATCACATCAAACACTGTTACGGGCACTGGCGTTGCGCGCGCACACACACACGCACACGCACACACAAACAGATGTTAATCACATCGCTCCTTGTATCTGAGCATGGAAGAAATCAGTTGATGTCTTTCATTTCCATTATACAATACTGTCATTTTCCTGAAGAAAAAACAAATGATTAGTAAACAATTTCATTACTGTGTTGTTATGCTGTGCATGCAAACAGCCATTATAATTTCAGACTGTCTAAGACATATGGCTTTATTTATCATACGAAACAACCCTAAAAGAAAGTCTCATTCTACTGCATTAATGCTACAATTTGTTCTCTCGCACATTATGAACACCATATGTTTCCATGAAATACTGTATCATGAATATGAATTTAAAAGAAGCCATTATAAATGCTGTGACATTCAGTATCTATTACTGGGGAATAACAAAGAAAAACAGCCACGCCAAGTACTTCTCTAGGACTGTGTTGTTTATGTGTCTTCTGGTAGTATGTGAGATGTTTACTGCACCCAGCAGCCCTCTGTCTTTTGGATAGGTTTACTGAAGGAGACCAGCTCAGCAGTCCGACCAAGGACAACAAGAGGTTATTAAGTAAATCTACTCAGCAATTGTTACCTTCCACACGGCACCCCCTCAGTCTCTGCCAGAGGCCCCCCGTGTGATATGGATTGTTTTCAAGTAACAGGCGGTGAAAATGGCCATCTCATTATTTTTAATGGGTGTTTGAGATGGGCTCCATTGCAGTGGTTCACTGTCATTTAGATGCCTGGAAAGACAGCGGGATGAAAAGGAAATATGGTTTGCAGGGAAGAGACTTCTCCATAGCGGTAGAGGTGTGCTTTAACTATTGTTGCAGCCAAAAGACGTCTTAATGTGTGTTTACTTTGATCAGACTCGTGCCAACGGAGAGAGAGCGAGAGTTGAGGAATGGGGAACGAGAGAGAATAAAGAAATGAGATATAAGAAATAGATTTTCTTTGTTCACAAAAGTATAATTATGTTTGCATCTGGCTGTAACCCAGGCTGTCACAGCACATGCTAATTGTGATTATTTTTCAATCTACATTAGTCAGTTGGCCAGTGAGCTCATCTTTAAGCCCCCCCCCCACCCAACACTATGATTAGGTGCAGATATCTTCTATAACCCTGGAGCTGCCAGCAGCCCGAACAAAATGCCACTTTTTCCACTGCGTTTTCCATCTAGATGAGTTTTAATTAAGTCTCCTTGCCGTGCTCCCCTGTGGCTGCTCTAATCAGACCACGGGAGCGTTGCCTCTTTCCAGCTTGTTTTGTAAGGGATCCCATGGCATCTGTTGAGCCCCCCCGTTTCACTGTAACACCCCCTCTGTCAGTGTGCCTGCACACTGGGAGAGACACAAAAACACAGGCACTGGGGTGAGAGTTTCGATACGACGAAAGACAATCAGTGGGCGGTTGTCGTATCATTGATTAAGATTGGTGAGGTTATTACACTGCATGGATATGCACAGATGCTCCCTGATGAAGGCCAGGCTGAAACATTCTGGACTACTAATTCATAAAAGTAGAAATATGGGGGAAAACCCATTGAAATTAAGAAGCTTACTTTTATCACACTTTTAATCTTTTTTTTCTATCATTGCATCTTTTAGGAAAGTGTCGTAACTAGACATGGGAGGAATATCATGCTTTGGATTTCTCCACATGTTGAAGACATGTACATTGATCTGTCAATCCAGTCAGAGCTGATCAGATCGGCTCAATGGATGAGGCGAGTGAAAGCAACCTTATAGACCTAAAGCAATGAACAATTAAGTTTCACTTTCACTGGGTCTGAAGCTCTGGTGCTCTGTCTGTGCCCAGACAATGATCTGTGCTCTGAAAAGGGTGGTGAAATATATAAATGAATGGTATGTATATTTCAGTAGCATGCCTAATGAACGATACAGCTCTAAAAATATAAAAATCAGTATGTGGGCGGCAGATTAATCATGACAGACCATCACAAAAACATTCATGTGCGGAAAAACCTGCTAACTAACTGGCTGACTACCTACATTTAGTATCCTAAGCAGTAGCGGAAGAAGTACTCCAATGTTTTACTCAAAAGTAAAAGTAGCAATACCATAGTGTACAAATATTCTGTTACAACTAAAAGTCCTGCATCCAAATGTTACGTAAGTAAGAGTGAACCATTTGGTACCATATGCCAAACAGACAGGAGAAAGACATTTCTCTCCAATGAAAGCATTGCTGCATGCCTGAAGTTTGTCAGATAGCATCTGACACTCTACAACACTAGTGGGAGAATGTTTTGTGGACGGATGAGTAAAGGAGTTGTTTGGAAAGAAAAGACAGCACTTCATCAGGCATAAGAAAGGCATACTGTCATAAAAACATCATCCCAGTGGTAGAGGGAGCATTGATTTTGGGGCCTTGACAACTTGCAAACATTGAGGTGAGGGTGAATTTACTAAGTCATCTTACAAAAAAAATACCAGTGTGTCACTCCACAAGCTAAAGATGACTAGAGATTGGTTCATGCAACAGGTCAATGACCCAAAACACTTCAGTAAATCTATCACAGAATGGCTCCAGAAAGAGAGAATAAGCCTTTTGTAGAGAATGAGTCAACACCCAGACCTCAACTTGACAGAAATGATGTGAACAGACCAAAAGCAAGTCATTTACAGAAGACATGAATAAAACCCAGAAGCACTAAAACAGTTTCGTAAGGAGGAATGGGCCAAAAATCTTTTTGAGTGATGTGCAGGTTTAATCCACGGCTAATGGAAGCATTCGATTGAGGTCAATGCTGCCAAAGGAGGTTCAAGCTGACATTAAATCCAGTGATTCCCTCACTTTCTCCACCAGAACTGTCAAATTTTGTTGGGTGATTAGTTTAAGCTTAAGCATATGGTGTCTATTGGATCTGATAACAACTTGTGACCAAATAACGTAGTATTTTTAAAAGGGTTCACTGTTTTTCTTTACACTGTACAGTATTGTTACAACAGTGCTGCCACGTTAGCAGAGGAAAAACAGATGAGCCACATGTTACATAAAGGTTTACTCATATAACAAGATATTTTCCTGTAAATACTTAACTGTGGTTACTTCCCTTTAAATATTACTTATTTTTTCAGTCTCTCTGTCTAACTCGGTGCAGATTAATTTAGTCTCATATTTTAGCGCTGCTTAGGTTGAGACAGACAGTACTTAGTGGCAGCGCGTCATTGCATCTTGTCGGTTAAGGACCTGAAATTACCGTGTTCATCCGGGTTGTGTGTTTCCACCAATGCAGACTGGAGCCAGAGATGATAAATACCAGTACATGCTGCAGAGTCAAATGACCCGCATGTGAAAGCTGATTGTTACCTTTCCCATTGCATTAAAAAACCAGGTATAAGCAGGTTTTATTGTGCAGTGGAAAAGAGGATAAACAGACACCATCACAGGGAGGGCCTCATTATGAACTGATTAGCAGAAGTTTGAGAAGTGTTAAACATTGCTCTCCTTGTTGCTTTGAGAAGGTCACAGCTCAAATTTGTAAATATAATTTGTTTTCACATTTTTAACTGCATAACACAGTCACATAACGACAGCAACGGAAATCAAATCCAGGGAGGAGTGTGCGTTTCCTGGAAGTCTGTCACACTTGGGTGCAAGAAATTATTCTAATTAGAAGTTACTAAATCAGTTGATTTTCATAGTAATCAACAGTATTGATTACCCCTCAACATGGTAATCATTTATGCCATCCACACATCAGCTTCTGGATGTGCAACAGCGACTGTGTATTTGTCTGTGTTTGTCCAATTTCTTAGGAGCAGTGTAATAACCATCCAGTGAGCAGTACAAAACGATGCTTTATTTGTCCAATTACATGGCTGTTTTGTTTGGAATTTTCAATGTGATAAAATGAAAGTTGGAGCTGAGAAGTGTTCAATTTCTAGAAGAAAGGGCATTGTCTTCTCATAATTGTGTCCTTTCTTCCTATTCAAAAGGATTAGACAAAAAAAAAAAAGATCCAGTTGGAGACGGTTGGTAGGTTTGATGCCTTATCGTTGCTCATTTCTCCATGCATCCATTTTTCTGCCTGATATCCACATTGTTCTCTATTTATTTATGGATAAGATCTAAATGAATTAATCCATGATTTTCTGCCTTCTCTCTGTCTTTCTGCATGGACCAGTGAGCAGTGTTGCAAATTAAAGTGTGATTTTAATCATTTAGAATGACTTTTTCTCACCAAGTAAGGTATGGCAAGGGTTAAGGGTTAACACTTAAAGGTTATGCTGATGTACAAGCATGTGTGTATGCGCCACATTAAGCAGGAAAATAAAAGGCAGCTCTTTTTTGTTTTAAATCACTCAGTGTTATAGTCTTTAAGCTATTTCCCTCTCATCACTGTCTAAAAGCAAGAAGCCTTCGTTTAAGTGTGTGTCTTCTCCCTACGTGGTGTGTATCATTAGCAGCAGAACAAGATGATGAGACGAGATGACGAGCCCCGACATTAAATCACATCAGTTTAACAGAAATTCCACAGAGATTGCAAAAGAACATTTTAGATTTCATCTGCCGTATAAGCCAAAACACCTACACACCTTACACACCTACACACATCTGAATTAGCTGTGGCATTTTTGGGCATATTTTTCCTAAGAGTACATGCTACGAGGTAACATATTTCACACCAATAAGGAAAACAATAGCTTGGAGGTATGTGAATGCACATGTGCCTCAGGGGCAAAAAAATCATCTCTTACTGCCAAGTCCAGGGCTCAAAACCTGGTAACGCTCCATTACCTCTGGATGGAATATAAATGCAGCAAACTCTACTGGGAAACAGATTAATGAGCACCGCCCACCCACTTGTAGAAGGCGAAGAGGAGCTTATGAAGCTCCTGAACAGGATCTACAGGAACATCCAAAAACTAGGTTTCACTGAGTTTTCATTGTGAAATGTGATAGACAACGTTTATTCAACTTAAATGCACATGCATACAAAAAAATATACTGAACATTACACAACAGTTAGTTCCAACCAAGTAATCTGACTGGACGAGGTATTCCATCAGTGCTGATATAGAGAATAACCTCCCTGGGGCTTTTACTATGCATGTGTCAAGCTGCAAAATTAATTAAGCTACATTAATGTTAATTGAAAGAAACTTTACATCGCACAGATGGACCTATTTTCCAGGAATAACATTTGAGTCTAATAAGAATGGTCGTCAGAGGAGGACAAAGGGACAAAAAGATACCTAGATACTTCACTGCTAACCTCCAGGTATGTTCATATGAAATTTGCTGATGTCACAGTGTACTATCTGATCAAGCTGTTATCTCATCAGAATCATACATGCTACCAAATTTTCACTGGTTAAACATTGAAAGAGACATTACAAACTGCTGCATCCTGCGTTTCATACCACCATAAAAGGTGCCTCTGGTAGCTGGTGTCCAACGCCAATGTCCACTGACAAAGTGGCGGTATTTGACAAGTTGAGTTGTTGCCTGCTGCGTAAACAACTGCTGCCTCCCAATGTATCATACCGCCACAAATGGTGCCGCTGTGTGTTGGTATCTGACACCAAGATCATTGACAAGACAGCTACATTTGATAAGCTGGGAGTGAGAATGGGTTGCACTGCTATGTTCTTAGTTTCCATATCTTCTGTTTTCTTTATATTTATAGTCCACGTGTTTATACAGTTTGTTTAATAAAGAAAATATAATATTCAACTGATTCAACATTTGAAATCTACAGAAACCATCATTGCTTGATTTGAAGTTCATTTAAGAACTAATGCGGGCCCTGAGCTGCAGCTAAACTAATCAGTTTGCTGTCTTAAACTTAGATTTAGTAACATGAATCATAAGAGGCAGTAAGTGGAAATCTCTGACTGATGAGTGCTCAGTAAGGCTTGTTTTCATACTTTTTTCTTTGTGTGGCTTACAGTGTTTTTCACTTTGTGATGCATGCATTGTTAATATAAAGCAGGGCTAACAGTCATGTTAAAGTGGATTCAGCCTTCTCTTCAGCACCACAGACAGTCGGCATGAAGAAGCTCTTAACGATGTGCACGTGCTCTTGCTCTGTTTTGGGAACACATGTACAAGGTAGATTTATTGTCATTTTTCTTAAATGTGGTTTAAGAAGAAATGAAATTGAAGTTGATCCTAAACTGCCACATATTTTTGGCGTTGAGGAGTCTCACAGCCTGGGAAAGAAACTGCTTCGTAGTCTGGTGGTTCTGCAGTGGATTCTTCTGTATCTTTTGGCAGATGGCCAAAAGATGGCAGCAGGGTGAACAGACTATGGCTGGGGTGGCTGCTTTTGGGCTCTGTGCAGACGCCTCACTTCACAGAGGTCACTGGTGCTCTGTAAATGGGAACCAGTGATGTTCTGGGCAGTTTTAATCACTCGCTGTAGAGCCTTCCTGTCCTGGGCCATGTATGAACTACGCCAGTTTGTACTGTTTCCGGTCAGTATGCTTTCTATTGCTCCTTTTAGAAGTTAACCAGAATCCTGCTCTTGAATTGACACAACAATTAACAATCTGATACAACAAACAATCAATAGCTCAGACCTCAAGCCACTTCAGATTTTCCATTGTAATTTCACCTCTCAATTGCCAATGGCTCTACTGACAGTGCAAAGCCTGATCACTCAAATCAGTGTGACAGGAGATCATTCGATCAGTCACCCTTCCTGCTTCACATCTTTGTTCTGTGAGGGTACTGTATGAAGCTGCTCCAATCTTTGTTGGAAATTTTGTAATCTCTGTGTTGGAACCCACAACAACTCCACACACTACTTCTCAGATAATTCAGTGTTGTGATCATATGATCAGCATGGCTTTGCTCGCCAGGGTCCTTCTCTATTTTTATCTCTGCAAGATATAAGCCTGGAAAGGATCATGCATTTGGCATGTTTTTCTGTGTGTATCTCTCTGTCACAGCTAATCTTGAATACTGCTCGACCAATCAGCCTGATATTTTATGTGCAAATTCCTGATTGTATGCTCAAGAACCAATTGTGGTTGAGATGACTCATAATTGTTGAAAAACATGTTTTATTGAATGTGTAATCATGCAAGCCACTATGATTAAGTACTACTGTGCTAGGTTTAGAAGGAGCTAAGTGATATAGACTATGCCCATAAACGAAAGAACCGGGTGAGGTAAGTTGTGAACAGTAACTTTTACTTACATACATTTGCAAGCAACAATTTGAAACACATTTGCATAAACATGTAAAAAAAATATAATAAAAATTGGGCCCTTTAAAATAAATGAGTCTTTGTTTTTCTCAATAGTCCTTCAAGTCTGTCTGCTTTGTTATTACTTTTAGTGTTAATAAATCCACTGTCAGTGGTTCTCCTTTAAAATGTTTGTCACGGATCCTGCAACAGTTTTGGAAGAGTATGCACTCTTAGATGAATGTGTGTTGCAGTCCAGGCGACTGGCACCGTCTTACCTCCAGGTGAAGTATGTGACGGGTCGGTTCTACTTCCTGTCAGGATCACACTGGGAGGCTCGCCATCAATGGAAAGGGATCTTCTGAGTGGTTCTCACTGTTTGCAGACAGGACTTAAAAATTTAGTTTTATATATATATATATATATATATATATATATATATATATTAATACACACACACACACACACACATACATGTGTTGTACAACAATCATACTACACCAAGCACCACATGCTGTATAATACTCAATGATAACATGTTCAGAGCTATTTATCACCCTCTAGTTCAAAACTTTACATCTCAGTTCAATTTCTGAATGACCATACAGTAGAACCAGCAAATACCATCATGCACTGTAGTACTAATTCAATAACAGCCTACACAAACCATCTGCAATAGCATCAGGATATACTTTATCCTATATTAGGAAAAGGCAGTACATGCTTCAAATAGCTTTGCTTCTGTTTACAACGCTCATACTATAATGAGAGTACACACATAAGCACCATTAAATCTTATATCTACTCACAGCAGAATTCAAACACATTTTCCCACAAAAAAAAAACAAAAAAAAACCATCATGACAAACAATTGGTATTTTTAATTACCTTTTCTTTACTAAAGGTGCTGTGAAATTCACTCAGCTAATCTTTGACACACATAATGCAGCTGTACTTGGCACACTTGAGCATGGGGTTACTACTCTGAGTTGCATTAGGGCTGCTAATTAACAGCTTAATGCTTTAAACACTATCAACAATCAATAACCACAGCGCTGCGGCAACAAACATCCCCACAACACTCAAAATCGTGCAAACAATATAGCACCGCACGCGCAACTAGCAACGTTAGCATCATATAGCTCGCTAGCTTACCGAGATAAATAGAGGTGTTTTGAACTTTTCCCCCAAGCTCCCGGTTTTCCTTAGTTTGCCCTCTGAGTTGGTTCGTTAACTTGCTGATACTTTTATCTACCCTTTTAACTTTAACTCCGTCCGTTTACTTTCTTCTCTCCTTTCGCCATCACGCATGCTCGTTTCCTCTCTTTTCCTCAAATACACACTCAGGATCACGCAATGACGTCGTGACCTGTCAATCAAAATCAGCTAGGGGAGGGACTATCGTTCCTGATTGGCTAATCTTTCACTGTCTATTTGTAAAGGGACATTACACTGTTTTAATACATTTTTGCTTTCTTTTAACCCTGTATTGTCAATGGGTTACAAATGCTTTATACCGTCATCAACTGCTGACTCCTTACTTCTCTTAACCTGCTGGAAAGGGTAGCTATTTTTTTTTATTTTTTATGTTTTAATGGCTGAACTAAATACAACAGCCCTTACTTAGTCTGCTGAATTGGCATATAATGATAACTAGATACTGGACCCCAATATGGTGGCTGTTTGGAATGACTTGCATGTGTTACGGCACCTCCATAATATATGCAACCTTGTGTTTTCCATTCCCTGTGCTCCTGTCTGCCTGTCTTCCCCTGTCTAGTTTTGTCTGCGTGCTGGTGTGGGCGTGGTCCCACTCTCTGGTTTCCAGCGCTGCTCATCATACTCACCTGTCTGCCATCTGCTCATTAAGTGAACCTGCTTCTCATCAGTTCATCAACATGCAGTATTTCTACCCCAGCTCTCCAACCACTCATCACCAAACTGTTATTCAACCTTCTGTGGTAGACAGACCTCCAGGTCTATTGAGTGTAATCGTATGTAATCAGTTTCCTGTTTTTTTGTGTGTTTGTGTGCTGTTAACCTGGATTTCCTGTGCTCTATCCTCATCACCAACCTGCCTGTCAGCTTGTCTGCTCACCACATTTCCCTCACCATCTGCCCATGCCAGCTTCACCTCAGCTTCCTTCACACCCTCCATGGACCCTGGACCACAGCCCCCCTACCGTTATTCCATCATTCGTTGTGGCAAAATTAACCTTTTTTTCATCACGCCCTCTGAGTCTTGCGCATCCCTCGAGTTCGTAACAGACTTGCACATATGCCAAAAAAGTTTCTACCTTCTGGGTTTACCTCTGTGGTATGTGGGCCACTGAATATGCTAAATATGCTAAAATTTGACTTAAAACTAGCAATTGAGACCATAAGCTTATGAGAAAAAATGTTAAGTGAGGTTAAATCGGGCGAGAAGTAGGGACATTTTCTCATAGATTTCTATACAATCATAATTATTTTTGTAACCAGTGCCCCCCTGCAAGCCATAGAAAGAATGCAGGTTAAAGGAACTTTGGCTTTGGCTTTTCATATCCAGAGAAAACTCTTTGTTTGTGTCATGTTTTTGAGTTTACACACGATGTGAACATCTATACACTGAATAATCTGACAGTATGGCAAGAAAAGATGAAGGAGTCCCACCAAGTAAGATAAAACTTGTAAAAACCTTAGAGCAACAATTGCGATTTGAATGAATTTAATTTGGCAAACTGATAATTAAAGTTTATTTGTTTGGAAGCGGGAGAAAAGCATAAAAAATGAGGGCAAACAGAGAAAATGTCTTCCTGATTGAACTTTTGCTGAGCTTCACGACCTGCCACAAACAGTTTGAGTCTTTTCACTCTGAGCCTAAACAATTAGTGGATTACAGGGTTGTGCTTGTCAACAGTGAATGGAACCATACCACTTGCAAATTATGTTGGGGATTCCTAACTCTCTAATCACCTCAGAAACAGGAGCAGCATCAGTGCAGCAGCACTGCAAACAATGCTGCGGTGGTGCTTTACGCATATGTCTGTGTGTGTGTATATCAAAAGGCACCTACATAATGCTCATATTTTTATCACTAGTGCCAGAGATAGGAAGAAATTCAGGGGGGAAAAAGAGTGAATTGTACATTTTCAGACAAACATACATACAAAGAAAGAAAACCACTTTTGTTTTTTCCTGATCTCTATTATCAACATGGTGACGATGCCCCGCTTTCCATTAAAATTCAAAACAACAGAAAA
The DNA here is from genome assembly GCF_026936395.1 of Plectropomus leopardus. Lineage (NCBI taxonomy): Eukaryota > Metazoa > Chordata > Actinopteri > Perciformes > Serranidae > Plectropomus > Plectropomus leopardus. Next base: position 18,038,824 of record NC_142182.1, read on the forward strand.
ATGCCTCTCAGGGATGAATTCATTCGGGGAAAAATTGGCAATTTTTTCAACTTTGTGATAACAGCATACAGTGTACATATTTTCAGGAGTACACCAGTTTTTGAGTTTATTTGTGGCATTAATATTTTGCAATTGCTGTTAAAGTAGAAGAGAGGCTTACATACTGAGTGTGAAAGCTGAATCAGAACTGAAGGGAGGGAGGAGGTGGAGGGCAGCAGGGGATGAATAAGGATGATGAAGGACGAGGACCAGGGCAAAGTTTATCTCCAGGGCTTGTACCATGGCTCTGTTCTTCCAGCCTGAAGGCCCCTTTAGGAGGTTAGGGTCAGGCAGCAGCCCAAATCGATGGGCCGAGAAGGGACCGAGAGGCTCCATGCTAATACTTGCTCCCTGATAATCTGCCTGCTGAATCCCTGCTGGGTAATGTCATCCATCACCCTGCTGCTGCCACCAGCACAGATAAAGGAGGCGGAAGAGAGGGACACAGTACGGATAGGTAGATAGATGGCTGAGGATTGCTCTTGCGTCTTTGCTGTATATCCCAGAGCTGATTTTAATAAATGTGGTAATAGGGCAGCAGGAGGTCCCTGCACTGTGTTCCTGGCCCTTCAGACGGAGAGATAAATGCTAGGTATTGCAGCTCTAGTGGGACAGAAAGATGTTAATCCATATATTACATATTACTTGCCCTAGCCTCAGCGTCACAGCGCAGATACATCATAGTAGCTATTGATTGGCCCCCATTCTGACAAGGGCTTCTAAATGAGATATTGTATCCTCGCGAGGGAAGCCCGCTGTATTAATTTTCTAACCAGAGGCCCAACTGCTTGGCCTGTGTTGTTTTGTCTCAAGTTTAATTTAGTTTCATGAAAGGTTTAGTTTTTCTGTTGGGCATTGTCTGAAATTATGCTCCATCTCCAGAGGAGAGTAAATTCTTTGTAGGAGGCTCACGGTAGAAATACTCCACTCTGTCCTCATACATCTTAGAGGCATTACGCCATTTCCAGCTCTGTTACAACCATTTGATCGTTTTTACAGCAAGCTGAAACATATTTTGCTCTTTTTCAAACACTTTCTTGTAGTAATGTGTAGAGATGGAAAATCTGAAACTTTGAAATGTTTCAATGCTTTTAAACCATTACTCTGAAAGGTTTTGAAATGTTTCAAAACCTGTTAACCCTACATTGGCACCTGCTGGTAGAAGTTTGCATTGCACCCATTTATTATTTTTGTTTTGTAAGCTTCCTTTTCTCCAGCCCAAAAGCCTACCTCAATAGGTATCATGCAAATCAAATTAAACTGCGACTGATTTAGTTCTTGTAGGATATGGCGACTATTTCATATTATTATTAGGTATGTAACTTAATGACATTGGTCTTCTGCTGTGCTAAAGTTAGTTTGTAGAACATTTTCATGGTTACACTCATTAACGGAGATTTGATCTGTCCGGGTTTGGTACCAATCAGGTGACGTTTCGAAACCCGTCTCGAGCTACGTGCCGAAGCCAGGAGTGATGAAATGTTTCAAAACAGTTCGATCTTCGGTGTGGAAATTGCCATCTCTAGTAATGTGACCTCCATATTGTTTGTTTCATGTTTTATTTTTGCTTATTTACAGTCTCAGCTAAGAATTTGAATCATTTAGGAGAAAAAAACAAGAATAAAACAAGAATAAAACTTGAGTTAATCCAACATTTATGACAGCAAAACTTAAAGAATTCTAACTTCACAGTAGAATTCCATTTTTGTGAACATTTACTGCCTTCAAACAGAATTCATGAGCTTGTGGTTACTACATGTTGTTGTGTATACCATATGCTTGCAGTTCAAGTGGTCAAGTCATGAGAACGCAGCTGCTAGGCAACACATCGGGTAATGTTATGCAGGAAATACCAAAGCATAATGAAAGGAGGCAAGAAGGCTGTTGGGAATACAACCAGACAAATATTACAACAAACACAGAAAAATTACAGTATACATATATACGATAAGATTACAATATACTAACGTAACTACTGACAACTTAACTTGCATTGCATTTCTGAAAATGTCAGCAAACACGTCACAACTCGTGAACTTTCAGAAAATTCACGATACTGTCAGTTGTGAATATCACAACTGAGGAGCATTCATATAGACTCTTTGGATGAACACAGTAAATAAAACCCCATTCAAAGGCAGCAGCAATGGACACACAAATTTGTACCACTGATTAACTGCAAACTGTGCATGACGGTGCTGACTTTTAAGAGTCCGAGAGTTCAATCTAAAGAAAGCTGTCTGCTGTCATAGAGGACCAGCAAGTCAACAACCTTCCAGCATCACTTATTTCATAAGAACATGGTCATTGATTTTTTTCTTGCCACTTTCAACACTCCTCTATCTGCAGCCAAAAGTACATTTACGGTGACAACACTACACACTGCCGTCTTACATCTCAGTGGGTGTTCAGAATTAAAATAGTATTGTGCAAAAAAAAACAAAACCCATAAGGGTCTGCGTTGCATGAAGGCTGCTGCATGAGTATTAAATCAGCTAATTTAAGTTAGATTAACAGACACGACTTTCACAGAAGAAAAACACCATTGTAAATAGTAAAAATAACAATAACTGAATTCAGAAGTAAGCATTTTACTGCTTTAGTTTCAGGGTCCTGGTATTGTGCATGCTTTCTCTCTGTTAATGTTATTAGTAACATCAGTGCTGTTGCTACTGTGACTGAACACAACACTACTAATGTAACATATCCTAATAGTCTGCACATGGTTTGTACCAACACGTTCTCCTCCCGAGTCCTCAAATATTATAACTTTGTCAGTGCACTTCCACATCTAAATATAATGATTTATGTTCTGGGATGCCGCTACCCTGATGTCCACACAAGCATATGGTGGAATGATGCTGCACTTGGTTATTATTAGGCAATAACAGCACATGGCAACCAATCCCAGGATGTCAGCAAACTCACATACTGGTACAGATGGTTAGGATTAGGGAAAGAGATTCAAAAAGACACGCGCATCCCTTAGTGGGTGCCGGATCCAAGATAAACCAAAATGTGAAAAAATAGAGGTCTGCACACCAGGAAGCTCCCCTCAAAAGATTTAATGCCAAAATAAGTGACATTTCAAGCTAAAAAGCACTCTTCCTCAGACTTCCATTTTTTCACATTTAGGATTAGGGAAAGGAAACACGTGCTAAGGTGTAGAAAAAACATCACATTTATATAGAAGGTGAACACCAGATCCCTGCATCAAAGTCCAGGTTTGATCGACCCATCCACCTCCCCTCCCGCTAGCCCTTTAGGTGCCCTCGTCTTATAACACATCATCGCCAGCAGTGTTTCAACTTGACACCATCCTGCTGCATTTCATACATTCCCTCTGGCCGTGTTCTCAGGTGACGCTGCCCGTGCATGTACTGTGAGGATGCAGCAGGTGCTGCATCCTCACAGTACATTTTTTCACATTTAGGATTAGGAAAAGGAAACACATGCTAAGGTGTAGAAAAAACATCACATTTATATAGAAGGTGAACACCAGATTCCTGCATCAAAGTCCAGGTTTGATCGACCCATCCACCTCCCCTCCCGCTAGCCCTTTAGGTGCCCTCGTCTTATAACACATCATCGCCAGCAGCGTTTCAACTTGACACCATCCTGCTACATTTCATACATTCCCTCTGGCCGTGTTCTCAGGTGACGCTGCCCTATTGTGAGGATGCAGCAGGTGCTGTCTATCTTAGGATTCAGCCCCCCCATCAGTTGGGTTTAGGAAAAGAATTATGGTTGTACAAGTCTGTTCTGTTAGGATATGACATGACTTTGTGATGTTAGGCAAGTACATAACTTGAAATAACTCAAAGCTGACTTTTGGTTTTTAGATGGGACACAAACATTGGTCTCCTGGGTCAAAGTTCTGTTTTTATTTGACCCTTTCACCACCATGACCTTCCTCCTTACCTTACTCTTCTTCAATCTTTATACTACGTTACCTGACTGCCTCCATCACTCCCATCATATAAGGGTAGAAACTATCGCACATCGTCACAGCCCCATGTCTCATAACTATGTGAGTCACTTTTGATTGTGATGCATTAATTTTCGTAGGCGCAAACAGTGAATGAGAATAGCTTGACTTATGATGGCACCACTTAACATCTTCTCTCTTCTGTTTGAGTCTCCTTCTCCTCTGCTTTGTCTCAGCAGCTGTCTACACACTTTCAAAAAAGGTATCTGAAGGACTGTTTCAAGTCCTTTATATGTTTTTCTTTCGCTTCCGAGACTTACCGGACTCAGTCACTTGTCAACTCAGCCACTCTGCACTAACTCATTAGCCATTGTGTTAAATATTACAACTCTAAGTGCTTAGCAAGGTGTTGCTCTCTGCATTTTCCATGTTTGCCAAGGCTGCTTGCATTAAAAGCAATTTACTCTCCTGTCCACTCTTGACTGTAGAATAAATACTTTAAAAATAGATGTTGGCTGAGTTATTGCAATGGGTCTGTTTAGATGTAACACATTAGTTATTCAAAGTATCTAATTTTATAAGTTGACGCACAACCTTTGGGTCAGTCTCTTTGCTTTTTTCCACTAGAGATAAGAGCATGCCGTGGGTGTCAGTATATTTACAGTCACTATCTCTCTGTAGAGCGGTGCTTTAACTGTTGCCTCTTATCAGTAGCGTCCTCCTTCGCCAAACACACCAAGCATTTAAACAGACCCAACACGCCGATCTAATCACTCTCTCCATCTCTCTCCCTCCTTTTTTTCTCTGCAGAAATGTTCCGCCCACAGTGAAGGAGAGAAAAGGGCATTTAAGGTGAGACCTGTACTCCTCCATGTTTCTGATGACAGAATGTTTCTCCCTCCTTTTATTCTACTCACTATGCTCTATGTAACATTGTGTTAAAAGGTGTCAGTAGGAGAAGATAAATGTAGTGTGGGCTATCTGTGGAGGCCAGCAGAAAGAGTGAGAGAGAGAGGCTATAAAGGCAAACATTCATTCTCATTAGCTCTCACTTGAATCACTTAGCCAGTTGACTTCCTGTATCTCCCAACTGCACTATTGTTCACTGAGCTGCCCTTCAGCCATCTTTAAGGCCACAGAGGGCTTTCTGTCTTGCTTTTCTCTCTTATTTCTATTAACCTTCTTTCTCTGCTCAGACATACTCATAAATTGGTGCTCACATATAGTTTCTTTTCGAGCATTGTTACATGTGTTTCCCAAATAAGTGTGGTGATGGCAGCCCCTCTTAGTTGGTCGAGTTGATTCATTATGTTCTTCCTTTAGTGTGACGTGATTATGGGGAATGCTGAATGAGAGTTACTGAAAAGAGGATGATGCAGCTGCGTCAATGGATCTGGACCTATCTATGAGTCTGTTTACACTTGGTATTAGAATATGTCCCTACATGCATTTCGAGTTATTAGATCTCAGTTCCCTATATGAAAATAAACATGAGTCATTCCTGTATGTGAAAACTAACCCTGTTACATAGCCTTTACTGTTTAAAATGAGTCAAATGCTGTTTAATTGTCAGACTATGCACAGCATATTCACAGGCTGTCCTTACGTTATTTTGGGTTTAATGACAGGGTTGAACCGTTTCACTGTCCATGTAAGTCAGTTGGGACCGAGCAACCGCTGCTGCTGTGTGAGCTTATCTTAGGCGCACTGACTGCCTTCACACCAGTAGTTTGGTTCTTTTGGACCATTTACCTTTTAGTTCTGGTCCAGTTAGTGTTAACACTGGCTTTTTTTTTTACAGATGAACCAAGAAAAATAAACATTAAGTTATGCAGAATAACAGGAAACTTGTAGACAGCTCTGGTTATGTCAGCCTGCACCACCAATGCTACGGTACATGGCCCCGATGTGGAGAAACAGAATACTGGTGACTGACAGAAAGGTCACACAGCACATTAACAAACCTGATGTGTATATGTATGTTGTAAAGAGCTTTCAAAGAAATAATTATTGTTATTAACTGTCTAGACTAACCTCAACCTATGAAAAATGGTATAGTAAAAAACCCTGATATATGGGATTTGAGGGGTGGGGTCATGTGCAGTCTGCTTGGAAGAGGAGATCCACCTTTTTAGGTGATCTCAGTTTACTTGTTTAATCATTATCAGAGTTTAACATATCCTCACACAATGGTTTACATGTTACGTTACAAAAATGCACAACGGTTTGGATGATATCTGTCAAATTAGTGCCCCATTTTGTACCCAGAGTTACATAGATAATGTTAAGGCAATAAGGTTATTTAGGTTAGGATTAGGAAAAGAACATGGACTGAACTCCCTCTCTCTGTGTCACTGTGTATCTGTTTACAAGCCAATAGTTAAAGATGGCTTGTGTGGTTATCGGATGAGTTTGTAAAGTTGGTCTGAAAAGGATAAATGCCAAAGATAATCCAATGGTAATTAAATGCATCACTGCCAGAAAGAAAAAAAAAAACTGAGAGCAAGTGATCTTGAGGGAGAGGAGAGAATAAGAGACCAAGAGTGATCCGATGTTGATTTTTCTGTCTATGTTGTTAGACAGCGATCTATCTTCCGCTGGCAAAATCAATATCCATCGGGGATACAGCAGTTAATCATGAGACACACATACATTTGTATGGGAAGCACACGCACACATAGCCATGTTATTTAAACAGGCCATAAAATTACACACACAATTATGTGGACTTTAAGCAATATTTGAGCTGACACCAAAGCTTATCTGTCACTAGAGGGTGGAATGAATTAGAAAATGTTTAATTCACTTGCACTGTATCTGCAGTAACCTGACAGAAACGTGCATGTGTTAACATCTAATTTTAATATCTGTCCATTACCACTACAGGCACATTTCAACACCTGTGTCGCTGAGGTATATGTTTGATCTTTTGTCAAAGCCAATGTGTCATGATTAGCTGTCCCTGTTAACGGCAGTGTAAAATATATTTGTCAGTATCACCTGTTAAATAATGTGAATAATGTCTGTGTTATTTTATGCCAATTGTGGCATGGTGACAACCCCTGTATGGTTCAATATTTCTCTGCACTGAGCCTGTGACCGAGTCTACAAAGTAAAAATATACTGGAATGTCTTTCACAGAGTTGGTTACATGCAGTAGACCATATAAAGGATGCAGCATGCAGGCCTAAAAAGTGAACCCAATATGGACGTGCCTTACACTTGCATTTATTCTAATGGCAGAAGGGGGCGACTTCACCAGTAGCAAACTTCCGATATGGAAAAGTCTATGAGAAAATGACCCTCCTCTCACTCGATTTGTTACCTGAGTAAACAGTTTCCTGATGAGTTTATGGCCTCAATTGCTGATTTTGAGTCCTCTTCAATATAGCATGATGTTTACAATAAAGCAGGGTATGCTTTAAGGCATGGCTTGACATGTCACTAACATGGTGGTGTCCTCATATTCTCAGTCATATTCCACCCCTCGCTCATCCAGAGCTCCACTTCCTAGTTAAAAAAAACTAAGACGGCTATGGCCAAAAAGCCAAACTTAAGGCTTCAAAATGGTAGTAAGAAAACCAATGGGTGATGTCACGGTGGCTAAAACATACTTCGATTTTATTTATTTTTAGATTTAGAATTGTATTTATTATTGATAGTCCATAGTTGGTTCAGGCTTTGTGTTACTTATCAAATCTGTATCAAAAAGTTTTTATTTAACATTTAGTCAGTGTTTCACTTTCATATCTGTGTTTCAGTTGAGGGCACCATGGTCCACCCACACAAGTGTTTTTTTAATTATGACAAAGGTGTTTTATTTTCTTTCATTTCTTTCTTTTTTTTTTTTTTTAACCACATTTGATCTCCAAGGACTGTGTGGGTGTGTACACACTGTGCCTCAATGACTCCTCTCTGATCATACTTTTTGTGTCACTCTGAAGACCTCACATACTTCCTTGTTCTGCAAATTCACCACCATGGTCTAATGAACTAGAATAACTGAAAACACCTGATCAGTTTCACAGGGTTTTTTATGAACACAAATGTGTTAGCAATCTATTACCTGTTTAGACTTTAAGCAAACATGGATCACCGATAGCATTCATTTTTGAGTTGTGTTTACAACTCAAAATGAAATATTAAAATTACAAATGTAAGTCCAATATTCACTTTCCTTCTAGCTCACATTTGATCACCACTAACTTCTGAGAAAGATATCTAGCTCTTTAGCTGCTAAAATTCTCCATTGTTCATCAGCTGGTCATTAACTTTGTCTGTCTGTCGTTTAGTATTGGACAGGTAGAATATATTGGATTTTGCAGCTTTTGGTAATAAAAAGCAGCCTGCTAGAGCCATAACTAAGGTTGGTAATAGAGGTGAAAGTAAACTACAGGAACACATTTTTGGGCTGTAAAACCCAAACAATGAGGTGAATGATCCAAACAATGCTCCATACAGCGGAGGTGGGCTGCAGAGTTTGCAAATTGTTAGTTGGTCATTTTAAGTGATCATTTTACACACACATGGTAATATGACCTCTCATTCACATTAAGAAATATTAAGAGCAACTTTAATGTACACTAACTGGGTTCAGAGTACTCTGCACTGTTTTTCTGAGAAATTTACCAAAAACAATAAACTCAGATTACAAATAATGATTAATTACGCTTCCATCTAGGGGTGCAGGAGCACAACACAAAAGTTACAGTAATAAGGTGTCTTCTACCTGCTCCCCAAAGTGGTCTGGTACACTGAATTGCAGTTAAAGTGAATTATTCCTACAGAATGTGAAATTGTGACAAATTTAAGCAATACAATTCAGGGTGAACTCAGGCCAAAACACAGCTGTTCACAGTCAGACAACCATAGTATGGCACTTAATCTAACAAGATTTCATCGTCTGGACACTGAGAATAGAATAGAAGTGCTTCTTTCTGCTGCTGGAAAGCAAGAATTTTAAAAGGCAGGAATATATGTTGAAGCCTCGCAGCAGACACATCTGAGGCCGAACTTGAAAAATACAACTAGTCAGAAAGTTATTCCTATAGGGTGACATCCAAAGATCATTGTGGGAGCAGAGCATACACTCACACACATATAGCCACAAAAAAACCAGACACAGGTCAGGAAACACTGCCAAGTCTGTAACACAACTAACTGCTCAAACTGAACAGTTTATGTTGCTGTCATCTGTGGCTACTTTCAAGAACTACTTTTATAAAAATGTCCCTGGACTTCAACTAAGACTGACTTGTGAGAAACAGCAAACAGATACTCTTGCTGTCTGGGGACAATGTAGTCTGGTTAAGGACCTCCACTTCATGGGAATCATCAGCCACCATTCAAGCTCACAGGTCTACATAACAGCAGCTCCCTTAACTGAGTTGAAGTCTTTCTATCTTTTTAGTATATTGTGAGTTGCCAGGACCATCATGTGGGTATTTTGTCAATGTGTGTAATTGTCAAAGTGACCTTGGAAATCTGAGGGAAGAACTTTGGAGCTGATGCGGTCTTTTTTGCATCTCTTAAGGGCTTTTACGAATCACCTAGCTTTTCAATTTCAAGTTTTCAAGTTGCCTGACCCTGACAAACTCTGTGTCAATAGAACATCAATGCGCAGAGTCTAATCTGGTTTTCAAAAAGACCTAAAGATCTTTTTCGAGGCTACATCTTTAGCAAACTGTGTGTCTGTCCATTAATGGAATACCATCTCTGTTGAGCTTCTTGGCTTTGGTGCTGCCATACATTCATCCTATGAATCACCCTTTGACAGGATGCTTGTAAATAAAAGAAATATCATTAACACATAAAAAAGGTACATGCTGGAAACGGCCTCTCGATTCAGGTTTAGCACGATATAATGTGCTGGTTTGGACTTTTAAATGTGGAGTTGCCTTTGCATCAGACGTTTAGTGAGCTGCTACATTACTGAGGCACTAACTGGTGTCCAGTCTTCCATTGCATCTGTCAACAGACAATTCTAGTCAGTGTAAACTCTAGTGCTTGTACTAGTGCACGAGTTTCCTAAATTGTATCAAGTAAAAGAGCATTGGCTTGGGGATGCAATGTCCTGGGCTAGGGTTAGGGCAAACTGCACAGAAAACATCCCAGTAAAACCTCCCTGTAGCCTGTGATGCATCTTGCGGCTATTTCCTTGGAACCCAATAGTCCCTGTTTGTAAAGAAGAAAGAGGAAAGTTTCCATGATCTGTGCTGTTATCCTCCGGAGTGTGTGCAGCCTCAGACTACACCCCTCTGTAGCTATAATTCTTCTCCTGCCAGTGAACTTTCCTACACCAACAACATGTTCCAACACTAGCAGTATCTTCTGTACTCGATCTCTGTGGGCTGATAAACAGGAACCATGCAGCAGGTTTTCAATCTCTGCTTTTGTGCTCTTATGTAATTCCCATATTTATCTCAGGTGTGCAAACAAAATGTACTTTTTGTTAGCAAAATGATGACATTTTACAAAATGTCTGAATGAAGTTGCTTTCTGAAGTTGTAAAAGGGTCATTTCCCTTTACATATGAAAACAAATAAATCTGTTTCAAACGTTGTAAATGTCACTGCCCACCTACTTCCATGCCTCCTTTATGATAGCATAGATACAACCAATAGATGGCACTAGAGGGCAGAGTCAAACATTTAATCAAACAAACCAGGGAAAAAAATGGCCTGTGAGGCATCACATCGTGACATGTGGATGAATGTGAAGTATAAACAGAAGGCTCCGTCTGGGTCCGTATATAATATTGAGCATAAATGAGTCTTAAGTTGACATATTTAAGCTACAACGCTGTATCTGTAGTAAGCTCAACTATTCATTGCAAATAGTTTTCATGCATATAATTCTTGTCTGATTTTCAGCCCAGCCAACATGTAAATAAAGTATTATTCCCCCTGAAAACTAGTGAAATAAATATTATAGATAAAGTCAAGCATCAGAACAATATTCCTTTGAGGAATCCAAGCACAGCAAATGTGTCTGATTTGACATATTATTGAAAATGAGGAATTATTGCCATAAAAAAAAGGATTTCAAATGAAAAAACAAAAAACAAAATCTACAGCTGAATCCCTTCTACTTGCAGGGTCAGTGATGTGAAGAGTGGGAACCAGCCACCTATCATCCTGACAGAAAACTAATACACCAGAACACTCTGTGACGACGCCAAGACAAGTGCTCACAAGAATTCCCATTTTTATACAGGTCCAGATCAACGTGAACACATGCAGATACATGGAGGGATTATGAGTAAGGGGGGCGCAGACACCTAACTGCAGAGAGGTGGATTATGAAGAAGTTATGCTAGTCTGATACTTTCTGTAAGACTTAGTCTTACAGAAAGTATTGGAAGCCATTGTATCTCATTGATCAAAAGCAAATATATGGATGTGTGAAGGTACTGACAGGGGCCAAGGTTCCATGTAAGAAGTGCCTGTAAAAGATGTGCTATTAGTTTTTTTTTTTTTTTAAGCTTATCATTACCTTACTAACAAAAATTCTCAGACTTTGTGCCTAACCGAGGAGAAAAAGTGCCATTTAAGTCAATAATGGAAACAGATTGTTGTTAAAAAATGTGTGAAAAAAGTTTAATTACTAACTGTAGGCCGCAATTAAAAGTGGGAAAGCAACATGTAAAACTCTCCCAATGTGACCTTGATGAGACTGTGCTGGTTTTTAACCTTTATTCCGTAGTATTTTAAAAGAAGAAAAGCTTAATCTTTTCTTTGTGCTTTTTTGCAATTTCCTTTCACCACACTGCCAAGGACTCAATGAATTATATCTTTTTGTTCCCTTGTTTTTGTGTTTCTTTTATTATTTATCTCCCATATTCCTTCAGGGAAGACAGCAAAGTGCTTGCAATGAAAGCTTTTCAGACAGAGCCAAGCAAAACATGACAATAACTCTGTATAATACGATAAGTAGCTTAGCTAACCACTCTGCTGACACACAACCTCTAAACTGGTCTCCCAAATCCTCAGCTTCAACTTCAGGGTTTCTTGTGTCAAGTCAAATTCAGGCATTAACAGGCAGAGGTTTGATATTAAAGCCTCTGGGTGATGCAAGATTGGGTTTGAAAAGTCGTTGCAATTAGTGTGTGCACTGTATATTTTCCAATTGGTAGTCAGTGTTTGTCTTGTAATTCACTACACTGCATAATTTAATACACAGAGGCTGCCTTCAGTATTGGCTTAAGTGGTCTTTGACTTAACCTACACTTCAGTGCATCATACTGAAAACAGCAGCACAGCTGATAAACACAGGGGGCTGTTAGTGTGGGTGTTTTGCTACAGGGTAAAGTTGGAAGATGAAATATGAACCATGAAGTCTAGTTAGACTCACATAATGTGACGATGCTACACAGCAGTTTTAAAACAGTTTGTTAATCATTTTATAGCATCAAGCTACAAGCTAAATTCTACAAGGTATTAGATTTGGAACAAGTGCTCGCACATAGTGTGATGCGTCTGTGGTAAAAATCAAGCAAGGACATAACTTTTTGGAATACTTTGTGTTCTCTATGTTTTTTGGCATTGAAAACATTTTGAAAAATAACTTTTTTTTAAATTGTTTCTGAAACTCTAGCTATATCCATATAGTATTACATGACATGGATGATCTGTAAAAAAAAAAAAGATAATAATAATAAATTCATGTTCCACTGCCTCCTTGTAGTGTTCCTAATGTAGCGAGAATACACAAAACAACCAATCAGATTGTGTCAATGCTCCTGAACTGCAGTCAACCTAAAGTTGAGTCACTGCATTGCATATTTCTGTTTATAAAAACATATTTTAGTGTACTGTTTAGCTGTAAAATGAGAGAGCTTGATTTGGCCGGTTGTTGGTGCTTTGTTTTGAGTCAACTGCTGTCAAAATGGTGGCTAGGTCAAAAACACACAATTTACAGCTTAATGTTACCCTAAAAATATGTTTCTGAAAACATCTGAGGTGGGAAGTAAGCATTGCGCTAACATAATCTTGGTCAATGTTTGATGGCCACTGCCTAGTTTTAAAGTTGACTGCAGTTTTTGAGCAGAGATTGACATGATTGACACTTGTATTAGAGACTCTCAGCTCTGATTGGTTGGTTCAGCAACTGTGGATTTTTGCAAATGCTATGGAACGCAGTAGGAGACAGAGGAATGTGATTTTTTTCATAGACTATGTGTTCCATGTACTATTGTGTGGAAATATGACTTATTTTTTAAAATAAAAGTAGCCAACAGTAGCTCTAATTCTGTATGTTAGTGTGTTTGTGAGAAGTCCATACAAATGAGGAGCTGACAAGAAGCTCAAAAGTGATCAAACTGTAAATTCATTTGGAAATGTTTTACAGTCACATTTGATTACTTAAGGTGATTGAATTCCATAACGTATAATTACACATATCAGAGTTGAGTTACACAAAAGAGGAGCAATAGTTGGAAGTTGGTTAAGACCTTCTCTTAGCCTTGTAAACCAAGTAAATGGACACAGCAAACTCCGATGCAACGGCATTCAACTGACATTAACTTGTTCAAAGCTATTACTGATAGTGTGATTGGAGCTTTCTTGGTAATAAATGGTGTTGTGAGTTTTTGCTGCATAAGTGAGCAAACAAGGCCTCAGGTTCACTCTAAGCTTAGATAGTGTGCTTATTATCCATTTCAGAGAAACCAAAGGGATGAGGAAAGCAGAAAGGCCAGAGTTCTTTTAATTGACTTTGCCTCCACAGTTAATAAGGTAAGCGAGTCAAGGATAGACACCAACAGCTATTAGTGACACTGCTGGCCACAATTAGAGCTACACACAGTTTTCCTCTTGGCTCAATAAAGAAGTCAGGTATCTGAGTTATCTCTGTTTTGCAGGAGGTCATGATGGGCCAATGAAACCTTGTGCAATAAAAAATGACTTTTCAGAAGCTGGGGAGGTGAGATATTCTCTCACTTTACTTCTGCCACAGCTGATAATCTATGAGTGTGATGCAAAGACCTTATTTTTTCATTTCCCACCATAGTGATTTTACAGCTAATAAGAGAGGAAATTCATCCCTTGGTGCTGCTAATCTCCGAGCAAATTCCTTTAATTGTAATGTAAATTGACTTAATTTGTACAACATTAAACTGTAAATCCTCTGTAAATGGAACTAATTCCGTTAGATGATCTACGTACTTACAAGCACAGAGCATTGCGGTAAAGTGTTTCTTATATCCAGAGTGAAAAAGTAAATGCAATCACATCAGCTATAGACACACAATGGACACTTGACTCTAATTTTCTCTTGTAACTTTGCTTATAGAAATTTAAAGTCTGCTTTATTGTGCAGGGTAGTGTCAGAAGGTGGTATTCAACTTAATGAAACAGTTTTACTTTCTCTCTCACATGCTTTTATTTTCTCAAATTGACATGAGGAAGCTGCTGGGACCAAGATTGTGGATAAGAATATATGATTGTTCAGTACATCCATCACAAGAAAAGGCGAAGGGGAGACTAAAATGCACAATTAACGCAAAAGTGGGACAGGCAGCTGCAAAGAGGAGAGAGAACAAATACGCCAAACTTGGAAATCCAGTTTCCCTGTTGCTTCTCTTGAATTATTCCTGTTACATCAGAACTGACCAAATTCCATAGTCCATAAATTTGTCCCTAATGTGGTGCTGTGACTACACTAACATCCACCGAGATGCACCAGTGTGAATTTATCCTGGGAGTCAATGTGCTGAGGCTGCTCCTCATAGTTATCAGGAGGAAAATCACAGCCATCTGACCGCAAACAGACACAATGAGCCCAACAGTGAAAACAAATTGGTACTCTGGGGAGCTCTGATTCCTCCTTTTTGCTACGCGGTGTGGTGGAGATGACATAATAAAATACTTCAGCTGCTGTGATGGAGAATGGTCCTGCCGAGAGCTCTGCATTTGTTGGAAGAGTAAACAGTGAGACAGCCATCACTATGCATGTTGAGCAGCTCAGCATCGTGTCTCCAAACACATTTATGTCTGACACTGCATGGTTAAAAACCAGCCCAGTTGCTAGAATAAAATGTTGGCAGTAACGTTTCTTTTTTATCATATTAACATTTTTCAAAGTGACATAATTCAGATTACATGTAGACCCAATATGTATTTTCCTATCCCTGATCAAGTGTTTTTTATGCCTCAGTCTAAGCATACATTAATCAATGTCACATTATAAAATTTTGAATTGAAATGTTAAGTTTCAACATATCCACATAGTGCTGGACTTAGCACTTTGGCACATTGTGCTCTAGGCAGCTTCCTGTGTTACCTATAGGAAGATCCGCCATATATGTAGTGTGCAAATGCAGCATATTTATGGTTTTCAAAACGTTCGGGCTAATATGCATCATAGTAATAGGAATCACGTGACATTGGTTCCAAAAGTAAGCGTCTTGGTTATATTCCCTGTTCATTTCATGGGTTTTCCTCTGCTATCCCGTTTTATTAGATCACAGCTTGGTTGGTGCACACAGGAAATCACCTGGACAAAACCCATCCTAATCTGACACGCCAGAGGCTTTGTTACATAGAACAATCTGAGAAGCCATCAATCAAATTATTTTAAAAAGGGCAGGCACCTCAAAAAACTTCATGGCAGGCAATTGGATTAACCATCTGTCTATCACAAGTCTATCATGGACCAGTCGAAAGATGCACAAAAATATCTGTTCCACCAAGAAAACCATCTGTACTGTTTGCTCTTCTTTCAATGAAGAACTAATCACCAGTTCTGATATAACTGATGCTACTGCAGCATCTATACCAGACACGTTTCTCATGTGATCTTGTAATATTGCCAATCCAACTGTTTTGCAAGATAAATGCCTTCCTATACATCATTTACAAGGGGTATAGTGTTTGTTGATAAATGTGGTTTTTATGCACAAGTATTGTATTGTTTTTTTTTTTTTTATTTAGCCAGTAATATATGGCGGCCTATCACATGAAGGCAGATGCTCCGTTGTTGCTGCTGTACACTGACATCCACAACCTCCATCTATCTTTTATTGCCTCATTTGCATATCAAGGCCTCCCGTTTAACACCTTTCTGTGCATAAGACAACACAGAAAATGAGAAAGCGGCATGTTAGTGACCCTGAAATGCATCAATGACAAACAGAGAGGAGTAGGAAATTGTTCCATAAAGTCTTAAAATGGTGTTTTGTGTGATTATGTTGACTTAGCACAATTAACGTTTGACTCGGAGAGACTACTAAGTGCAATATTTACAGCAGATTAGCTGTGCAACTTTGCATGTGACGACGTAGGCTGTTCTTTCTTTGTGGTCTTTGTAGCCACACTCTCTGACTCTTTTAAGGTGTCCTGCCAATGAGGCTGGGGATGCCTAATGAGATGAAGGTCAGCCTTATCTATCTACTAATGTTTTGCACAAGCTAACAATATTACAGTACACAGAGAATAAAAACCTGACTTCCACATGCAAATCAAAGATTGTATTGTGTAAGTGAGCAATTTGGCAAATGTGCTTGCTGGCTATCTTGCTCTGAGTTAGATAGGTAGACTGATGCCTCTTTCGCGTGTGTGCTATATGTGGAGCTATAGAGCAGGGAGATGGTTGGCATAGCTTAGTTAAAAGACTGCAAGCAAGGGAAAACAGCTAGTGATGAAACTGTTACAGCATGTGACTGCTCGTAAAACCACAAATTGAACTTCTGCTTTTTTACAGTTTAAACAAACGAGATGTAACATGTTAATTTTTTTTAAACAATTTTCAAACTTGGACAGAGCCTGGCCAGCGGGTTCTTTATGATGGGGGGCGAGGTGGTGTTAAAAGGGGGAGGCATGCCAAATAATGTTTTAAGCACTGGTGAGGAAGTTATGTTTAGTATTTTGGCCGAGGGAAGGGATAACATTAAATTGATTCATTTTGCAATTATTTTAAATACCATCTGAATCACAAAACCCACTGGTAGGTTTAAAAGGTATATTTTCTCAAAGTTGTATTGAAACACTTTCAGCTCTTGGTACTTTTAACCAGACTTTTTTAGCAAAGGATTCTAACCATCTGACTCGGACTTGAATCCCGTTCCATGGACCAGGGCCGGCTCTTGGCATAGGCGATATAGGCGGTCGCCTTGGGCGCCATCTGCTGGAGGGACGCCGCCATTGCCAGTCCCCCTTGGCCTTGAGGGAAAATTTTATTAAACTAATAATTTTCTGTGCCCACTGGCACCCTCACTTAGTGTTTTCTGTCTAGAAGTATATATATATTAACATTACAAATAAATAAACAGTGACATGTTGGTAAATTGTGTGTGAGCACGTGATGTGTCGTTATGGGGTGCGGAGGTGCGGGTTAGGGTTAGGGTGCCTAGGGCACCAAATTGGGTAGAGCCGGCCCTGTCACAGACTCTGCTGGAGCACACAGGAAAGCGCGATAGCACCGGAGAACTTTAGATACCTTGCGCCTAACAAAACCTGTTTTTATTACTATTGTTTTACTGATCGTGGGAATACTCTTATATGATTTTAAGTTTCACTTTTTAACGATCGTTGAACGCTTGGAGGGAACTACGCTAAAACGGCCGTGTGTGTGGACTGCAAACACCAATACTCACATTTAAGAGACGACGTCCAGCGCCTAAAATCCGAGCTTCGAAAAAAAAGACCAGCTATTGGATAGTGTTGTTTCCATGGAAACCGCCCGGGCAAGACATGTCTCTATTTCCCGATCTGGCAGTTTTGGTGTCCCGGTGGCACAATCACAGCCATCCCCGGCATCATCAAAAGTCTCGGCAACCCTTCCCTGGCTAACCTCGATGCCGGCATCAGACTGCTGCCCCGAGGGCTCAGCAGCAGAGATCAGCCGATCGGCCCAGAGAACGAAGCCCATGGCCCCGGCTCACAGTTCCACTCCTAAACCGCTCCAGCCCCCCTGGACTGAGGTTGTGAGCTGTGGCCATAAGAGTGGTATGGTTGTAAAGAGGGTTTCTCCTCCTCAAACCGCTTCACCTCTCTGATGGATTTGGCTCCATCCTGGCGTTCCCCCACCCCGGCTCCTACGGCTCCTACGGCTCCTACTGCCACCGCACCGCACCGCACACTCCACTTGGAGGCCATAGGTTGCTGCAGGAGGCCGTCGGTAGATGCTCACGGGGCCATCCCCGGACTGAGTCCATTCGCCAGAGCAGACCGTCCGTCCTCCACCGCCATCCACATAACGGGCGGAGTCATCACGGCGACTATCTGCCTCTCCAACACGGCGATCATGCAGGATGTGCAAGACTTTCCTCCACTTGTTGGATCCACGCAGCGGAGATCCGGACACAGGCGCTCTTCCCGTTCCACCATCCACACTAACGCCATAGACTCGCAGTCAAACCGGAGCCGTCGGCTGCCTCCACCAGCCACGTCAAAACACAATCCTCCACCACTCAGTGTTTCCCCGGCGCCAACGTCAACGACATGGCTGCCGAGATCCGGCGCAATGGGGGCGGTGATCACCGATGATATCCCGCGGAAACAGTGGGAGATCTTAAAACAAGTTTGTATCCGTTTTTAACATCCTGAAACAATGCAGAGTGAGAGCCTTCATCTCTGGACTTGTCCCGACCCTCGGCCGCGGGGTGACGCGGTTCTCCAGGTTGCTGAGCTTCAGTACCTGGCCTGCGGGGAGCACGGTATTGTTTTTACTGACAGTTTTAATCTTTTATGGGAACGCCGAGACTCTTTTGCTGGCGGTGGCCTCCATTTAAATCTCCCGGAATCGCGATTGCTCTCCTCCAACATAAACTTTAAAATCTCTCATTACTTGGACAGTCAGCATGCCGCTAAACAGCTTGGTTCATCGTCACCGTTGTCGTCATCCACAGCCTCACGTGGTTGACTACCGACCTCACGTGACCCAGGTGCACTCTCCCCTACCCTCCATAGGGTGGTGAAGTAATCCCTGCGTTCAATACTCATATTACCATATTATTTACTATTGCAGAAAAAAGATTTAGTATATCCCAGTGGGAAATATGTGAAATTCAGTATGCCAGAAATACCAGTGTGTCCTCCTACACCTGGCTGCATTTTGCAGTATGCAAGCCAGCATGCTTTTCTGGCTATTCTTACCCACAATCCTCTGCGCAGCTGCAGCCAGTGCATTCAAGGGACTGATGGCCAGTCACATGGTAATAGTAGCAATAGCCTATATGTTGTTTAAGTGAACATAATAAATCATACAGATAACCACCAACAAAAATAAATGAAAATAACTATGGAATGCATATGTAGACTAATAAAACTAATAACTCTGAGTTGCATCTGTATGTATGAAAAGTGCTATACAAATACAGTCTGACTGATTGATTAAAAATAGTTCTTAAGGATCAATGGTCATCAGTTGTGAACCAGTTATAAGGCAAAGTTCAGTTTCAGTTGATGAATAACACTGGTGTTGATTAAATGAAATAGCAAAGAGGGACCATGTGTCTACATTAGCCTCTGTGGAAGAAAATATCTTGGTTCTAAATAAAAAAATAAATTAAAGAATCAGCTTCTTATTGCAGACTCTTAATCAAAACGCATTACAGATACAAGCTGGGGGAAGGTACCCCCGTCTCAGCACCAATCAAGGTCGGTGTTGGCTTATCCTCTTTTTTTTTTCTCGCCTCTTTCATCTGGAGCATGTAGTACAGCTTGACATGAATATCCATGCCCTGAGAAGGGCATCCCTGCTGAGTAAAGGTTGGTAATACAGTAGGGATTATATTTTAGCAACATATTCGACACATAATTACAAGATTGATTAGAGCTGGAGTTAAGAGGTGTTTCAAATTTTAGTTTATGTTATTTTGCACAAGGAGTGGTAAAAATATGGCAATAGAATAAAAAGGCAATTGAGCATACTAACACGCTGATGTTTAGCAGGTATGTTCAACATGTGGTTAACTCACTGGTGTGCAAACATTTATCCAAAGCACCAAGTACAGCTGAGACTGAAATGTCATTATTTTTGAATATATTTGGTCACAAATTATTAGTCCTAATAATGGTGCTTGAAGAAAAATCAATGGGGTAAGTGACATTTTGACAATTCATCACGATGGAACCATGAATGTCTGTACAAACTTTAATGGCAATTAAGTAAGAATCAGGGGATCACCAAATTTCAAAGAAATCATCGTCATTGTCTTGAGATAATTGAACTGTGGCACTAGACTGACCATTCCTAGAGCCACAGCACTAGCATGTATAAAAAGCATAAATAACATTTTGAAAAAAACAGCACACACACACACACACACACACACACACACACACACACACACACACACACACACTAGAGTTGATTTGATGTAGCTAGCATGTTCCACAATGCAAGTAGAATTTACCTATCTCACAATCACCTCATCTCAAATATAAAGTTTCTGAAACACTACCTTTTATATCTATCAAATTGTTGAACAATGAACAATTTGTCAGAATATATGACAGATGCTTTGTTCTCCCACTGATGAAGGTTTGAGCGCAAGGTTTTGAACTCTTGAATATACTATATGCGTGGTAGTTTTGGTAATGGGGGGTCATTGGCTGCTGTTAAGCAGTAGGCTGACATGGCCAGCAGATTATAGGAGGTGATGCTACATTATCAGAGTGATGAGTGAGGGCAAATAACAGTTGATGGATGAAGGAGAGAATAAGGAGCCCCTTTAGGCCTGGTTGAATATATTGCTGCTGTAATTACCACCAATATCTGCCAATGGCCCATTCAACATTTGTCACAGGTTCAGGGCGTTACTTAACCTTGCTAAGCCTAAGTAGAATGAGAGTGAAAATGATAATTGAGTGGTCATTACAAATGAGGATCTTGTGTTAATAGGTGCTAAATGATCATCTAGGAGGGAATAAATGAGTTTGAATGGCTGAGTGGGAGATGGCGGATGGATATCAGTATCATCATTATTGGATAGTATGGTTGCTATTGGCAAATCCAGGATTAAAGTCATAGGAAGCTGTGTCAAGGAAATCCTGCACGCTGACAAAACTATAAAGCAGCCACTTCTAATTAGGTAGGGAAATTAAAATGCTCAACTGACGGATGGTTTTTGTTTTGAAGCCACAAAGAAGGAGGAAAGGAGGAGAAGTCACTCTGCCTTTTTGTCTAGAAAACCTTTCCTGCCATTTAAAATCCCATAAAGTCTGTTTTCAGCCACTTTGTAACCATTTAAGTTCATGCGCGTCCTTCCTTTCAGTACTCACCTTGTCCTACTTTGTCTTCTCTTCTCTTCTCTTAGCTTCTTTTTACTCACCAGTGCCTGATATGAAACTCAAGAATAAAACATGACACATAAATCAGTTGAGCCTGACCTGATGTGCATATGGAAACGTGTGCCAGTGCATGGCACATACTCTGCATGGGAGACTGACATTAAAAGCTGTATAGAAACTGCTGTGAGATATAAACTGCACCCATCATTTCCTCATGACAATTCAGCAGAGGTCAATAATCAGCTACTTATTACCTACTTAACAGCATGCATGTGTCTATTTCGCTTGTCCACAACAGTGCTACACTGGGAATGAATGCAGTATGTTAAAAAAACTGTACTTTGTTGCCAACAGAAGGTCCCATTCGATCCAAAAGGTTGTCTTTTAAAGCCTCTATCAGCCCCATAGCCAATACAGTATAGTGAAAATAATAGGTTCTCTTTGATAGAATAAGCACTGATTAACGAAGATGGCTTGACTGTGAAGTGTTCATATTTATACATGTCAAAGTCAGAGATCAAACATTTTAGAACAACTGAACGCAATAACAGAATTCCAACGGATAAGCTAATCTCAGTTGCAAAGTGATGCACAAGTAACAAAGGAAGACAACAGGGGTGTTTGGACTCACCGCTCGTTAAAATAGCTTTGGAAAGTGTGGGGAGTGTTTGATGAAAGCTGATTGCATTCATTAAAGTTGACATTTATCTGTGTAGAGAGCTGCAGTCCAGACTTCACATACAGTCTTGCATCTCTGTGATACCAAAGAGTCTAGAAAGAGTAAAAAATGTCATGAATACATCAACTTTTTTGATCTGAAGTTTTTGCATGCGGCTGAAGTTGGGCTTTACTGTGGCACTGAAGAACCAGAAATCAGAGATAAAAATGGCTATTATTATATCTGCAAAGTTACCCTGGATGTTTTGCTCACCTCCTTGCTTATCCCCCCCTCCCCCCACCACGACTTCCTGAATATCAATGTCATGGTAACATTCTGTCTTTGACGTGGCTCAGACAGGTTCACCTCTTGACTTGACAGGCTCCACTGAAGAAAACTTTCAAACTCTAAACCAGACCTCCATTTGCGTGCTGAAATTTAAACCTCTGCATCCATTGGCTTTATTGTTATGAGAAGAAAAAACTGTGAGCCTTTCAAGGCCACAAACTGATCCTTCATTCCTAACAACATCAATTTCTTTTTGCTTTGTGTAACTGTAGGTATCCCCCATAAGTCTATGGACCCGAGCTACGTCCTCTAACCTCAATATCCTGTCACTCACTGAAGATTAATAGATGCAGATGTGAATTCTGACAGTCTACTTTAAACCAAAAAAGGTTTTGTGGTTTGTACCAAGTCTCACCTATTCATTTTAGGTGAGTTTACTATAGAAAATAAACATAGGTCCATGGCTGTACTTTCTGCTGCCCAAATGTTTTGGAAATTCAACCACTAATAACAGCTTTCAGCTCATACATGAATTGATTTTGTCCGAAACTCCTGTGTCACTCAAAGTCATCCTCACCATTTAGATTGTTCAAAATGCTGTTGAAGAGGCTCCGTCTCCAACTACTCTCATCATATCTGCCCAATTTGAGTGTCTCTGCAGCGGTTTCACAGAGGCTAAAAGTGCCTTTTAGAGACCATGTTGAGGTTTTATTGATTACTTAAAAAACACACGTAAACATGGTTTACGTGACTGACCTTTAAAATCTCTGAGCTTTAACTGCACCCTGAGGTGTTTGGACAGAAAATATTTTAGTGTAGACTTAAAAAAAAAAATTGGCTCTTTAGCAGCTAAATGCCCCTCTATTTTC
Organism: Plectropomus leopardus; assembly: GCF_026936395.1. NCBI lineage: Eukaryota > Metazoa > Chordata > Actinopteri > Perciformes > Serranidae > Plectropomus > Plectropomus leopardus. Next base: position 18,061,837 of record NC_142182.1, read on the forward strand.
AACAGCTATTCGGGCTTTTGGGCATTTCACATTACCCATGGTCATTTCATCCATTTTTAATATACAAATATTGATTAGCGCAGCTTGAAGAAAAGAAAATGTGGTGTCAAAATCCAAGGAAAAACACAGATGACACTGTTTAGTTGCTAAATGATCATAGTCAGTACAAGGACATCACATGTTGCATGCATTAATGTCTGATCATTAGCTGATCACTCAAAACTAATCAGTCTGGTAACCAGCCTCCAGATATCCTTGTGTTTTGAATGAGGGTTACAGAATTGAAGTCTGTTATGTCTCTGACTTACGCCGATTGTTCCTTTCTCATGAAGCGTAGGGCCATTGACCACAGTTCACCAGTCCTCTGTCATGGGCTTTCCATTCCAACTGTTTCCACCCCAGTTTGCTTGACGTCAGACTCAATGCTCTGAGCCAGATGTTACTGGGTCAGCCTCACTTTCTGGGGGTCACATCTAAAGGCCTGAATGGTGATGGAATTAGGTTACTTAGCATGTGGCCAATTCATCCTCATCTTTTCTCTTGATCTCCTCTCCCACAGGTTTATTCATTTATTTTATTTATTTATTTATTTAAAAGGGACCATGCAAGTTTAAAATACAAATGTTACCATTTGATGCACAGTACCAGATTAGAGTTTAGAGCTAATTTGCATCTGCAGTCCCTCAGCAAGACGAAGGGAAGCTTCTACATTGCGCTAACACTTGTTGGCCCATTCACTGTCAGGTCTCATTGTTGCTGATGGTATCTGGAGATGTGGGTGCTCAAGATCCGCTTTAGGCAGCTGTGAATAAATACTTTCATCACTGTGGTCTTAGTCGTCCTCCATTTCACTGCCCCGTAGAGTAGTATTTCTGTCTCTCTCTATATCTCTGACTGCTTAAAAGAATTGTTTGACATTTTGGAAAATGCGCTTATCCGCTTTCTTGCCCAGAGTGAGGTGAGAGGACTGATAACACTCTCATATCTGTCCGTTAAGTATAAAGCCACAGCCAGCAGCTGGTTAGCTTAGCTTAGCTTAGCATAAAGACTGGAAAAGGCCTGGCTCTGTTTAAGGATAGGAGAAAAGTTGCCTATGGGTACCTCTAAAGCTCTCTAATTAACAATTTATATCTTTTTTATTATCTGTACAAAAACCATAGACTCTTTTAATGGGGGGTTATGCGCCAGTCTATTTTTTGGCAGGGAGCAACGACTTCCTGTCAAATAGCCATTCAGTCAACACAATTAGTGACAACGGCATTTTTGGAATTTTCAGTAACGGCTTTATTAAATTAGTGCAAAAGACAGACGTAACTCATTCAAAATGTCATCTTTTTCTTTAAGGTGGTCCTCCACACAAACCCACACCCACTACGTTCTTTTGATGAGCGAAAGAGAAAAAAAGCAAAACTATCCACCAAAACCACAGCCTTTGTTTTTTTCTTACACATCTTCTTGTGACTTGCAATGACAGAAGGAGAGAGAACAGGAGAAGGCAGAACTGACAGGAGACAAAACTGAACCTAAACACATGGCAACCATCAAAACAAGACTCCTGATTCTGTAATTATTCACAGATTTCAAAATTATAAAAAAACCAAACCAAAAACAAACAAAAAAAGATGTTACAGTAAAATAGTCAACACATCAATAGCATTAGAAATAGTGCCTAAACTTCACAGAAAAAAGCTTTCCTCTTTTTTATTTACTCACTGTGTTGTAGACAAAAGAACTTGCAATCAAAGTACATAAGTTAATCAATACTGTATATTTATACAATGGTAAAAAATAAAATATTTATATAATATTACTTTTTTTTTTTAAGGTTTACACCGTTACTATAAAGATATACTGTTTTCCACTCCATGACAACTAATGCAATAAAAACAGAAGCAAATCGAAGAAAAAACTCCAGAGAGTTTCTGACTTTGAAGGCTTATGGCTACCGCCTTGTCCTAAAAGACCACAACCACTGCAGACAAAGAAACAAGCTTTCTTCTCTTCGCTTTAAGAGGGAAACAAGATCAAACACAGTCTGTGACGATTAAAGAAAGAAAACATCAAAAAGTCAATGCTCTTCCCCCAACCAGGACAGTAGCTCAGCCTTCGCAGTGTTCCCTGGCCCACTGAGAGACAGAGAGAGGTCGATAGATAGACGGGGGTAGATGGGGAGGGAGAGGCAGATAGATAGTGGGATGATATATATACTTAGTGGGGGTGTGGGAAGGAAGGATGGAGTAGGAGGGAAAAGAAACAGAGGAATAGAGGTAGCTATGAATGGAAAAGGAGGGAAGAAGGAGAAAAAGGAAAGGTATGGAGAGATGTGTCAGATGAGGTGTGAGAAAAGACCAAAAGTTTAAGGTGAGGTCCAATACGAAATTGATTTATAGCTTTTGTCTTGTTACAATATCAATATACATGTTGTTTCAAGTATCTCCTACAGATGTGGCATGTTGCCATGAACGCTGCTAACACCCAGTGTTTGTCTGCCAGTGTGATGGTGCACTGCCAAAATGAAATACAATAAAAAAAACTGTAAAAATAAATAAAAAAATGGAATAATCAATGGTAGAGAAAGTGCACAGGGGAGAAGATAGAGAGAAACCTCAAATTGAGTCAGAAAACATGAGGAGGCGAGATGAGAGGAGTGAGGAAGGACACATGCCACAAGGAAAGTAAAGATGAAGTGAAGGAGACTAGAGAGGAAAGAGGATAAGTGAGAGATTTAAAAAAAAAAAAGAAAAAAAAAAAGAAACGACGACTGGTGTTGTACAGCAGTTGTGCCAGTGGGGATTGTGTGTATTTTCTTGTTTGATTTGTTGCGGCGAGAAGACTTCTCGCTTTTTCATCTTCTTTTTCGTCATCTTCTTCTCTCCTAAGCCTGGGTTGCGTGGGGGAGATAAGTCGTTGCTTTTCAGTGTTGCAAAAAGGACTACGTGAGGTTTCAGCAAAATCTACAGGCCTGAAGGGAGAGGAGATGAAAGGAGAGGAAAGGGAAGAGGACAGGAGGAATGCGTGGGAAGGGAAGGAAGAAGAGGAGATACTGTAAAGGTCATCACTGAACCGGATCAATTGCAATCAATTACACAGGACAGGTATTGGTATCACATCATTAAAGCTTCAGTAAGGACAGACGAGAGAAGCTATAATTTCTCACTCTTAGTCCACCTTTAGGCAGTAGCAACTAAGTAATTGGGTTTAATGTGAAAGTCCACCCTGAAACTGTGTCAGCGTGGACCTACCTCAACATCCTGGACAGTTCAATCAATACAACTGAACACGAGCAACTCTCTCTAAACTTAAGTGTGCAGAGAAGTGAACTAAGCTTTTGATTTATCATTCCATCAAGAGACACTTTCTGGAGTGGCTACGGTTAAGATTAATTGGCTACTGACGTGTACTTGTGGGATACTTAACTTTTTTATTTCAGAATGAGTGCAGCTTATGGTGCTGAGGACAGCTTAAAAGCAGGAAATATAACCATGTGTTCAAAAAATTAGCCTGGACTGAACTCGCTACTTGTTTTTGAGGAGAACTCTGTTCCAATTCACACAAGTAATCTTTTATAAGAACCTATGAGCTTCAGAGCATCACCGGACAAATGTTCATTCGGGCTGATGCTTTGCTTCCCCTGTTGATGCAGAGTTTAAGGTTGGGTATGTTTCCTTGTAATGTGACAGTTTGTGTTATCGGTCTGATAGAATTGCTTAGCTGGTTGGAAATTTAGTGCAAACACACATGCAGGCACGTAAATACACACAGAGGGCTCCTGCTCACACGCGCACACACAGACAGTGCAGTATGAAATGTGAGAGTTTATTGATTGCCTCTCTGCCAGCCATCTCCTCCAAGTCTGCTCTCTATTTCTGACATGTTTGGAGATGGCTGAGCATTCGACAGAAACCCTCCTCAAAGCTCACCATTTTGCTCGTTCTCTCTCCTCTTTTTCTCTCTCTGTCTCCTTTTTTATCTGCTTTCTGATATGACTGAACTGAATAGGGCGCTCTGGGCTTCTACAATGTCCTTAAACTCTATTCTAGGACAAAGCAGGCGTCAAGCAGTCAAACTAAATTGAAAAATATTGAAAACAGTTACGCACGCAGGTTTGGTCGCTACCATACTGTTCAGTGAAAGTTTGAGATAAGGTCACATTGCTTCTGCTAAATTCAAATTGCACTGTGGAAACGAGCACTTCACTACATTTTATTATATACTTCAGAGTGCACTTTGGAGAGGTTGAGGCAGATCCAGGTCATTCATGATGTTGTGACTTTTAGTTCTGCTGTCAAACACAGTGCACAAATTCTCTACAAAGTAATTTTTCTATTGAGCATTACATGGACAAAAAGTAATTACAATTATTGTAGCAACTCAATACTTAGTTTTCATTATTTATACCACCCCCACAACTGGTAAATCTGCACTGACTGCTGTGTAGTAACCTATTATAGCTACAGTGTGTTGTTTGTTAGTAAGCCACTAATTAAAGCATTTTGAATTTCAGCGAGGCAACAAACCACAAACCCTTCGCAGCAGATTTAGTACATGGTTGCACCATTTACTGAATTACAAAGAATTGCACTGCGCAAACTAGCTCTGACAGAGAGGATAACTGTTGCTAAATTTTTCACATGCAAACTACCAAATGTGACAGTTTACCTAATGAAAAAACAAAGCTCAAGTTAGCTTGCTGATAACATTTTCGGCAAAGAGAGTTAATATAAAATATTGTTGACATATTTGACCTAACATTTCATAAAATGCAGTTAAAATTACATTACAATTAAAAATTACATCCTGCATTCTGTAGTGTATTATTCCATAATATTATGAGACATTACGTTAGATTAGGAAGTCATAATCTAATAAAGAGAATAAAGTCATAATATTTATTTGGTGCCATATAGTCTGCCCTGCATCAACTTATTGCTCTGCTGATATGGTAGTACCTTCTTTAGACCATCCTAACCAAATCACAGTGTCTGTGACTGAATCTGGATTTTTATTTAGTTATTTAGAAAGATCCTCATTACATGATGCCAATGTAACCAGCTAGTTTCTGGTTGAGACAAAGTTTAGGGTAGCAGCTGGTCTTAAATTGGAGTTGGAAAACTGAAACTATCTGAAAATGCTTCTGATCAGGTATAAATCTCATTTTGTGTGACTTATTGTCCACACCAATGTTAATTTCACCACCTCGAATGAAGTGCAGCTCACAGTCAATTCCTCAAGCTTTTTGGTATAAAACACAGGCACTGACAAACCAATCAGAGGATACACATCTAGGCAACAAAGCCAGATGTAGCTCCAACTTCTCACACGTCAGCAAGACGCGAAAAAGACGGTACTATTATCTTTTTTTTTTTTTTTATTAATTAAAGTAAATGGAAAGGCAAATTTAGTAGTTGCTGGATGTTGGTAGGGACACATCTCTAGCATCCTCACCAAATTCTGCGCCCCTTGGTGACATGGAATTGTACAGAATCTGTAATGTGTTTGTGCATATGTTAGATAAAATGTTGCAGGACTCATGTAATATGTTTAATTTACAGTAAATCATGTTGCACGGAAAGTGAGACCTGACACCGCTTCGCTACCACAGTATATGCTAATAACTGTGACTGTGTTTGAGTACACTGGAAGTACAACTCATCAGTATACAGATGCAGTGGTTACTGCAAGGAACGGATCAGGTGTACCACAAGCATTCTGCCTTACTTAACAGGCTTACCTTTAAGCCTTGCCTTTTACTGCTAATCTAGTAAAATGCACGCAGCAATGTAGTGTAAAACAACCAATTTGGAGGTGGCAATTTGTCATAGCCAGTGTTTGTTTCTAAAGGGTTTACCATTGCATTATGCTTTCTGCTATTCTATTGTGAGTGCATGAGTGGGCTGCACTGTTGCTCTGTTGTGGTCACAGCTCTTGTGTGCTTTGTTTAATAAGTTGGCAGTCAGTATCAGTCAGACAAACTCATCATGCGTTTCAACTGCTGACATGCCAATATGTCTTTTTGTCTTTTTTTTCTGTTTTTATCCTCCCCAATCTCTGCCTCTCTTTCTCTCTACATCTCTCTTTCTCTCTACAAGATTAGTGAGTGGTTTTGAGGAATGTGAACTATAATTTTCCCAGACATTCTGTAATGAATTGGACTGTACATTTCAAAAAAATTCTAAAGCGATCGAAGCGTGCCTGATCGGGGGTGAATATCTAATAGGATGGAGGGTATAGAAGGAGTAGGGGTGGGGCCATTGATTTTCCTTCTCTGTTGTTTTTCTTCCAATGCCACCTCCCTTTTATAACACTCAGGACTAAGCATTTCCTCCCAAAAGGAAATAAAAGTTGAGAAACATCCAAAGGCACTCGAGGCTCAGATATTGGTTTTTGCAAATCTAATGAGACTCTGGCAGTCCTGTTTCAACCTCACATGAAGAGCTGGGTATAAAAGAGGCAATTCTCCCCCTCTGGCTAAAAAGTCAATGCCTTGACATGAAAATACATTGCCGAATCAATTCACCTCAGCTCCCGTGCAGACACAGGCTATGAACTCATAGGTCAGGAACAGATGAAAGAGAGAATTAGGTAGGAAGAGAGGGATGAACAGAATTTAATCAAATACCTGAGTCATATATGAGACACTTTATGTTACAGGTACCAGAATTAGCTGCAACACTCCACTGTGCTGCTCCTATAGAGAATCACAGAGGGAAGATTTTCTAATGCTACAGTGCAATCCCTATTTATGCACATTTCTTACTGTGGTTGTTGATCTATATAAAACTCTCAAACATCGACACACATTAAATGTAACACATGAGCGTGACATTTATACATAATGTTCTCATATCTGTCTTCTTCTGGGGAAAGGTCCCATATATACAACGTAAGCAACCTAAAGTTCCTATAAACAACCCTCTCTGTCACTCTTTAGATTCAAACATGAAAAATAGCTATCTGTGCCAGAAAATGAGCCTATTTCCATTTCACAACACCAGACAGAAAAGGACCGCACTTTGACTCAAACCTTTTTCCCCAATTTATATGAATGACCTAATGGAGTATCAGAGCGATTCACTGATGTTGACTTATCTTCCCATCTCCACTTATTGTAAGTCTCTCTGGGTAAAAGCTTTGGCTTAATGCGTAAAATGTAAATTTAACAAGCTGCGGGAGGCGAGGCAGAATCAAATAGGACACTGGAGGGAACGGTAACCGTTTTCCAGCCTTTTCTAATTGCTGAGAGGAGAGGAGGGTGACAGTTGATTAGCTCAGGTATGTCACGGCTGCTCGGCGAAAAACAGCGGCTTTGCAGCATGAAGAAGAAACATTATAGAGGGAAGACAGAGAATGTGTCAGGGTAACACTGAATATAATGAAAGTTAATGAGCCATACCAAACCAGAATTTAATGATGAATTAGGTAACTTTATATAAAAAAAATCATATATTTTTGGGAAAATTACATGAATGAAAATCAGTGAGTTCAGTTGTAATCTTAAGTTTAAGTATGAGAATGGTGAATAAAGATTTCAGTCTCTATGGGATCATTTTATGTTATTTCACATTGTCATTATATGTGTTATGTACCTATAGTAATCTATATAACATATATCGCAAACACTGTTATCAGAGATTGACTTTGAAAATCAGTGGGTCATGAGTAAAAATGCATTTGCCTTTGCACTCCTGTCATTATTTAAACTACTGATGCACACAACAATATTAGTGTATCAAAAAATATTAAGAGCTTAGATAATTTTCTGTTAATATTAAGTATATTCTAATCCTATGCTGTTGCTCATAGCAATTTGAAAAAACAAAACAAAAAAAAAACCAGACACACCAGTTCCTCCTTTGTTAAATTTTTTGATGAAGCACCTGCTCAAGGAACTTTTGCTGCCCCCAGAATTATGTGACATATCGTATTGAACTGCCTTTGCTGTTACCTCCAGTAACCACGGGTGTTGCAAAATCAACCAAGATTGAAATCTTACGGGTTAATATTTGGACATTTATTGCGTTACTATCATTGAAATGACCAGAATTAGAGGCCAAGATGAGTAGAGTTCAACATAACTTTGTCACACTGGAAATGTTGACATGCGACACCTCAAAAAGCACATTAATGATGGCAGCTTTCCACTGAAGTGTCCCACTGAATCACATAAATATAACATATAAATGGCACACTGCCAGAATGATTGTTATTAGTTGCACATGTATTATTTTATTTAGTCTAAATATCAGCTGTGATAAATGTCTACATTAAACAGCTACAAGGCAGAAATACATGACATAGCCAGACTGTATAGATATCATGTGCTGTGTGCTGTTTTTCACATTCATGTTACCTCATCCTGTTGTCAACAAACAGTTTATAAATGTTTTTTTTTACTTTCGGCAAAGCCGGATTTGCAGCTAAAAAAATCCTTGTATAACTGTTTAACTGATGTACCAACAAATCATTCATAATACATGAGTAAACCATGAGTGCAGTCTGCTGCAACAACTTTATATTCATAAACAATTTATGATGCCTTTAAGCATCACTTGCTATGGATCAGCAAATAATTCATATATCTTTAGAGCAAATCTGACAACTTTTTTCATTCTTAGAAAGGTAAAATTACATATTAATGTAAGGTAATTTTGTACTAGAAAGTAGGATTTTTATCAATCAGATCAAAGCCATTGCTCAATGATAGCTAGTAATAAAAGTAACTTGTCATGTATTTCATCAGCTAATGTGTTGAGCACCCTAAACTTTCAGCATTGTAGAGTGATAACTTAGTTGATTATAGGCTTTTGTTTTAAGAAACGATACACCTCTTCCAATACCCCAGAGTTCATATCATAGTTCAAAGATCAATAACCCTCGACAGCTTGATCTAAAAGCAGAAACAACCCATCCACCATGAACATCACTCTGGCGCGAGGTCTCTCTAAGGGAGGCTGTGAAAAAGCTGTATTTTTTACAAGAGTAAATAAGCCCCTAAACATCCTGTCTCTATAGCTGGGAGGGGATTAGTGTAAAGCTGGAGAAGGAAGAGGAAAAGTGGCTGTCAGAGCAAAGCGAGGGATCAGAGAGGAGGAATAGTGTGGACTAAAACCCCGGGAGGATGGAGGTAAATTAGTGGCATCTGTGCTGGGAGCTGTTTGTTGTGTTTAATGGTAAATGCTTTGTTTTTGCTCCGCCCTCTCTCTCTCTCTCTCTCTCTCTCTCTCTCTCTCTCCTTTACTCTTAGAATTACATTATTACTCTTGCTAAAATTACAGAGCAACACAGAGAGGAGCAGTTCTCTGCAGTGCATTACAACTGCAGACAAATCTGCAGTTGAAGCCTGTAATCCTGCATGGAGGAGATTTTAGCAAGCGAGCTTGTGGACCTTCCTAAATTGGGCACATGCAGGATGAATTGATGCAGTGCAGGATGAAATGCCTGTGCATATGTGTGTGCATGTGAGGGGAAAAAATAGAAATACAGGTAAGAGCATCAGCATCCGCTCCCCCAGAGATTTTAATTTTATCACCCTATTTCACATCCCTCATAAGCAACATTCACACACAGCAACTATGGGCAACAACATATTAATCTCTACGGTTCAGCAATGCCCACACCACCTAAAATGCACATTATTTATATACTGTCACACCTGGACAGTTAATGCGGCCAGCCAAACATCATCAACTTTGAGGATTTCAGATTCTGAGCAACAGTGAAGCTGCTGCAACGAGATAGTGCATGTACTGTACAGTGCACTGCAGTTCACACGTGCACTGATAGGGGGCAGTATGGTCATCTGTGTTGTTGCTTGAGAGCTGTGCAACCAGCGAAAGCGGAGCATTTTTTCCTTGTATTTACTTCTAAAATTAGGAATCATTCTCATGAGTGGCTGTCCTTCTTGTGTGCATCTATAGCCTATGGGAGCACGTATTGACTGCACTAAGTTTGTCCAATTAGGAAGTCTTATCTCAGGTGAACAATGGATGCTTTCACATGGACGTTTAACACCCCATATCTATGTGTGTGTGTGTGTGTGTGTGTTTGTCTTTTTTATATATCTGCAGGCATTTCTATCTGTAGGATAATACCATAATTGTTCCCTACTTTATGGTAATCTGTGAGTGTGTGTGTCTGTATATATCTTAGTGGATGTGTGTGAGAGTCTATGACACATTGATCACAAAAGAAAGGCTTACAATGGAGGGGAGTGAAAGTAGGCCCCTGCAAAGCCCTGGGATTTAGCTGCCAATCCTGCAACACCAAACAAAGGTCTCCCAAGCATTCGAAGACACAGTATATGTTGGCACTCTGCACACACAGGCACATGCTCACCCTCCCTCTCAGTTCTGCAGGGTTCCATACATTATTTAAGGGTCTGAAAAGCAACCCCAGTAGAGTGTTATGTGTCTGAGAGCTAGGACAGAAAGCCAGTGAGGATGCAGCTCTACTTTTACTAAGCCGAGAACTGCTGAACGAGTTGATGGAAAAAGTGCGGAGGTTTGAGGCATGAGGATGGAAAAGGTGAAATCTGACTGAGGCCGGTGACAGCAAAAGTACAGTTCCCCACCATATTAACGAGCAGGCTTCACAACCCACACATCATTTAAATTCTTTTGGCTCTCAGTAGATACACGCAATGAGAGAAAAGCTGTCAGTGGGGGAGAGACGATCTTTCTCTTCAGTAAAAATCAACTTGTTTCATCAATTCTCTTGATTCGAGTGTCATTTCAGGGAGACTCTCAGACTAATTTGCCTCTTTCTGTCGTGTTTGTAGAAAATATATGAATGTGAATCACCTCAGTTGTTTAAAAAAAGAAGAAGCTATTTCTCAGATGGAATATGGCATTGGCGTACTTGTCAAGATGACATTTTCTGTTTATAATCATTTTCTCTCTCCTCTCGAGCCTCACTCAGAAACACATAAAAAAAAATAAACAGAAAAACATTTAATACACAAATGCTAACTGCTGCAGTGATGGTAGATAAGGTGACCTCTAGATGGTTTGAAACATTACACAAAGTGTACGAACAGTACGCAACTGTAGTTCTTGTCTGGTGTTACATAAATAAACGTTTCAGACACAGAGAACAAAGAATAACCCTTCCTTGTATAAAATATATTCATGCTGTAATCCGTATGCCAAAGAAAATGTAATTACTGCTTGGATTAAATTTGTTGGCATTACTGGCTTGCAGTCTCATTACAGTGATTCTTTCCCCTAGTTTGAGTTTACCTGACGTCATTGCCACCTGAAGGTGTCATTGTGCCCACTGTGTCAGTGGTTTGGTCTAATGGGGCACTCGAGCTGATTTATTATCAGCTCTGCGGTTGCCCTGGGTTTTCCAGTATCCAATTTTTGACCCAGCAAATGTGTTAAAGTATGACATATTTAAATCACTCTGGTCACTTCCTTGAGAATATGTAGCCCTAACGCTGTGTCAGCAAGCAAGCAACTCTCTGCCCACTTAATTATGAATCTCTGTTATGTAAGCACACCACTGTACCTGTAAACTATGTGCTAACAAACAAATCACGTAGGATATATGATGAGATAATCTTTTATTTGTTCCACAGTGAGGAAATTTGCAATACCAGCTGTGTGCTTATGAGCATACTTAAGGCATAACCACTTTAAAAAATGGGTGAGAAGTTGTGGTTTTCCTTAGTTTATACTTTTTAAAACAGAAACCATGTTTTATATTGTGACATTTACTGTAACTTACATACAATATAGCCAACAGTAAGTAGGTTGTTATTGGTTGTGATCATTACCAGACACAGCTCCAATTTATGGGCCAGGTTTGGATAATCGATCAATGCGTATGTTTTCAGGTCTGGACCGAGAGATTGGATCTCATAATGGGCCGTGTTGGACACAGGTATATTAGAAAAACATAGCCTTTTCTATGCTTTATGTTCTTTGTCCACACAAAAACTTTTTAAGGTCACTGAAAATCTACTTTTTAAAGAACTCCTTCTAAGGCAAATGTTCAAAAACTCTGTTTTCAGTGTTCACCTGTAGACAGGGAAAACAGATTTTTAGACATGTAACATTAAAGTGTGTACCATTATATCTTTTTGTGTTGCGTCACAATGAAGCAACATTTCGCTCAATGGTAGATGTGTCTAGAAAGTGCTGGTTCTTATGAAGCCTACTGGACTTTTTACATGTTCACACATAAACGCAGAGTTATTCTTCAACTATACTGAGAAAAAAAGGTGTCAGAATGTATGAAGGAGGTCACTGCTTTAGCTAACTTTTGGGTAATAGCTTTTTTCAGGTTTCTGATTGGCCAACATCTTCTTTGTGTGGCTTCAGTGGAAAGCATCCTGGTTTTGGTTAAACGCTGAAAAACTCTGTTTGCTTGACTCATGCTTCAAGTTAATGTTGACTTTACAGTATTCTCTATCTTTCCTTTAACTTAACCAAGTGCTTTTTCTGGTTGTGCTGAATGTAAACATAAAGAATGTAAACATAAAGTGTTGCCAAAAGGAGATATTCAGGAGAACAACATGAAATACATTAACAGTGAACATTTTGGAGATAAAAGTTTCCTAGTTATATTGATTAAAACATCATTACATGGACTTAACTTTACATTCTGCTGTTTTTCTTTTTTCTTTTTGCATACATTTGTTTGGTAGACGGGATTGGGGACTGAGAGAAAGAGAGCTATAATTGAGGGAAGGAGCGGTAAGAGAGATACTGATGCGAGGAGCCAAAGAAATTAAGAAAACGATGCTCCTGCGTGGCCATGCATATGCTTGTAGCCCAGTGGGCAAAAACAGAACAAAACAGAAGAGTTTAATCTCTGCACCTTTATTCTCGTCTCCTTTCCCCATCCTTCTCCTCTGGCTCTTTCCATTTTTCTTCCCCTCATCTCTCTCCTGCAGGGTCAGAGTTCAGCTTAGAGATAAGGGAAATGAAACAGGATCCTCTTTGCCTCTCTGTCAGACTATCTGACTATACACTGCGGTGATCAGTCCCCTCTATCTGTCCCCCAGCACAGGTCTCTGTGATGAGCTCGAGCAGGAGCCATCTCCCTGGGCTCTTGTGTGTGTGTTTGTGTGTGTGTGTGTGTGTGTGTGTGCGCGTGCAGAGGGATGTTCTGCGTATGAATTGGTGGAACGTCTATTGCCCGGCTGTAATACTATCTGAGATTCCCAATGGAGACACGCATGCACACACACCGTCTTCGTTTCCTCTCTCTCTGCACTTCAACCTTCAGCTCCAGGGTAACAGCGCTCACTGTTACGGCTGTTCTGACTATGCCAACATGTTTCAGTCCCAGTGAATGGACGTGTACACAGAAACAGCCTAAGAATCTGTCATCTTGAGCAGCTATTTGGCTAATGAATGCCACTGTCTATCACCGCAGTATTTACAGTGGAGTAATGAATGCTAGTGTCGTTCAGAGTCAAAGGACATCTGCGGAGAAGACTCTCCTAATGTCATCTTGGCATGTCAACCAATTATCATTAATCACGTCTAGTTCAGACACTGTGGCTGCTGCCATGGCGACTGCAGATAACAAAATATTTCCAAAAAAGGAGAGCATGAAAACCTAACTGACTGTCACAGCTGGGATACTCTCAAGATCGCTGCTGTGAAACTTTCCAAAAGGTGGCTGTTCACCCTCGAACGCTGACACAGCATCGGCTTATGATTAGTGTGTTGCAGTGAAGCTGCGACTAATGGTCTATCAACACTGGAGTGTGGTATGTTTGTGCTGTTGCTCCACGCGGTGTCACTTCAATTTAATACTTTTTGTCCTTTGAATCGTGGGTTTTTTATCAGAAGTGGAAACTAAGTGCTCTGACTGCATCATGAGAGAAGAAGATGATGAGTGCTTCAAACAAAGCCTTCCCATACACAGCGCAGCCATCTGCAATGAATGAGTGCTTGGAGAAAAGATTTGCATCAATAGACAGATTGATCCATAGCCAGAGGAAGATCGATGGGTCATGCTAGATGCTGTGATGCACAGATACTGAGCGAAAATGAGAAGATGAGACGCACAGATTCTGCCTGCAAGCAAAAGGATTATGGGTAGAGTGCGACTGATTGCTAAATAGTCAGACAGCAAAAGAGCAGGAGAAGCGGTACCGAGGAGAAGAAACTGGCAGAGAGGGCCAAGGGATGAGAGACAGAAAACGCAAGCAGGAGTGATCAACAGGATGTGGAAGACAGAGAGAGAGAGAGACATGACTGATTTTTCTGATGATCTTCGATGAAATACTTCAAAGTCACATACAAATCAGAAAAAAAGATGATATAATTAGGACTATACCTTTTTTAGGCCAATAATCTAGTTCTCCTTTTTCCTTGTTTCCCCCCATCATTTCTTCTTACTCCCTCTCTTTTCTCCTATCTCCCACTCTCACATCCCTCCTGCTGTACCCCGCCTCCAGCATACAGGGAGACCGACTATAAACTACAGAAAACAAGCCCAGACGGGGGGAACAGGATCTGGGGGACTTAAAGTTGCAAATGATATTTCTTCGCACCAAACTAGCTGCTGGACGTCCTCTATTATGTTTGTGTTGTGAATGGAGGAGGATGAATTATTCATGCTTTTGCTAATGGCTTAAATGAGATATTCAGAGTAAATTCAAGTTTGATTTCCTGGGGAGTGCCCTGGGCATGTCGGCAACAGACATACTTTTGCAAAATGGATGCAAAAAAATGCAGTGCGGGAATGCAAGGGATGCAAGCAGTGTATCAGTACATGTGCACAAAACAGGAGTATGTTAATTTTTACATATTTTGATCACTCTAAATACTTTAGATTGCTTCTGAAATACTTAAAAAATCGTCTTGCTGAACTTATTTGTCTGAGTCTTATATTTTCATGCTAAAAACACAAAGCGTGCTGTACAGTGTCCTGGCTGTGCAACTCCTCTGCCATTGTCAGGTGCACTGCACACAGTTTAAAAAATGTTTATAGGAAATGCATGCCTCATATGAATTTTACACTGTGTCCTAACAGCAAGTCAGTGGCTCTCTCTGTTCATGTTACCTCATAAAATCAAACCAGACCAGACTGCTGGATGACTGAAAAGATGGGTGACTCTATTTTCACTATTGCACTTTTTAAACAGAAAACACACAATTTATATTGTGATATTTACTGACACTGCATACAAAACAGCCAACAGTAGAAAGGATGTTCTGAGCGATGGTCATTTACCAGAAACTTTCAGCTCCCTGACCATCTCCAGATATCTCGTCATTTCAACTTAAAGAATTAGCTGTTCTTTGTCCATTTTGGCGCTTTAAAAGTCATTGAGAGGATTGACTAGAAACAATGTGTCCAACTAAAGCTGAAGACGGCGCCCTGCATCCCCTTGCATCGAGCTGCAAAGTGCTGCTTAACACAGCATAGCAATACTCCCGAGGCCAGTTAAAACATTTTAATAGAAAACATTCTATTAAAAGACAGTAACTAAATTCAGAGTACTGTCAATTTAAACTGTAATGGGATACAGTTTCCTATTAAATACAAAGTTACTTGTATTCCGTTCACTGCGTAAAATAAATTGCCTTCCTTTTGAATAACTTATTCTAAAAATTTAAAAAACTTGTCTGTATTGATTTCTGAACAAACTATACACACACCATATTCAGTATTAATCCACCTTTAAAAGAGGATACCAGCAACTTAAAAGTCATCTTAAATTTTCATATATTGTGTTTTGGTGGTACTTACAGAGTAGGGCGAGCAGGAGTGTCACGAGCAGCACAAGAAGGCTGGCACGGTGGGAGTGGGCAGAACTGCAGTGCATCTTGTTCTTCTTACAGACACACACTTGAACTTTGACCTCTGTGTTGTTGGACAAGGGGGGCACCCCTGAGTCAGTGATGAGCAATGGGAGCTGGTAGTTGGCTTTCTTCAGACTGTGCAAAAGCCTGATTTGGGAGTGCGTGGCTGTGGGGGACACACAGAGGAAGGAAGAGAGAGGTTTAATGAAGTGGATGTACAAATAATCCCCTATCCTGCGTGTATTGTCCAACTATTTTACATTAACAGCTGCCCCTTCTGCAAAGCAGAACTAAATATGTGCATTGTCACACAAAACTTACATGCCTTCAGTAACTGTCTGCCGAGCCATTCCTGACAACTGAAGCGACAAAAATTGGCACCATTTAAGTTGCGTAAGACTGTTACATTTTGTTGCATCACAGTTTGAAATTCCTTAAGAGACACAAGAGAAAATGCCAGAGCCAGTTTACTTCATGCTGAAATGTGCCACAATATGCAAAGCTGCACATTTTACTTGTCTGCCATGGCTGTTAACTCCAGGTAAGGTGACTTTTAGTGTTGTATTAAACAACAAAATGTACTTTGTCCAACTGTGTGCTCAAAAGAATGTCACAAGGCAGCAGTAAGCATTGCATAAATGCAGAGGTCTTTCTTTGTATAAATCAGCCCAACCTTTCTAGTGCATCAGTATGTTTTGATAGGCCAGGTTGGAGTGTGACATGTAGAATTTCCCAAAGCCTCTACAAAAGCTTGACAGTGGGTGACAAATCAAACAGCTGAATGTCAGCGCCATGAGGTTTCCCTCAGATTCCTCTGCAAGTAGTTCAATTCAAACACACATATTGTACTTAAGTTGTCATGTTATTGTGATCTTGATTAAAGCATTTATCAGGTCACACTTCAGCTGCGTGCACTCTTACAGGGATACGACAAACAGATGTGTCACAAATAACCATAAATAGAGTTAGAGGAGCTAAGCAGCGAACAACACCTAGCAATGTGAAGATTTAAGTATATAGATGATGAGATGAAGTAATTGCATCCTGAGCAGAGACGTAAGTCACACCCCCTAAGTGTGTGTTGCAATCCCAGCTTCTCTGTTCTTCCTGTGGGAGCTCGTCTGGCTGCGAATGTACGTTAGTGCATGTAAGTTCCCGCGAGTGTGTGAGCTATGTGTGCTAATATAACAACTACATTTATGGTGTGGTGGAAGCGAGCACCCAACCTCTGGTTTCCCACTATGTTTACACTGTTAGCTCTGTCAGCCTTTTTGCCATAATTGTTAGTACTGTTTGCGATGTTAGCCCCCTTAGCTGCTGGCTGCCAGCTAAGCAACCCCTGCTGTGTGCAGACAAACCAATCCAATCTTTGTGCAGCGTGTAGGATTTAGTGGCATCTGTTGGCAGATATGATACATGATACTAATAACTGTGTTTTCATTAATTGATAACTACCTGAGAAAAGGAGTTGTTGTTTTTTTCACTACCTCAGAATGAGCTGTTTATATCTACATATGGAGCAGGTCCACCATGTTATTTCTACAGTAGTCCAGAAGAGACAAACCAAACACTGGCTCTTACTACACACTCGGCACAAAAGCCTCCAGGACATCCTCAGTGTTCAGTGTAATTAACAAACTAGCTATGGAGAGTTAATTAGGGAGTTTTAGAGATTTCGTTTCCTTAGGACAGAGCCAGGCTGGCTGTTCTACCCAGTTTCTCAGTCTTTATGCTAAGTGGTGTTGATATTCTCATTTAACTCTATTCCTTTAATCTTTTAATGATCTGTATGTTGAAACTGGCCAACTTAATAATTTTAAAAGACATCTGAAAAAGTTTACATGTAAAAAAATTGCTTGAAGATTTTGTGTGAACATAAAAATGAATAACATGTTGTTAAAAATATAGTGTTCACAAGCCAATTCAATAACAGTTGTAGGAAGGATTATTAAAAATACTTGTCACATGTCAAGCATGCAAAGGCTTGATTTATACTGTGGAGATATAACACCAGCTCTCCTACCTGTGGTTGCACACAAATCCACACATACAAATGTGCACACACAGCTGAGACAAGCACAGTGCCAGTCCATTTCACTGCTGGCCCTATCAGTCTCTTCCAGCGGTGGTGATTGAGGAGTGTCTGTACCTCCCTCTCCCGCTGTCAGTCACAGCTAATACCTCTGGGCAGGTTTTAGCTCTGCTCTGTCACTCAAACACACACAGACAGCGTTGCCGGTCATGCAACCCTGAATCAATGTCTTGGTTGTCTGTCTCTCATCCTCCTTTTTCAATCCGTGTATCATTTTACTCTTCATTGTTATCATGTGATCTGTACTAGTTAAGATTTCTGCGCTCTGTGTTCAGTATGGATTCATATTAACATGTGACGAGATATGAAATTTCCTTTGGGTGAATTGACCCTGGAATATTCTTGCTATGAAAGTTCCTGTTGATACTTTTTTTCTCTCATCCTTTCTCTTACCTTCTTCTCCTTCATTTATTTTTATCCCAACATTCCCCAGAGTGCACTTAAGCAACCTTGTGAGAATGGGCTCAAAGCTCTTGGCAAAAAGAAAAATAGTGTGTAATTAAAGGAAAGAAAAAGTGACTCACACACGCTCAAGCCGAAGGTTTTGTGTTGTGGTCTAATAAGGTTGTTGGTGAAGAAATGAATGAAAGTATTTCTGATTATTGTTTTTCAATAGGTGAAAAATTCCTAGTTATTAAAATCCATTATTATGTCAAGAACTATGGAAGCCAATTTTCACTACTTTGATGAAAAAAAGATTGTGAGGCAATTTCTTGAAACAACAACATAGTATTTCAAAACAATGAGAAACTTTCTCAAAATAAGTAGAGAAGAGAGAAGGAGGAGAGAAGACAGGAGAAAAGATTCTGGAAATTATGACTTAGTAACTCATAGCATGGGACACTTTCTTGAAATAATGACTTAGTATCTAAAAATCTGAAAATAATGACAAAATAAAAAGAAACCTTTAAAATTATGTGTGTATACGCACGCACACACACACACACACACACACACACACACACACACACACACACACACACACACACACATAAATGACAAATTGTCTTCAAGTAATGAGAAACTTTTTTTTAAAATAATGATTTAGTATATCTAAATAATAAGTTAGTATCTCACAAAAATTTGAGTTACTCTATAAACACTATGACTAAGTATATCAAAATAATGACAAATGTAACTAAGTCATTATTTTCACTGTTTCTAATTATTTTGAGGTGCAAATTATTGTGGGATAAGTAATTTATCACTTTGAGATTCCACATTTTGAGATCAAAAGTTATTATGTGTTAAGTAATCATTATATTGAGAAAGTTTCTCTACAAATTGAGAGTTTCTCATTATTTTTGAGATACTAACTCATTATTTTGAGAAAGATTCTATTATAATGACTCACAGGATCTTTTCATTTCATCACACTGGGGCTCCCATATAAAACCGTTCAGTACAAGTCAAAAGCATACAAATCTCTTTTCAAAATAAAATACTCACAGTTGATTGTGGTAACCATCCATGTTTTATCTAGGCCAGACTGTTTTGCCAGTTCAATCTTAAAGGGTGCAGCATTAGGTGGAAGGTCCTTGTCCCGTCCCCCAACTATGGCCACATTCATATCATGGGCGTCTTCACAAACTCGTGCTACTGATGGTACCACATAAGGGGCGTTGTCATTATAGTCTTCCAAGTGAATGATTAATGAGCCAGTACCTGTGGCTGGAGGGCTGCCTGCAAACACACAAAAAATACACATACGTATTAGGATAGTGGATAGAAAAAATTGTTGATTGATACAGAGGCAGAGTTTTGTGCACTATTGTAGCCCTGGATGGTCATTATTGTATGAGGAATGTGGACAGTAACAATCTGGGCAGATGTGAGGAGAACAAAAACGCAATCTGCAATCTACAGTAAAACATGCTGTATGCATGATTACTCCAAAGTAATGTTTTTCACTCAGCTATGTCGAAATGTTTTCAGCTGAAATCCAAGAGCAAAGCAAGACCTGGTACTTTTAAAAAAATGCAAATTAACCTAATGAGATCCATCTTGGTCTTTTCTATTCCGCTGACCTATTTTAACCCAAACAAAACAAAAATGTGTCATTTTAATGCCAGAAGAGCATGAATCACAGTGGCTCATGTTTTGCAAGGGAACATTTTGACTTGGCACACGGCCGGGTTCTGTATTTGTATGAGATTATACCTTATTGAAGGATGCCGGGTTAAAAAGCATCTTGGCTCTTCTCTATTACTGCTCTCTGTTTCACTGCGATTAGAGGTTATTAAAAAAATCCACACGGCATTCACGACAGCTCCAGAGGTCAGTCAGCAATTAACACCTAAAGACAAGATCTGTAATTCGAAAATGGGTCTCCTCCACCTTTTAAAGGTAAAAAAAAAGGCAGACAAATTAGGGCAGAGTGGGGGAAAAACAAGTCAAGATATATGTGCAATAAATGTCAAGTGAGGCTGGAATAAAACCAAGTCTGAGTTTTTACACTGCTGTCAGAGAAAGCTCTACACGCTGAGCAGGAAATGTTCCTGCTGTGAAATGCTGATTAAGTGAAAGCTAACTTTTTAGGAAAAACATAAAAAACAAACTAATGCGGCAAAATGTCTGGGATGTCTAAAGTTAAAATATGAGGTAAATTTTCTCAGGTTCAGTTCAAGGCTCGTCATTTAGAAAACATCACTTTAACAGTTTAAACAGATACTAATATAATGTAGTTTTTCGATCCATAACTAAAAGTATGTAATTTACAAACACAGCAGTGGCAGATTTTTCATGTAAGCTTTAAAATAAATAAATAAATAAATAAATACAAATAAAAAATAAAAAAGGTCCTTGACCTCAAAAAGAAACATACAAATAAATTTCTAGCTGGTGGCTGTCATTTTTGCTGGCTGAAATGACAACGATTTTACCAGCTATAG
The DNA here is from genome assembly GCF_026936395.1 of Plectropomus leopardus. Lineage (NCBI taxonomy): Eukaryota > Metazoa > Chordata > Actinopteri > Perciformes > Serranidae > Plectropomus > Plectropomus leopardus. Next base: position 18,082,587 of record NC_142182.1, read on the forward strand.
CTCACTAATTATGTTAAAATTTAAGTTCCTCTCCTGACATTGATTAACACCCTAAAACTCACCTCTGTTCATCAAAACTATATATGCAAAAGGTTTTTTCTCATGAAAAAATCCCTCTTTGCTTTAAAATGGCTTAGCTATAACTAAACATGATTTCCCTCATTTAGCACAGATGTATGGATATGCAAACTGGTTCCTGCCTGCAGCTCGAGCATACTCGCTCTTCTTCGACTTTGCTTATCACTCTCTACAATGTCAAATGCAAAGCCATGGCATTGATTGATTAATTTTCTTATATCATGTCCTGTAGCGTATGAACACACAATATGGACACGATAACAAGGCTAACTCTACGCATTGGTTGAAAATTAAAGTGAGAGCATTGTAAAATTAGCCTTTTAAAGAGGTGATTCATGGCAATATATATGATATCAGGCTAAGAAAAAATAGTTAAAGCTGCATGTCCCCATCAAAAAGTTAGCAACAGCATTATAGGATGATGATCCATGTAAGAAGACATGGAAATAAAGCATTTCTTGCATTGCAGTGTAGAGCTATTTCACAGTATTATAAGTTCAATGAGGGCGAATGTGAGATTAGATTTATTGCTGCAATGTACCTTTGCTTGCCTGCTTAGCTTACACTTAAATAAAACAGTATGTTTTCTCTTTTAACATTATATGAGAAAAGGCTATTACAATGAGAACAAAGCAATCTGTCTGACAAACATTAACAATATTTCAGGGTAATGTTGGTGGAGGGTTACTTAGGAATAAACTTGCTCAGGGACTTCTCAGAACCGGCTTCCACAGGGTGAGTCATGAACAAAGCTTTTTAAAAACAATTTAACCTGTTACACCAAATGAAAATTTGCATTTCCAAGGATCGCAAAGGAATGTCCCACCTTACTCTATCTTACTGCCTTACTGTCTAACAGAAACATTTACTCTGCCTCTGATTAGCTTTGCTCACTGTTATCTCACTTCTCTTCCTAAAGCCTAACCAATCCAATCAACAAAGTAAACAAGTGCTATTTAATCACATGCCCCTTTTCTACTCAATTTATCATGTGAAAAGTTTTTTAAAAGACAAGTAAACCCACTAAAATTACGTTTTAGACTCCTTTCCCATTGCCAGTAGGCCAGAGCTGAGTACACGGCTTTTAGCAGACAAGCATGTGTGTGTGTATGTGTGTGTGTGGTTTTTACACTTCTTTATTCAGGTTTTATTTTAAACCTGCTTCAGAATAATTTGGGTTAATGTTTGAGTGCTGCTTGGGTGGAGACAGATGGTAATCTATGTCAGTATGTCCTTGCATCTCACTGGTTAGGGGGCTAAAATTAGCATGTTCACTCAGATGTTGTATTTACGTCAATGCCGATTGGCGACTCCAGTTATTTAACACAGATATAAATGCTGATTATATACCTTCCTGTTGCATTAAAAATCCAGATGTTGGTGGGTGTTAGCTGTTGTTTTTTTCTGTGTAGCGGGAACAGGGCTACAGAAAGAGTAGAGTGGTTTATTCCTTTATTTCCTAGGAAATGCAAATTTGCACTCCAGATAAATGTAACCCAAATGATGCTTTTTGGCCGTGGAAGCAACACTTGATTACTTTTGTAAGTAGTAAGCTAGTTAGCTTGGCATGCTAATGAATATATCTTACATTAGAGCAGATACTGTAGACATACTGTCTATTTCTTACACCTCTGCATCTTTATGTTTTGTTTTGGAAAGGCTTAAAAAAAAGACAAAACTCTTTCTATATGGTGGATCTCTACTACAGCCCCACACACACCACTTGTGGAGAAGCCCAAAGCATTTTGAGAGAGGGTTTAGGGAAGGGTCAACTGGATACCAGAATGAATCCTGCTGTACAACATTTGGGAACTAACAATATCTCAGAGAATAGCAAACCGAAACACTTCTGGGAGTTTGTTTCTTTGCTCTGACTTGAGACCCAAGCAAGCACTAGCACAAGTTTATTATTGTGTCTTTCATTTAGATGCCATATACAAATAATATGGGTGTAAACATACATTGCAAAAGGCGTCCATAGGTTACTGCTCTCTTTAGATAACACTCCAGGCTACACAACAGAAATGTCAAATGCACCTAAACATAATTCAGATGGAAAATATCTTACTTCCATGCTGAGGCTTTTTTCATTTACACGTAACCTCTTTAACAGAAGCAACATAAAGTGCTGCCCAGGCTGCTGAATCCCTCTGGCAGGGCGACAGAGGCAAGTACCTAAGTGCTAAATATTTACTATTTGTGTAAATGCATGATTGTACTGTATGTCAAGTGTAGTGGAAACCCTAAGGGCATGAGTAGGTGCTGATTTCAAGGATAATGGCAGGAATCCAATTTCTTATAAAACTGTAGAGACGCTTATCCACCCACCAACCCCTACGTACACATACGCACACAAAACACTACTCTCCTGGGTCAATAACAAAGCTGAAATAGTCACTATGCCAGAGTAAAAATAGTAGCAATGACTGAGTTAATATACTTCTACCATATTTTTTTTTGAGTTGCAGCACAATATTTTCATTTAGAACAGCAGACACAAAAGAAATGAATGATGGATGGTAGAAGCTAAAACATTTTCTGCTTCATAACAGCCTGCAGAGAAACGTGTGTTTATCAGATAATCATCATGATCTGTTTGTTTGCTCAGCTCAAAACTTTAATTTCATTCTCAGCTGTAAAGCCATCAGCAGATTGTGATAGGGAGAAATCAAATGTAATGGTAGTGAGTTAGGCATTTCTACTGTATAATAAACGTGAAATGACTGCCATGGGTTGCTTTTCTGTATGCAGTCAAGGAATGAAACAAAACAACAAACAACCCTTACATTCTGTAGATAAGTATAGCTGTGACAATATCAGCTGGAGATCAAGAGCAGTGAGGAATTACTTTAGCAAGAGCGGACAGAAAATGTGTTGAGAAGCGAATCAAAGAAAGTAGCTCTTCAGGCGAGACCTTAGATAATTCATTATCACTCGAGACCAAGAGAGTAAGGATGAAGCACAGATCCCCCGTCAGTAAAAAGATGCAAATTTCAACCCATTTGTAGTGGGAGAGGCTGGTCTCTGTGCTTGGCTAGCTTTAAATGAAGCTGTTTGTCTTCCTAAATGAATACTCCCCATACCTAATCACTCGTTTCTCTGCTCCTCTCTCCTCCTGCTCCTCCTTATCTCCATTGCATCATGCCTATGTCATCATCAGCCTGCCACAGCATCAATGGAGCTTGTCTGCTGGCCTCTGCTTCACACCGCTTTGTCACAAACGTTCTGATTAAACGCCCTGCAAGTTTCTAAAGGGGGACGGGCAATTTATGGATCTTTGCCGCTATAACGTGTCAAGCCATCTCTTTGTGTAAGGCACTAAAAAGTACATAAAAAGTAAAGCAGGCAATATTAAAGAAAGAAGGGACATGGGAGGATTTGCTGTGATGCCAAAAGAACATAATCGTTTTTAGAGTGATAAAAAAGCTGTCTTGTTAGATTTGTAAAGTATCAAAAACTAATTCATTGTGACTTTGAGCAATCGTGCTGGTAGCATAGAGCTCTTGTCTAATTAAACGAGGTTTTAATTTCTTGCACAAATAATATTGGTGCCCAGAGAATGCAGGGTCCAGTTTGGCCAAACCAGTGTACAACAAGATTAAAACAAGGAGAAAGGTTTTTGCTCTGTGCCTCTAAGGAAATGTGTTTGTGTGTTATTTAAGACTCAACTTTCCTTCTCTAACTCAGATAACAACCGCGCTCAGAGTGACTGACTCAATTATTTTGTTGTTTTGGCAATTGCTACGTCCCAAATGCAAATTGTCTTAATGACCACATTTGTGGGTAGAGAGTAATAACACAGCCACAGCAAATAACTAGTGAATATGGCAGTTTAGTACTGATCCAAGGTCCATGCCCACAGTACCTCCAAAACACACGCAGAACTCCTTATGGAAATGTTTTAAATAGAAAGGCTTTTGCAAATGTGCATGTGGTGGGGAAGTGCTGAGCATAGGACTGGGTAAATGAGACTTGGATTATATTGCATGAGTTGTCTGAGTCTTTATAACCAGATGTTGTGATATAGTTTTGCCTTTGTTAAAAGTGGTCCCCCAACGACTTCATCAAGAATGTTCTCTGTTTTTGTATTCTTTGTTCACCTTGGAGGCATCCAAAAAAAAGTTGTCTTAAAAAATGAATGTAATACATTGGGTGAGTAACTCATATACAAATGGTCATTTTGGGAGTGAAGTGGTCCTTTAATGCTATAATGTCAGTATTTTAAGCAGCTATAACCGTTACTGTTATTTAGCTCCATACATTTTTTCTTCTTTTTTTTCTTGTAATTGGTCATAAAACAAAAATTTGGACACCTTAAAATTTTGACCTGATGATGGCGCTAGATAGGCAGTTAAGGGATCACCAAAGGGGGACTTAATGTCTGTACCAAATTTCATTGCAAAATTAAAATTGTAGAACGCTCACCACAATCCCAAAATCAACATCATGTTGGCACTAGAGGAGACATCAGGGGATAATCATAGTCAGAGGGCTTCATCATCTTGGGACCATGAATCTCTGTACAAAACTTAATAGAAATCCATGCAATAGTTATTGACCAACAGACAGACATCCCTCGAGCCATGCTGAAAGCTGCATCAGCTACCCATTTGTAGGATAGTGTTTGTGCATATTAGGAAAGACATCTTTTTCTCCATAAGCCTCCCCTCCCTGTCTTTATTACAGTCCATCTCCTCTCAACAGTGGTTGATCTTGATATGCTTGCAAGGAATTTTTGTCAAATTTGAAAAAATCCAATCACCTTTGAAGCTTTCATGTCTTGCATCTTAACAACAGGTTAAAATAACACAAATGTAGATTTAGAAATCCCTGTGCTTGTTAGCCCTCCTTTTTGTAGGGTTTAATAAGACTGCAGGGATGAAGTCAGAAAGTTTAGAAACTTGCATAAGCTAAGTAACTTCTGTATTCAAGTGAAGAGTGGCTTTTTTTGTACAAACGAGATAACTAATGATGTATTATTTTCACTGAAAAATGTAACAGTCCAAAGCTAAAATTAACTTTCCAAAAGTGGGGTTGATTCTGATAAATTGGTTTCAGAGCAGGAATTACACTAATTAACGGGTGAGATTAGCTTTAATTGTCTCCATCAAGTCCCTCTTCAATATTAAAAGGAGTGAAGCCCGCGAGCCAGTTCAGGCAGACAACTCCAGTAGCTGTGCAACACTCGCATATGACAAACTCTACTTCATGCATCATATATATCCAGTGCATCCTTTGCAAAACGGCAGCCAATTTAAAATAATTTTGGTCTAGTATGCTGCTGCTGCCAGACTACTCATTTGCAAACAATTTCTGTAAAACACTATCTAGAAGTGTTTCTGCTGCTCCTACAGTATACCACAAGCCTCACCTCTGCACTGCGCCATCTGTAAGCTTGTACGCTTTCTACAACTTTCAGAGGTTGTCTGCACACAGCTCTCAAAATGGCTGTGGCTAAGTAGACAGCTTGTGGTAAACAGCGAAAACAGTGCTAACAACAGCAACAGCGCTTTCAGGAAACATTGTTAACCTGGTAAGGAACTGGAGGGTGGGCACTTTGCTAAGAAGCCACAGTCCCAATATTGGTGATAACTGCCAGATGAGTACGGAGCCGCAGCAGCTACTGCATATATGCACCAGCTACATCAGCACACATAGAGGCGGTGTGACTTTATTATCCACCCTTTATTATCCGTCCAGGATGTCATTACTCCACAACAACTTAAAACAATAGTTATTAACTACTGTATTAATGCCCTGAATATTGTATATATCTCCTTTAAGCTTCCATGAGATTAGCTTGCAATTATGGAAAGTTTCAAGATCAAAGACTAAACACAAAATACAAACTCGCACATTGTAATGTGATGTTGTTTTTTTTTAATCCGAATGTCAGCAATGACACCTTTAAAGTAATATGATACAATAATTCTAATATAACTAAAGGAGGTTTGATGGTGATGAAGAGACGTGTTGGACACAGCTGGAAAATGACTTTGTCTCTGCTCACTTTATGATAAACTTGAAAGTCAAGAATATCTCACTCATAAAGCTTTATGTTTCAAGTCTAATGACAAACACTGCAACATTTAAAACTTCAAAACCATTTAAATTTGATATTGTTCTAAATCTGTAATCTGTTGAGGAACACAAAAAAATGAACTGGTACTGCATCATGGTCCAATGGCAAACACAAACAAATGTGGATTTAATAAAAACATTACAGATATGAAATGATCCCATGCAGAGTTAGGTCATCTATTCAGCATAATCATGGAGAAAGTGGATATCATTCCCAATAAATTGGTACATTCATGATGTGTTTAACAGAGAGATAATTTAGTCATTTAAGACCAATATTACAGAGTTTTTGAGAGAAAAATAAAAGGTTTCAGTGTCAAAGTACTGCAGAACACTGTTTTTGGGATGTATGCAGCAGAGACAGGCATCAAGGAATTTCTGCAAGGGCTAACTTCATCACCTCCAACCTCCTTCCTTTAGGCTTTGCCCTGCTGCTCCATCTCCATCGTCCACTACAAGTCTCTACACCTCCACCTTCCCGTGGCTGGCAGTTAGACAGCCCTGTTATTCTCCCGTCTGCCCAGAGATGAGAGGAGCACGCAGACTGATTGACTCCTGGAGCCGTCAGGGCTAATCCACAGCTACAGGCTACAAACTCAGCTTTCTTTCTTTCTCTTCTCTGATTTCTCTTTATATCTCTCTACCCCTCAAATGCTTTTTGCTTCTAACACTTTGGCTTTAGGCTAATACTCTCTATATGTCTGACTGTCACTTTCTGTTGTAATGGCTGTATTTTTTCCTTTTTTTCTGACTTTTTTTCCCCACTGTTGTAAAAGAGGAAGGAAAGGCAGGGTTGTGACCAGCAGTGGTTTCAAAATGTACCAATTTCTGGCCCCTGCATGGTATGCTGAGTATAAAATCCATGATCTGTTTGCACTTGGTCTTTCCTCTTGGGGGAAAATGTGTTGTAGCAGAAAAGTTTTACTAGAGGAGGTGAAGGTAGGGAGCACAACAAATTTAAAGAGGAAAAAAAAGTACAGCCAGTTTCATTTTCATTTTTGGCAAAGTCATACATTTGATCAATTTTTCTAACTGTGAAATAAGTATGCCGAGTGCTCTGGTCACCAGTGAATTCACAGGATTTAAAAAAAGGCCAACTTGTAGAGTTTGTCACCAAGGACAAAGCTGAAACAAAACTATTCTTATCTGGCTACATTTCTTTTTTTCATTTGAAAAACCATTAAATATCAGGACAGCTTAGGTACAAACAGCCAGTGGATGATGTCCTTGGCTAAAAATATTCAGCATTTTTATTACTATGATTATTATTTTTCAGCCACACAAAAGTCGACGATGAAGGAAATGAAATAACAACATGCAGGGACTCAGGGAAGCCAGGAGCTCGCAAATGAGGAATGGCTCATTGGAAAATGTCACAATACATCATGCTGCAGCTAAACAGTCAGGAAGACTAATTCACAGGTGGACCACAGCAAGGTATTAGAGGAGAAAAGATAAATGAATGTAAAATATAAAATGAGAAAAGGAGGAGAGCAGGAAGAAAGGAGCTTTGAAGGTTAGTGATTTTGAAAATTATATGATTATATGACTGTCTGCCATGCCAGCAAAATGAAGTGAAATCTAGTTAAATCTATTTCCCATCACTTTAAAGTGTCTTCTGACGAAACTGGAAATGCCTTACTGTTCATCACAACCTGCACATACAGTAGCAGCACCATGATAAGCCATTCCATTTCTCTTCATTTACTTGTAACAGTTTCCATGAGTCGATTCTTATTAAAACTGTTTCACGTCTCCATTCAAACACATCCAGAATTGGTACACATTATGTTAAGGTATCAGACTGGGATACTTTTCCCTTTGCTATATACATCAAATAGAAATGTATTGTGTTTTGTTCAGTTGGAGAAATGTGTTTCAGCTAGTGTAGATTAGCATTAAACGACTGAAAGAGGAATCGAAGCACACACAAAACTAGATAAAGTAAAAATCAAACACAAGAGCCCAGGAAACAGAACAAAACATTAACCACTTATGTCATATGGAGTTATATGTATTTTATATCAGACAGAAGTCACATGTTTGAATAAAATTTTGGTTTTTATTAATCATTTGGTCGTGTGTGTGTGTGCGTGTGTGTGTAGGTTTGTGTGTGTGTTTTGAAGTTATTAGGAAATGCATTCATCTTCTTTACTATATACAGTAGTATCTTTATTTCACATACAGGGTCTGATAGCAGGAAAAATGTATCTGCTCTGTGCAACACACCATGGCTCTGTCAAAAATAGATGAAGCATGTACTGTGTCTCTGGGACACATTTACTGTGATAATTTTGTACCACACCCATAATCACTGTGTGGCCGTTTGACCACCTGGCGGAGATTTTGCTTTTACTACTTTGAAGGGTTAAAAAAATACTATCTTTAAAAAACAATTTCAATGCTTTAAGTTCTACAGATGCTATTTCCTATAGCTGAAAGTTCAAAAAGCTTTGATTTGACAGATTTGCTCTTAAGAATTGTATTTCTTTGTAATTTTCTCCTTGAAAGCCAAATAAGGATGGGAAAGCAAATTATTTGAAAAATTGTATTTGGTGAATTTTAGCCAAACAGTAATCTCCGGGTCTGAAAAGAGAGGCCAATGTGTAAGTGCCTTAAACCTTATGGTCTTAAGCGCTAGTTTCAAGTCTTCATCAATACAGCATGATGTTCATTTATACAGAGTAAAGTAGATGATAAAGCAGGATATGCTGAAGGATGTAGCTACCTTTTGATTGACAAGTCACTACCATGGCAGTGTCCCTGGGCTTTCAGTCAGATCTGTCCAAATGTCCAAACTTCTGTCTCTAAAAAGCTAATACGGTGATGGCCAAAATTCCAAACTCTGGCTTTAAATGGTAGTCCACAAACCAAAGAGTGATGTCACTGTGGCTACATCCACTTCTTTTATGATATGCTTTTAGGACAACATTAATTTGAAGTGAAATAAAACAACTTTTACAAAAAAAACATTACAAAGCCCTTGGGGCTGACATGACATAAGAGTGAGTGAATCTTGTTCAGAGATTGGTAAAACTTTCTAAGATTTTGTTTCCTCTTTCATATGGATAACCAACTCTAGATTGCAGTAAAAAGTTACGAAGTGCCTAAGGATAAAAAAAATCCTGATATGTAATGGATTGTGAATGTATTTAAATGGTTATGTCAGTATTTAAAACCTAACAAGAGTCACGAGTGCCACCTTCCTCTAGTCAGTTCATTCCATGGAAAGAGCAGCTGCTTCTACTATTCTGTTCACTCGCTGTGATGCTGAAAGATACGGTATCCTATCTGGTTTTGTATTTTCCTCTCCTTCCATCTTGCTGCTATTTAAGTCCCAGACCTTGTTAAAACTCCCTTCAGATAACCCACTTCATTCTGTCCCATCACTCATAGGTTTCCTAAGGGCTTCAGCAAACACTATCACATGACACCCTGCTAATCTGATTGGCTGATCAGAACTGTAAATGAAACCAGCCAAAGCCAATTACAATAGGCACAAGTCATTAAGAGAGATGACTTCGGGGAGAAGGACGGTGATGGGGACAGGTGCATCGCTGCTAGTCTGGCAAATTACTTTCAGAATAGAGTTTGGGTTATCAGTTCCTGGCTATTATACCAAATGACTGGAGAAGGAGAGTATGGATACCGCTTGAAGTAGGCTTATACTGCAAGCTCTTTTTGGACTAATTAAACACCAAAATTGCCTTCTATGACAGATTGCTTGTTTTGGTCTGCTCCCAGGATTTTTCCTGTGATAAGGTGTCGAGCAAAATATATTAAAAAAGTGTCCACACATTCATGTGAAACAACTTTAATTAGTAAGTTTGTTAAACTGCCACTATTCACAGCATTTAAGCCAACTTTAATCGCCTACTTGGCAAAACTGAAATTATAACGGCCTCCTTTTAAAAATTTTATTCATTGTATCAAACAGACATCAATAAACCAAAATTTTTTACACATGCAACAGGCACCAGTCTCCCCCCTTTCTTTCTTTCTTTTTTATTTATTTATTTTTTTTTACAGCAGACCTTTGAAAATGTCACACTGGAAAAAAGCGCAAGTGTGAAAACCATTTAGTTGTGAATTCTATGTAGCTGCTTTTCTGTATTAATGCATACTCGCCCACTGTCTTACTTTGATGGTTTAGTGGGACTATTGAAGCCGTTGTAATGTGACTGAGACTTATTGTACCTTCCCTACTATCAAAAGTGATGCTGGATATATCATATTTCCCTCAATTGCATACTTTTGTCTAGTGCTTGGATCTACCCATTTTGAATGTTATCAAATGGGCATTATCAGTTGTTATCACTATCATTATAATGCTTTAGACTCAGCAAATACAACATTGTAAAACTGTCATGCTTTGGTTAGGTTTCAGTTTCACTTTTGGGAGGCTTAGGTGTCAAAATTACTCGGTTAGGTATAGAAAAAGATCATGGTTTGGTTTAGAATCGGTATGTGTCTTATGTAACATTACATAAGTTAAGTTTGTTACATCAACTTTGACTCTTGCTTTTAAACAGGGCATGAACAGGGGTATAGGTGATAGTTCTGATTTTGTTTTACCCGTTCATCCACCCCAGCCTCCTCCCTGTGTGAACTTTGTTGCTCTTCATACTACATCACCCGACTTCCTGTTTCATTCCCATCATACTTACTACTGTCACCAGAGGCCACTGCCCAGAAGGTAAAGTGGGGCCATACTACCTCATATTTATACTCCAAATGACAACTGATAATGACTATTTAATGGGCTGATAACTTGGATCTTAATCCCTTCCAATAGACCACTGTTGAAAGTGGCGAACCAAACAACTGACAGACCTATATCATACCATTGCTTTCTATGGCATCTGGGGTGTTTGTTGAAGTCCACAGCTGTGCGAATAACTTACTAATTTGCATACTGGGCTCTGATTATACTGTGGGCAGAATCAGATAACGGGTAAGCTTATTAATACTAGGTGTAAATGCAAAGGCCTGTGGATTGGCTTTCATTATCGAGATAACAGATACAGATCACATGATAATACCAAGGGTAAATGGGGCCTTTGGATCTTGCTTTGTCTGCCTGTGTGGATACATCTCCGGAACATCTCCCAGGTTTACTTTGAACAAGTAAACTTGGTTTAATTGAACAAGCATGCCTCTGAGTCAGGCTCTTAAGTAAATTCAGCAGAGCTTTAACTAGCTTCAACCCAAGCAGAGGTCTGATCAGCCAAAGTAATTCAAAACACCTGTGCTTGGCCTTTAATATTTCACATAAAAGTTTCTGAATTATCTGTCTACAAAACAAAATTTTGGATAAAACTTTGGATAATCTTTATACCACGGGGGCAACCCAGACCTCAAAGTATCAAAGAACTACAAAATCAAGGAAACTTTACACAAGTTACTATACTTATGTACTATTCATGTGGGGATATGCAGGGTGCTTTGGTGAATGCAAATGCACAGGAGGAAGGAAATATCACAGGGCAGAGCTGCTCTGTGCCAGCTCCAATGTGAAAGGTGTTAATTGAGGTGGCCTTTACAGCAACTAGGAAACTGTGAGGCTGTGTAATTAAAACACGCTCCAAGCCCTGAACACCACACTGCCACTATAAAGCCTAGATAGATAAACACACACACACACTGACATACACAGATGGTGCCTTTAACTCTTCATCAGGAACTAAGCCTCTGACAGATTTCCTATGTTGGTCTAATGACATACATCTAGATAAACTGAAAGAAAATCTCCATCAGCCGTGTTTGCCTCATTCCATCATCTGACTTCAGCTTTCATTATCTCTCCCCCTCCATCTCCACTACCCACTCATCTCATTTCATTTAGATGCCTGTCATTAAAACTACAGCCGAAGCTGTTCATATCTCCACAGAGGAAGCCCTCGTGGAAAATCCTGAAAGCGAGGAGGTGGGGGGCAGTTTTTTAAATTTTAATCATATTGAATATACTCACTTTCGACATAACTAGCAGTTTTAGTATTTTACAAAATAAATATCCTGGTATCACTGCACTCAGACAGAGGCTCTCTCCCTGAGTGGGCAGAGGCGTGTTTGTTTTAACGTGCCAGGCTTAGCGATAACTTCTGATCTGCGGATGAATCAGTATTCCAAGGACACACGAGAGGCAGGCCCTGATAACAGCCAACAACAGAGAGAGACGTTTCTTGCCTGGCAAAGCTCAACAAAGGTATTCTTTAATCACAGACGTTTACGCGAGCCTGTTCACAAGGTGCCGACTTCCCCGGGAGTTTCCGCTACCAGTGGAAACATGAAAGACAGAGGCAGTCAGAGAGGGACAGGAAGAGGGAGACAGAGGTTGGGGAGGTGGTACTAAAGCGCTAAAGTGAAAAAGACACAGTGTGTATTTGGGGTTAATGAGGCAGTGTGGCAAGACGGGAGGCAACAGAAGGCAGGACAGCGTCGAGCTGTGATCCTCTGTGCTTTCCAGAGCATATCCCATTACATTGCCATTATCCTGGGTCAAGACGCCTTGATTCCCCACCCTCACGCTGGTATCACTCCTGCCTACTGCTACACAGGGTCACCATTGATTGGCTGGGCAAGAACACATGTCAGTAAGGAGGTTAACCTTCTTGACTATGTGGCTGTCTCCATAAAGGGACTGACAAGAGATGATATACAGTATATACACAGAGTGACCTTAAGACAAGAGAAAGGTGAGTAAACACATCCAGAATTCATATAATCCTGTTTGGTCAAATGTTGTCTAGCAAAGCCTTTGATCTCACTAAAAAAGGTGTCTTTGTCCCGGCATTTTTTAAAAATGTCCACCTTTCACTATTCTCCCTACCATGTCTCCCGAGCTTGATCATTTTCTTCCAAGTTTTGCTTTTTGTCTCTATGACACCGAGCCTCCCACTACCATTCTATTAACAGAGTTGGCCCTTTAGCTTGTGCTCTCTTGCCTCCAGTATAATGGATTCTATGGGAAGTTATAGAGGGCCGTCATGGCTCATTTCAAGCTTTTACTACTGTATGTCTCTATCTGCTAACAGCGTCTCCAAGAAGTTGGAGAACTAAAGACTAAGTAATCTGTAAACACTGACAGTTATCTTAACAGATGTAAAAGACCACTATTCTATTCTTGGCCTGAGGATTTCAGAGCACTGGGCTGACACACCGGCTAATCATGCTTTATTATCTCCCCGCTGTAGTTTGAGGCAGCCTGATCACAGCTGGCTAAAGCCACAACATGAGTCTATCTACCTGCATTTAGCCTGCCAGGCTGCCTCACTGTGTGCTTCTGACATGACAGACACTTAGCAAAGCAACCATTGTAACTAGGCTGGCATAAAACGGGGAAATTACTCAGCCCATTACAGCAATGAGCAGCACACTGGTTCCCAGCACTTAGTATGGCAATGAGGCAGCACGGTGGCAGACATCCCACACAAAGATGGACAAGTGTAGAGGCACACAGGTATGCCTGCACACACACACACATAAGGGGTATCTCTGCTACTGACAGCTGGCTACCACTGTCAGTCTTTTCCCTCTTTTTTGAGAGAAGAGATGATGAACCTATTATGTGGACCTGTCACAGAGAGATAGACAGATACACACAGGCTGCACACACACACACACACACACACACACACACACACACACACACACACACACACACACACAGTCCTATTTAATTTTACATCCATCTGAGCACCAAAGAGGTTTTTTTTTTGTGACCCATTAGAATTCAACATCCTGTCTCTCCTTTTGCTTCCTGCTTTTGATTTAAACCGGAGGGGATGTGATCTGACTGTGATGAATGCTGAGACTTATCACACTGCTCAGTCTGGATGTGTGTATGTGTGTGTAATACTTAATACTGCTGTAATTAACAAAGCTCTGTTTGACTGTTTCGAGGTTGTCTCACTGTTATACAGACAGACACACACACACACCCTTAACTCTAAATGGGGTCTCTCCTTTGTATGGCCACATGTTCAAAACAAAGAGCTCAGCTCCTTTGTGTATAACTTAAGAGATTTTAATAGGAGGTTTGGTGGCAGCAGACACCGGAGACTGCATATGTGTGTATGTGTGCGTGTGCCAACGTGTTCCAGACGACAGGGGCTTTGATAATGTATTCATGCCTCCCAATGACAAATGGCTCCCACCAGGAGGCGGCTTAACATTTAAATGAGGAGCAGGAGAAAACACTGAGCACAACACACAGCAGCGAGTGGATACGCAGGGGCAGGCTAAAAAGGCGCTACATGTAACAGGACAAAGATATTAAAAGCCACAATGAACACACGACCTCAAATCACCCTCACACACACACACACGTGTGCGCACACATGCACACACACACACGCACACACACACACACACACATGCATACATGTACACAGATGCGCTGACATAGTACCTAAAAAAAAACTAATGTGAAGGAAGGAGAAGGGGGTAAGATGTGGGAACAGCTGGTGTCCCGACGGGGAATCAGAGAGCAGAAGAGAATTTGTTGGCGTGCAAAACCAGCAGCTACTGATGAGAGTTTATCTAAACAGCCCGTCAAGCCCTCTGCTCAGGTTGGAACAATATCTCCTCAAACAATATCGCGCCGCTCCGCCAGCCTGCCAGGTGCCTTTGCCCAGGCAAAACTGGGTTGTGGCTTTTCAGTCATTAACTCAGAAACACATGATGGAAGGAGGGAGACAATGTGCACAAATACAGATGTGGGGATGAAGGTGAGCACCAGTGCGTGCAAATAAACAAATTAATTTACACTAGAGCGTGCACGTGCATGTACGTGCCAGTGACAATCACATATTCAGTCAAGTGTACAACTTCACACATCATGGTGTGACAAATGGCTCTATCTACCTGTCTTGCAAGGGCAGTTGATTGCTATAGCAACAGAGTGTTACTTCCAGACCACAGACTTATTTCTGCAAACTCTCCAGCTGAGATGACCCCTGACCCTATATTAACATTATCATTACTTCAATACCTTGTTAAACCTCCACATCCTGTGTTCGTCTTTTCTCTTTATCCTCTTTCTGTCCAGCATCGTAACCTCTCTCTCTTAATCCTGACTTCCTTCCGTATAGCGTGATCGCTCCATCTTTCACCATCTGTTGCCGCCTGGAGGCCTGCTCCAGCTGACCTGCCTTCATGCTGTTAACCAGGAGCTACAGTCAATCTGTTTCTAGCCATGCAAAACATTTACTAAGAGTATACTTCCCATTTCAAGCTTGTACAAAAGGTCAAATCTGGTTAAACTGGCCATAGGTTGGCACAGGACAAAAGAGAAAATACTTTTTTTTTGAGAAAAACTCTCAATCCTTCAATTACACACAACCAGACTTAAGGCTATTGGCAACAAATTTAATTTTTGAGAAATATGCAGCAGGTAAAAGTCTAATACCACGGTCAATACACAGAAGATATTTAGTATCAAGTGTAATTAAATATAACACGAAAAACTGATGATGTTATGTTGTTGAAGATCTAATAATATATCTAATAATCTACTTTATTTTGTTCAATTGATTTTTCTCTTGCTGAAGGATGTGTTTTCCCAATTATGTTTTGGCAAACATGTTCTTCCTTTATGACACAAGTCTATTTCTCCTCACCCTCCTCGTCTTCAGTACAGAGTAGATAAGTATTCATCTGAGGTCTCCACATAAAAATAAAGATGAAGATGTAAGGGGTCAATCGATATCCTGTTGGTAGTCAATATAGGTGGGTTGTCATACAATCATTGTACAGATCGCTGTGGGGAAAGAGCAAATTTGTCCTGTCAATGACAAATTGTGCAGCAAAAGAGGCGAGGCAGGGGTTGAGCAGATATTTGTATTCTGTTCACATTTCAGCACATGTACATAGATTGCACACAAGCACACATCAATTCAGTAGGTTGTTAAAGGTCTAGGTGGAGGAATTTTTATGGTTTTCCTTGCTTATATCTGTGTAGGTAGAATAATGACTCAGGAGCAACACTGAGTTTGCAGTTTGAGTTTTATGGTTTGGCTCAAGGGATGTCAATGTCGGTTGTTTGGTCCAACCAACACTGCCATCCCATGCTGACATGCCAACAATAGTTAAGTCTGGATTACCATAAGATTTGTACAGATGTGCATGGTACCAAGAAGATGGATCCTATTTGGTTTCGAGGCTCCCTAACTTGTCATCTATCACCACCAGTTTTTCATTTATCCACTGTAATAGCTCAACACCTACTACATATATTAGTACAAATTTTGGTTCAGACATTCACAGTATAAAAATAATAGACCTAGCCACCTTGATGTCACCCATTGGCTGAAAGTTCGAGTTTGGCATTTTGGCCTTCGCTACTAAATTTTGGAGCCAAAATTGATCTTATATGGATTAGAGGGTGGAGCTATGCAAGAGCGAGGGGTGGATGTCTCTGAGAGCCAGAGGACACTATCTGCAGACAGCCTGTTTCTCAAAGCGGCCTGCCTGTAAAGAGGTGAGTTATATATATATGCACATCCTGTACAGTTGTCCTCCAGGGGCAAATTAGCTATAGAGACCAAATCATTTTTTTTTGCAACATAAACATGTTTATTTTGGAGTAAAGTTGGGCATTTTAACATGAGGATATATGGGGATTGACTGGCTTTTGTAGCCAGCCTCAAGTTGTCATTGGCGGAATTTTTAGTTTTTGGCATTTCGGCTTGGCATTTTTGGCTTCATTGCCACCTGTTCCCCGGACCATGCATGCATTGTTGATCCCCTGACATATCCGCTAAAGCCACCACAAGGTTGACATATGTGGTTTTGAGTAAAATGTCTTTGTCTTGTACTGAGAGGACTGCCATGAAATTAGGTACAGACATTCATGACCCTCCAAGGATGAAATGTAATAGTGTTGGTGGTCTTTAATCAGTTTACAACCTGCAAAACTAATGACATTCCTGTCAGCCTCAGATGAACTTTGTATTTGTTGTCAGTATGCTAAGACACTGAACTCATATAGTGAACATAGCAAACATTAGCTCTGCCTAACATTAGCATGCTAGCATTATTGTGAGCATGTTTTCATGCTAATGTTAGCAATTAGCTCAAAAAACTGCTGCGCCTATGTAAGTATAGCACCGCAGAGCTATTCTTAGTCTTGTTCTGACACTATGATACCTAGATTTAAGGTACTGATACCAAAACAATACGTTTTTTTAAGACCTTACTTTCTGAGGAATAAAAACAAGTTTGTTTGACAGAACCCATTTCTTTTCTTTAGCAAAAGAAGCCCACCTCTCTCTGACTGAAATAGATGATTGATAGATGATTGATACAGTGTTTGTCTGCAGGGTAACATGAGGCTACAGCTGGCAACTGGTTAAATTAGATTAGCACTGGACCACAATGTGTCATTTTAAAACTGTCAACTTAAAATAAACAATAGCCTCATCTCATTAATGTATTTAATAGTGCTTTGAAATTTTGAAACTTCAGATCAGGTTTGCTATTTTACCTGATTTCCCACCTTTGTGCTAAGCTAAGCTAATGGTATAAATGTTTACCATCCAGCTATGAGTGTGATATCAATCTGCTTATCCAACTCTCTGCAAAAAAACAAGTAAGCACATTTCCCAAAATGTTAAACTATTAAGGAGATACAAAGTGGTGTCTTGAAACCTTCACAAAAAATATGAAGCGGCAGGCTACAATTTCTTCTTACCCTGTATCCTCCTCAAGGTCCAAAACTAATCTTACTCCCTGCCTTGCCCACTTATAATCTTCACCGTTTCTCTTCTTCTCCAGCCATTCCATACCCACTGCCCTGGCTTTATATCTTTTTTTCCTGTTATCTTCTCTTGTGTCCCCTACCTTTCTCTTCTTCCTCTGACCCTTACACCCCCCCCCACCTTTTCCTCCTGCCCCATCATTACTCCTCTTTCAACGCTCATCTTTCTGAGGCTGGCGAATTCCCCAGCACAACAGTGCTATTCTGCTACCTACTAATAGAATTTCTCAGTTCTTCTAATGGATCTGTCAGAATCTCCCTGAGCACAGGAGACCAGATAGATTGATAGGCAGAGGGAGAGAGACAGTGAAAGAGAGGGACAAAGAGACAGTGAGACATAGAAAGAGTAGAAGCAAAGAGAAAAAGGAGCGACACGCCAGGGCTCTCGACACCTTCATCTGTGCCTCGGAGTCTCAGAGCAGCAGCTCCACTGACATTGCCAACCAGCAACCATATGGTCTGTTAGAAGCAGCGCCACTTAAGGCCATCCCATTGTCACCACGGGATAATGACAGTTTCACTGTATCCAGGTGAAACTTACCAGCAGGGTGAGTCCTTTCCAAAAGTTACCTGTGTTTATATTCAGAAGCAGGCTTTGTATCTACTATTTCATGTTTGTTTCAATCATTCTGCACCGATGCACATCATCATGAATTCTTGTATACTGTAAGTGAGAGTAAATCTATTGCTTCTTTGGTCTGCTACCACTTTATAAAGTAAAGTCTTTATCACAAGAATACCCTTTATCAAGTGAAACTATACTAAATTGAACTTTGTAAATTTAATTGACATGTTTGGTACTGTGGTTATGCTTTTCATGAAACTGTTAAAAAGACTTTGACACTGCTTTTCTTTGATTTTGTATGAACGTTTCTGTATGTTGTGCTTTCTATCCACTGGGGTTAAGGCCATCCCTGCTTCTTAATTGATTTGTTCAAAACAAACCTTTGTAACTTTTGTGCGTCAAATGCTTTCCTGGGAAATATCTACCAAAAAAACAATTTAGGACAGTAATTTTGAAGTCTTTTTATGTCCTAGCTGCCAATTACTGCTGCAATATATCAGCGGGAAGGTACCAAAATGGATATTTATCTGAATGTTTTACAAATACACCACATACTGTTGATGTTAATCATCCTCTGGCATTTTCAAACAGTGTCTGCGACTCACCATTATCTGTGGCGATGAAGACCGCTGTGTATTTATTATCATGGACAAACGGAGACTCACGGTCCAGTGGGGCTGACGTGTTGACAATTCCTTTGACTGGGTTCACACTCAGCCAGCCTGCTGGGTCTCGCAGAACAGCATACCTGGAAGAAAATAAATAAAAATAAGTATGAAGTTATGACCATATAAGCTCCAGAACATCACCTATACACTCTATCTTGCAGAAAATGTATCCCTAGTTAGTTTTGCTCCTGTTTATTTAGATTCCATGCATCAGCAGACAGACAGCTCCGTCGACACAACAACAGACAACACAGATATTTAAATACTCCATATTTGGCTACATCCTGTCTATAGCCATAAGTTAATATGACAAGATTGTACATCTTAAGACACATGGCATGTGAAATCTGGTTGAAATAAGTGTATATACATGTAATTTCTCTTTAAAATGTATCTTAAAATATGGATACATCACAAATAATGATTTTGTCTTGCTAGGTTTGACTCATGAGAAGGGGACGAAAGTAGAGACAACTCGAAAACATAATGCCTCCAGACACAGCGCCGCCAGTGTGTAGGCATGTGAATACAAGACTGACTGTTTTTTTTCATTTTCACATTAACTGGAGGACATCAACCATATTGCACATTATTTACCTTTTCCATATGCTCTCACATAGAAGAACAGCTCTGCAAGTTACCTTGGACACAACAATACCACAAATGATTACAATGGACAAGGTAAAACCCCTTCAGGTACAGCAAGTGTATGAACAAGTAGTTTTCAGCTTTGTTGTGTGATGGATTCTACAGTGCACCTCTATGGGTATGTGTGGGTGTCCCAAATTCAAGAACTAAAATATCTTTTTTTAAAAACATTCTGAAGTAAACAAAAAAAACAAAACAAACAAAAAAAGGATTTCATATTTGGTGCTCTTTAATATGCTGTTTCAGTTGACGCTATGTCACAGAAGCACATAATGTTATGGCCAAATATTTCAATATTTGTCAAACAGCTTATCCAAGATTTGTTCAGTGAAAGAAAACACACACACACACACACACACACACACACACACACACACACACACACACACACACACACACACACACACCAATTAAACTTCAGGAGGAGATGTCAAAAATGTTTTATTTGTTTTTTAATTCTAAATGGCTGAAATGTTTCTGGTAGGACCTCAGTATGTTTTGTGACATTTTGTCAAGCATATTGGGCTGCATGTGTGTGTCCAATTTTAAGTCAATCTGACTTACAGTGTGAAGGGTGTGACCTTTCAAAATTTAATTTTCGGGTTGTAATTATAGCGCTACCATCAGGGTGACTGGCACTATATTACTTGAGCAGCATTTGCACACAACTTCCAATCATTGGTGAAAGTTTCATGGGTCTACAATGTAACAGCTCACGGGAATTCGGAAAAACATTTTTTCAGCTTTAACTCCTAATAAAGGTGCTGAGCGAACAAGAAAAAGTGTGAAAATTGGCCCAGAGTGATTTTCTGTGCGTAGGCTCCTGTTTATTTAGATTCCATGCATCAGCAGACAGACAGCTCCGTCGACACAACAACAGACAACACAGATATTTAAATACTCCATATTTGGCTACATCCTGTCTATAGCCATAAGTTAATATGACAAGATTGTACATCTTAAGACACATGGCATGTGAAATCTGGTTGAAATAAGTGTATATACATGTAATTTCTCTTTAAAATGTATCTTAAAATATGGATACATCACAAATAATGATTTTGTCTTGCTAGGTTTGACTCATGAGAAGGGGACGAAAGTAGAGACAACTCGAAAACATAATGCCTCCAGACACAGCGCCGCCAGTGTGTAGGCATGTGAATACAAGACTGACTGTTTTTTTCATTTTCACATTAACTGGAGGACATCAACCATATTGCACATTATTTACCTTTTCCATATGCTCTCACATAGAAGAACAGCTCTGCAAGTTACCTTGGACACAACAATACCACAAATGATTACAATGGACAAGGTAAAACCCCTTCAGGTACAGCAAGTGTATGAACAAGTAGTTTTCAGCTTTGTTGTGTGATGGATTCTACAGTGCACCTCTATGGGTGTGTGTGGGTGTCCCAAATTCAAGAACTAAAATATCTTTTTTTAAAAACATTCTGAAGTAAACAAAAAAAACAAAAAAAAAAAAGGATTTCATATTTGGTGCTCTTTAATATGCTGTTTCAGTTGACGCTATGTCACAGAAGCACATAATGTTATGGCCAAATATTTCAATATTTGTCAAACAGCTTATCCAAGATTTGTTCAGTGAAAGAAAACACACACACACACACACACACACACACACACACACACACACACACACACACACACACCAATTAAACTTCAGGAGGAGATGTCAAAAATGTTTTATTTGTTTTTTAATTCTAAATGGCTGAAATGTTTCTGGTAGGACCTCAGTATGTTTTGTGACATTTTGTCAAGCATATTGGGCTGCATGTGTGTGTCCAATTTTAAGTCAATCTGACTTACAGTGTGAAGGGTGTGACCTTTCAAAATTTAATTTTCGGGTTGTAATTATAGCGCTACCATCAGGGTGACTGGCACTATATTACTTGAGCAGCATTTGCACACAACTTCCAATCATTGGTGAAAGTTTCATGGGTCTACAATGTAACAGCTCACGGGAATTGAAAAAACATTTTTCAGCTTTAACTCCTAATAAAGGTGCTGAGCGAACAAGAAAAAGTGTGAAAATTGGCCCAGAGTGATTTTCTGTGCGTAGGCTCCTGTTTATTTAGATTCCATGCATCAGCAGACAGACAGCTCCGTCGACACAACAACAGACAACACAGATATTTAAATACTCCATATTTGGCTACATCCTGTCTATAGCCATAAGTTAATATGACAAGATTGTACATCTTAAGACACATGGCATGTGAAATCTGGTTGAAATAAGTGTATATACATGTAATTTCTCTTTAAAATGTATCTTAAAATATGGATACATCACAAATAATGATTTTGTCTTGCTAGGTTTGACTCATGAGAAGGGGACGAAAGTAGAGACAACTCGAAAACATAATGCCTCCAGACACAGCGCCGCCAGTGTGTAGGCATGTGAATACAAGACTGACTGTTTTTTCATTTTCACATTAACTGGAGGACATCAACCATATTGCACATTATTTACCTTTTCCATATGCTCTCACATAGAAGAACAGCTCTGCAAGTTACCTTGGACACAACAATACCACAAATGATTACAATGGACAAGGTAAAACCCCTTCAGGTACAGCAAGTGTATGAACAAGTAGTTTTCAGCTTTGTTGTGTGATGGATTCTACAGTGCACCTCTATGGGTGTGTGTGGGTGTCCCAAATTCAAGAACTAAAATATCTTTTTTAAAAACATTCTGAAGTAAACAAAAAAAACAAAACAAAAAAAAAAAGGATTTCATATTTGGTGCTCTTTAATATGCTGTTTCAGTTGACGCTATGTCACAGAAGCACATAATGTTATGGCCAAATATTTCAATATTTGTCAAACAGCTTATCCAAGATTTGTTCAGTGAAAGAAAACACACACACACACACACACACACACACACACACACACACACACACACACACACACACACACACACACCAATTAAACTTCAGGAGGAGATGTCAAAAATGTTTTATTTGTTTTTTAATTCTAAATGGCTGAAATGTTTCTGGTAGGACCTCAGTATGTTTTGTGACATTTTTGTCAAGCATATTGGGCTGCATGTGTGTGTCCAATTTTAAGTCAATCTGACTTAAAGTGTGAAGGGTGTGACCTTTCAAAATTTAATTTTCGGGTTGTAATTATAGCGCTACCATCAGGGTGACTGGCACTATATTACTTGAGCAGCATTTGCACACAACTTCCAATCATTGGTGAAAGTTTCATGGGTCTACAATGTAACAGCTCACGGGAATTCGGAAAAACATTTTTTCAGCTTTAACTCCTAATAAAGGTGCTGAGCGAACAAGAAAAAGTGTGAAAATTGGCCCAGAGTGATTTTCTGTGCGTAGGCTCCTGTTTATTTAGATTCCATGCATCAGCAGACAGACAGCTCCGTCGACACAACAACAGACAACACAGATATTTAAATACTCCATATTTGGCTACATCCTGTCTATAGCCATAAGTTAATATGACAAGATTGTACATCTTAAGACACATGGCATGTGAAATCTGGTTGAAATAAGTGTATATACATGTAATTTCTCTTTAAAATGTATCTTAAAATATGGATACATCACAAATAATGATTTTGTCTTGCTAGGTTTGACTCATGAGAAGGGGACGAAAGTAGAGACAACTCGAAAACATAATGCCTCCAGACACAGCGCCGCCAGTGTGTAGGCATGTGAATACAAGACTGACTGTTTTTTTTCATTTTCACATTAACTGGAGGACATCAACCATATTGCACATTATTTACCTTTTCCATATGCTCTCACATAGAAGAACAGCTCTGCAAGTTACCTTGGACACAACAATACCACAAATGATTACAATGGACAAGGTAAAACCCCTTCAGGTACAGCAAGTGTATGAACAAGTAGTTTTCAGCTTTGTTGTGTGATGGATTCTACAGTGCACCTCTATGGGTGTGTGTGGGTGTCCCAAATTCAAGAACTAAAATATCTTTTTTTAAAAACATTCTGAAGTAAACAAAAAAAACAAAACAAAAAAAAAAAGGATTTCATATTTGGTGCTCTTTAATATGCTGTTTCAGTTGACGCTATGTCACAGAAGCACATAATGTTATGGCCAAATATTTCAATATTTGTCAAACAGCTTATCCAAGATTTGTTCAGTGAAAGAAAACACACACACACACACACACACACACACACACACACACACACACACACACACACCAATTAAACTTCAGGAGGAGATGTCAAAAATGTTTTATTTGTTTTTTAATTCTAAATGGCTGAAATGTTTCTGGTAGGACCTCAGTATGTTTTGTGACATTTTTGTCAAGCATATTGGGCTGCATGTGTGTGTCCAATTTTAAGTCAATCTGACTTACAGTGTGAAGGGTGTGACCTTTCAAAAATTTAATTTTCGGGTTGTAATTATAGCGCTACCATCAGGGTGACTGGCACTATATTACTTGAGCAGCATTTGCACACAACTTCCAATCATTGGTGAAAGTTTCATGGGTCTACAATGTAACAGCTCACGGAATTGAAAAACATTTTTTCAGCTTTAACTCCTAATAAAGGTGCTGAGCGAACAAGAAAAAGTGTGAAAATTGGCCCAGAGTGATTTTCTGTGCGTAGGCTCCTGTTTATTTAGATTCCATGCATCAGCAGACAGACAGCTCCGTCGACACAACAACAGACAACACAGATATTTAAATACTCCATATTTGGCTACATCCTGTCTATAGCCATAAGTTAATATGACAAGATTGTACATCTTAAGACACATGGCATGTGAAATCTGGTTGAAATAAGTGTATATACATGTAATTTCTCTTTAAAATGTATCTTAAAATATGGATACATCACAAATAATGATTTTGTCTTGCTAGGTTTGACTCATGAGAAGGGGACGAAAGTAGAGACAACTCGAAAACATAATGCCTCCAGACACAGCGCCGCCAGTGTGTAGGCATGTGAATACAAGACTGACTGTTTTTTTTCATTTTCACATTAACTGGAGGACATCAACCATATTGCACATTATTTACCTTTTCCATATGCTCTCACATAGAAGAACAGCTCTGCAAGTTACCTTGGACACAACAATACCACAAATGATTACAATGGACAAGGTAAAACCCCTTCAGGTACAGCAAGTGTATGAACAAGTAGTTTTCAGCTTTGTTGTGTGATGGATTCTACAGTGCACCTCTATGGGTGTGTGTGGGTGTCCCAAATTCAAGAACTAAAATATCTTTTTTTAAAAACATTCTGAAGTAAACAAAAAAAACAAAACAAAAAAAAAAAGGATTTCATATTTGGTGCTCTTTAATATGCTGTTTCAGTTGACGCTATGTCACAGAAGCACATAATGTTATGGCCAAATATTTCAATATTTGTCAAACAGCTTATCCAAGATTTGTTCAGTGAAAGAAAACACACACACACACACACACACACACACACACACACACACACACACACACACACACACCAATTAAACTTCAGGAGGAGATGTCAAAAATGTTTTATTTGTTTTTTAATTCTAAATGGCTGAAATGTTTCTGGTAGGACCTCAGTATGTTTTGTGACATTTTTGTCAAGCATATTGGGCTGCATGTGTGTGTCCAATTTTAAGTCAATCTGACTTACAGTGTGAAGGGTGTGACCTTTCAAAAATTTAATTTTCGGGTTGTAATTATAGCGCTACCATCAGGGTGACTGGCACTATATTACTTGAGCAGCATTTGCACACAACTTCCAATCATTGGTGAAAGTTTCATGGGTCTACAATGTAACAGCTCACGGGAATTCGGAAAAACATTTTTTCAGCTTTAACTCCTAATAAAGGTGCTGAGCGAACAAGAAAAAGTGTGAAAATTGGCCCAGAGTGATTTTCTGTGCGTAGGCTCTGCTCCTGTGCGCGTGCATGTGTAGGTGACTGCAGCAGCAGCAGCTCCTGCAGGGCTGAGATTTGAAGATGATGGACGACCTCTCCAAAAATCTTGTGGGCGAACAGCCAAGCTGCCATCTCCTTGAAAATGAGCCGAAGAGCGGATCACGACCCTGCTAATGTGGCCACTCAGCTAGCCACTGATGGCTGGTAAATGGTGATTGGAATGGGCTTGCATCTGTGTTAATGTCACCAGTGATTGATTTAGGAGTTCTGGTGCACTAGTTTTTTAAAGCCTATGCAAGTAGAGATGTTCTCACAAATGTATATATATCTTTACACAAGGTCTTCTTTTGTGAAACATTATAGATGCACAAAAGGCAGCTTAAAGTTTCTCAAACACACACACAGACACACAAGACTACAGCCTTTCTTCACCACAAGGCCACTCTTTGCCAAAGTGCTCAGCAGTAGACAAATTGTCTTTGAAATGGAGCTCTTCAGCTAACAGAGCGCGACAAAGCCTTGGGAAATGGCTTCGCAATCAACCCCTTTCCCCTTTTGCTCTCACTCACACGCACTTTTCCTGCTGGTGATTACTGTTGTTAACCAACACATACGTATGTTCTACTGTAAAAAAAGAGGTACCGCTGCGAGTTAAATGCACTATTCTAATGACACATATATCTTTGCTCAGGCTGTCTTTCTAACACACACATACACAATTATGCAAACAGAAATAAGGCACCAACATGATTCATAAGGCTGAATCATCCAATAAAACAGAGCCAGGCTCACAGGTTATTAACCTCCATATTGCACATTCCTCCTATCACTGGCTTCACCATTACTGCTTCATCATGACCACATTGTGACAAAGACATATGCGCACACATGCATGACAGTATAAAGGTAAAGGTTTCATTTCAAATTGGGGGGCACTAGATGAAACACTAGCCTTGCCGGCTGTCCACCCAAAACTGTTGAGCATTAAATATGTAATTTCCTGCATTCTGGTGATTTTGTATGCTTGCTCTGCATCAATTATTTCATGTAAACATGTCTTTAATTTTGCCAAATGTGGGGCGGGCGGGGAGTTACACATGTAATATCTTGCTATATGCTATACTATATCATTTTATATCTTGTTGTTATATCTTGTTTGTTTTAAACTGTAAAATAAATAAATTAAAAATCAAAGTGTAAGACATGCTGTGGTTTACAAGGGGTTATTTACTGGACTATTTCTTTCAGCTATATACTACACTATTTCTGTCAAGACTTTCCATTTGAAGCCTACCTGACGTGCTCCCTACCAACTGCTCCCACCACCAGTAGGCTACAAGTAGTGCTTGGCATAGGTAATGTAGGTAGTCACCAAGGGCACCATCCCAAGGGGTGCGCCAAAATTGCACCCAGAAAAAAAGTTCAAGTGAGTCATCACAGTCTGAACAATGCATGATGCGTGAGTCAAGTGGACATCAGAAGACCTTTTCACACCCACCTATCAGCCACAAAGCCTTACATCGAGGAGTACACCTTGTTCCTCCTCTGCAACCATCTACCTGGTACCCACGTCATCAGCTACCACTACAACACTGAGAGGACTGTGTGTGGAGAAAAAGAACATGAAAAAATAACAAATCTGTGTTGAAATCGGCAGGAAGGCGTTTAACATTACTTCTAGCAACCCGGGTACTGGGGGAGGCTCGCCTAGGGCACCAAATGTGCTCGAACCACCAATGAGCACAAAATCCGTGCAACAAATATCTGAACCCTGCTGCAACAGGATGCTGTCGTGAACACATACAAGGCAAAACATAGCAATAATCCACTTCATTTATTGCTTTTATTCATTATACATGAAAATGTGATTCACATTATAATTACCAAGATGTAACCTTTATTCTTACTCAATCTTAACCTCAACCTAACACTTCATAGCTAGCTAAATACTGACTTCTTCAGGGCTTCCACTTCAGGATAAATAAATAAAGGGGGCTAATGGTGTAGGTTTGGTTGGTGATTCATGCAGCCAGTAGGAGGGTCACGTAGGGGCCCCAGCTGCAGCTATACCTACTCATTTCTTCCAAGCAAGATTATGGTGACACCAAGGCTGCTTCCAGTCTTTGTGCTAAGCTAAGCTAAGCAGTTGCTGACTGTAGCTGCATATTCTGCATACAGACATAAAAGTGTTATTACTCTTCTCATTTGACTTTGAGCAAGAAAGTTAATGGGTATATTTCCGAGAATGTCTGACTATTCTTTCATAACCAAAGTCATGTGGTATTCAAAAATGTTAGCACAAAGCGAAGATTGGATAGCTATTATTTTTTTCCTCAAAGTCAATACTGATACTGGCCTCCAAAACCCAGTTAGTGTTACGGTTAATCCATGCACCAATAACACCACCACCACCAACAACAATCACAACAAACAAAAATGTGCTGTGTTATACATTCTGACATTTTTATGGCCTGCAACATCTTTTCAAGTAAAGAAAAACTCTCCCCGTGTTTACCAGGGTTCAAAGTCTGGAAATCAGCAGCCCCACCAGCATGTATTCATCCCCCAAATCTTTCCTTAAATGTTCATCTTCATTCCGCACAAACTCACAGATTCAGTTTAAAGCGCAACCTGTCAGATGTTTCGTAGCTGGCAGCCAAATACAATGGAGACATGCAGACTGCTGAGTAAAATATCACACTATTATTTTGCTTCCTACAGTAGAAGTTCTGAAGAGGTGTAATGCCTCTGTCTGCTTTAGTGCAGGCTCAAAGGTAACTGCTAAATGAGTCAGATCCACTGTTCCTCCTCCATGTGCAAACATGGGGACAGTCCATTAGAGCCCTTTAAAGGGCAAATTAGAAAGACATTAAAAAGCCATTAGGAATATTCATATCTGGGTATACGTGGTTATCTCCAAAACCAGCGAAGGCCCAAACAGATCAGTCAACAAATGAGACAGCGCACAAACACAATGATCACACATGTCCTCAATTTGCTTTAAATACACACACACACACACACACACACACACACACACACACACACAAAAATGCACACACAAAAGCAAGCAAAATGTAAAATGAACAACGTAGAACAAAAAAAGTATCCTGTGTATTTTGCTTGCACTGTGAAATAATTCTCAAGACAGCAAAGTGATTTGTCCAGATTTTTGCTTGAGTGGCAGAAAGTGCCATGTTATGAGGCACACACTGTGACCCCACTGTTAGAGCGAGCAGGCTGTTATATTGCTCTTTGCACTGGTCGGCAGAGCTACACCCTTAGGGACTACTCTGCACTGCCTTAGCTGGCAGCAGAGCCCGGTCAGGGGTTGTGTGTGCATGTTTGTAACAGTGTTCAGGTTTTGGTCCAGGATTGTCCTTACGAGGACAAAGAGGAGTCAGGCCACGGCTGGAAGGGGTCTAGTTCATCTGCCTGATGTCAGGTGTCTCATTTGAGGGGATCAAGGGGCAAAGATGTAATAATACCAACATACAAGGGTCAACTCTTCTACATAAGCCTCTGAGAAGCCATCATTCAAACAAAAGGGTTTTTTAAAATGTTGAGTCATATTGAAATCATCCACTTAAAAAGCTGGGGGTAAGCAGAAATCTGGGAAACGGGCAAAACACCTGCTGGAATTTGAAAATATATCCTCCTGCAGCTCTCCACTCTCTGTCCTACTGGACACAAACATGCAAATGAGACAAGCCTTAGCTAGCCACCCTATGGTCCCTCTGCCTCGCTGTGGACTGCCTCCCTGGGAGGAGAGCTGGCAACAGCCTGGGAGATGGACCTTCCTTCGGTCGTTGGCTGTAGTGGCTCACATTTGGCAAGCGCTGGGTTTCACAGTGGGCTGGTGGCCAGTGATAGCAACTGTTCTAACCAGCGACAGCAACAGAAAGTTTGCTGACCCAGGGGGGTGTTGGGGCTGTCTGATTCCCTGGAGATTGGGTTTGCGCTGTCAGAATTTGGGTCTGTCTCTGGAGCTGGTGTCATGTCTCTCCTCTCAACAAGCTGGTCTATAGTCTTGGTGAGTGAAGTGAGGGACATACCGTGATTCAATGCTTAGCTAACATTAGCTGCCGTGAACTTGAAGCCAGTGCAGTGAGCCTTTGGAACTTTTATCAGAAAGCTAACACATTAGCAACATTTTCCATCTCGCTTCACTGATATTGACACATTTTATTTTGTTATTTTCAGGCTCTCTGATGAGTTGGCTTTTTGATGAGTTTGTCTTTCGTTTTTTGGGTTGCTTTGCAGTGTAGGCAATACTTGCCAATGCTGGAATAGCAATAATTTCTGCAGGATTCTCTGCCATTGAATCAGGCTGTCACTGAAGAGGTGTACTGTAGAACAGGCAGTAGAAATGCCCACTCTCTGAAATGACCTGTGATTGACTGAAGTCTGACTGAAATTTTCTAAAGCCTGAAAATAGAGCAAAGTGGCGTTGGAGAGGAGAGAAGTCTAGTGTTTTCTCAGTCAACTTGAATTAGACTATAAACTTTATTACAGGATTTTTGCCCAGTAAAGCCAAAATGAAACTGCCTATGCCAGCTTTAAGTTAAAAGTACTATAATTACATGCACTTAAAAAGTAGTAGCTGAAAGCATGTAATTATGAAGGGGAACTGTTATTTTGCCACCATTCAATCAGAAAACTGTGCAGGAAACAAACAAAAAAAAGCCCTGATACAAACACTACAAAACCCTGGAACAAAATGATGCTTGATAAAACCAAAAAGAGTCTAAACCGATACACATCGAGGAAGTAAATAATTAATTTTGACAGCTTATTCAGAAGTTTTTTTTATCTGAGAGCAGAGCTTCACTGTCACTCTCGTGGATGTGCCGAGACAGATGAGCTCTTTCTTACTCTGATCAGAGCCTTGTTCCTCAGCTTTCCAAGACTACTCAAAGGGATCTGGGAGCAGGAGAGAGAAAGAGGCTCGCCACCCACTCATAATCCAGTTACATCAGAAGCAAAATGCTGGCATGCATTGTGTGAATGTGTGTGTTTCTGTGTCAATAGGATGTGTGGGTGTGGGTACACAGAATAAGATAATAGTAAAAGCTAATTTATAAGGTAAGATAAAAGCTGAGTAGTGATCGCTGTTAAGGAAAGCTCTTGGCATAAATGCTGATTATTGCTCCTGTTTGTTTATTTCTTGAGTGAGATATGTTTCTGGCACCTCTTCTAAGCCGTAGTAATATAGTGTGGCTATTTGATTCCTTTCTTAAATGCACATACTGTAGGTTTGCTGAAATATGAGCATAAACCGATGACGATATAAAAATGTAAACACTAAAGTGCTTTTTATATTTGATTCATTTGACTCCTATCACACAGTATGTGTATATATCGTACAGTAGTACAGTCTTTAACAACAAAATTGAATTGATCAAAATATCAAAGCAAATGTGAGCTCAACACAAATGAGTCTAAATCAAATAGTTTTACTCTATTCTTGCATAACATATGGCATATCATACTGTACATAACACATGAAATCTCAAAGGTAAAATGCTGAAAATGATCTACATGTATTGTAAGTTGTTATACTGAGAAGAGATCCTCTTGTGTGAGCAGAAGAGGTGTGATGTTGGTGTTACAGTCGCAAAAGTGTTGAGGAGGAGGTCATACCAACGGTTTATTGTACAAAGTGTGTGACCTTGACACAAGAGACCACAGTCTACAAACATTCCCTTGATTTAATATCATACACCTTGATTAAGACCTTAACCTATCCATGTCCGACCTTGACGCCCTCGACGTGACTAGTCTATGCCAATCACGGGTAGAGTAGAGTAGAGCAGGACTAGGCAAAAAAATCCCCCAAAACAAAAAAAACTGACCACCACCATCTCTCTCTCTCTCTCTCTCTCTCTCTCTCTCTCTCTCTCTCTCTCTCTCACACACACACACACACACACACACACACACACACATACTTCACCAGTTTCAAGAGATGTATCTGGGTCTAGTCACTGACTTTGTCTGCCCGTGCTGGGCAGGTAGCTCACAGTTGGTAGGCAGCAACAATTTTTTGTGAGTCTATGTCTTTAAACAGTTTACAGTCTATGGGCACATCGTTCACTTAAGAAACATTGATTAAAGCGACTTCAATCAGACATCATCCATAGAGGTGACATGCCAAAAGAAATTTGCAGGTATATGACTCATTTTTGATTTATATAGGTCATTTTAATGGAGGTCCTCAGTCAGACAGAGATACAGATCAAGTTAGAGTCAATATGCAACTCCCAAAGCATACGCTGAATTCATCCATCTCTCCGTAAAAGCTGTTTTCTGCTGAGCCCATGTGGGCTTTCAAGGAGTTAATAAAAAACTAGGCCCTCACCTCCCTCTCCGAATGACACAATATTAAGTTTTACAAGAAAGCCATAGCAATCTATCTAGGACGGCTGCTCAGGTCATGCATATACTGACTTTAAGAGGTAAATTGGTTTGAAATAGTGAGGCACTGGATCTCCACCTCAGAGTTTGCACCAATGTTCAGGGAGCTGTGAGATGATTTTGAAGGTCCAAAGGGAAATTTTGCGTAAAATTAAGATAATGCAAAGTATTTGCCAGTGCTTATGTACTGTTTTGATAAAGTTCATCACCCACACCCCTATATCAGGGTGTTGCAAGATTCACTTCATTTCCAGTGGATTGTGAGTTATTCAAAGGTACGCAGGGAACACAGATAAGGGCACTGGAAAGGCTGGAAGCTAGACTACTGTTTAGCTGATTAAAATGCCAAACAGTGAGAGGGAGATAGTGATGCATAATGAGACACAGATCAGTGTCAAATGACACCGGTGCAACATGTGATTACCAGGTGTTTCTATGAGGCTTTAAAGCATAATGATTCAAACTCTCTAGAGCAAAATCCACTTTGAATATTTAAATATGTGTAAGTAAGTGTGAATAAAGAGAGGAGAAGGTCATATACCTCTGCTCTGTTTGGTCACTTGAAAAGCTGAATATTTTGTACTCCTATTTTCTCTCATCTATACCCCCCTTTAAAGACAAACACACACACACACCCAGCACCACATAAGAGCTTAGTCTTGCTATTTTAAGTGTCAGTGTTACCCAATTTCACTTTTCTGCAGTGCACTGCAACTTAGACAAGTGTACACCCGTACACTTGGATGGCAATGACAGCACATTACAGGAAAACCTATTATGCATTTCTGCCGCTACCCCCTTCCCCTCCCCCCGTTTCCCTGACTTTCTCTCTTGTTCTTTCTGTCCCCACTTTCTGTTGGCTCTTACTTTATCTTACTGTCTTTATCTGTCTCTCTATCACTTTATTCTCTCTCTCCTGCCAGCAAGATCTTCCAGTGATTGGAGTCTAACTTACTGAGAGAAAGAAGACGGCACAGAGCCAATGCTAATAGTGTGTTTCTATCTGAGAGCTGCTGAGTGTGTGTGAGCAATAGATACGAGAACATCAATCAAGAGACGCGCAGTAAAAGTACAAGGGTTGTGCCGACTTGTGTTTGGCCGTAACGACTGTACACTTCATCCAAATTCGCAGCTAGTAAAGCGCGAGACGGAGGGAAGAAAGAGGGAGGGGTGCAGAGCAGGGAGAGCAAGATAAGAATAGGGATAGAGAATGGAGATAAGACAGGGACACATGAGACTGGAACTGTGAATAAGTGTGTAATGAAAATGAATTCTCCCCACTTTCTATCGTAAACTCCTCCCTGTCTTCTCTCAGCTCTGTTTTGTCTCCGTCGGTGTCATCTGAGGTGCCAGTCAGAGATGCGAGTTAGAGTCCTGTCTGGCCTCAGTTATGAAAACCTGTACCCTCCTGATAACCACAAAGCTCAATGAACCGAACTGAACAGAACTGAACCATCCGCATATATCTCAAAATCTCCTTTGGACGTAACTAGACCCATTTAAGTCCAGTGACCTGAATTGTCCTGTATTTAAATAGGCTCAGAGGTCCTACGGGGTATGACAGGGGTACACAATGGCCAGGGGAAACAGATACACAATGAAGATGACAACAGAAAAAAGAAAAAAAACCTGCACTGATGTATGCAGATTACAGCGGCTGTCCATTTTTTAAATAAATTATATGCACTTGCATTTAACATGCTCAGACCAGACTGCAAAGTCATGTGTAATGCATGAACACAATGTATTCACACAGTGTGGATACATCCATCAAAACAGCTACGATCTGTATTTTTATGTTAATAATGGATGCTTCCTCTACTTATCTGTGACAAATGATTCAAACAGTTATTAGCCCATGGAGGCTGCAGTTGGTAAGTTCACTATAATTTTTACTGCAATTGTTAATGATTTTACGGAGTACAAAATGAAACAGATAATATTTAAAATCTATTGCTTTACAGCACTTATAATGGTCTTACTGCACATGAATGACAACAACCAGTAAGAGCTGAGGAGTCTCTAATGCATGCTGTCAAACATGCCAGTCACTGCTCATCTAATGCCCTTAAATGGTCAAACTAAGCAGCACTGATCAAATATGAATCAGTATTCTGTTACTGCATTGCCTATTTCTCACCTCAAATGACTTCAGAAACATATTTTAGTGTACTGTATAGTTGTAAAATGAGACAGTTTGTGACCTTCCTGCCATGTTGGAAACAATTGATCTGGAACAAACACCGTCCACTAGCCAGAGCAAAACATTCTCATTTTACAGGTCAACAGTCCACAGGACATGGTGGAGACCAAAAACAGAGCAAAAATAAAAATGAGTAAATATAGGACTTAAATTCAAGACACGACTTCAAATTAATGCTTATGTGACTCTATACCTGCTGGTTGTGTAAACAGGATGTTTACACTGCCCGCAAGTTGCCAAAAAAAATGCAGAATTAGGTTAGACAAGGTAACAGGAACTAGTGCTGATTGCGTGTACGCGTTTTTTTTACACACAGAGATGTTCTGGGGTACGGTGACCAACTTCTTATTTAAAGCAAATCTCCAAACCTCATGAGGAGATTTAAGTGGCAGGAAAATTGCTGATGATTATTATTAATAAGAGGATGCTGTTAAAGATAAATATAAAAATACTTATTTTTATGCCTTTCTTGTGTTTATCTCACCTGCATACCATCCAGATCGAATTCACCTTACTGTGAACGAGAAGTTGCTCAACTCTTTGCAGGAAATGGTGCCAGTTTTTGGTAAACGGTCTTGATTTGCCCTCCCACAGACATGGCAAGAGAAAAGAAATAATCGCTTTTCACTTTGAATATGTCGCTCAGCAAAAGTGGGGCTTTTAGGTAAAAATCATTTGCATGCCTTTGGATTTGCGATAATAAATTTTGAAGCATATTGAAAATTCTGTCTCTTTTATATTTTTATTCTTTTCTCTGAGACACAGAGAAACAGGAACAAAAAAGGAGAGAATTCGGCTTTGAAGCCATTGAGGTTGAAAAATAAGGAACTCCTTTAGGGTCGCCGACAAAGTCCTCGGTCAGCCGCTCTGGGCTGGATTTCAACTTTAAACTGAGCTGAGCTGCCCAGTTTTGGCCAATCACTGCTCCAGGCCATGTGGACAAATTACCCATGTCACACCTGTTCATATTTCTGCTCTGTATCAGCACAGTGCAGCAGGTCTATACAGGGGAAATAAATGTGACAGCACTGAAAAAGGGGAAAGCAAACGCTGGTGCCTGTCGCATCAATCATCTGTCACAGAGACTCAGTTGAGGTTTGTCTTTTTGTGCCTGCCAACGGGGGAAATATGTGAACTTTGAAAAAAAGGTGTAAGAAAAGGCGTGAATGAGAGGGTGTGATGGTGTTTCAATTAGGGTATACGTAGTGCATGGTGTGCATATACATGATTATGAAAAGGCTGAGGGGCTCAATTGGCAGACATAGAAGAGTAGCAAAGCTAGTCGCAATAAGATATCATAAAACTGTCATTCCTTAACATGCGGATACAATAAAATCAGTCGCTTCCTGTCAAAGCCTGACCTTAACATATATAGGCAGGGAGTAGCTTGTAAAAACACGTGAAACAGCTAACATGGAATCCACAAACTAAACAGGTTCAGCCATGGATAGGAGATGGATTCCCACTCAAAAAAAAAAAAAACAAACAAACTTTGAAAAAAAATTATGCATTACTTTTCTGATT
Source organism: Plectropomus leopardus (assembly GCF_026936395.1). Classification (NCBI taxonomy): domain Eukaryota; kingdom Metazoa; phylum Chordata; class Actinopteri; order Perciformes; family Serranidae; genus Plectropomus; species Plectropomus leopardus. Next base: position 18,118,421 of record NC_142182.1, read on the forward strand.
TACTCCCTTTTGTCCCTTTGTAACAAAAGTAACAAAAGTAATTTGTTACAATACTTGTTACATTATTATTTACTCCACAACATTCCCCGAGATACATTATATAGCAATTGTCACTCACCTTACATATGCCCGCATTTAAAAACAAATCCCTATCCTATTAAGGAGGAATTACACAAGATCTTTCTTTTATGCTCTTGTATAGAGTAATACCACAAAGCTGACAGCAAAGGTAGTAAAAAAAATCTACAGCACCTTACAGAAAAAAAGGTTTTGGTGAGAACAGGACTCAAAAGGGGAATTAAAACAATGTCAGTGCTAAAACAATGTAAAAGAAGTTGGCCTTCCTAACACTGCCCAGGACAAATATGAATTGCCATAAAATAATAAATTAGTAGATAAAATAACATAAGACACTGTCCTTCCTGACACGATTAGATTATGACAGACTTAGAAAGGGAAAAAATGGCATATGAGCTGTATTTAACGGGCATTACTCAAACAAACTCACTCGAGTTGCATGCTCACCAAATCATGGCTTTATAGCAGACTGGTTCAGCTTATTTGACGTGTTTATCACGAAAGCAATGGTCATATCTCATTATGCAGTTTGGTAAAAATGTATAAAATGCAGGTATCAACAGAACTGTTTGATTAGTATCTGTAATGTGCTAACTGAATTTTGGTGCTTACACTGCATTAAGGACAATTGTACCCCTAACACTGCAGATGCGTTATGCAAAAGAAACAAGCAGATCAGGCATTATATGTGTGATTTAAAGGAGAAAAAAAGAGAAAAACTAAGAAGAGGGACTCAGTGGAGAAGCAGAGACTGGTAGTTTCAGAGACATAAAAGTGGCAGATAGAAGCCCTTTTTCTTTCATTACATTCTTTGTACTTTAATGTCCTCCTTGCATGTCTCCATGGGTACCAGAGAGGACGGTCTCTTTGCTCTGCCTGTGTTCTCGTTACAGTTAGTGATCCGGTGTCCCATCCGTTCTTGAATCAGACCTCAGTGAGAGCGTGACTAAATACGGATTGAGCCTGTGTTTGATTTACCTTTTAACGCAACCTCAAAAAGCTCTCAAAGGCTCTCTCCGCTATTTTAGCTCGTTGCATTGTTTGCCATGAGCCAGGTACAGTCTAGGGGAGGCTCTCTGCCAACTCCACTCAACAACTGCAGACGCTCCGCTGAGTACGCTGAACAAAGACCCACTGTGTCGACTTAACAGCAACAGTGGGCTGAGTGCAGAGACAAGGCGGGCTGGAAATCAGAGATGGAAATGAAAGGTTTGCATTGTCAATATTTGGCAGGAACTGAGAGAAGCACGCAAGGACACTCCTTTGACACATGAATGCACAGAGGAGGCACACCAGCTATCTACAAGAGTGTATCTGCACACATACACACAGCGACACCGCTGCACTCTCCTCACTGAGTGTAACATCATTTTCATAAATTAGCAAGCTTGAGTAACACAACACAGGACAAAAAAGTTATTATCATAATAAGGTGCATAATAGCACCTCTTTGCATCAGTTGAAAACCATAACCTTGTAATTAAGAGGAAGAAAAGCAATTTACTCCTGCTTCACAGCACAGCATCCCTCTCTCCCTGCTCTTCTTGGCATCTTTTAGGATTGTTTTAATTATATCCTGGCATACTGACTGTATGACTAAAGCCTCTCCCTGCCCCCACTCTCTGTCTCTTTCTCTCTCTCCGTCTCCCTCTCCCACTCCTTCTTCTCTCTTGCACCACGCGTTTGGCATGCCTTTACTCAGCTGCTTGAGATGAGAAACAAATCTAAACAGCTGATTAGCCTGTAATCAGCCCCTTCACATCCCAAAGGGACACATGAAATAAAGGGAATAAAAAGGAGGAGACTGACTCGGCCTACTTCTCTCTGCAGAGTAATGTTGAAATGAAAATCTCCAAAACTCATATTCATGAAACTTTCTCTGAGACAGCTGGTCATCTACTGTTAGATGATGCAATGATTCCTCAAATGGGAGCTATGTAGGCCTGTCTTATATTGGGTGGCAGTTTGAAGAAGAGGTTTGAAGAGTCATGGCAAATGCAAGTTTGATCTCATTTTGACATCATGAAACAAGCCACTGCTGCATTTATAGGACACAGTGAATACCCATTCAAATTCTACCCTTCAAGCCACTTAGTTTAGGGTATATTAAGTTATATGGGTAAACTGCATACCTTTTTCTTTATACTAGTTTCTAGTGACAGAAGGACAAGATCTAAGAATTGTTTCAAATTTTCAGCTGTGCGAATGACCCTACTTATTTCTCTCATACCATTCATTTCAGGAATACAGGGATCTTAACAGTTGAAATTTGAGCCCTGCTTTGCATTTATCTATTCGTGTATTTACCACAGCCAGAGGCAGGATAGTGGGAGAAACAACTGACCACCTTAGGGCCTGCTCCCAGACTGAAAACTGTCATTGTTTTCTTCTGCATTTTTAAATTTCTTTTAAGAGATAATTACAAAAATTATATTTTGAAAAATACACTAATAAATTTAACCCTGTACCAAAAACACACAGGATTTCCATTATGTTCATTTACAGGCTTACATTTCTGTTCACATGACAATTTAGTTTCAGGAATGAACTCCGCATTTTTCTCACAAAAGTTAGAAAATGAGAGATCCTGCAGCCTCCAAGAGTCCTTTAATGTGAAAGAAAGGAAAGTCAAGGTACAAAACTAACAGAAAGCCAGGACTCAAATTACAAATCAGTCTATTTCAGTACCACAGACAGCGCCATGAATTTCTCAGTACACAGCATGGCTCCTGATATCTCGGAGCCATGGTTGGGCTGCAGATTCTAACTAGCACAAACCTCAGTCAGATAAAGGATCGATGACTAACATATTCAACATACTAAACTACACAACCGCTCTGTCCCTGCACTCTCTGCTACAGAGACAGGGGGGTGGCAGGTTAAAAAGGGGCATCAATTTTAGTCATTCTGCTAACACCCCCCTCACACCCCACCAAGTTTCATTGTCTCTTTTTCTCTGCTTAGACCAACCATGTGATATTTCTTTGTCTGTCTCACTTATTCCGACTGTTACCATTTGTCTCCTCTCTCCCCTGTGTAGTTGAGTGTTTCTCAAACTGTGGGGCGTCACGTTTCTGCAGGTGGGGTATAGATGACCGGGAGAAAAATGTGGAGAAAAATAGCTGAATGAATATGATTTATGAAGTAAAAAAATAAACAAGATTTTGCTGATGCTGTGCTGACATTTACTTCACTAAAATTCAACATTGATCCTTTTGTCATTAGTTGCTTCCTCAATTAATGTTATGTAATGTAATGGTTGATCGGATTCTGAAAGGGGGCATGACAGAAACAATTTGAGAACCACTGCTTTGATCCAGTTTAAACTGTCACGAACAATGCTCGCACACGCACAGCCCAGAGAAAAAAATTTGCCATTATGCACCCTAATTTATAAACCAATCACGTTTTCTTTTGGATATTACCATTATCTCAAGAGGTGATTATTTTGGACAAATAAAGATGAGTGAGCAGTGAGAGAGAGAGAGAGAGAAAACCCTTTAGGATCTTGAATTAGGATAGGTCTGACACAAGAGGAAGGCTATATCTCAGTAGCTGAATTTAAGAAGTGTGAAAATATTGTCAAAATCTCATATTGATATTATACTAAACACAGGCAGGAAAAATTAGCAGGACAAGGAAATTATTCATAATAATAATTATTATTATTATTTTCATTTTTTCTTTACTCTAAAAGATTGTACGTAGTTTTTCCCAAAGTTACATAGATTTTCACTGACTGCTTCATACATATTCTAGTTGACGTCTAATGACTTAGCGTACACACAAAAAGTGTGAAGTTATATGAATGACCCAGTTACTGGGTCTGTGCTTTAGGGTTCTTTTGCAGGGTTAATTTTTAATGTGATGTGTTGAGAGAAAGGGAGAGAGAGGACGAGAGACAGAGTGGTTTTGGGCAAAAATCCATTTAGCTTTATGTCACTTCTCTGTGGCAAACTTCTGCCCGAAACAAATGTGCTCTGCTGATGTGTGTGCATAGCTACTTTGAACTTTGGGCTAACTTTTGGAATTAGTTAGCGAGAGTTAAGCAAGAGTATTATTGATTTCCTCCTCACTTTACTCTCCTGTTTCATCCCCATTAACTTGTACTTTGTGCACTTTACAGCATCCAGAATATTTAACTGACCCAGCGTATCTGGCTGGACACATTTGCAGGGCAGTCTCAGCCAATCAAATCTTCTTTAATGACAATCTACTTTTATTATTAAAAAGCTGTGACAGTCAGCGGGTGAATCACTCTGGGCTGGCTCTTTTCCAATATTACATCCTTTCCTGTGTGCTCTTGTGGTGTGCCTCGCTGTCATCTTTATCTTGTATCCTGCATCCTGCATCCTCTCTATCGCTCCTTCAGTTGGTTATCCTGCGCAGACAGGGACAATTTCAGGCAGATCTGAAGGTGATGAACACGTTTGACCCCTCACAGGTCAGCCTTTGTAGGATTCGACACCTCTCTCCTTCACACAGACTCTGCCCTCCTCTCGGTCTGTCTGTCAGTTGATCCATCTCGCCCTCTCTTTCCTTCCCTCAACTCGTCAAAGCTACCTGCCTGTTTTCATGCCTGACATTCCAGCTCCACATCCCTCTACCTTTAAGTCCCATCCCTTTTAACTTGAGTATGACCAGAGTGAGAAGTGAATGTAGCTGCTGAATAATGGATGACCTAACTGTTTAAGATTCTCTCTATTTTCAAAAGCATGGAGAAGAAAATAAGTTAAATGCATTTCGGAGGCGATGGAGAAGTCGTAGCTGAGAGGAAGCCAAGTCTGAAGACCCTTGAGCATTGGCTAAATTGATAGGTACAGTGCATTGTGTCGAAGTACACTATTGGAAACACACTGGAAATGTTTTTATTTTTATTGCTATCGCTTTTCCCTTCAGACTTTCAATCCAACTTTTCTTCAAAACATTCTGTTTCATCTGTCTACAGCTTCTCCGTGTGGTGGAAAAATCTTTGGAAATGTCTGGTTTATATCAACCTGTTGTTAGGTTTCAGCAGAGGAAAGAAGCAAATATTTACTCTGATGACTTGAAAGAAAAAACCCTACTAACTACACATTCTAGACAAGAAAAATATCAAGCAAACAAAGAAAAGAAAAGCACAATTTTCTTGTCTCTCCAATGTTAATATCAGCTCTGCACAGACTGTGATTCACTGCTGCACACTGTGCTCAAATCGAAAGTGCTGTTTCTTTCTGTTGAAAACACGGTCTCCTTTTCCCATCAAGCATCAATTACTTCAGTGTAAATAGTTATTCGACAAGCAATGAGAGTCCTGTCACTGGAAATGAGACCTAATTGAATTAGCCAAACTTTCTTAATGACACTTAAGATTATTTGCTTCCCTCTTCACAGCCTACTGGATTGGCACCGGAGCAGCATGAAGAGTCAATTTCAAGATAGGATTTGAGTAAATATCAGAGTAAACTTTCCGACTAAACTTTCTTCCAGATTATAGGGTACACAACTCCCCTGAAGTGCTACATATTTCCTTAATGTCAAGCACCCACGCATTAAGCAAAACACTTCTGTAGTCAGAGGTTTACCAGCGCTAAAGTTTTGTCAAAACTTCAACTCTCTCCATCTCCAATCAGCACTGTCTGTCACTCTCTCTGTCCGATGTGGCTCTCTTCTTCAGCACTCTCATAAAACCATGCTGCTTGACTAAAGCTCTGAACCAGTAAAGAGGGATGGAAAACTTCTTCAGCAGAAACATGAGACAAATCCCTCCAGAGCCGAACAGTTTGGCCTAAATACAGAGCAGGATTTTAAATAAAAAAAAAAAAAAAAAAACTACTTATGTTTGCTATAATTATGTAACGTGTCCAAGGACAGACTATCTGAGTTCGCTTTGAGTGAAAGCGCTGCACATTGTGATGCATAAGAGAAGAAAAATTGCTTTGTTGTTGTTTTTAATTATTCTTTTCACCACTGCACCAAATACGGTGAATTAAAAATGGAAGTATTTTTGCCCCTGGCTCTATTTTAATTAATGCTATTTAACATGAAAAAAATCTATTAATAGACGGATCATGTTATTCATGTGAACTGTAGATGTGTTAAATATTTCTTTTATTATTGAGATTTAATTACATTTCTTTCAGAAAATTGTGTGCTTCCTGTCGTCAACATTATGAAAATGAAGAAAACAGGTGATGAGATTACTCGCAGCTTTGAGAACATTTGGGATTCATCAGAGTCTGGGGGACTTCAAAGTGTTTGTGGTCAAAGTTTAACAGATATCATTTATTTATTTGCTGAAATGATACACCCTTGCAGCCAAAAAAAAAAAAAAAAAACCTTTTCTGGAGAACTTTAAGGGAGAAAATGGTAAAGGAAAGATGTCTAATAACTTGGATAATGAGATAACCCTGATTAACCCTGCTTGGTTCTTCTTAGCTGTGGGCTAGAAACCAGGCTAATGAGACGCTTCACAGCACTGCCTGTTCCTACTGCTTTTAGAGCATATTCCTGCCGTCTCCAACTTCAAAAAGAATCGGTTGTAATTGTAATTTCGGTTATCAGACTTCAAATCAACATTAAGTTGTTTTAAGTCTTGGTATTAATTCTGTCATCCTTTCTAAAACATGTACGGAGACCGAAACTGCAGTGGGTAATACCTCATTAAGAAATCTGTAGCTCAATTATGGACAAGGTGTCATGAGGACACCTTTGTTCCTGCACTTGCTCTCAAGACCTCCTCAATGAGCTTCCTACAGCTGCAGGTCCCCTTGTTGCTGCTGTGATCACCACCTGCCTGCACACCTGTCTTGCATTAGCCAATTAGTGTTTCAGTATGTACAGATGACAGAGACGCTATCATTCTCACACTGCCTGAGATTTGTTGTTAGCATTCTAGTTATGTGTGCTTAATACCAATAATGGTGGCTCTGCTTCTTTTAGGGTATTTTCAATCACATACAAACTCAGTATACAAAAAACTAAATGTAACTCAGCTGCTTTACAAAGTAAATAGGCCAATATATCCTTTTGTCTACGACAGTAGAATTACAAAGTAGAAAAAGGACCGTTGCTCTGTAACTTTAACGGAATAGTTTGACATTATCTAGATACGCCTGTTCACTTTTTTCACTCTGTTTTTGCTAATATTTAGATTGATTCCACTCTCATAACTGTCTGTTCAATATGCTATAGCTGCTATAGCCAGGTGGTTAGCTTTGCTTAGCATATAATTCAATTCAGTTCACGAAGCTGAAAAGTATCTAAAGAGACCAAAACCATATTTCTACCACGCTGTAAACATGTTCATTTCTGCTGTAACGTTTCAACCATTTTTTCCCCATTTAAAGGGTTTTGGGGGAGAGTTTTTTCTTATCTGCTATGAGGGAACAAGAACGGAGGAATGTTGTGAGCTGTAAAGACATCTGAGGCAAATTGTTATTTGTGTTAATATTTGATCGTTTTTCCAATCAAATATGATTTGGGGCGACTAGCTAACCATAAACATCTGCTTTAAATTTCTCTTAAGTATGCCCTTCATATGCATTACATTTCACTTGCAAATACAGTAGGTCACATTACAGAAGATAAAGACACACTGTGACTTCAACTTCCATTTTTTAACATCCCATCTTGACAGACTCCTTGTGATACAGTATCTGACAGTTTTTTGCCATGTTTCCTTTTATCTACTTTATTCACTCTTCTAGTGATGAGCGTCACCTGATTTTTCTGAGTGTATGATGACCAACACCTGCAACGTGACATCAGCTAAAATGCCACATGAAATTATGCATTAAGCCAAAGCATGTCAAATATTTCATTCCCTTTCTCTCGCTGGAATTTTAATCCTGTCTGAATGAGGTCCGGGTCTGATCTGGATTGTAGCGCTGTCCAGAAATGTCACACATGGCAGATTTGCACAGGTTTAAGAACGCTGATGGCCGCTGCAATTATTATAAATCACAGGAGGACCCCAGGTAACAACAGTTCTGTGCAAATAGGGTTTAGCTGCTTAATGTAATTCAAATGTTATATATATTGTGTGGCTCAAATCTAGCAGAAGGCAAGTTTGTGTCCCCTTGTTTTGCTGCATGCTGTTTCTTTTCAAAAACTGAACTGACCAGGCTGTTATATGAACTGTAATTGAAACACAAGGATGCACGTTTATGTACATTATTCTTGTTGTTAGAGAATTAAAGCAGGTTTTACAATAATACACATAAAATCACGAATAAGTGTGCTGGGCAGTCTGTTGCTAAATCTAACCAGCGAGTCACATAGATTGTGCTCCATGTCAAATGCATTTGACCTACGCATCCCAGGTCATCCCCAAACACACTTGCACATTTTGCAGAGACAGACAGGGAAGGAGAGAGGAAGGTAAACAGATATCTCTTTTTTTTGCTATTTCATTCTGTGCACGCTCTCTCCCTTTATCCACCTCTCCAACTGTCTGTCTTTCACAGTGTCCTCAGCCTGTCTGCAGGTCACAGTTATGACACTTCAAAGTCACTGCTACTGGTGAAATGTCAGAGGATAGAATGACAACAAACACAGAGGCCATGAAATAAATACAGAAATGGATGCTGAAGATGAGAGGAGCTCAGCAGCAAGGATAAAGTTAGAGAGGTGCAGGTATATGACTTGGAAGATCAATCAAGGATGCAAAGAAGATGTCGCTCTCCGTAGCTATAGTTAGATAAAATGCCACCAAAATCTTTGGAGAAGGCTTTTAAGTTATCAATATGGTTTAAAAATCAAATGCAACTATATAAAAAGAAATGTCTGTGTGTCAGAAAAAGACATAAGCAGACAACAAACTATTCAACCTCCTAACCTAACCTGAACCGTTGTTTAATGACAACAAACTATTGAAAGTTTAGTCTTGCATCAGTCGTGAGTTTATCTGTTGCCAGTTTTTCTGTTCTGTTACCACATCCTGCCATCTCCTATTCAGGAGCAGCAGGATGTGATAAATAGGTTTCTGAAGACCAAAAGCTGCCGAAGGACAACGTAGGAAGTAGTCGAGACTGAATAAGAAATATATGAGACTTCATATTTGGTTAGGTGGAAACCTGTGTGTGTGATGAAATTGTTGAAAGAGGCAGTTTGGCTTTAAACCTTTATATCCCCATTTCTGCGTTTTAAATTTAGGTGCAATCAACTCTCAATGATACCGATTTCAAACACATATCTACAACTACTGGATGGATTGCTATAAAATTTGGAACAGATATCTATGGTGCACATAGCTGAATCAAAATTGGTGATCCCTGGCTTGATAACACTTTGGTCCCTTTAAGTCCCTCTACGGAGATGTTTTATATGAATATACTTTCCATTTTGTTTTGCATGATTTTCCCACGAAACTAAAAAATAAACTGGAAGGAGGTGGGTTAGAACTCTTTCTCCCCTCAATAAGAAATTTAGTTGTGATAATTTGTGCTTTCACTTTCTGCTTTCTGCAGCGCTGCTCTTGTTCGGTTAAATGGTGAAAGAGCGGTGCACATAAAGATGGATAATATTAGCATTAGAGGAACAATTGGAGAGATTCAACCAAAGGCTACATATGTAAGTCTCAGTCAGACCCCGTTTTAAATAAGGAGTCTGTTGGGCAGCAAAATTGGCAACTAGCAGGTTTATCAGAATGCTAAGTGTAGTTAGCAACTGTAAAATGTTGCTGGTCAGCTTGTAGCCTCATTGGCAGTGGCTGGCACAGTGTTAGTGGTTGTGTAATATACAAAATGATCTGCCATGATAGGTTTTTGGAGACAGTTGAGGGAAGTTCCAAGGTCTGATTTACATTCAAAAATTGCACACTCAACCATGGTTGCTATCAAAACTTTCACTATGCAAATGCTAACTCTCCTCTCTGTAGCGTGGATGTAAAACAAGATGATTGGATACACTGTGGGAGGCTACACCCCAGTATTTTTTGGGTTGCTCAGTGATGCATACAACCAAAATGGTTCAACTGAAGCATATAAAAATCCATAGCTGTAGACTTTTGGTCTAGTTAAACTGTGCATACCTCAGATATTGTAAACAAGTGTGCTTAAGCTGTGACTATCGGTTGGCTTTGATCTACACTTTTAACTTTTTTTTTCTATTTAAATTTTCCTCAATTTCTGGTTGCTTTTGATGTGCAAAATTGTTTGGATTTTAAATCAAATTATGACCATTGACTAAGGTTATGATAACTGTCAAGGCTAAATCAGTAAAGGCAACCGCCAAAATACAGACAGACCTCAGCCAATCACATGAAACTACTGGATATAGATTTAAAATAAGCTTGTGGCCTTAGGTAGTGTTCAATGAAGCATGTACCGTGATCTTCCCAGAAACCAAGAGCAAAACAAAAAACACCCTGTCATTCAAATATTCAAGTAGCGTGCTTCTACCACTGAGCAAAATATGTATTCAGATAGCAGTTTGTGCTCAGACTTACTGAAATATACAGGGTCATGTGACCTGTCTGGTAATCTCCGACCGCCGCTTGTCAAAGCTTTATGGGCTCAGGTTCTGACTCCTATACAACCTCCAGTGTAACAACTCCATGTTATGTAGCATTTGATACTGACACGGTGTCTACGCTTTACAGCACATAAAGCAGCATCAATAATCTAAGCATTAAAGTCACGATCCGCTGACTTTTATTTCCCTGGGTCTTTATTATCCCCATGTGTTTACTTAACACTACTTTTTTACATGATATATAACTCCAAGGGTGCAGAAAGAGAGCAATCTAAATTGAGTACAAATTAGGCCTGAAAGCCAATAAATGCACTGATGAGTTTTCCATCTTGTAAAAGGAAGCGCAGCACACGCTATGGGGCTCCCTCTGGCAGCAAGAGGAATAATTTTTATTGTAGCACATAGTGAAACTAATAGCCTTCCTGTTATGATGATGATATTTAAGAGAAGGCTTTTTCTGTAACATAGTTAAAGTTAATGAGCTGCCCCGCTCTGTGACTTTTCCGTTGGCTAGGGTGAATGGTTTGACCTATGCCAGTAAATTGCAGATTGCCAGGGCAATATCTCTCATCTGTTTACACAACAGAGACAGATAAAGCAGCCCTAACAGACAAAGAAAACATTAGGGATGGAGGGATGAAGGGGGTGGGAATCAGATGAGAGATATCTGAAAGCTCACTCATATATGAGAACTGCACTGTATGAGACAAAACTTACTGCTTCTCAAAGAGTCCCATAAGCAAACCAAACCTCTAAAACTAAAAGAATATCAGGAAGCTAATTACTGGCAATACTAAGCTTGTCAGCTACTGCAAACAACATTCAATGCCACAACACAAACAAACTCCATCCTGATCTTCTAATTTTCTTGCACAAGAAAAGCACAGAGTTGCAGCCCCATCGCTTTTACTTCAGCTTTGGTCTTTTTCCACATGATTTTATATCAGGCTCCTTACCTGATGCTCTGTATCTGTAATATATCTGGATCTGTGGCATTGAGAGAGGCCACAAAACTGCCCAAAGGGATGTTTTCCATCCTGGTGACCGTCAGGGGGTCGGGGTAAAAGACGGGGCCCTCGTTGATGTCCAGGACTGTGACGTGGACTGTGGCTGTGGAGCTGGGGCCATAGCCAACATCAGCAACCAGAGCATCCTCGTTCTCCACTTTGATGAGTAGTGTGTGGAACGCTGTGGCCTCGTAGTCTAACGGCTGAAGGGAGAAAATGAGTGTGACTGTAAAGGCATTATGATTATAACTGCAGCAAATGAATGCATCGGGCATTCTTTACCTTGACAACAGACAACATTCCCTCATTATTGTCCGGGTTGGTTTGGATCTCAAAGCTCAACGTAGGATCTCCATTAATTATGGAGTATATCGCTCTCCACGCCCCCGTGTCTGGGTCGTCCCTGTCATCTACCGTCAGGTTGACCACCACACCCGTCGAGCCTTCGTACACATACGCCTCAAACTGAAAGAGGAAACAAACATATCATTATAAGTAAGAAGAACGCACCGAGAATACTGAAATCTAAAGATTATTACACAACAAATCAGACTGGACTCAGACAAAAATGATGGTATAGACAAAGACTGTCTGTGAAGAGCTGATTTAGGTGACTGTGTTTATACTGGATGTATGATTGCATACTCAGTCAACAGAAAGTGGGTTTCCATTCACCCTAAAATTGCGCTAATTGAAACTGCAAATACAAAATACGCCTAATGGAAACACATCAATTTTGACATATACATTTATATATACATATACATTTTTTCCCATATATCGTGAAAAAATGTTTTTACGCTTGCATGAGTTGGTATTCCAGGCGATTTGAAAAAGGCATATTTTGCAAAACTGCAATAGAAACACTTTTTTTGCTTTCATAGCTCATATGATGTGTAGCAATGGGTGGCGGTAATTGTGATATTATGGATACCAACCACCATTAAACTCAAAGAAGACTAAAAGTACATCAAAGTCACATGACATTCTACAAAACATGACTCGGTATGTGTGGACGAGGAAGAAACCGAGATATTCTTAACTTTATTTAAGAAGAATGTTATTGGAATGTTATTACGAGAGGGTAAATTGCATGACCTTGTGAGAGAAGCCCCATAATAAAGGTAGGGTAAGGGTAAAGTTCGACTCTAAATTGACTGTGTTTATTTTAATGAGATTTCACACATTTCCCAGGTTAAAAGCTTTTTTAAAAAAGCAACTTTTAAAAGCATTCTAGCAATTCTGCTGATGGCAATAATGCACATAGATGAGTATGTGCCAAGAATCCAAACCCTGAGACTGCAAGCAGGATGTTAAGACTGTTAAGAATGCAGGTTTAAATAATTCAAAAGATTTGGCCTTGCAGATGTTCTATGAGGATGGAAAGGCCCTCAATGTGTTTGTTAGATGCCGCTGGATCGCACTATGCATTCATTAGAAACACTGAATGTAAACATAAGTTTAGTTTGTTTCTAAGACAAAGGCACCTTTACAGTAAGTTTTTATGTATTTCTGCTAGGTCGCTCCCAGTCATTTTAACATTATACAAAACATTGATTGACTGAATTGATTTTAGGGAGGAACCGTAAGTAAAGCCTCTTATGTTCGACTATTTTCCGTCCTCTCATTTCATCTTGCATTAGTTTTCTGCTCAGAGATACAGTTGTATAATGCCAAAGCTATTTTTATACTCAAAAGCCTAAAGTGGAAAGAAAGAAAAAAAGAAGGCAAGACGGAAAGCAAGCAAACCAGAAAGAATGATAATCATGTGAAGAAATGTAACAGTAAATCGACTGTCGAGTGCAATATTCTGCAGTCAAATCCAAGAAAAAAGCATTTGCCTAAACTTTCATTCATATGACTACTAAACATTATACAAATCACAAAATAAACATCCTCCATTGCGGATTCTCCACAGTGCATCTCATTTATCTTTGAGTGTCAATCACTCTGCACCTCTCTGCTCATTGTTGGCAGCAGGCCTCAGATTCCTATCAATGCATTCTGCCAGCAAGGCTCTCACTAAAGACTACATCCTGAACAGGGGAACCCTTGCAGAGGCTTCAGGCAGGCAGAGGCAACTCTGTGTGTGTGTGTGTGTGTGTGTGTGTGTGTGTGTGTGTGTGTGTGTGTGTGTGTGTGTGTGTGTGTGTGTCAGGACCATAATGGTGTCGGAGCTTACAGTGTAATCTTTTAGACACAGAACACTCTGTTTAAGGATAGCACTGGTCCAGCCTAGATTACTGCGTCTCCTGTCAGCCCACGGTATTGTTGTTTCACAGATTACCCTCTTACCGCCTTACACTGCCTGGCTCCATGCATTTATCTGAAGAGACACAAACATTGATTTCTTCTTGTTGCTTTCTTTTCTCCCTTTTTTTTATTCATCCAAAGCTTGTTTAAAAAAACACATTGAACCATTCACAGTCATTTAGGGCACACAGGATAGAAACACAATGTTCTTTAAAGAAGGAGGTTATGTTTGTGCCCACATGGTCATTGTTGGCCCTTTTGTCCTGCAAGCCTGCGGCAGCCTGGTACAAAAGCATCATGGGAAAATTAGGAGGCTGTGGGAAACATAAAAGTCCCAATGCTCATTTTTTAAACAAGTGGGATGTACTGGATTTTATATTTAAACAGCAATTGCTGTCGCTTTACTGAAGAACCCTGAAGCAGTGAAAACCATTTTACAAACATTACCTACATGCCCCCACTGCAAGACTCAAAGACACAACACTGTGATCAGAGACAAAAGCACGTCATTGGCATTGCCACGCTCATCATTCTCCTCTGGACTTCAAACTGCAGATAACACTCAAATGCAACATTTGCAAGCTCTCTCCTTCCCTCCCAAACACATACACACACACACACACACACACACACACACACACACGAATACAGGACAGACATACAGACAACAGCCAGCCAGATTGGGTTTAATCATGTGGGGCAGTCATGCGGTTGGAGGAAACGCTGTATTCTGTGTGATGTGGCCACTGGGCTCCTGCCCTGCCGCTGATAAGGCCCCAATTCCACCTGGAGCACAAAGCAACCAGTCACCTGAAAGACTAGAAGGAAATGACTAACTACGAGGCAGAGCTTCCAGCCTGAAATGACTTAAACACATTGAGAAAGAGAGGGGAGAGATGGCAAAAGACGAAGAAAAAAGGCCTGCCTTCAAGTTTGCTTTTATCCATGTGTGTATGCGTGTGTATGCGTGTGTATGTGTGTGTTTGTGTTGGCTGTTTTCTATCTAAGACTCCCAGGCCCAGACAGAGAGCCAATTACAGTAGTGGGTCCTGCTCACTTCTCTCTCTGAAAAAGATGACCACCTGACCGGGGCAATGGGGGCCAGAAGTCAAATAAAGTCACCTGCATGCAGACACACAGACACACAGACACAGACACACACACACACACGCACGCACACACACAAACACAAACACACACACACTGACACACATGGAGCTTAAACAATGAACATACAACAACACACACATTGATGTAGGCACATTAAGATAGACAGACAGAAAGACAGACAGACAGATAGATAGATAGATAGATAGATAGATAGATAGATAGATAGATAGATAGATAGGCAGTCAGTCCGACAGATAGGGAAGGAAGGAAAGAAAGAAAGAAAGAAAGAAAGAAAGAAAGAAAGAAAGAAAGAAAGAAATATGGAGCTGACAGAGGCTATAAATCACAGAGCCCTGTATGTCAGACATTTAAGATTCCAAGGAGTAAAAAATACAGTGTGGCATTGATTTTCTGTTTCCCCATCGCCTTGTATGCCTGACTTTTTCAATAATATGACCCATAAATCTTCAAGATAATGTCATGCTGCCAAAACATAATTGGCTGACAATCATTTGAGCCACAACAACTTAAGAAGAAAAGCTAAATATATGGATAATGTCAAGTTTCAGCTGACACTTTACACACTGTTAATGTTGTGTTTGGGATATTTATACCTGTGAGTGAAATGATGAGTTTTGTTTGTAACATGTCATGAGTACCAGCAAGACCTCAATCCATGTTTCATGTGAACCTGCTGTAGGAATGTTATGCCACAGCTTGATGTGCCTATCCACTAATTGATCTGTTCTTAAAAAATAAATGCATAATGGGGGCTTTTTTGCTTATTAGGTCTGCATGTTTTATTCATTGATCTATTTATTTTTTCTAAAAATCTCATATATCACCATTTTGCAAACCATGCTGCTGTGGTTTAGAAATATCTATGCATTTTTACATTCATAAATTCTTTTTGTTAAAGCTGTACTTTTGCTGTGAAAAAAACAAACAACAAAAAAAGCTTCTACATTTATTCTGTATAACCATGAAACAATAATTTACAACTGATGCAGACCTTATGTTCAAAATGGATGCCACGACTTCAGCATGTGTCAAAAGTTTAATAAATCTTCTTTTTCTCATAAAATACAGAAATTGTCAGTTTGTAAAAAATGTATGTGAGTACTGTAGTGGGATTACAGTAACAGTGGCATTGGCATTTGAATGAGCATGGCTGAATAAACTCTGCATTTTATCAGGTGACAAGTTTACAAATTACCTTTTCAATCTGCTTCACACACAATTGAAACATTTTCTTACCATTAAATCATATCTGTAACCCCACTGATAAAAAGCTTGTATATGACATTACCGATCAACTAATGTGACTGTCAAGAAACACATCGTTGCACCTGTTATTGAAAATGAGAGGAGGTGAGGACGTGCTACGAGGAGGTGAGGAGGTCCCTGGAGGAGGTGCTGACTGCTCACTGTGTGAACACATCCTAATGAGGACAGTGCATTTCTACTGCTACAAAATGAGATTAAATGTGAAACAAATGAAGAAACCCAACAGCAGATTCTGGTCACTTTATCAGATATAGATTATTAATATTTATTACGAAAAATTGAGCTGTAAGTTTCAATTATCCCACTTCAGATACTACCATGGAATAATAATATAGGCAGAGTGATAACCTCATATTATTATTTTCTACCATACTATAATTCACACAGCAGGTACCACCTGCTAGCTAATGGAACCTGGTGGCTGTAGATGTAGCATTAATACATACTGACACACACACACACGCATATATATACTGTATATATATATATATATATACATATATATATATATATATGCCATTCATAGCACCGTAGCAATTACAGCCATTTATTCCATAGAGCCATGAATTGCTCTATGAATGGAAATGTCATTCTGTCAGTTGATCAGCAGGTCCACCTCTTTGGTTCAGAAGCAAATACAGTATCTCAGCAACCACTTAATGGATAACCATAAACTTTGTAACAGATATTGATTCCCTGACTTTTTATCTATCGTACCCCCAACTTGTGGTTTTGAGGGAAATAGCTCAATAACTATTGGATACACCATGGAATTTGATGCACACATTCATTTTCTGCAAAGACAGGCTTGTGCTACTTTGGTGATCCATTCATTTTCTGTTTTCTAAAGCCATCAGAGCATAAATGGGATTGTCTGATACCATCATACTAATTGGCTAAACTAACAGACTGGACACAGTGAACATACCTGCTAAACATCAGTATGTTAGCATCTAAACGCTCAAAGCACAAACTACAATGTCCTCATACAACGATTTGCATATTTAACTGATTAGGGCCCCATGAATGACGTTACATAATTAAAATAAAGTTGTGTATTGAATGTAAAGTTATGTAGGTTCAGTTTTGGCAATTGAAGTCACTTGGTTAAGTTTTAGGAAAATAAACATTGTGACCACGTCCACTAATTAAGTAAGAGTTCACTTGGTTTCATGCTGTTCCAAACACAGGTCTTCAGGGGGTAAAGTCCTGTGTTTGTTTGCCTCCTGAGACAGCCTTTTGCTCTTTATACTACTTTGTTCATTACTCCCATCTGTGTGCATTGGTCAGGTGATCTCAGCCTGCCCAATTACATGGGTTATAGATGGATAGTGGTACATTACTTTTCATGTGTATGTTTCTGTGTATATACGTATATGTACTGTATATGTATATGTACGAACAGTGCACGATACCAACCTGATGGTATGATAGTGTAAGAGCCATTATATAATAATTGCTGGTATCAATCTGTGGTACAACAAAAAATGTAATTTGTGTAACCCTTATACTACCATTGCAATTTATTTACAGGACCAACAAGGAACCAATAATAAAATAAAATCAACAACAAAATTACACTTCAGCCTGTGACTTGATGTTTTAGAAACAGTAAGAGCACATTTGCCAGACAGACATGGTCCCCACTCACTCGCTCACTCACTGTGGGATGCTGAGTGGATGCTATGTGATAACACTAAACCTCAAAGCAACCTAAAGGAGGAAAACATCTGCAAACCAAAGCAAAACAGCTGGTTGATTTCTTCAAACATAATGTAACAACAAGAAACCTGAATTTCAACACTGTCAACAACATTTACTGTATCTCTTCTCAAACAGATGGACGTGCAAAGGAAACATGGAATTCTGGCAGAGGGCCTAAGAAAGAGATGTGAGGCCTTGGAAGAGTATACACATCTGTCAGCTTTACCGAGTAACACTAAATGCTCTCTGCCTCATTAGTACTACTATGGAAATTGCCTCCTATTTCTTATACAGGCTTTTAATTTGTCTTTCATTGCCAGCTGGCATTGTTTGCCTTTTACAAACCACTGACCAAGACCTTTTTCTTCCAGTCTGTCTGCTGTGTGCAGAGCAATGGCCAAAATAATGATGAAGAAAAAAAAGGGAATAAGATGGAAAGACAGAGAAAAATGAGAATCAGGTTTAAGAGTAAGTAAAACAAAATGAAGTGGTTGTTTTGAATGTGATACCGGCAACTATAAGCCATCAAATATATCAATCTAACTTTTCTATCTTGTTCTGTCCCTCAAAGACACACAGAGTAAATACATGCATACTATTGCAGTCAAGTAAACACATGTACACTCATCATATTCTTACAAATAGTACACAGCACCAA
Source organism: Plectropomus leopardus (assembly GCF_026936395.1). Classification (NCBI taxonomy): domain Eukaryota; kingdom Metazoa; phylum Chordata; class Actinopteri; order Perciformes; family Serranidae; genus Plectropomus; species Plectropomus leopardus. The sequence goes on from NC_142182.1 coordinate 18,136,973, forward strand.
ACATACACACATTCACATGGACAGAGGAATGGAGATCAACTTATTTTACTCCTGGATGTCTGTCAGATTGTTATGAATACAGATGGCAGTTAGGGGCTGCACTGACAGGCAGCCAGACAGACAGTTGAGCAGCTGTTCGTTTGCCCTAATGGAAAGTACTTTGTGACACGTCCCCGTTGCCCTAAAGATTTTCTCTGAAAGGGAACAACAGAGGCCCATCACATTAAACCTCCTGAGACAAGACTATGCCGCATAGTAGCATTTGCTCCTTTGCCTCATTGAAGCAAAGTGGCGCTGCAACCAAGGCATATGAAGTTTGTTTTTCTTGACCTGTGGTTACTTTTCCAATATATCTTTCTGTACATTTATCCCTTTTCTGAACATTTATCCCTTTTTGGAAGTCCATCTCGTCTTCTCCGCTACTTTTTAGATCCTTCTGAAGCAGTTCTTAGAAAGCAGTATAAGCTGTCTACTGTAAATGGATAAATCCTAACATGCTATCTGGGAAATGATGTGGCACCTTCATAATCACATAAAATATTTAAAATTTCAATAAAACTTTGCATGATGAGGCCATGCAATACTTTGGTATTTCTCGTCCCATTTGTAATAACAAAACACTTAAAAAACTTAAACAGGAATCATGGCCATTTCCAAGCAGTCATTTGTCCTTCCTTTCACTCTCAGCTGAACAAGGTGCAGACAGAGCACAAATGTGGGAAAAAAGGCACAGTTTTCAATGTACCAGAATGAGGCTGAAATGAAACCGGGTGCACGTGATCACTCATCTTCCCACACAATCCTATACACAGTGTCTGTATAGCAGTGTACCTCTCTGTCTAACCCCCCAATCGCTTTTTACCCTCCCCCCTAGCTTTAATCCTGCATACAGAAAGTGTGCCTGGAGAGTTAATGAGCTTACCTGTGTCTTTATTAAATTTGAACAGCTTTTGCGCAGCCCGCTTCTAAAGATAGATTTTCGATGAATCTGACATTCAGCAAAGCAGCTTTTCTACCTTTGTGGAGCATGACAGCCCTCATATTTGTCAATGCAACTGAGTTTAAAAAAAATGCTGGCACACAGTGTATTAAATAACCACATGCTTTGAAAATGCTGAGAGCCATTCAAGTGTTACAGCTGATAAGTTACATTGGATAGCATCTGACAGTCCCTTTCCAGTGTTCTCCAAACTGGAGTGTCCTGCCTACAGGAGTTTTGTAACTTTCCAAAACCAACCAATTGACAGTCCACACTGCTGAACCTACTCGTGTGCTCCCCTGTGAAAGTAAGAATTTCCATTGTGTATTTCAACAGTGTACATTGTCTACCAAGCAGACTGCTAAAACGCTCACCATGAATCGTTCTGAAGAAAAAGTCCTTGAAAATGCTCACCTTTACAACTTCCCACCTTTTAAATTTTAAATTTGCAAAGCTGGTATTTAATACACGGCAAGAATTATATAACAGCCAACTGTGGAGCTCATCCTCTCTTTTTGACTACTTTATTTTGACTGTTTGCTTTTAAACGTCCTAAACAACAGAGATATATTTATTGTTAATTTGTATAAGACAACTTTTGGATGATATAATGCGTAAATCTCGTCTACTTCTTTGGCAGCTTGCATCATTTATGGTACATCTACTCAAAAGAGTCTGACAACAAATGCAATAAGATGCCTGTCAATATCGGCAAAGCATTTTAGTGATGTACAGAAAATTTAGTTAATACTTAAGCCCTCTGCTAACTTAAGCCAATGGATCATTTTTATGTTAATACAGCAAAAATTAGCATCCCAGAGTGTCCTCAGCCTCACCATAGACCACCTCACCGGGAGGAGAGCTGGCAGCAGAGACTTGTCCCCACTCAGTGGTTGCAGCAACACAAATCAAGTCACCATAGACCCCAGCTGCAGGGGACTGCACAGCCCATGCTCCCAGCTACATCAGATCACAGGTTAGACTAGTCTACAAAAACTGTTTCAAAATGCAAAATAATGGAATTGTGATGTGATTTTTTAAAATCATGGTTTACTATTGAAATTCAGCCATTAATCACAATAAAAAGGATAGCTTTGACAAATCTAATATGGTCAACACTTTTGCGTGTTTGATCATATCCTTTTTGTTGCACCAGAACTCAATGGACAGCTCCTTTAAAATAAATTGTTAAATAAATATATAATAATAAAAAATAAATAAATAGAAAACTGCTAAAAGCTTGCAGCCTTTTTAAATAAGCTCATTGAGAGCTTATGTGGAGACATTTAGATGGCCTTGTGATTTCCAACACAGTGACATTCTGCTGAGCAAACTTCACAATTGTGGAACAGCACTCTGTTGCAACTTCAAGTGGTCTTTCACACTTATTTCTAAAGCCTCTTCACTCTTTATCGTAGAGACTGGGGGTGTCAAGAGGCATCACGCTATTTTCCACATCTGAATAAAATGACCTGTACATACTGTAAGCTTCTCAATTTACTTAACTGTTTTATGCAGCACGATTGCTTGTCTTAAAGTAATAAAAATAACCTCACGCATTCACACTTATTAAATACAGCATGATGAAATAACTGAGCAAATGAAGAATGAAGTTAGTTGCAAATGCAAGCAGATGTGACCTTATACTTGGATGAGAAATACTTTAGCAAGGGACATTTTTCTATGCTCGAAATTTGATTCTTTATCCGGGGAAAAAGCTGACCAGCCAGCATAATAATATTTCAGACCGTAAAAGTTTGAAGGACATCTCACCACATCTCACTCTAACCGGATCTGTTTGTGGATTTATGCGCCAAATAATATCCACTCATACACAAACACAAACACAAACACAAACATACACACACACACACACACACACACACACACACACACACACACACACACACACAAACATGTACCTTCGTCCTTTGAAACGTAACATACAGTGCACAGAATCATCCCTCATCCCTTCCTCTTTATGACAGAGATGCCTGGCCAACTGCGCCACCGTATCACCCAGGGTAAGCACTGTGTGTATCTCAGAGCTAGTGAAGCAATCATGCAAGGCCCGGACTAATCCGTGACACCCGTTAGCCATCCCCCGAGACAGACCGGCACTGACAGGGCCCTGCTGCCCTGTGCCTGATGCTACACCCATCACTGCTAACGTCTTTATCAGCGGGACAGATGGATTGCAGGCGAGCATATTCTCCTGGTCATCATAGAGGAGGGGAGGGGAGGAGAGGAGAGAGAGAGAGAGAGAGAGAAGGAAGGCACACAGAAGGACAGCCAGGCACAGAGAAAGAGTGCAAAATTAAATGAGGAAAAAAAAACAAAAAAAAAAAGAGAGTCTAGCTGTCAGGGAGTTTGAGTGACAGGAGTGATAAAGTCCATCATGGTCTTGTTATGAGGAACAGGGGGAAATAGGCCCAGTCAGACATGGCACTGAATTAGCAGAGCCAGAGAAGAGAGGGGGCGAGACGAGTAGTGCAAGCACAGAGGAAGAATATGAAGAGAGGACTGGGATATTAGAGGAAGGACGAAATCACAGAGAGGGAGACAAAACTTGAATGATGTGGTAAAATACAAGGGCATGCTAGCGTCCACTCTAATACAAGCATCAACTCTTAACAATGTCCACAGAAGTCCCCCATTACAGTGTAGACAAGACAGTGTAATATCAAATTCAGCATTGCACAAAAATCCCACAGACAGTGTACCTAACAGTTAGAATAAACAAATGGAGATAATATAAAACTCCAGTTTTGTAAAATTCACCAGGAGAAATATTCTGTCTTCATTACAGGAGTATACATATCTGGCCTTTCAGATGACAGAGCTACCAAGGGATTCCATATCATCTTTTTTCTCCTCCTCATAAAAACAGGATTAGACCCTCGCTATAAAAATTAATCAGGTCAGAGCCCAATCCCCTACAGAAGCAAAATGTAATAAATTTCAGAGAAAAAAAGGATACCTTAGCTTATGATTTTAAAAATGGAAGATAGATTACACTGAATCATCCATCCTTAAAAAGAACTTACTAAGGAGAAAAGAAATGGCAGTTTGGCATGCTGTTCAGCTAATTCTTACATCTTTTATGGAAGGCTTTAAGCGTTCGCTATGTGTCCATATTTCAACATTGCATCAGTGATTATCGGTAAAGGTCGTTTTGCAGCAAAGCAGCTTCTCACTTCTAAAGAGCTGCTTTAAGTCAAACTGGAATTTTAAAAAATTAAAACATAAATATATTTAGAGCTCATTATATGTCCTTCGCATTTGTTCTGAGTAATGTAATCTACTTAATTTTATCAAAACTGAGGTACAATAAAAAAGTCATTTTAATTTAATTCGTTTTGTAGAGCCATGATAGCTTTCTCATTAGGGTCATCCAGGGGCCATAAAATTTGTCTCTGACTGACAACAGCTGCAATATTTGATGGGTCCAGAATCCGTGTGGGCAGGCACTATAAACATTGTCTGTAATTTCACACACCACACTGGTGTTTCTTCAGATAAAAACATACCTGTTCTGACAAAAAAAACTTGATGATAACTTGTGATAACAGTTATGTAATGACATCACAGAAACTAGCATATGACATAATCTAGCAACAGTGTCGAACACTGTGGCAGGTAACCAGCCCACCTTGTTGTCCATTGCTTGGTGATTTATACTTGTGATTTGCTGCGGACACGTTACACAGACACAGGCAACTCTAGCTCGACGCCCTTCCTTTGTGTTGTTATGTGGGACAAACACATAATAACATGAAGGAAAGGGAACGTCTATTGAAATCAGTGCAAACCCAGTGAGGTTGCACATGAACACCTCCCAAGAATAATATAATTAATATTGTAAATGTAAATGGATCATTATCTTGAATTGCAGTACATAACCAGTGCTGTGTGCTTGTTGATGAAGGGGAAACAACGTGTCTTGTACGGAGCTTACAGCACATCTCTTAAATGTCAGTCAACTGCAACAATGGAAAACACCCACCCAGAAGGCTGACATTCAAAAATAGCTTTATCCTCTTTTGAAAAAAGAAAGAAAATAAAGCACAACAGCTGCTGTATAATTGTTCATATTTCCCGACACAAAAAAAAAATTAATTTCCACCATGCTGCTTGTTGTTCGACAACATGATGAAGGCTAGCAACAGAGCTGCTGTATGTGTCCTGCGTCAATATTCACATGCTGCTGAGGCTCTACAATGGAGGAAGCTCCAAATGGTTAATAATAATTTTAAAGCTAACACAAAGACAATGAGATATCAGTGCAAGAAATCATTCTACATTTGATTCATCCCTCTCACTATTTGATCATGCAACAAAAGGAACAACAGCTAATGACAGCATATCTACTGTAATCCAGATTCAGAGGCTGATAATTATTCCTTTTCAAAGCTTGGAACTGACGCTCACTTGTTTTATCATTCCTTTACATGAAGTATAACTTCAGCAACTTCAATGCAGAGAGATGAATTAGGGGGGAAAAGGAGAACAGATTCCCTGCTGGCTGATCTGAGGATGTTCACAAGAGTGGAGTGGTGGTCTGAGGCAAAGACTTCACAAGCTATGAATAGCTTTCCTCTCTGCATAGAGCTGTGGTAGGTAGGTCTGAGGAAAAACAGAGGCACCTTACGTGGGGATTATGTTTGCTGAATTCAAACATAATGTCAACTCTTAAAACCCAGCAAGACTGGATTTCATGAATAATAACAGGAAGGATAACTGCTGCAGAACATTCATTTGCTTGCTTTTTTTCTTTCTCTCTCTCTGTATCCATCTATGCTGGACTCTTTCAGCTCATCTTTTTATCCCTCTATCTTTCCCTGTTTGAGTTCTGCACATAAGTTGGAAGATGAGCTTTCAAGCTTACATCCCATCTGCAGGAGGTGGTGTCTTCAGAAAAAGACAACTCAAGATTCCTCTGAAGGAAAGGATTTTGCAAAGTTCTACGAAAGGACTTGAATATTTAGTTGAATCATTTATACAGTGAAAGCTTGAGAGCTGCCACTGAAACACACTCAGCACGGATGCACATTCGCACACACACTCACAAAATGATGGCGGTCATCTGAGAGGTCAGAGATGATTCATGGGCAGGTTGGAAGTGGTCAGGGAGAGTGCAGTGTAGAGGATTTATACAGGGAGCTTAGCGCCTTCAAACACTTGTTTTTTAAAAGCTCCATTTCTCCACGCCGTTAAACGGATCTCTTCCCAGTGAGAAATGAGAACATTAACTGGGACACGGACATGGTGCACTCTGCACGGCCCTGCCGAGCCCTCTGAGCTGTAACATTTCACATCTGAGCTGCGCTCCTTACAAGCTCCCCTGACACCCTGATGCATCATGGGAGGGCTGTAGGGGAGGTTTGGTTGGGGCAGAGCACGATGTGTCTCAAAACCTGACAACAGCTGCAGGCGTTTCCATTAAGAACAACACAACTCAGTGTTACAACTGCACCTAAAGGTGCGTGGAGGGTCTTTTTCTACAGGACCTCATTCTTTTTTTTCAGTGTCTCACCTCCAGAGGTGAGAGGGAGGTATGAAGAGGGAAAAGAAAGAAGCCATGACAGCATTTTTTTTGACAATTTCATCATGAGGTGGCACAAATGGCCAATAGGTGCAAATTATTGTGTGCTTTTTTTTTTTTTGTACATGTACGTTTTATTTTAAAGCGTGACTGCCAGGCACCAGTTTAGTCTGTTAGCTTTTCATGAATGCCTTGAGGCATTGCTGACTAAACAAACCATCATTGAACCACAACACATCTACTCCCACTCCTGCTCCTAGAATCCCTTATCTTGCCTCTGCACCCTCATCACCCAGTTACACTGATGGGTTTTTACATCTCACATGTATTCCTTGCACGCATATACACACCCTGTGATCTGTGCTGGACATTTTCTGAACCTTACCTCACAAGACGAGGACAGAAATATATATTTTTTTCTGTAAGGGGAAGTGAAAGGTCACACTGCACATTAGTCCTTGAGTAGGTAAAAACATGTGTGCATGAAATGTGTAAGTGGTGGTACGTGTGGGGGAGCATGACACAGGTGACTTACTGCTCTCTTTTCAATTTGCTTTTAGCACTGTTTTCTGGTAATGCAATCTGAACACTTCCTCTGTGTTACCTGATGTCCTGATAAACTGAGAATAAAACACATGTCCACTCATCTCCTCTCTGCAACATCAAAGTCATGTTGAACCAATCTGTTGCTCTGACTTTCACTTTTTAACAGAAATGCTGCCTTTACTCACTAATTAACTCCATGTGCATCTACTTCACTGCTCTTTTGACCACTGATTAGCTACTGTCAGCAAATCTTAACTATTCCAACAGATTAGTCAGATACGACTGTGCTGTTGAAGTAATGAAATTTGAAGGGCACTTGGTTTGGGTGTCATGTCTTGTAAAGCAGAGATGTGACGTAGTTTGGCTATGGAACCACTGGGTACAGTTGTAAGTCCAGATGTTCCTGCTTCAGTTTAGTTTAGATATTAATTTCAGGAATAAATGGCAGTGTAATATAAATGATTTCAAACAAAAAATACTAGAGAGCCATAAGAAACAATGGAAGGATAAGATTAAGCCAAAGCTCCTGGACTATATCCATATCAAAGAGTACTACACAGAACCACAATTTCAATTACACAGAAAGCAAAGGTCTCTATGTGCTGAGTTAAGAAATGGTACTTTACCTTTGGCAACTAAGGGAGGCAGAAAAAAAGATGTTCCTAAAGAGCAGCGTTTAAGTGTTTTCTCTGATATTAGTGCTGCTGAGGGTTAATTACCAGCTGCGACAAATCATAATGGCTAGTATTTTTTTTCCACTCAGGAGTCTGTGTTTGTGTGTCATCTTGGAAAAAATGTGGTCCTGTTGTAGCAGGAACTACTACAGATGTGGCTTTGAGGGGTTCTAAGATCTGTATGTGTGTTCAATTGTGCACATATTTTGTCAACATAATAGTGTCACATTTGTGCAAGATGCAGTCACAAAACTTTACAGGTGTGTAGTTGACATCAAATAAGGGCTAAGTTGGATGATGGGTGTGATTTCAACCAAGGAAGTTGGAAGTAGGAAGGTTTGTCCCTGGCACACAAGTTGCAGGTTGCTAAATCACAGCTGGAGTGATCCCATTACAAGATGGTCTCATTTTGTTTCCCATTGTAACATATATATGTTTTGGTGTTCTATGTTAAGTTGGCTCTTTGATGTGGAGATATTTGTCTTGTCAAGATTTATAGAAAATGCACGTTACTAAGACAGAGAACACTGCATCCAATACAATAATATTTGTTGTTGTTGTTATTGAAACTGAATGTTTTTGAAATGTTGACCTATATGTTCTGATTGATCATGTGGCCATCCTGGTAGTTGTTTCTGACCAGTGCTGAATCAGACCAGATCAGCTGGGAAACATTTAGAGCAGGCCTCAATTAACGAAAACAGAAACTAGATATACCACCATGAGGATGTATGCCTCCGCACACCAGTCAAGCTGACAGTTTACATCCATGTCTTTGAAAACAAAGATGCTTCACCCCCATCAGCTGCACAGGAGATCTAAACAATCAGCACCGTTTTAAGGTGGACACTAAAGATGAATGTTACCAGTTAAGTTTGCAACCAAATGTGTCCCTTTCTGTTTCTGAGATACAATATTAAATATTGGCCAGAAAAATGTTTTTACAGAAAATTACGATGTCACAGTGAAGATGACTTTTTACATCTAAAATGCCAGCACATTTTATCCTCTTAGACAACTGTGTGAAATTTCATCATACTTATTCCTTATTCTTTGACCTTTGACCACCAAATCCCATTGTTAGGTCAAAGTGGATGTTTGTGTCAAATCTGGAAAAAATCCCTCAAAGTGTTTGTGAGATATCACATTCACAAGAATGGGATGGATGCAAGTCACATTGACTTTTAATTTATGACGACCAAAATCTAATCAGTTCATCTCTGAGTCCAAGTGAACGCTTGTATCAAATTTGAGGAGATTCCCTCATGGCATTCTTCAGATATTGTGTTCAACAGAATTGGACTGAGACAGATAACCTGAAAACATGCCGTGTCTATCACCAATACAGAGGCATAAAAAGTAACGCGGAAATGTGCATTATTTTAAACATAGCATGTGAGCCATTACTGTGCATTTCATTTAGCCTGGCTATTGTCACCTTGGCCCACCACACAGCTATCATTTGAACTTAAATACCTGCATTTTTTTCTTTTATTTAAGAATTTACAATAACTTTTAATATAAGAGTGCCACCAAGAATCAGGGACTGTCCACAATCTTGGTGGAAATTTGCTAGCAACCTGCACAGTAATAATGTCATATTTACTATCAAATCATCATCAAAGTTTCCCAAGGCTCACAACATACCTCAGTTATACAACAAATTAGTCAGAGAGCCCTTCCCAAACAATAGACCTTGATTCGAGCTTATTATTGGAAGTATCTGCCCCGTTGATATGACCTGTGTCTTTGATAAAATGCTGTATATCTATCAGCTTCAACTCACCCTGACCTTTGACCTCCCCAGAGGGGTAAACAAACATTTTTCCCACGTAATGTCTGATGTAACATGCAAGCACCAATGGGATATAAAAGAAAAGCCAACATCAAAAGAAGCAGAGAGAGAAAAATGTTTCTCACCAGCGGATGCGTGAACTCAGGGGCATGGTCATTCTTGTCTGTGATGGTAATGGTAGCTGTGGCTGTTCCTGTTAGGCCCACCTCACTTCCTGCCATGTCCTTGGCCACAATCTCTAACTCATATGTTGTGGTCGGCAGTGTCTGGAGAATAAGCACACGGTGATTCAGAGTTAAAAAGGTGAAATATACAGTGGATGTCAACATGAAACAAAAATAAATATTTATAGCTTAATTAAAGAAAGGATAGTTTTGTAAAGTCTGGACAGAGAGACGAAGAATTGTTTAAGTAATACTTTTGACAGAAGGCTATCAAGGAGAAAACAACAGTGAAAGGAGATATAAGTGCATGGAAGTGCAAGTACAATTACTTTCGTGAAATGACAGACAAAACCAAGGTCATACAATAGTTAGCTTAGTTAGCTGCATCAGGGAGGACTCATACATACACTCATACACATACTAGTGTGCGGTGATAACCTTCAGATAATCTTTTTGAGAGGCGAATCATTAAAAATCATTACTAGATGAATGATTAAGAGCAATTAAATTAATCCATCCAAAGCAAAAGCTAACACTTATTGCCATGTTTTACATTGCTGTAAGACCCTTTGAAAAAGCTTGAAAGCTCCTCTAATAGTCCACTAGAGGCTTGAATCCACCATCAAATCGACTGGATAACGGCTGAGGAAAAAAAAATCATCATTGTGTAAATATGCACCCACACGCTCATGTACCAGTGTTAAAAGCTCCAGTAAACACTCATAACATCTCCAGGGAAAGGTCAGGAATCCACATTTTGAAATTCATACATGTAAGAACAGATAGGGCGGAAAAAGGGAGAGGAAAAATGGTCCCTAAAGCTATGCAGTACCGGATCAAAGTATAAGCACACTATGCACAGTTTACACTCATCCATTGTAAAGATTCCCGAGTGGCTCAGATCTGGTTTTCACACACATCTTCCACAATGCTTTGGGGCATCAAAGATCAAGAGTTCTAGGCCCTGCCTGAAAAGACAAACTATTTTCCCTGAATACAATCTGTAAAATCAGAGCGATCATTGAGGGATTTAGAGATTTTGTGGCCTTTGCCAAGCTTTCAGAATCTTCACACCTACTTTTAGTCATTTTTGTTGCTGATTCAATGTTGGAGATGAAGGAATTAACAAAATCCAAACTTAACTTTTGTCCTTCACACTTACAACACAAACTAAGCCTGATGGTTCTACATTCTTACACAAGCAAAGGAGAGGGATATGTCCTTGATTACAAAGTAGCCCTTCCAAAGCACGAACCTGTAATCTATATAACAATTGGAGGAATATAGTTCATACATATACAGTGAGGGGAAGGCATTCATAATGATCATAGCAGGGGTAATCATTTGTTGCCATAATTCATGCCTAATAGAAATGTTGACTCTGGTGGATAAATAACAGGACGTAGGGGCTGCTAAAGCTAACATTTATTTATCCGCTGCAGTGTTTTTTCTCCCTACTGGGGGTGTTAACTGTCACATGCTTAATAAACTTCATCCATCTGTCTCACTGAAAATGCTGCTGGAGCTCTCTCCTGCATTGTAGATTCACCTCTGAGTGCATGTGTGTTCTTCTCATCGACCGGCATGAACACGGAGGAGTGAGATGCACACGACAGTGGAATACGTACATGACGGAAAGAAAAATCAGGTTGCTATTTGCTATTAAAATAATAATAATTATAATTATAAATAATAATGATTTAATTATAAAAAAAACAAATCTTATTTTATAAACAGACAATGAAAGCTATTCCATCATTTTTGCTCTTAGTTCTCATTGTTTTATTTGTCAGACAGGATTTTCATTAGGCCCTTGTTTAGCACGATATATGCCTTCGGAGAGCATTTATAGGCCAGCTGATAGCCACTAAGGTACAGCTAAGGCTGAGCCTCTTTTACAGTGTGATTACACTAAACGACTGTTCAAGCTCCCTGTAAAGTGTTTTGTTAGCTAGTGAAAGGTTCATTTCAATTTCAAGTAATTTTTACAGCATTACATGGTTGGATTTAAGCAGCAATAGTAGTGAAATAGTTCAAGCGATGTTTATTTTTATGCTTTCATTCGGTTGGCATGAATGAAAGCAAATTTGTAATTGTTTGGAATATTCATTCCCTTCAATTGCATTTACATTTATTACACACACTCCACACTGACACCACAGTGTTTACACCATTTTCTCTGCCTCATCATGTCCCTGATCTTTATACGCAGACAGTCAACCTGATCATTTTTCATGATATTGTTTACAGAAAAAGAGCTGTGACCCAACATCCCCTCACATTGTACACAAATCCTCCGCTCTGCTCAGTGTCTGAGCAGTGATGGCAGTTGTCAGTGTGTGTGTGTGTGTGTGTGTGTGTGTGTGTGTGTGTGTGTGTGTGTGTGTGTGTGTGTGCATCCGACTTTTTCCCTCATCATAGATAGTGCTCTAATCAATTTCATCTATGGCAGGCAGGGGGAGATCAAATGATCAATGGGTTGACACCTTGAGGCTTGTTTTAATTATCACATCACCTGGAACGGAGACGCAGTGATGAACTATTCACTGAGATGACATATTGAGGTCAGGAGTGTCGTAATATATAGAAGACTTACTTGGAATTTTCATTTTATAAACAGAATACTCAAAAGTGGACCTTTGAATGTAAAATGGATGAGGTCTTTACATAATTTACATAAAACTCAGCATACTAGGTGACATGCATAAAATCCTATACATAAAATCCCTTAAAAGAACAGTGTGTGGAATTAAACACCTGGTGGAGTATGTGCCTCATATAGGCTGAATCCTCCACAGTGGCCCGGGTTCATTTCCAGCCCACGGCCCTTTGCTTCATGTCATCGCCTCTCTCTCTCCCATTATCCCATCTGTCTGAGCTTTCCTATCAATAAAGATCAAATACACCCCACCCCCCCAAAAAAAATCTGTAAAAATAAAAATTAAAAAGATAGAAAGATATGACTAAGAATAACAATTCTGCAATTATTGAAAAGATCCTTAACTTAAGAAAAAAGCTCTCTATATGATTAGTTTGCCACCAGACACCATGCCTTTATTTGTAGCGCCGTCTGCTGTAACCCTCCAACATCGCAGCTCCACGTACATCACGCATGTATCATACCCCAGAGCTCCGATGGGATTAAAGACCATGTCCCAGCCGCCTTTGAATTGCCTTAATGATGACCTGCTCCCTATGTAGATAAAAACAGCTCATATTAAGATAACAAAAACATAATGATTCTTATTTTTAAGTAACTATAGACTCAAAAACATACTTATTATATTATGCTCAATTTCTGGCAAGATATCTCTCTGAATCCTACCTGCTGAACCTTTAAAACCAAACTGACTTAAAGCGGTAAACAGTTTAGTCTTTTAACTATCTATTTTTATTTACAGACCACATGACCATTCGAGAGGTGCCCCCCCCCGGTCATAAACTCCATCCTCTTAAGCAGCTGCTTCAGTGGAGATTGTAGAGAGAGCGAGACAGTAAACAGGTGTTTCTACCAATACTTTGTCACACATATTGGGTGACAGGGGCGTCCCTCACAACCAGCTCCTGCTCCATCAAACATTGTGCAGACAGATGGTGCTCTATGGACCTGTGAGTTTATTAAATCGATGCACACAATCACACATGAATGCACACACACACGCTGACTGTAAAACTCACACACACACATGCACACACACACACCTGCACACACACACACACCTGCACACTGAAGTACACTTTTGCCCTCCAGCTGGAGAAGAGAGGGGCTCTGAATTACCTGCAGTCTCAGTGGTGTCTAAACACATTGAGCGTGGCCTCCTCTGGCGACTGACAACGTCTTAATGAGTATTTCCTGAGTCTCAACTCAATTATAAACTCCCTGGCAGTACCTGGCTAAGGAAAGATGTTCAAATCCACTAGAGAGAGTTACAGCAATGGGGAATTTTCCCTCCAGGTGTCAAAAAACATCTACTGGCATAGTGTTGATTGAGATACTCGTCACAATCAGCCCCTTCATTTTCAGCTCCTTGTTAATTTGTCTGGAAACACTTGATTAAACTTTAGTGGGGAGCAAAAGTGTTGCAATCAATGGAAAAAGTTATTTGTTTGGCCACTTCTCCTGTGGGCATAAGCACACAAAATCAAATGAATGCTAATCATTTTTAAGCTTTGGTGGCCAAAATACAGCAACACTTCCTCTCTATATATCTACTGTCTTTTATACTGCACATTTTTCAGCTAGCTGGCTTCCAGTATTTACTCTTAAGACCAGAGAAGTCCTCCAGTATGAATCAGTATTATCACGTCATAATTAATTATATTGTGATTATGATGATCTTGTATTATCATTTTATAAAAAAGTTGAATGCAAACAAATGTTGTGAAGCAAGTTGCATTGGAAATCTAATGAAATTAGTTGCTGAATTGCTTGTACATGCATGGAGAGTTTTGTTGGATGTATTGTGTAGCAGTGGAACGCAGTAAAATGCACTGCAACATGCAATGCAATATCAGTTTAACATGTGTATTGCATGTTTGACAAACTTACTTACTTAAATATCCATATGGAAAAGCCTTAGTATAGTGGTGCTTAGAGCAAACCCTACGCCAAACTCATCATGGAACGGTACGGCACACTGATTTTACTACTATATGTCACACTTTATTCAGCAGCTGCTCCTGAAGAGAACATAATGACACCATGTCCCAACAGCAAACTGGCATCTGACTATCAAAGAATAGAAACAGGGTGTCTAACAAATTGAGCTTAAAACTGCACTCTGCATTGCTTGGGGACAGTTAGGACACCTCTTTTGTCTGCTTCAAGTTCAAAAACATTGCCGTATTGGCACAGTTTTAGTTTACTTGAGAGACTAACTGCCATGTCTCCTTTCATCACCCCCCTTATAAAAAACACATGAACTGTCTAGTAAAGAAACACAATGTAAAGTGCTCTTCCTCTGAAATGTTATCTCCTTAATGTAGCCCGTGCACGGCTTGGGAATGAATTGCGCATGGCCTGTCAGACACCAAAGGCTCTATTTGTCCATTCTATTTTGTTAGATTTCTTATTACTGATGCAATACAAGTTAAATTTAATGCTGTGAAGCTGTCTGCACAGTTGACCAATGTAGACATTTTTTTGATTTGCCATAACATATCATATTTGCAAATGTCGCTTCAACCCATTTGCATAAAATCAAGACGCTTTAGATCATACAACCTAACACAAATTAACCAAACTCAACTAAAAATAATGCTAACGTGCTTACAATGACAATACTAAAGTGCTTACATTTAGAAGATGTATTGTTTAACATTCTCTACATATTGTGCGCAAGCTAACATACTCGTCAGCATTAATCACAGAGCACAGTAGAGGCTGATGGTAATGTCAGTAGTTTCCACATGTAGCTGCATATTCAAAATATTGAACATATTCCAAATTTGATCTAAGGATGAAGCTAAATGAAACATTAAGGGTTTATGAAAAAATTGTGAAACATACAGTTCTATAAGATTTCAGCACCAAGCATGTGACAGTTGTACTAAGCGCCACAAATGTCAAACTCAAGGTGGCGCTAGAGGAAAAGCTAGGGGCTCACCAACATATTTTTCTAGAGACAAAGAGTGATGTAAAACTTTAATGGCAATCCATGTAATACTTATGAAGGACCAATTGCCACTGCCATTCCTAGGGCGATGCTGCTAGCATTGCTGAAAACTTTCATATCTGAGTATTGACACTACCATAGAACCCAGCCCCACAGTAGGACTTATTGCTGCATGTAACACATGTAGGAGACAAAGTTTGAACAGTCTGGTACTATTGTTCCTGCTGAGTGACTGACTCACCACAACCTTTAGTTTGCTTCAGTGAAAACGTGTGACCTTTGGTAAACTCTCAGACTATCAGAGCAACTCAGATGAATATTAGCATGAAAGAAATCAACATAACCACCACTTGAAAATCAGAACTGCTTTCTTCTTTAAAGCACTGTATAATTTTCGTTGTAAGACATAAGTAGGAGAAAAAACAAGAAGGCACATGCGATTTCATTGTGCGACTGTGTTTGTAAAAGCTAACGGGAAATCGAACAAAGAGGTCGAGCGTACCAAATGATATGACAGGCCTTGTTTAAGAGACATCTGATTGGAGAATGACATTTCAGACCATCACATTCTGCTTTGAAAGGATTTCATCAAAGCCCCTCGAGTAAGGGCTGATCCCGGCACAAAGCAAGGAGAAAGGAGAGGATGAGAGTAAGAGAGAGAGGGTGAGAGGTATAGAGAGGGATAAGTGAGGAGAGGAAGAGAACAAACTGAGAGAGAAAGAGAGCCTGACATCTGAGACACCACATTAACTCTCTGAATAGGTGTGATATTATATTCAAATTGGCAGTGGATTCTTTGTTCTCCTCTGGGCCTTTACTAGTGCTCGCTCTCGCACCAAACCACTGGCTATTCTTCAGACCTCTTTTTAAAGGTTTAGAGAAATGATGACGGACGTAAAAAGGTTTAGGAAAAAAAAAATCAAACTGGAGTGATATGAAAATCCAGTAGTGACAGTATTTCTACAAGAGCAACATTATTCCTCTCACATTTATGCCTTCATCTGCTTCACTTTTCTACCTATTTCTTTTTTTTCTTTTAGTGGAAACTTCTTTTTTTCGTGATATTCGTAAATTTTCTTTTGCCCTTGGTTCTGAAAATATAGTCCAATTACGTGACTACTAAACTGTGTGTTCGGAGGCCTCCAAACAGGGTCTGTTCTTTCTTTAATCAAGTTCTATTTTTTTCTTTCCTGTACTGGTAGATTTCTATTTTAGGATAACAAAACAAATATAAAATATGAGTTTACAGGATGCAAGGTTTACTTTGCTTCTATGAATCTCTCATGATTGTTTCTTCTGCTGTTTCCATCCATCATTGTCAAAGTCCATTCATACTCATTTCCTCTGCATCCCTCTGATGTGTGGAAGTAATACTTATGAAGCTTTTAGACTGAAAGCTTTAACTCTAATGTTTTCTGTCAGCATCACTCACAGAATATGGTTTCACAGTTTTTCAAGATCCAGTCCTTGCTCCATACAAAAATGTCATCCAAAGTTTATCTGAAGTTAATATAATTTAGCAGTCTTAGTCATTCAGATTTAGAGGGTTTCTTCCAAAGTTATAGTATATTCAGTAAGAAATTATCTCTTTTTGTTTCTATCCCTCCACTGCAGCTTGACAAAGAATGACTCTCAGGAGGAACACAGAGGGAATTTTATACTAAAAGAACAGTTTTAAGTTAGGAGGATATCCACATGATGTGACTAACTCAGATAGCCAAAGCCTAATATAAACTTCAGATGAACTTAAAAATATAATTTTGCAGAGAATGGGAACTTACTTAAAAACAAAGAAACAAAAAAGTTTCTGTGTTCATACTGCAGTATGAATATGCAAACCTAATGGGACAGGCCAGGTTTGGACAAATGTTTGGACATATAATATTCAGGTTTGGCCTATTTGACATGATGCTTCAAGTTTTTTGTTGTGAAAATATGTAAAAAGCAAATAAAAATAATGGACCTACTGTCTGTATTGGGTTACTTCTTGCTTTGGGGGTTTGTCATTTAAGCGACAAAGAACGTAACACATAAGTTATTTCAGGTTTCAGCTGTCTGGGGCTTGGTACTCTCTCTGACTCGGATCAGGGTTCGGACAGAAACATACGGCCCCGAACTGTAGTCTAGTTCATACTGGTACCTGATTATTGTTTTAAGATAACATTGAAAATTTGCAAACCTATCGTTTAAGCTAAAGCAGCGACAGCAAGAATAAAAAAAAAGGCATAGCTGTTAAGCTGTTTTTACTCACAGATATGCTTTGAGATAAATGCACTACTAACAAGCACACTGCCCACTAACATGCTCACAAGGACGATGCTAACATGCTGAGCCTTAGCAAGCACTATCTTCAGATGAATCTGTGACACTAATATCCCTTTTACAACAAATTAGTTTTGGTTCTTGAAACTGTTCTGCTCAGGACTTTTTGTACCTTGGTGCTATCTAGCAAACCAGCCCACGTTCCCACAAGTTTTAAGTGGAACCACTGTTATCATGATTTGTCATCGATGGAGGATGTTGCACAATGCACAACAGAAATAGTAGTAACAAGATGGCATATTGCACTGATTACCTGCAGGAATTTGTTTTCTTATTTAAGATATTTGTTTTCACCCAATAAACAAGTATGGAGCAACATTTAATGAAACCACTACACTCTCTTTTTTATGATGATTTCTCACGTAACTTCTAGATAGAGAACCCCGGTAATGAGTCCTAAAACCTGCAAATGAATTGGGTTTTCTAAATGGATTTTGGTTAAAATCCTGAAATAAGATCTGTGGTTAACACAAACTGAAGAGACTTTCACATTGTATTCTACGACATAAAATACATCAGTAATTACCTCACTAGCAAATTTCAAAGGTTTTATGTTTCTTTAAAAGGCAATTGTTAACAAGTGGTTAAATTAGCATTAATGTGGTGGCAATGCAACAGTAGTGTAGTTTATTCATAGCTTAAGGTTAGCCTTGCTTCTGGTGACTCCATTTACGCTTAAAAGATCATTAAAGTGGGAAGCCTGGTGGCTCAGTGGATAGAGCGGTGCCCCATGTAAAGAGGCTGTGTCCTCATTGCAGTGGTTGTGGGTTCAAATCCGGCCTCAGCCCTTTGCTGCACGTCTCCTTCTATCTCCCCCTTTCACACTCACACTGTCCTGTCTGATCTTTAAAAAAAAAAGAAATCCTTAGTGTTGTGCATTTGTAGAGATTATCTTGCTGAACCAAATGTGTAAGTATCATAATTGTTTACCACAGAGCTTTTTCTCTGCAATGATCCAAACTCCAAAAGAAATATCCAATGGGAATTTACGAGGAAACCATAGTTTGCTTCTGAGGTGGCCTTCAGAAAAATGTCATCCCTGGGGCACTCTATTGTTGCATTCTCGAGCTTCTCTTTCCAACCTGTATAACATGACACACCCACTGATGTGGTTAACAATTCAAGTCAAGGAAAACCTGCTATTTTTTAGTTCCAGCTGGGAACCAAATTTACAGGTTCGGAGCCAATTTATTTTTGGTTAAAATGCTCCGACTGATTCAAAATTAGGTGTGGGAACAGGCACAGAACCTATTTAATGTTGGTGCAAAGGGAGTATGTATGAAAAGATGAGCGGATCAGCAATACATCCTGCAGGGGGACGTAAATATCTCTAACAAATTTAACAGTTTTTGAGATGTTTCACTCAAAACCACAAATGCCAGTCTGATGGTGGTGGTAGGGGAAATTCACAAAAGGATACATCATCTGTAAATGATAAATGTCTGCACTAAATATATTGGGATTCATAAGAAAATCTTTGACCCGCTGATGGTGCTAGAGGGAAAGTCACAGAGTTCCCATAGTTATTAGGATTCATCCTTTTCATGGTAAATGTCTCAAACAAATGTCAATCCATTCAATAATTGTTGAGATATTTCAGTCTGGGCCAAAGAGGTTTTTCAACTGATGAACGGGCTGACTGACCAACAGACCAACATTGCCATCCCCACGGCTATTCCAACAGCTTGGCTAAAGAAACATGTTAATTGATATCCCTTGCGAAATGGGTATTACATCAAACAGCTGTCCTCATGGTTTTTTTGGTGTTTTTTTATTTTTTTATTTAACCACCAGTCTTTAATAAACCTTTTTCCAGATGCTCAGAACTTAAAGTGATGCGTTGCTGGACGGTCGAGTAGACAGCACATTATGGTATTCTGTCTGCAGCTGGCTACGTTGCTGTGCTCAATTGGGTATAAGTAAAGTCAGTAACTGGAGTGAAACCAGTTTGCAGTAACAAACCTCAAGCTGGGATCACAAGTATGCTTTTCCTTGCAAATGCGCGACCACTAGAGGGGTTTCATTCTGGTCCACAGCAGGTGTGGTGCCTTGCATGAGCTTTAGTAACTCAGGTACTCATGTCAGAATATGACTGTTTCACAGACAATTTTTGAATGCCAGTGATGCTGCCATGTCAGTGTAAAATACAGAATATTATGTGTCAACTTAGTTACGCATAAAGGCACAGATTTTTTTAACCAATAATTAGATTCCAAACTCTTCCTCTCTCTCAAACATTTTAGCTCCACTTCACCTCACAGGTCGTTGGTAGCCTCCTGAACTCCACCTCTATAGACATATGATTAATCACTCTGACAATAGTTAATTACAGTGGGATAGCAGCCACATGAGGCCCTTATCTGGGCCACTGCAACCTACGCAAGTGATCTATTTCTTTCATCAGCCTCTTAAGCATGGTTAGCATTCAACCAGAGGAGAGAGCAAGATGCATGGGGGTGGTAGTGGGAGGGTGACACATTGATAACAGTGTTTAATTTTATGGGATTTTTCCCCCTCTCTTTTCATCCATACAATTCAGGACAGGAATATTGATAGCTGCCACAGTGTGCAACATCAAACACCTCTGGTTTATCTAATATGCAGAGAAAGAAACTTTGTAATGATTCAACTTTTACAAAATTCATATAGTTAGATAGAGGTCCAAACTTTAATGTAATTAACCAATTAACGCATTTTGAAAAAGAGTCACCCAAACTGACTGCAAGTGCCATTTTTCATGTTGGCCTTCAAACTGAACTCAAAGGCATATTACATGGAAAATTAATGATTGGACATTAATTATTTTGAAGTCTTACATGAGCAGAACAGAAGCAGCATGATGTAAAAAGTTGTCGACTGTGAAATGCCCAAAGGTCCTAGTCCACACCTAACATTAAAAAATAATTTTCTGTGTGTAATTACTGAAGTATTTTTTTTACCCACATCTCTTAAGGGGCTCCAACGAATATATTTCCACCTATTATCTGTTTGAGAAAGATTTTAAGGTTTTATTTATATGTTTTCTTTTTGATATATTTTGCATTTCACTTCTTTTCATGCCCAGCTTACAATAGCCTCAGGCATGTCCCTCCACACTGACCATGTCTCTACTTACTATGATGAAAAGTTCAGTATTTCGAGTAAATTATTATGTTATGTATTGAAAAGTTCTGTAATTATTCATGGGAGCAACTACACCTGTGGTACAACTGTTTAATAAATTTGTGGAGTAACCTGTTTAGCATACAGAGTTTGAAACTAACATCACTGCATACAAATGAGATAACAGGTAATTGACCATAAGAAGGAGCCTGGCTGATCCAGCCTTGATACTGAGCACACTGACACAGCATTACATTAAAGGAATGAATCTCTACTGCTTGACTGTGTTTTCTTGGCTATCCAAAATGCATTTTTCACACTTGGGCCAGCAGAACCAGATATGCCATCTTCCCCCTGGGGATATCACTGTGCCAAAAAAGACTGATATATGAGAGAGCTGGTCAAGTTTTTCCTCCTTAGGTCCTTCCTTGCAATTTGTGGACTATCACTCCCACAACGGGGTGATAATAACTGAAAAACCCTACAACAAATTCCTTGCGCATATTATATAACACTGTCTACACAGAAGGTGTGCGTCACCAGCATGTTAAAAGAGCAGCAGCACCCTCATTCCTCCATCTGTGTCCGCAGCACAGGATGCATTCAGTAACAGTACTGATTGTATATCACATGAATTTCGGCAGCATTCAGAACTCAAGACACAATTACTTGTATGAATAAAAATGATTAAAAGCTTTTAGCTAAAATTGCTAACAAAAGCTACACGAAGAAAACATTGTGTACATTTTGTCTTATCACCTATCCAAGTCCTCCAACCCATACAAACACGTGTTGTTTGTTCCCATTCACCAATACGACCCTATCTTAACTGCTCTACCAAAAAATGAAAAAAAAAATCAACACAAAATTACAATATCACTGTCATCATTTTAAACGTGTGGTTAATGATCTGAAATTATTGTACTTTGGATAAGGCAAGAAAACTACCTGGTAGGGTTTGGGGAAAGATTATGGTTTGAGTTAAGTACATTACGTCTAGCAGGTCTCATGCACTGTTTGTACATAAACCTACACAGACTAATGCTCCACAATTTGTATATAAGACACATAATCATGAGTAAGTTATTCCTGTACAATCCACAACACCATGAAGGCTGCAAAGACATGATCAGTGCACTGAGTAAGGAAGTAGTATAAAGTCCACATAAGAAGGCAGGTTGGAGGGGTGGAAGGGTTAAATAAACACAGGACTTTCCCCAAGGAGACTGTTGTTTGTGTCACAAGTGAAACCAAGTAAACGTAACATCTTAAGGAACGTCATCACCGTGTTTCTTGTCCTAAACCTAACTTATATAACTTTACATTAAGTACATATATCTACACTGAGTACGAAATGTGACAACGCCATTTGTGGGGTACTAATTTGTTAGATAACATACAATCCATTGACGATACTTTGCACTATGTACATTTGTTAAGTGCATTATGTGCTTCACATATGTGATGTAAACAACTAAGATGCTAACTTTAAAAAACTCAGCACTGACTTTAGGTATTTACATGGGAAATGAACCAGTCTCTTGGCTAAAAGTGCTGTGTTTGTTTGATAGTAGTCAGTCCACACCGACCTCCTCTCTATGTAGACTATTTCGCTTATTATACTACATCACCTGACTCCTTCATTTCTATCTAATTATTATGGCCTCTAGATGTCGCCACATAACAGTTGGCGTGAATATGGGTAGTGAAAGCTGCTTGTATAAATGACCTATGGGATTGTTTTTGGGGGGGGCACAGTCTTCTCTCATCAGTATCTGGTGGAACGTTCCAGCCAGCAGATTAGAAACAGCATCAGAGTGCAGGCAGCACTTGAGAATAGAGAACTGTATAAACATTATATAAAGCACAAGCAGATTCAGTAGCATTAATACTGCCTGGAGGACATGGAGGGATGTCTCAAATACCAAATTAATTATTTAATACACAGGTCTGATTTAATTCTAGACTCTCTCAGGGATAATAATACGATAACTATATTATAGTGACTGTTTTTTTAGTTGTACAGACGACTGCTGCATATTCAATGAATGGACATCACTACATCTAAATTAACTAACTTTTATCAACGACTACTTATGGATCATTCATACAAAATGCCTAAAATTTGGGTCCATGCTTACTCATTTAAATGCATTGATCACTGTTGACTCTCAGCTGTAAAGTAAAATACTAGTTCATTAAGCCATCATTTTACATTTTCTTTGATAGTTTAATTCTTAATAACACATTTCTCTTTCACAGGATCTGGCTTCCAGACAGCATAGTATGGTAAAACTTTGTGCAAATATGCAAGCATTAAACAGGCATAAAAGGCAGCATGTACAAATCCCAAAACTTCAGCTCGACTTCAACAGCTTGTCAAAAACAGTTTGAACTGGTTAAAATTTAAAATGTGAGTTTGCTTTCCATTTACATGTTCTTAGTTTGATTAGACAGTTCTTGATCATGCCACTGTGTATTAAAGTCAAAGCAAAGGCAGCATGTGAAGCTGCTCCCAGTAGGGGTTTTATAGAATAGTCAAAACCAATAGTCCACAGTATGCCTCCAGGGGCACTGTAGTTGTTGAAAAGTCATAATTGTCATGCTTGACTTAATACTGCACAGTGTGGGGTGCTTAAGTGAATACAGAAAGAGCAAGAGACAGACAGAAATGCGTCTGTATGCCCTAATGCTCGACTACACTCAACAGTGTGGAAAAACTTTATTAGATAAAACTGTCAGTTGTAATATATGTACAGCTAAGTACCACAATGGTACAAGTGCTATGCATAAACACCTGCTTATAGCTAGCATTAGCAGTGGCAATGTCAATGAGGAGAGGCATCAACTGAGTAAGCAAAGTAGGCAGACGAATACCGATTATTCTCCAAGTCAGATCACTTACAACAGAAAGGGAAAAATAAGCAGTCTGTTAGTAAATTTAATTGTGAAGAAAATCCGGCCATTTGCTGCAGTATCTGGGGCTGGATTTGGGGATTTTGTATGTCAGCCTAAAATTTGAATAATGTCATTATGACAAATCATTCCACCAAACCAATACATGTTATGCCAAGTGGCCATTTGAGTCTATTGCTGAGATTGCCACAGTAGTTTTAAAAGGAATATATTCAAACCTGTTTTTGTATTTCAAGCTTTTTAAGCCTTTAATCAAAGTAGACTATAGAGCTTTGAGAAGCAGCCTTTAAACAACTGAAATATTTTGCAGAAATCAATCATTGTTATGGGGTAAATAAAATAAAGATATATCTTCTGAGCTTAATTGATTACCTGACTAAATGCAGCACCAATGAACACCCTAGCTCCCAGTGGCCACCTTGTTAAATTATGAAGGGGTAAAGACTGAATTCAGTACTAACCAACATGGTTGACATTGTTTTCATTATTGTGAAATAGACACAGAAAAAAAAGTTTATATTATGTACACTACAAAAGATAGGGGTCTTTGGGGAGTTTTTTTTAAACCCCCAAGCAATGCATATTATAGGAGGCCTGCTTATATGCCAATTTCAATTTCCTTATAGACTTATTTTAATGAGTTGAGCAAACTCTCAGAAGTTAATCCAATAAACTCAACATGTTATGTCAAAATACTTCAAGTCAGGTGGACTCATATGTAATTTCTGAAATAGTCTGAAAATAAATCTAAAACATTAAAGTCGAATTGATTTTAAATTAATACAATTTATATATTCATGACAAAAAAATGTTGATTCAACTTTTGGAGACTGATGCTCATGCACAGAGATGCAAAGGTACAGGGGTGAATATAGGGATACACAGTTTTCTTTCATACAACTTTGAAATGGTTTCCCCCCCATAATTTCCTTTGCATCAACAACATGCATTCAACAATGCTGAATACCATCAATCCTGTGCAGTGTGAAAGCTGTGTAGGTTCAGTACCACCTAAACCTAGCTTACGAGGTAAATAATAAAAAGGTATGGTTAGAGGAATACAGGAGTCCCAGTATCACCTCATTAATCTACAGTGTCCATAAAGTACTTCAATAATGGATTTTGTGCATAAAAAGTTACTGTGCGAAAGATTAAATATGTAAATGGGCCCGGATCCAAAATGACTAAAACATAATTTCAAAGATTTGACAGAAGTGCAATTTCTAATATTCATTCAGGAAGCAACCCCAAGGCTTAAAGACACAAGTTAATCATCTTAAATACCTTTCAAATTTTGTTGAGCTGTGCTGTAAAACTACCAAATGCTACAAATCCTCCTGTGCAATATCTCCTGTAGCTATTTAGCGAGATTTATCTGATCAAGCCTCTGTCCAGCAATCACTGCAGTGACACAAACAGGCAGGTCTAGAGACTGTTGCCAGTTACATCATGTTAATTAGACAGAGCAGTCGTAGTCTCACTTCAGCAACACCACAAAGTGAAACAACATGGCATTGTTTGGCACAATTAGAAAACCCACTGATTTAAAAGCGCATACTTTGCTGATGCTTTCTTACTCTACTGAAAACTTGCTTCTCTGCCCAGTTTAGTTTAGGTGTCATGAAGTACTGTATGTATCCAGCAGAACTTGGCCTGTGTGGTTCATAGCCCTAGTGCTTTGCAACAAGGAGCTTTGCTCCCTCAGCCATCTCTTTTAATAAAAAAATCATTGCTGCCAGGGGACTCTCTCCATAGACATATGAGACCTCTAAGGCTGACACTGACCATCAGTGTTAGCCTGCTCTTATTTTCTCTTCTCCACAGATTGTACAGATGCCTTTCTGGCACTGCAATTTGGCATAGCTCTTCTGTTGCACTCTGATATATAATATAGCTGTATTTGGAGTGTCTGCCACACAGCCCAAAACAATGTAGTTATCCATTATCTCTATGGATGTATCAGAGGAAGCAGTCGCTGTTTGTCTTCATAAAATCACTTTTCCTCAACTTCTACTCTTTACTCAAAGCACAGAAGCCCACTTATCAAAATGACCTCCTTGAGCACATGTGGGTGGGAGGCTTGATAACTCAAAATGTGCTCCACTTTCAGCTTGTAGTTTGAAAAATAACATCTTGAGTGATTTTGCACCAATTGGCTCAGATTCTTTTCTCGGCACTTACAAAGTATAGTGTGGATTACGTTTTGTACCCTGCACTTTGCTGTGTAATGAGAGGATTACAGTGTTAAATTGGTATAGTGGCCCTGTAATACATGACATCAATTAAAATAAATGATCAGTAGTTGCTGCCATGCAGAGGAACTATCAGAAAGTTTTTTGTGGTTTTAATACCAAGTTTTATTCATTGCTGCTGTAGTTTCTCATCTGCCACTTAGCGGTAGAGCTATGAAAACACTGTTGTAATTAAAAAACAATTTGGATCTAAAGTGTGTCTCTTTCTTTGAAATGCTACACTAAATACTGTTTATGCAAATATAGAAAACGCCTAGCTTTTGACTGGATTACTATTTCTGTGAGATGTTTATCTTTTAGAGCTAAATAGAAAGAAATATTTTATTAAAAAAGGAATTATTGAACATAAACGTCTAAAAATGCCATTAAAGCTGAAGTTTTGCATTGAAAATGTTGAAAAGTTCTACAATGTAGCTCGCACCTCTGAATTGTGTTGACTGAGTCAGTTTAGTTGCTTTTAAAAAATAAATGAGTATAACTGCTACAGTTTTTGAAAGAGTCACTTCCATGAGCAAGTGTTTGCTGAGGGACTTGAAATCAAATTATATTACTGTTTGCTTAAATCAAAGCCTACTTTGCAGCATTTTCCTCCTGTGGGTTGTGCTGTATCTCGTTCAGTTTGCAAGCAGACACAGAGTCACACACAAAATAAAAAAAAACTGATTTAATGAGCCATTGTGGCAGGATTACAGTGTATCTGCCTTCTTACTTGTTCGACAGAAGATCTACACAGTAAATACTGCTTTGGAAGTATGGACTTGACAAGTACAAGTGTCAGGCTACCATGATTCCAGCTCTTCTCTACAGAGAACAAAATGAATAGTTCAAATGATTCAGCTGGAGAGAATCTCTACAAAACAGAGAGCAATTCAACATGCATTCAAGTGAAACAAGTCCCAATTTCCCCCCATGGCTGATGCTCAAAGGACTGTCAAGTGGGCTCTGTAGTTCTATATTTCTCTCTTTCTTCTACCCTCTGATTTCATCTCTTCCTTTTCCTTTGTGCACACTCTTTTAACCTAAGCTTTTGTGACTATACTTGCAAGGACTTTTATTGTTGTTGGTCATATTATGTCTTCCTTTTTCTTGCTTGTCTTTGTCTTTCTTTTATGTCAAAGACATATGCAATTGGATTTCCTTTGACCTTGAGAACAGCATGAACTCTTCAAGGCGTGTATTGAACTGGATGCTGTAAATGCTCACAAAGACTATGACGCTGTGCTGACTCGATTATACCATGACTATTAGTTCTTGTAGATTTTGTAACTAAACATGCCAGCATCCAGGCCATTTAAATGGTCTCTGTTATGCAGTGTTATGGGACTACGGAGGACGACGTGTTTACTGAGATGGTGCATTTTCCTGCTGGGGGTTGCCATTTCCTGCCATCCAATTCCCAAAAAAATGCCAACTCTTGAAATGCTAACCCATTAAAGCCAAATACAGGGCACATCTCTGGGCAGGGTTGAATTTCATCTCATTAGTATCCTGCAACATACAGTAAATACACTGTGATAGACTGGCAATCTGTCTAGAGTATTTCCCTGCCTGAGGCCAAATGTATGCTGGGATGGTCTCCAGCCCTCAAGACCCAGACAAGGACAGAGCATGTATATAGAGAATAGATGGATGGATAGTTTCTGGAAATGAAATGACAAAAGAGGAATCATCCAGAAACATATGGCCAGAAACATATGGAATGCAGTCATGTTTACTATGCTGAGAAGAAAACCCTTTTGAATTACATTAGATGAGTGCCAATTTCACTAACATGCTGCTATCAGCTTTCCACTATGAATGTAATATATAAGTACTATCTGTATGTACCCATGTCCAAAAAATACCAGTATTTGTATCTGTGTTTTATATACCATATAATGTGGACAGGACCATTAACCATAGTTGTTTGAAAACTGTCTTTACTGCTTCGTATTCAGTGTTAAATTGCTTTATACTCCTTAGCATTTGTATAAGTAAATATAGAAAATAACATAATATTATCACATATAGTCAAACAAATCAAATAACACAGAATGATTTGTATTTGAACTGCCTTCAAAAACATAGAAGTCTAACTTTAGTCTCAGTATGTTTACATGATGTTAGAAAAAGTTGAATTATTGTGTTTGACTACAACAGGACTTTTAAAGTACCTGTAATCATGTTAGTCCCACTGAAATTGTAGTCTGAAGTCTAATTTTGTGAAGTCAGATTAACGCCGCTAAATATTTTGTTTGCAGGTCAATTTACTCTTTCATGAACTGGCCTAGGCATGCTTCAAAGTCCCCATGCTGGGCTTTGACCCGAAGTCGGAAAGCGTAAATACAGATTAGAAAGTCTGGAAAAACAGAAGAAGAAGGGAAGAAAACATAACAAGTCAAAGATACCAAGTATCACATAAAGTACATAGGAAATGTACAGTGCCAAAAAGTTATCCCTGTTGTCATGGTTCAACATGCAACCCTTTTGCCACTTGCTAACTTGTTTGGTATATGATGTAATAGGTCATCCGGAAAACTAGCAACTAGCTGAAAGGAGGCATACCGCCAACCACCCAAAACATCCAGTTTGTGGGAATCAGGGGAATACATTGGAATAAATGTTATATAATATTTATGGCTATGTTTTCATTTTTACTCCCCTATAAATAAAAATGGTTGTGTTTTTATTTGCTTAGAATAAGCAGTTTATATCCATGTATGGTGTGTGTCTGCCATGTTGTTTCTACAGCAACCAAGAATGGACAAATCGATCACTGACTCTAGATAGGGCTATATGGATTTTTGCGCCAGCCATTGTAGTTCTCCAACACACTTGACATACAGAAGTTTCGGTTCTGCAACCTCACCACTATATGCCATGATATCCTACACACTAGATTTAATTTAATGATTGTAAATAGAACAGCTGGTTTTAAAACTGGGGAATACAAATCAAAATGACTCCTGTGCAACATCAGTCAAGGTTTATCCTACACTGCACAACAAGAACGGTGAAAACTGACAAGAAGCTGGTCACTGAGTTAAAACTACTCACACCTCCGTGTTTATGATTAAGTGTGACATTAAAACTATTGAGAGGAGTTGATGGTGTTGGTGTGTTAAGATATGCATGTTTATTCATAAATGTTTCGACTCCAATTAGTACCCATTTTCACTAAAGTCAGTGGCAACTTTCAGAATTCCAACTTCTAAGTGATGCTGTTATTGGCTGTTGGCTGATGAAAGAAAACATACCCTAAACAAAGTCATATCAGATGTACAAAGTAAAGTATCCCACCCACCATTACACTTTACATAATACCTTGTTTGCTTTTACGGTTGACAATAGGAATGATGCCTTCATTCATGAAAGAATCACAAAAGAAACAGTGATCCAACCTTGTGCTTTTATTCCACTCATAAATCATCCACTTTTGTGTTTATGGGCTCACTTCAGTTTTATCATCTTGTTCTTTTTTTGACAGGAGTTGAAATTTCATCTGCTGTAGGCCATCTGCTTCAACATTTGACAAGTTGTGTTGTCTAACACTTTGTGGAGAATTACATCTGAGCTGTTGTTTGTCGTCCAAATGTTTTTGAATGAGCCTCACTCTCATCAGTGAGGCGTTTTTTTATTCTCAGGGCTGCAGCCGGCTCGATATGCTTTGTTTATTTCATAAATCTTGGTAAACAAAAGAAGGTCTTTGTGAGAAGTAGTAAAGCTACTCGTCTGGCAGGAACAATCAAGTAACTTCAAGAGCACTTAAATCACACATTTTACATTTAGCAGAACACCTGAACCTGAACTTCTAGAGCCTATCTGAATGCTT
Source organism: Plectropomus leopardus (assembly GCF_026936395.1). Taxonomy (NCBI): domain Eukaryota; kingdom Metazoa; phylum Chordata; class Actinopteri; order Perciformes; family Serranidae; genus Plectropomus; species Plectropomus leopardus. The sequence goes on from NC_142182.1 coordinate 18,166,694, forward strand.
CATACAAATCCTTTATTTAGTATGCACTGGGTGTATTTTGCAGAAAGTTGCTTAAAGAAAGGGAGATATATAGCACATAGATAAGTTAAAAATCTGTTTGAAACCTTTGCATTAAAGAGTCACATATGATTTATGATATGATTTTTAATCTACTGAAGGTGTATTCATCCTTCACTGGACCCATGAAACTGCCACAGGTTAATCTCTGGTCTCCATTCAGAGACTGTGTGTGTGTGTGACATTATTATCACTTTTCTCTGCAGCAAGCCTCTCTGCACACTCTGCTTTGAATAAATTTGGGAGTTGGTTGAATGTTGCTTAAAACACCAGTTAAATTTAAATCACATCTTAAAAAGAATAGCTTGATACAACACCGGCCTTTGCTGAACAGGACGTTCATGCTGTCTTAGTTTAATGAGGCTTTTGTATAAAAAAAGAGACGTTTGATATTTTGTCAAACAGCGTCTTAAGGGTTATGATGAGAAGAGTGATGCCACTTTCCACCCACCAAAAGCTCTAACACTATCTTCACACTGTATGCAGAAGCGCCACGATATGTCCTTTGTCACATAGCTGCCAATTGGCAGTTGCCATTCACACCAGAGGCACAGTTCTCTGCGCTTTTCTGCATCAATTCTGCTCCTCTGCTCTTTTTTTATCACGCATACAACTTTTTTTTCTGCTTGCTTGTGTGTGTGTGTGTGTGTTTGTGTGCGTGTTCGCTCGTCTCTCATGCATTCTGTTTAGACAAAACGGACAAATGTATGGAAGCATGAGGTGCATGTTTCATTATTTATCATGATCAGATCATTTATATAATATTGCTCATGGAATAAAATTGAACCCATACCCAATCTGCAAACTGCAGATTGTTAGCCCGCCGCACAACGTCCTGTGTAAACAGCCCAATTGTGGGCAGTGCTCAACAGAAAATTGGCGGCTTTGCACTTTTCCACATATATAGTGAACCTAAGGTGAAACTCATAATATGTTTTATCTTGTTAAATCCATTTAATACTGTTTTTTATATGGATTTACATTACAGTACGTGCTGGTAAGCTGACCTCATTACCTTTGGAATTAGCCAGACTAGCTGTTTCCAATAGTTTCCAGTGTTAATGCTGAGCTAAACTAACCAGCCACTGACTTAAACTTCATAGTTACTGCACAGACATTAGAATGGCATAAATCTTCTCATCTAACTCTCTAGAAAGCAAAGCAAATCGAAAAAAAAGAGGCAGATCATATGTGTTTCCTGCTCAGGGTAGAATGACAGGCATGAGGACGGCGGGCTGAGGTGTCTTCAGCCCATGCCCCTGTGTTGGTTTGATTGGATGCAATATTTAATACACTTTTATTGCCCATAATAAACCATGTAATGCTGAATAAACAGGCCTGATTATTGTTTGATGTGACTGTGATGGATATAAACAAAATGCAGTAAAAATGCACATCTGTCCTCTCTCCATCACCTCCTCTCTGCTCTGTTCTCTACTTTCCTTTTTTAATGTACTTATAGAGTGTGCATATTGATTAGGGGGAGGGGGACTTGCATTGCAGTGTTGACCATATTTATCCCGCCTCATCAGGCCAATTAGTAGCAGGATGATAAGCTGCTGCAGCACGGGTGTCCCTCAGCTCTCTCTGATGAGTATGGGGCTAATTGGGGTCAAGGTTGGGTTTAAGGCTGCGGTGAGTTGGAGCAGAAAGCGTGAGCCGGGGCTAATCTAATCAGGTGCACCATCAGACCACAGTCTAATCGCGTCATTTAGCGAGCAGTTAGATGTATACTGGGGACTGAAATAGTCCCCTATTACCACGTGCCCCCTACACTTAAAGCGTAACATACATTTTGTGCATGTGTGTGAGCAGTGGTGAATGTGTGTCTGTGAGTGTGAGAGAGTGTTTGAGTTAAGTGCAATCATCATCCTGCGCCTGCCACCATCAGAGCTATCAAAGGCCCATCTGGGATGTGTGTGTGCGTGTGTGTGTGTGGCAGCAGCCACAGATCCTTCAGTGAAGAGCCCAGGTGTTCCTGTTAAAGTGTTAATTAGATTAGTGCAGATCAAACGGGGGTGGCGTTCGCTGGGGAGTAGAGGTGGTGGGGCCATCCCGCCGGGGCACCGGTTCCAAATACTCCTCGTCATCCACAAAGTAGGATGAATTAATCATTAACTGGACTCATTTGATTGGTTCACCTGAACTGCATGGAGACCCAATAAGGAAAGTATGCAGACTCCTGTAGAGGAGTGGAGAGTATGTGAAGAGGAAAAGCGACTTGTTGGAGGTGTGAACTTACATAAAGTGAGATTGTTTCTGAATTAATGCACATCTGTCTGGTGACTTGTGCTCTGTATTATATTACCCAGCTACATTACAGAATTGTCCTAAAATCTCAGAAATGCCCTAAAATCGTAGAAATGTGCTAAAATCCAAAATGTGCTAAACTCTGAGAAATGTCTTAAAATCTGAAAAATATCTTAAAATCCTAAAAATGCGTGGGGCTGCTGTGTGTGTCATTTTGCAAGTGTCTCCCAAGCAAACCAAGTTATGCATCCCTGCTCAAGGGAACACTATTGCCTAGCCAAGGGTCAGCAAGTAAGTCTGGCCTTGGGCCATTTTTTTCCTAAACATTAGATGCGCAGGCCAGAACATACTCAAAGGCTAATTGATTGATTATTGATTGAAATGCAACCAAAATTGGATAAAAATAACTCAAGAAATAGCAGAGGACATGGATAGTCTGTTAAAAGTGTTCTCACCCTCTGGAAATGCTCTGTTTGGTTTAGGCGAGGGGTGATGTCTGACTACAGTGTGCAAATGGCAGGACAAGACATGGATTAGTCCGCAGCCCCAAAGTCGGTATGTCATTTGATTATAAAAGATTTCATCATTTAGGCCAGAATTTCCTGGATCTCTTCATTTCAACAGTAAGACTTATGTTATCTACCAGTTTTGCGTGGGCCTTATGACAGACATGTCAGCGATGTGTAAACTCGCTCACTATAAATTCTCTGAACAATTATACCTTCTCTACTAACTCAAAGGCTCAATTGGACATTACATGGACTTTGCACTACAAAACGGGCAAGATAAAGATAATTGAATGTCCACTTCAAGTGATTTCGACATTTGTGTTCTCACATCCAGCTCCTCCAAGTATTGTCTAGATAATTTCAGGTTTGCAGTGTGTGCCATAAGGGGCTATAATTTGATAATTGGTGCCCTGGAGGTTAAGCTCTGGAGGAGCTCACTGGACCTGTTAAACCACAGACCATTTGCTAGCTGCATGTGGCTCTTGCAGAACATTATTAGGCTGGTATCACAGAGGCTGATGTGATGTGGAACAGATCAGTATGAAGTCAGTGTCACTGGTGCATGCGGCTGCCAGGGTAAAAACATGTGGCAAAATTACCTGGACTGGCCGTGTAATACCTTGGCAAAGTCCCATGGCTGTTGAAAGCAGACTATTTTTGCTTATCATTTTTGAAATTGCCAAATGTGTGGTAAAAGTAGATACTTGTTTGAAACCCCTCCACCCACTCAAGCACCCTGTGCTCAGTGGAGACCCTGTAGCCTTATCTCAACAATGAAGCTGTTGAGGAAACAAAAATGTTCATTTCAAATCATAGTAAAGATTAGAAAAGTCCAACATTAAAAACACACATGCACAACCAACTTGCACAACAACTAAGAAAAAATCTTGATTAATGAAGCCCACACAAAGCCTGAAAGTTCAGAAGAAAACTAACAAAGCCATTAATCTCAGCTTTACTGTTGTACCTCAAAAAAAGGAAAAAAATAGCTTGTTTTCCTCTTTTTCTGCATGTTTTGTGTCAAAAACATTAAATTCTCATCTAGCCAAGTTTTTTACTGCCTAGCATGCATAACCTCATGCACATTTGAGACATATTTTAGTGAGCCTAACAGAAGTCTGTGTCCCAGATCTGGACATATACACAGACAGACACACACCTGCAGACACAACCATACACACCCCCACAGTTAATCTCGGTGGGTTGCCTTTTCCTTTATCCAAGTCCAGAAACATTTCACAAACAAACCCAGCTAAGTGTGGCTGTGTTCCCACAGAGCCATGGGGACTGAGGACCAGGAACAGGAAGAAACATCAGTGGTAGCAGACATCAATTCCACATCAAGTAGCAGCCACTGATGTGGATTTGTCTGTAGTGCACAACAGGGAATGACAACAGATGTTTGCTTAAACTCTTGAAATGTTTGTATGTTCTTCTCTCTTCACTGAGTAGTAACATGGTGGCATTATACTATGGAGAGAAACTGGCTGGTAGTCATGCACAGGCTTTTGCTGCTGTAACGTTGTTATGTGACTACCGGTGAGAGACCTTTGCCCCAGCGCAGTAATAAACATAGTCATGGCAAACAGAAAGTGGAAACCCTGAGCAAAGAAAACTGTAACCTTGAAAAATATGAACTTAAATTGGCAAATGAAGCTGACAGAGATGTATTAAATCATTTCTGAAGCACAGAACAGATACACATCTATTTCTACAGTTGTGTTAGTTCACACATCGAGTCAAAGTGAGAACTTTTTTTCTGCTTTGTAGTTCTCTTGCGAACTTTGCGCATTTATAATTGGCAACCATTAAAATCTCTCATGTTCTAGTTTTTGTGAACCTAATCACACCATCTATAATGATCTATCAAGGACTACAGTTAAACTATGAGCCGTCTGGTTTCAGTGCTATGTTGAAGGATGGATATAAAATAAGGGGATCAATTAATAATGCAAATGAATCCATTCAAGCAAATTATACTTGGAATTAATTTCATGGATTTATACAGATCTTTACACAAGAAGCAAAACTATCAGCTACCCAGTTTATAATGAAGCTATTTTGCAATTTTGTCTGTCACAATGTTTTGAATTGTGTCAGGACACCCATTAGCATTTTTGTCATTTTTTTCAAGCCATAAAATCTAAATAAGGACAGAACTGGAGTCTGTATATGTAGATCTAAGGTGCAACAAGGACACAGTAAGCATCTGACCAGCTGAAATTGGCTTAAAAGGACAGGTCACCCCAAAATAAAAAGCCATACATATTTTCCTCTAATACATCTAGATTATACTGGTGTGAGTTGACAAGGGCTCAAGATATCGGCTGTAGAGATGTCTGCGACATCAACAAACCAAAAAGCAAACAAAAATTAACCACAGCAGAAGTTTCTCTTTCCATAAATCATGACTTGGTTACTCAAGATAATCCACAGATCTTGTTGTGAGCAGTTTCAAGCACTGTTTTCTTTCTATTGATCTACACTGGCCAACCGTTATCATCCTACAAAGAGAAGGAAGGCATCTTTGATGAGAAGCTTGTGCAAGTGACAAAACATTAAATGTGGTTTGTTTGGTTTTTTTCAACACTTTGAGCACCACAAGCTGAGTGCCAGCTAGCTCCATTATCCTGAAAAGAAGGAAGACATCTCTATGGTTATTATCTCCAAAACTTTGCAGTTCACACCATAACAATCTAAATTGAAAAACTGCACTACAGGTAAGAGGAAAAACATGTATTTTTTATTTGGGGATGAACTGTGCATTTAAGCAAACACACCTCAAAGTGTTCAGCGTTTCAGCCGAAATATTCCTATGACTGAACAGTGATTTTTAGCTAACACCAAGACACACATTAGAGGCCCAGACTCAGAAATATAAAGTTGACAAAAGGATTTCAGTAAGATTTGACTGATGAGGCTGATGCCATGCTGACACTATACGCTGACTGACAATTTGCAGTTATCAGAACCTTACATTTTAATTTAGCCTATGAGCTAATTCACTTACCATATACGCTCTGTTTGACAGGTTCATGCTGACAGAGTGACAGCTAATCAAACAGAGATTTATGTGACCGCACTTCAAGCTGCACTTGAATAAGTTACAATGTCTACACATCTCTGCCATCCTATAACTTTCACCAGTCTGGAGTACTTGCTGTATGCTATATTCTGAAGGATTTAAAATGCTTATGTAAACAACAGAGCATTTATTCTCGCTGCCTCCAACTGCAGCAATCTGTGCTCATTTGTGAGCAACTTTTAAGAGTTACCAAAGTATCAAAGTGTCTGCTCGGGAAAGAAGTCTTGATGTTGCATTTCAGAAGTGAAATTAGAAGATGACTGTTGACAGAGTTTCTATCCAGTTTCTGAGCATGTTACCTCCATTGGAGAAACAGCAGCTTAGGCATTTTCACATTACCTTTTCCACTTGGTGGTTAAGGTGCACATGGACTTCCTTTGGCCACTAAAAAACACTTAAACCATGACAACTCAGCTGTGCAAATAAGAATTCTGACAAGTTACACGGCATCTTATACAAAGTCTTGCTTTCTCACTGAAAATTATGAGATAACAGATTTGCTCAGGTGACCGATATTATCATTGTCTTATACGTTTTTTTGGCCATTTTACAACATTTGATAAATACATTGAGTCTGTACCTTAAAATGAGCAAAAGCAAGAGGACAAACTAATGGATTTAAGACTGTATATAATGTATGACTTCCATACAGCCTAATAGTAAATACAGCCTAATAGTAAATGGGCCCTTAAGCCCTCAGTGATACCCATAAAGTATTTTCACATATAAAGTCAGCTTTTGTCTGTGTAGACAATATCACATTGAATATCATGTTGACATGTTAATGCCAAAGAGGTATTGTACATGATATCAGTATGATGTTAACAAGCCCCCATCAGCTACAACTCCTAACTTGGCCCAACCTCTCCACAAGCGCAAGAAAAAACTTCCAAAAGCTTCCACTGCCAAAAAATGCAGAAACATTGTCTTAAAATGTTGATTCTTTGGGGCTTGTATCATGAGTTTTTGAGGGACTGTTAGCTGAAGTTGCACTGAAAACAAGTTTAGTTGTAGCTGAAGCAGTAGAGGAGGTCGGACTGGCCATGGAGACATGAACACTGACAGAAATTTAAATGAACAATGATATTTAAGCAATAAAAGGAGTGCAAATGACAGCTGAGGTGAAAACAACATCATCATAAAAATTTAAGATGATGGAGATGAATATCTGGATACAAAATATGTTTGTGTAGACAGGAAATTGGACAATTGGTTGAAGAGACATGTTGTGAAGTTGCACTGAAGTGCATAAATGTGTGTAATTCCACTACCTTTGTATGCATTGACAGACTAACATTCACTTTATGGTCTGTCTAACTGTCACTTGGCATGTACATAATAGGAACCTTAAGTGGGCATTTATAAAAGAACCTGCAGTTTGACTGGAATTGATAGGTCACATGGTGGCAGTCATGCTGTATGATTATTGATGATTAAGTAACTTGATATTTACTGAAACTTGTCAACACAGGGACTTTAAGAGTTTGAGTTGAGAGCTGTTTGTTCCAAAATTACTGTAATATAGGTGAGTTCAAACTGCAAAAAAAATTGCAGTCCATGAACAGAGCTTATCAGCAACAAACCTGAGCTTGTACATAATATTATTCTTTGCTATGTGACAATCTAATCCATATAGTGTATCGGCATTGTAAAAGCCATAGTGGCACTCTGCTTTACTCTAAATGTCTCCCAAACCACAATATAACACTGGAGCCAATTATATTGTACTTGCATCACAAAAGGGAGCAGCTTTTAATGTGCAGCTTAGCATCTAGGGAGCTTCCTATTTGTTTGTTTCTTTTGTTTTGTTTTTTTGTTTTTTGTGTCTTCTCTTTCATTAGGGAAGAAGGAATACAGTGGCAGGACCACAAAGAGAGCTTAAGTATGTCTGTCGACTGAAGTCTGTTTCACCACATCTCTCCAAGGAGGTTGTTTTCAATGGAAAAAAGAAAAGAGTACTGGCACAATAAAATATTGTATAAATACACACCAACACAGAAAAGTAAATAAAAGGTAATACACACGGAAGAATACAGTTCTAGAAATATAAAACACACTCTGAATACATTTTAAAGAGCAAACATGTAGAATCTGTTTTATGAAGTGAGAGCAATACTTTATGATTCTGGTTTTTGGATGACTGCAGGACTGGTGTCTCTGTTCTTTACCTGCTCTTACAGTTTTTTAACTTATCCTCCTCCTCTTGGTAATGAATCATTTTTCTATAAGGTAGTACTGCCTTTAAAGAGTGAAAATGGCCTGGTACAATTTTGTACAAACTAATGTATTCTGTTTGTTTCATGGCATCGTGTAGTCATTTATGCAAAATTGATACTAAGTATTAAAAAAAAGCGTTTGCTCTACTTGGCTATTGTATCTGAAAACTGTAGTTTAGTAAATCAAATCAAATCAAAATACAAATAGTAACTTTCTCCACAAGGAAATGATTCCTTTTTTTTTTTGTTTTCACTTGACCTATGCACTTCCCTTTCAGATTAATTACTTCCTGCAAATCTCTCCTGGAAACCCCTTGAGATTTTCATATCAGTTCCATCTACTGAACTCTTTATCTATTTTAGTAATCACAGCACAATGCTATGGTTCTTTCATAGGAATTTCATTTGACATTAGCATTGACATGTCTGCTTTTTTGACAAATGCTTTTGAAATGATGATCCTCTCCACAGTGCAAACATTATTTGTCCAGTCTTTTCTGAGTTTATGTAGCAACGGTCCAAGAGAGTGGCATGCTCTCATTAGTATGTAGATTGTATGTAAATCACATTGTCCTTGCCCCCTCCCCTCAAGCTACTGCAATCTGGTGAAAGTGAAAAAACTGACACTGTAAAAAATTAAAAAAAAAACTGTCACAGAAAAAAAAGTGACATGAAGAAAAATAAGAAGACTGTCATTGAAAAACAAATCATAATGCAAAAAAAAAAAAATCAAAATAACATAAAACAATTTCTAATGCCTGTTTTTTTTTTTTTCCGTAAACCTTTTTTTAGAGCCAGATTTTATTTTCAAAACTTACTGTTACTTTTTTAGATCCATAAATGCCCTTATCTCTCAGGGGATTGATATGTTATCACAGTGGCACTTGGGGGAGAAATGGAGTTATCCATCCCTAGCTCCTGCTGGAACGGGACAGCTTGCTTATAATTGCTGGAAAATGTCACCACAGTTGATTACCAGTGATTTGCACTACTGCAAAGGGAATCCAAATAAAAAGTAGAGTTGATGAGTGCATATCTAATGAGGCTCATGCATACTAATGCTGGCATCTCATTCCGCTCTATTTCCTCACATAAACACATGCAAATTCCTGGTACAAGTCAGTGAAAACATAGAGAGTCAGTCTAATGAATGAAACACAGATATAAGCTGTCATTATCTCAGCTAAGTGGTCGATGTGGATTTGTGTTGGTTTAGTACTTCTAGCTATAAGGAAATTCTACAGCAGATAGATCATGCCTTAGAAGCTGTTGAGAAAAACATGTGTTTGTGCAATCAGTGCATTTAAAGTATAAATGGTTTACTTAGAAATCCTATACTTGACCGACCCAATCATGTATGTTCACGGGCCATGCATTACATTTGCATGTTATTGTGTAGGAGATATGTTTAAACAAGCTGTGGTTAATGTTTAGGCATGAAAACCACTTTGTTATTGATGGGAAAAGATCATGTTTTGGCTCATAAGACTGAGCTTTGGGGGGCACAATCAAAGCAGGAAAAATGCAATGTCTCAGTAAAGAACAACCACTTTTGTATGGCACTATCTCCACTGTAAAAACAGCAAACGGTTGCTACAGAACTCTCATGGTTATAGCCTAAAAAGCCAATGGTAACACGTCGAAAGCATCACAGAAAAAAAAAAAACAAACATGTTTAGAGCCTAAAAAATGATGGAAACACTGGCAGGTTGCTACAAAACACTCACAGAGCATAAACAGCCAATGGAAACACCGAGAGGTCATGCTAAAACACACATCTTTAGAGCCTAAAATGCTGATGGACACACACTGACAGGTCACTACATAACAAGTTTGGAACCTAAAAAGCTGATGGAAATACACAGACGAGCCGCTACAAAACACTCATGTTTAGATCCTAAAGCACTGATGGATACACACTGACAGGTTTCTATAAAATAACCATATTTAAAGCTTAAAAAACACTGACTGGTTGCTACAAAACACAGGAGTTACTAGAGCAACCATTTTCATTGTTTGTTGGTTGCAAACACTTTTCTGCAGTGGTTTGCAGCTTGGCAGGCATCTCATCCATGTGTCACACCATCTGCCCTCCCTTCCTCTCCATAGCAATCTTGCTCATATATTACATCACTTTAGAAATGTTGATATGTTACATGAAATGAGCCACGAATTTGTGGTTTGCAGAAGGGCATAATGCCAACATTTACTTCTGTTAACTGGCTTACTTGACATGCAGATGCAGGTTTACATTGAGACCTGACAGAAGATTCAAATGCACATAGTAATAGACCCTGCACTAAAGTTATGCTCTGTAGACTGCAAGAAAAAAAGAAAGGAAGAAAAGTTCATTCAAGTGAAATGTTTATGAACATCTCCTTTAGAAATGGTTGCTTTATGAGGAAAGATGATCTGGTTATACTGTAGTGATTAAGTCACTACATACAAAACAGAAAACAAGACAGATCTGATTCATTAGCATCTGCTTAAAACAAGAAAATTAATTAGACTGTAGTAATTCCTTATGCAAAGATTTTCAGTTCTGGGGAGAAATTGCCAAATAGAAGGCCACTCGACTCTTGCTGAGCAGTCATTAAGCTTCCTGGTAATAAAGTAAAGTAAATGATGAGTAGATTAGTGGTTTCAAATCTTGGGAGTGAGGATAAAAATGGAGCTCAATTTGTGTGCCAGTGTTTGCACTGAGGCTTTGCTGGCCCAGCTGTACGGGACCAGGACCCCCTCAGAGAGCCTAATGAAACAGCTACTTTCTCTGAGACACACACAAACATGTCACATTAGGACAAATCCTGCTCAGCCTGCATAGTGAAAGAAACACACAACATCACCTGCTAGAGCCTCATAAAAGGATTCTGGTCACGGCAAACATATGGGCTTATGATTCTGCTTGTAGTTTGAACACTACTTGAGTGTCACACATGCACATATGCACACACACATTGACAATAATCAGTGTTGTAGAGCTGACATTGCTTCAAGGCTTCTAACTATGTTGGGCACACATACTCGATGCTTTAATTTGATGTACAGGGCCCGAGTCGGTAGTCCATTTCTTTGATAGCTGTCCCTCTAAGCACAACGTTGTCTACAACAAGCTGTTGACCTGCCATGCTTTATTTCACATGCACCTGTTTGGATTCACCAATATGTAAATCTGCGCGACTCTGAGGGTCCATCAGCATCTGCTGGGTGCCAGGCAGGGAATACAGATGCCGGCAGATAGGTGTTTAGAAAGGCTCCTCACGTCTGAGTACTGAGAAGCAGCACAACGACTTGGCCACAGCCACAGCAGCTCCGACACTCCCATTCTTCAACTGGATTGATTCTCACCAACCACTGGCAATCTGACTCATCAATATTCAGAATCACACTACCCTAAAATAGCTTCAGCCTCAGGATTTTAACCCTGTAAGTGGAGTACTGTGATTAGGATAAAGGATAAAGAAGAGGGAGCCAGATATTTGCTCTACTGTGGAAAGAGGACAATCAGAGTGATTCATTTTGCTGCCATCTCAAACACATGCTAATTACACTAAAATCTGCTTGTCTCTTAGACAAAGGACAATACTGTACATATACAAGGTTTATACAGTCTTTTTAACTTTCAGCTCTGGAGTGCTGAGCTGCTTACAGCTGTGGGGTTCCACTACACCGAAAAAGTCCTGAGAGAGTGGGATGATGCAAGAAAGACTGGTGGGCTGAACTGGAGATGTGTAAATTTAAATTTGAATTCCCTCAAACTGAAACTAGAATCCCCGTCTCACTGTTCTGTGCCTCCATAAACAGTCAAGTTCTATGTAGTTAGCACAGTTTCACCAAATTCTAATCAGGTCACTGTTGTTGTGTCTGTGCTAAATTTGAGGGAATTTCCTCATGAGAATGAGAAAGCTTCAAAATCACAGTGATCTTGACCTTTGACCATGTAAATCTAATCTGTTTATCACTGAGTCAAAGTGGATGTCATGCCAAATTTAAAGAAATTCCCTTCAGGTGTCCTTGAGATATTGTGTTCAAAAGAATGAGATGGATGGGAAACTGGAAAACATAAGGCCTCTGGCCATGGCTGTTGCGGATGCTGACGCTAAAAAAATTTAATCTGAAAATATACAATATACAGCTGTAGTTTTGTGTAGGACTCTGCAGAAGTTTAAATAAAGTACAGAGAATATGTGTGCAATGTACAGAGATAATAATAATAATGTACCATATCGTGACAGCTGCAGAGACTTTCTATCTGTCTTGTAAGATAATCTAGTAAAACTACTTCTTTCTAACATATGTGATTCTATAATTGTTGGCATTTCTACCTCACCGCGGGCTGGGTACTTACAGTATGCATCTACATAAACACTTCGCCTGTTATGTAAAATAGGTGCAAGGAGCTCATCTTAGCTGCTGCTTCATTGTCTAAATTCTATCATCATGCAAATATAGACATGATGGCGCAGCATATCCAAAAGAATTCGTCTTTGTGTTAAAAGCTGCCAGCAATAAAACTCCTGAGCTTCAGGACTACGTTCCTCAAAACAGCTTTTATTCTCATCTAGTAAAGGTAGCAGCCTTGTCAATTTTCTTCGGTCTTATAAACTTTAAGTATTTAGTTATATCTTTTCATCAGTCTATGCTGAAAGAGTTTGAAGCTGAAATGATAGTCCACTAACATTTCGAACTCTCTTGTTGCAGCTGTTTTAGAGTTTGAAACAGGATGGGATTTAGTCATGATCACAGATATACAAATATAGTTTCCACCACAAAGAAACAGATGCTCCAATGAATGCATCCAGTGAACAAACAGCACTTGTAAACATATTTGCTTCCCATCCTAATCCAGACATATTGCGGTCTTGCAGTAGAATCGCCATCAATGTACCAAAATCCATACAAACAATGCATTGTTTTCTCTTGAGTCAGTTACTTCATGGGGCCAATTTTCACCTGTCTAAATTAAGCCCCGAAGAGCTGGAGACACAGTGGCATCCTGCATTCCCAAACCTCTCCTCAACTTTGGTGACATCTAAATGATGAATAATAATCCCCCCTATAGTGCAGGGGAAGTGAAAAATTAGAACTTTCTAATGAGTTCAGGTTCATTGCACACAATGAGCCTCCTCTGTTTCTTAATTAGAGCGATTGCAGCCAACATCACATTCTGCCGCAGGCTTAATTTGACCATTAAGTGTCTAAGACAGTAGCCAAATTGTTTGGCATTGTCGCACTTGTAGGAGGATCAATGACAATCTTGTGTGCAATGACTCCAAATGATTGTATTTGTTGTAATTAGTAATGGATATAATGGGTACAGATTTTACTAAACCAATTAGTCATTTGTTCTCTCTTTTGTCCATTTTCCTTTGTACTGCTGATGTCCAAAAAAATCTATGCGCAGCTTATTTTATTTGTGCAAGTTAGTTCAACAACATGTTTCTTGTCTTTGGTACGATTATTTCTCAAGAAACTTGGCATCTTATCTGTCTGCATTAATACATTCTCTGAAGGACCTTTTTAGGGGAGCTGTTGCCTAATGTTAAGTAACCATTTCCTGTGTTAATTCGGCTTTGGGAGTGGGGCATGTACTTGCCTCCTTCCTCATGCAGGAGTCAACTGCCTCCACAGTTTTCACAGCTTAGTACACACTGTACTGACAGCTCAGTATTGGTTGACAATTACTCACACAGCAGCGACAGTACATGCGTATAATATAGTTCAAATGAAAAAATGTTGTAAGTTTCTTCTTTTTCTTTGAGGGATTTATATCAAAGTCAAATTGGGCGACGCATCATCCACAAAGAGTATGTAAGCTTTTGAATAGGATCTGTTCAAATCTCCATAATCCTTGACACCAAAATTAAACTGCACTGTTTGATCGTTGAAGACACACTCCCCTCAAGCCTCTCCTCCCACTTCAGTGAAACAGACAGGCATGCACAAGGAAAAATAAAAAAGACAGACTATGCCGGAGTAAAATCCTGATAGTTTTATTGTCACGAACCTTACTTTTTAAAGCGGTACAGTGCTTCCAGCTAAGTGTGTCTCCCCCTCTCATATGTATGCTTTAACATCAGTGGCTGAGAGCTATCTGCTTTTCCTCTGTACCAGGAGCACACAGACTGGTTGTCGGAAATGATCAGTTATTGAGTAGGATATAAAGACTTCGTTTTGTATGAGATTTCAAAAAGATGGGTGCACTCAATCTTTCTAACTGCACTTTATATCAGGATCTATCATATATTATCTCCCATTTCTAATAAAAACATTTTTTCTGTTAAATGGAACTCTTCCCACACTGTACAGCACTCACTTGGATGAATGTGAAGCTGGTAGATAAGGAATTCTCACATATACTATATGTATATAGTGTATACTATACTGTATGTCTGTTTGTAATTTCTGAGGCAGGTAGGCACATTAAAGCTGCTGAGACATGTCCCGTTTCCCCTGTTTGGCCTTATTTTCATTCAGAGACAGCTGACCAATCGAGTCATTTATCAGGTGGTCACTTAGTACAGGATAGGAGTGATTAATACATTATTTATTTTCCTGAAATTAGGGAGGTAGGGGGTGCGCAGCATGATCCCTTATCTCTCTTTTTGACAAGCCAATCAGTTGAGGTTAGGTTGTACGATACCAGTGTCTTTGATTGTTTATTGCTTGCACTGTAATGCTCATAAATAAATGCAAAGACTTGTTTTAAGCTTCTATTTTGACCCTGCAATTCTAATTTTTTCAATCACATTGTGTGCTTCCTCATTTTCCACAGGTATATACATGATAAATAATATATCTGTAATATCAAGTAAGTGATGGAAATGTCATCTTGGTGTATACAACATCCTTTATTTTTAAAATGCAGCTGCGCCTTTATGTGCCATATTTATTTGGACTTCAACGTGATGACAGTCTTAAAATTTGTATCAATGCCTGACCAAACTGGAATTCAAAACATTGCAATGCAACAGTGGAGTCTATAAAAAACAACAACAACAAAAAAACATCTAGGGCCACGTATGGATCATTTTATCATAACTGTTTAAAATTAAAGCTTTTTTGAAAATGGGTTTGGTCCAAGTAAGTGGTAGGAAGTAGGGAAGGAACCATAAAAACCCCACCACCCCCATTACATATACACAAACACACCCACACACACAGACCAACACCAATTTCAGTGGGAAAAAAGTGGCCACAGGTCTTTATAGAGGTGATTAAAGAATGTATGTATTTCTGTATGTGTGTGTGTGTGTGTGTGTGTGTTGGTGGACCATACATTTGTACATTGTGAGTTTGTGAGTGACTTGCGTTCTTTTTTTCTCTGTCAGGGTGCTGCTCTTATCTTTGAGGCCCAGAGGCCACAGGACTTATCAGACAAACATTCATCCATGCAGGTTACTGCTAGAACCCAGAGACGCTCCATGGCAGCCCTGCTATGGCTTCCATACAAACCTCTGTCCCCAGGTTTGTAGGCAAGCAAGAAAGAGTCAAATATTGACTCTATTCCACTGAACAAACTTCAGAGGAAGTTTCTGTGGTGGATGTCTCACCGTGCGGCTGCTGTGCGGCACTGCGAGCTTGCTGAGCCACGGGATACTGTATCTCCAGCTTTCAGAGAGACAAGGAAGTCTCTCTTGCTGTGTGCCTCTGGCCAAACTTGCACTTTGAACAGATGCCACTATATTCACAGTATTCAGAATGCTCCTTTGATGACTCTTTGTGAATATCACACCCACCAGTGCACTACACCACACAATGGAATGGAAACACCATGTAACATTAAAGTGGTTGACCTGTCAATATGGAGGAAGCATCACTTATCATTAAAGGAATAGTTTGACATTTTACACCTTTGCACTTCTTGGCAGAGAGTTAGATAAGAAATTTGATATCACTTTTTGTGCGCTCAGTATGCCACTAGAGCCAGCAGTTTTATGCTAAGCTTAGCTCAGCAATAAGACTGGGAAAAAGGGAAAAGTTAGCTTGGTTCCGTCTAAGGGAAAAATCTATCCACCAACAACTTCAAAGTTTATTAATTTGCACTTTGTATCTTGTGAAAAAGAAAACAGGGTGTGAAAAAAACCTGTTTCAATTTAGGTTACTGTGTCAAATTTCATGGCTTCCAGGCAAATCAGCACAGAATCCAGAAAGTCACAGCTCCCAGCCAAGAAACAGGCGTTTTTTTGCACATAAAGGAATGTGATGCAACATGTTAATTAGTTAGCTGTAGAGGTACCTGTAGGTGGATTTGTTACTTTGGAAAAGAGCTCGGCTAGCTACCTCTTTTTCCAGTCTTTCTGCTGAATAAAGATAGCGGACTGCTGGCTGGAGCTTCATGTTTACCTATTGCACAAACATGATTGTACGAACAATATTGATCTTCTCTAACTTTTAGAAAGCTAATACACAGTAACCCCAGTGATGAACTCTTTCTTTAACTGTCATTTATTAGCTTGCAACATGCAGCCAAACCTCTTCATACTCATATATACCCCAAGGTATGAAGATTTCCATATCTTTTTTATAAAACAAGAAGTTCGTTCAGGCATATTTTAACAGGATATAGAAATGCCCAAATAAAAACTACACCAACGTAGTTGACAGTCAATATTGATTTTTTTTCCCCAATCTATTCATGTTGCACACTGTTATTGTGGTCTTATTTCATACTCATCTGCAGCTTCCTGTGGGATTCTGCTGAAAGCATTGCAAGCCGACATCTAAGACAGACATAAAAAAAAAAGAAGAAAAAAAAGATTTCTTTGTATTTATGTCCAGGGAGAATAGTGCAACAGAGAGAGAGAACAGTAGGAAGATGATTCTAGTTTGAGTGCATTCAATCCAACTCAGATTCACTGAGTCACTGATTCAGATTGGCTACAAATAGATTAAACTAGATTAAATAGAAAGTGGCAAGACAGAATGTTTAACTGCCTATTTGACAGGCAGTGGGCAGTGGACTTAACAAAATAAAAGCCAATATACAGAATCTGGCTTCTGGGCTTCGCAAGGAGAATTACCGTATCACCTTGGCCCGTATGCTGCAATTTATGTCATTGCCAACTTCCTCTTCTCATTTTCTCTGTTACAGCATGAAAAAATCAGCACAAATCCAAGCTGAAGGCAACTGATCTATGTCTCTACTGAAGGAGTTGGTGCAGATGGCTATGTGCAGGGATCTATATGCCGCAGCCGCTGAAGATGGCCACCGAAAGAGAGATAGGCCCTGATAGCATTGCGCCTGTTTTAGCAGAGGCAATGAACCAAGCTGAATTTCATCAGCAGAGAGAAAGTGGCATGGGAAAGGGAACAATAAAAAAAGTACTGAGCACACAACAACAAACTTTTCCAATCAATGCACTTTCTCATGGAGACAGGGTGAAATTAATTCTCGCCTGAAGGGCTATTGTAGGGGGGAGGTTCACTGGAGAGTAAGAGCTGTTGACAAATACTCTTTATACCCAGGTCAATGAGGATGGGAAAAAATAGGGGATGAAAGAGAAGGAGTGAGGGCAGACAGCAGAGGGAAGGAAAGAGAGAGTCGGACGAGAGAAAGAGCGATCAAGAGGGAGGTAAGAGTGTTGAAGTTCCCTCTAAGCCTAATGACACTGTAGCGTCACCAGGACCTCCCTGACATTACTGAAGCCCTCACTTCCACTTAGCATAGATGTTTCTCTCCAAGCAGCGAGCAGTTGTCTCACCCTAATTATTCCGCCTTCCACCTGCATGCTTCACTCTGCTTGTCACTCTACTTCGTCTCTCTATTCACAGGTCTTACCCTCCTGTCCTTTCCTCCTTCCTTCTCGCCGCTGCCCTTTCAATACTTCCTCAGGACACAGGAAAAGTCAGAACTCTCCATTCTCTTAGATTACTTCTGAATATTAAAAAGGTCTCTTT
Organism: Plectropomus leopardus; assembly: GCF_026936395.1. Lineage (NCBI taxonomy): Eukaryota > Metazoa > Chordata > Actinopteri > Perciformes > Serranidae > Plectropomus > Plectropomus leopardus. The sequence goes on from NC_142182.1 coordinate 18,184,711, forward strand.
TCTTACTGTGTGCATAGTAATTTGAATGAGCCAATATTAAATGTGTTGCCACTTTAGATTTGTTTGTTTTAGAGAACGTGTGTGTATTTAAAGCTCTCAAAGTCACAGTGAAAAGGCTAACAGCCTTTTTGAATGATTACTGGGGCAGAATACATAGAATTATTATTATTATTATGTGCCCTTACACCTTATTACATTTTTTAAAACTTTTTTTTACTATAATATTAAGCATACATAACTTTTTCTTTATTAGCATTATTAATTACTAGACTCTCAATATTTGTAAAATGAGAGAAAGTGGCTGGAGCAGGGAGGTCTTTATGTTTATTGAGAATAATCAACATTCAGCCAGTCCCCTAAGTGAAACCAAATGGCCTCATGATGCCAGTCAACCTTCTCGTGAGCAGAGCTATAAGGTTGTGAACTCAAGCAAAAAAACTGGAAATTAGTATAGGGAAATAAAGTATAGGAAAATAAGGTGAGGAAGCGGAGTGGGACTTCAAAGGGGTTCTACAGCATTAGAAATCCATAAGACAGATCTAGAAAATTGAACAGAATTGAAACAACAAAGGTCAAGATACTCTGCCTTTCATTCCTTTGTATGGGCCAAGATCCCAAAACACTATATTTCCAACAATGCAACCGATGTTTCTGTTCAAGCCTTTGTGCTGAGTGTGCTTTTTTTGTTTTTGAAGTCTACCTAAATGGTCAAATATATTACCTTTTCACACAGTCTACTGTTCAGTCTGTGTGTTGTTCTTGTGGTGCTAGCAGACTCTATTCTGAATACAGGTTGTTTTTGTGGTATAAACTGACTTCAATCTAGCTGAGTCTCTGGCTCCAGCTTTCTCTGTTTTATTGTATCTTAAACATAGAGTGTCACAGGAATGAGTCCTATAACGCAGAAATGAATCAGCATTTAAGAACTCTCAGTTCATCCGTCTTTAAGTCAATGGTTTTTTTGAATGTTTTTTTTGGTTAGATGCCTGAAATAAGGTATATGGTAACACAACCTTTAGAGACTTTCATATTTTATTCTATCACATAAAAAACAAAAGTAAATACCCCACTCTTGAATTTAAAGCTTTTACGTGTTTTAAGAAGGGCATATGCTAAATGAGAGCAAAAAACATATCCAGGCCGAAAAATGGTTTTACAGTCTCTTTGTAGTGACAACATTGAAGTCATGCAGCGTGGTGTAGTTAGTTTAAAGCCTAACATTAGCTTTTTACTTCTGGCAATTGCATTTACACTTAAAAAATCATAAAAGTCATATATATATGTGAAGAATATCTTGCTGGATAAATTGTGTATGTATCATAAACTCTCTGTTTAGCCTAAATAGAAATGTCATCCCTGCATACAACTGATAATAGTAATTTGTTCAATTTTTGTGTTAGGGGTTTGTGAAAGGTGGCATTATCTTCGTTTTGTGAAGAACAAATTCTGAAACCAGTATTGGGTTTAGAGACGGTATTCTAAAACATTTACACCCCAGCCCGTCAGCTACGCTATGCTATTGTCAGTCGGTTCTCTACTCCCACAGTACAACGAGGATCAAGCTACTGCTATACAAAGTCATAACTGTGCTTTCCTAACTCAACAATGGTGGAAACAAACTCTATTTCTTGAGTTGCAGACTGAAAAGTAATCTGTTCAGACTGCACCTTGGCCCATGAAATAAAACTTTTTGAGAGTTGCTTTGGATAAAAGCATCATCTTAATGTACTGTAATGTAAAGTAACGTCAAGTAATGTAAAGTTATGTAAATGCTAAGCAAACCCCACATTTTTCTCCATACTCCAAGCTTCAAAGGCTTTCTGTTAGATTTTTGGAGGCTTAAAGCCAATCCAAGATAACCCTGACGATGACATCGTCAGGGTTGACATTAGAAAGTTATATTACTCTTCATGATGTAGAAACTGGCCTCATGGTATAAAAACTCTTCCTAACTCTAAACAGTAAAACTGGTGGACTGTCCCTTTAAGGAGATGGCGTTACTATTTTTATGCACTCCTCAGCACAGCACCTAAAAATTTCATTTCATCATCTCATACCTAATTCTTTAATCACAGCTTGATGAAAGGCAATTCGCTTGACAGACAAAACTTTTCCATCATCCGCCAGCTTCTTGAGTTCAGTAAGACTTTGAACAGATTGTGCCACTGCGGCGTCTCTACCCATGTGCCACACAGACATAAATAATGGATGTTTGAAAGCACTCTGGGATGCCAAGCAGGTTACTGAATGTACACAGCAGAAACTCATTGCGCTCTTGCAAACCAGGAGGGAAAAGATGGCTTAGCTTTCGTTTTATTTGTACATTAGAAAAACAATTTTGCCTCTTTCTTTAACCACACAAAAATGTATCTCCACAGAAAAACTAAGGTGTCAGAATCAGGTAAGTTGTGAGTGTTCAGAGCAAATATTCAGATCATTTTGAGATGGACTCAAAAAGAAAAAAAAAATCTGGATTTTTGATTTATATTAGTTGATCAAACCCCACAAGCATTTTTTGTTGCTATTAATTATTGTCTTACAAGCCTGTCCAGCTGGCAACAATTCACTTGTGCATCAAGACTATTTCTTAAAATAAAACGGATGATGTGAGAAGAACATTTTAAAATTGTAATCCCACTATTTTAACACAGAATAATTTGTCTCTAATTGACTCCCACCTCTCTCTCTATTTTCCCTCTATTATCATATTTGTCCTGCCTTATTGAGCCATTGTTCCATCCTCTTAGTGTCTTAACGATCACATTTTTCACCTTCATCCTCTTTATTTCCATTTTCCCTCAATCGTCTCCTCCAATAGAGCATCTCGTCTGCTCTGCTGGTTAATACAATTCTCTACCTTGTTGTTCTCTCTGGTCCCGAGCTTTCACTGACTTCTGTCGGTGATACTCAATTAAATCAAGGGGGGTGGGGGTGGGGGGTATAAGATTAACAAAACACACTTTTACCCACAAAGCCCAGGGGGATCAATTTATCTTGAGGAATGCACAACTTAAAAAAAACTGTGATTGACACCTCTAACCTTCATTGGGATGTAATCTTCATCTTTAGCACTCAGAGATCTAATTAATTAGAGGGAATCTCATTTCCTCACTAATGCAACTGGACAGAGGCATGATAGAAGAGGGAGAGGGGAAAGGAGGAGGAGAGGAAGGCTTGAGATGGAGGGGGAAAGGGGGGAACCGTATTTCATCAATGCCTGTGAACGGTGTCCACCTTGTTCATTTCAGGGAAGAACAAGAGAGCGTGAGGTGGTTGGGTTCACACCAACTACACTGTATTGATTACAGCTGCCAGAACTCTGGCTACTGGCCATCAAATAAGGAGACACTGCAGTAACACTCTTTATAATGGGATCTCTTGGTAATGTACTCAAGTGTTTCACTTTCTTTTCTGGACTTCTATTTTGAGTTAAAGCCATCACTGACGTTGTGTGTGAGAATGCATTATCTGATTATTATTGTTTTTGTCGTCTTGCTGCACTACAAAGTGTGTAAATTTACCTCCTTTACAAGTCATTCACTCTAATCGCAAGTGACTAAAACTAACAAATAAATTGAAAATGTCTGTGGATGCATGAACCTTTCTATTTAAGCATGATTAAACCTTGACTTGTTGTTTTACTGTGGCAAATGTCACCGTCACAGCAGCCTTGAGTGTCTGAACAGCAATAAAAGACTATGTCAGTCAAAGTGCTGTTCATGAGAAATATACACTTTAACAGCTGAGAAGAAATGTTGTTAGTATCTGGGAGGTACACAGGCATAAAATAAGGTCTTGCATTTCACATCAGCCAGTGTAAAGTACCAGCCAAGATGCACTGATTAGAACTTTTATCATATGTACTGTACGGTCCAATATGCAGCTCACAAAAGTGTAATGTGAAGACTTTAAACCACCATAGATTCTGGGTTTTGCTATGAGAGAAGTATATGATGCATCTATTATTAAAAGCAGATTATTTGTATGTCTTACAACATAGAGGGGGACTTGAATAAACATGCAGTGCCTTGTATCAAGGTGTGTACCGGTATCAGACACTTCTCAAGATCATTTTTTAAACCAAATTTAAGACAGATTTTTGGACAAATCATCTTGTTCTTACTGAATGGCTGTTCGACTGAGTTGGGTTAATCAGCATTTGCTAACAGGTGAGTGCATAGTGCATGCAACTGAAGATGTTTCCTCCTCTCATCTGAAAGGTTTGTTTAGTTCTGACGTTATACAAGTAGCACTTAGAAATAAATTTTACATTTACACAATTGAATTGAGAACATTTTTAGACTTTTTATGGACCTGCAGATACCCCAGTATATGTTAATGATAAGCCCAAAAAAATCTGCATCCATCTGTCATTTTATATTTGAATCATCTACAAGTTAAGTGCCATGATTTCACATTACAAGTCTTCTAAAATTAAAGCTTCTTTGTAAGTAATTATTCTGAGCTTTTTAGTTTTCAAGATGATTTCCATTGTTAAAATAGTCTACTGTATTGATTTTGACAAAGAGTAAGAATTGTTTAAAATATTGGAGGCACTGGAACATACTGCAAGCCTACACACATGCCCACGCAGGCAAACACAAAGTTTGCATGTTAGTTAATTAAAAACAGAAAAGGAAAAATCAATCTTTAAAGGTCATTGTGTTATCATCAGCATAACTATCAATTTTGGATGTCAAAACCAGCTACAGTCCTCCTTTTCTACATGCACACGAGGCCCAAAGCATCATAAAACTTCACAGAATTGGCCACTTCATACAGAATGCAACAGGGTATAGAAAGAACATTTTGAATCAACTATTTTTGAAGAGTAAAAAGACCTATGAATATATTTCACAGTACTTGTAGCCCACACTGCTTGTAGTTCATTTATACACACTGGCTGTAGTTCATTTATATACTGTAGGTCCTGATGCTCTCAGTTCTTGCAGATATACACTTTCTGTATCTTTAAATTACTTCTGCACAACACTGAAGCTCATGGCTACAGATACGGTTGAAAAAAACATCTCACTCGGTGGTGAATACAAAGTGCCTTGGTTTCTTTGTTGTTGCTATGAATAAAATCCCTATGCTGTTGCTAAAAATTGTTCTCCATTGTGCCACTGTCTCTGCACCCATGAACCTTCCTCAGTCTCACTTCTCCATTAGGCCGCCGACTGGAGGATGCATCTCTCAGCAGATATCGAACGGGCACTTCACTCCCTCTCTGATCGTCCGTCCCTCTTGTCAGCTGACTCCCAGGCTGTGCTGCACCTTTTCATGCTGGGTTTGCGTGTCTCTCTTCTCCACTCTCTTCGTCTTCTGGGCCTTCTAACAGCGTCCGTACCTGTCTGTATTTCTCCACCCAGCTCATCTACCCTCGCTTTCCAATCTCCAGATCATAATAGGGGAATGAAAGGGAGTTTATAAACTGAAGCGCACATCAGATCTGCTGTAATGAAATCTTATCAATGTGTTCCCTGTGCTGTATTATTTGCATATAAATGACATAATATAATAACTCTCTCTGGCCTCTACCTGGGAGGAGTAAATATTTCTCTGTCTGCTTTGTCTCGTTGCCGTGACACGAGGAAACGAGACGCTAATTGAAGAGAGGGAAGCATCTTTATGTGACGACTGACATTCAATTATGTTTGGGGGATCAGATTAGGTGGTGCCCCCAGAAATGGTTGAAAACAACATTTTGCCGAGCGCCAACTCTGAAGGCAGCCGAGGATGTAATTTGAATGGCTGTTTGAGGCCCGTGCTGAATGGCGCTGCTCTGAATGGAATCACTATGCGATGACCTGCGAGTAATTGGATGTCCAGAGTGAAGTGTTGACAGAGAGGGGGAGGCGAAGCTGACAGAAAAAAGCGGTAGACAGTGAGGCAGACAGACAAGAGAGAAAATAACACAAAATGAAAATAAGTGAGAAAACAATGCAATGAACGGGCACAGCGAGGGGAAAAAAGAGCAATAAAGAGTGGAAGAATCACAACAATGGAGAAAATGAATGCAGCTTTCCGCAGAGTGGGACCTGCCAAAGCTTCAGTTGTCATTCATCACAGCGTGCAGGCATGTAGCCACTTCGGCCACTGAGCCAAATAAGCCATTAGACAGGATAAGCTTTCTTATCAGCCAAACACTGTCAGGAAGCACAACGCCAAGGTCACACCAAACAAACACCAGGTCACTTTACTTACAGCCGCCATTACATACGATACTGCTGATCAGAAACAATTGTGTACATACATCCATCTACCTGTCACTCTGGATATGTACTAGTAAAGCATAACAGAGCAGCTGATGTAAAGAAAACACATTTACAATGTAGGCGACAGGAAAGTAGGTCCTTAATATACACAACACACCAGCAAGAATCATTTGCTGACAGATGATGCCTCAACAGCCATCATGTCAACATGATTATTTTTAATGTATACAGTAAAACAGGCTGCATATTTCCAACAGACTCAGAGTTAAATCATAATGTCTTTGTTTTTTGTTTTTTTCATTTTCAGGTGCACATCTTTTTCAGATAATAATTGTTAAGCGCTACTATTTTATCTGAAAGTTACTAAAAAAAAAGCTTTAAAAACAAAACATGTTGTTTTACCATATTGGTTGTTAAGAAGTGCTTACTGTCTGATTTAACAAGCACTCACAACTCATCTCCACAGATGGAAGAAGGTAATTAAAGAATTTAGAGAAAGGTATGGTTTTACTTACTTGAACAGACACATCACAAACCTACACACACACACATGCACACACGCAGACATCCATTTTATCTCCATGTAATTCACCTTAGTAGAACATGTAAGGGGATGGAGGGGTCGGCCGACTCCATCGATTGGCTATCCTTAGCAGTGACAGCTCCCAGATTGGCCAGAGAGCATTAGAGAGTCAGAAAGTCACACTGCTATTAGCAGTCTGTCCTCTCTGGTTACAGCCTGCCTGCACACAGACACTCTATAGACTGAAATAGATCACAGTGATTGTTGTGTGTGTGTGTGTGTGTGTGTGTGTGTGTGTGTGTGTGTGTGTGTGTGTGGTACCAGCAGATGTCTGTCTGTGTGCATGTCTAGGAAGTGATCTCTCTACCATTGTACAGTAGCTTCAAACGTATTCTGCATGAAGTTCAAGCAGATAACTTCAGCACTGCACTTTCAGTTTTCAGATTTAGAGTTATTGCCTCTCATATGCCCCAACCCTTGTCCCCATCTTTCTATGTGTGTGTGTGTGCGTGTGTGTGCGTGCTTGCTGGTAAATTAGTATTTATCAGGACAGTATAAATCAGAATGTATGAATGAATAGACCACAGAACATGTTTGTACACACATGCACCACTGCAGATTTATGTTTGTTACAAATGTCTGTCTAGCTTATCATGAATGAACTGTGGAAGTTGAACAAATTCAAAGGAGCCTTGTTATTTTGTAGACTAGAGGGAAATCTGCTGTGCTTCCTGCCTGCCAGCCTCCATCTTCCTCCCTACTCACTGATTCTTACTGATTCACATCTCTGCTCCTCCAGTTCACAAGCATCTGCAAAGGATGTGCGGCACTTGGGCCGTGACAATGCGATGTGTTACGTGAAAGCACAGCTGACTGGGGAAACTAGGGTTTGGCTGAAAATCAGCCAGCAGAGATATAGGGATTAGTTTTTCTGTCTTACGTAGGATCATCAGGACAGTATCTTCAGCCTCTATGATGAAGTTCGTCTATGAATAATATCTATGGTGTTATTGTGTTTTTCTCTAAAAAGCTAATTTATCAATTTTAAGGTCCATTGTGTAGGATTTAGGGGAATATATTGGCAGAAATTGAGCATAATATCATTAGTATTTTTCATTAGTGTATAATCAATAAGAATTGTAGGTTTTGGTAACCTTAGAATGAGCTGTTGATATCTGAATAGGTTGCAGGTCCTCTTGTTTGGAGTTCGGCATGTTGCACTGCCATGTGAATGGACAAACCGAACATTGGCTCCAGATAGGATCATCTGATTGTTACATCAGTTACCTTAGTAAGCAGCCCCTCTGCAACGACAGTGTCTGAAAAACACAGATATATGCTGATAACTTGGCTCACAGTAAAAACCTCCAAAACATTTGGATCTTATGTTATCAAAGTAAAAAAGGTGAGCACACATTAGCAGGTGCTGGGCTAGCAGTCGAAAACTGAAATGAATGTGAAATTGCTTTACTCAGCGTTTTTACAGGATTACATAATCAGGTCCACTTGTTTTTGAAAGGACGTGACCTCTACTCATGTTTAAATCTGGATAAAAAAAAAAAAGTAAGCACACGTAAGCAGGTGCTCGGTTAGCGGCCTATATGCAGTGTGGCAAACAGTGTGGGAGAAACAATGATTTGTATCATGAAACTACTTTGTTCAGTGTTTTTACTGGTTGTAATAACTTGTTTTTTGGGGAGTTATTTTGGAGAGGAGGAGACCTCTATGTCTAATTCGGTTCCTGCTAAAAACCTCCTCAACAATAAATGCTTAAGTACTCCTAACAGGGAGAAATTTCCACTGGTTGCAATCTGCAATCCTCACCACTAGATGCAGCTAAATCCCCCCAAAATCTTACACACTGCTCCTTTTAGCTTAGAAATTATTTCTTTCTAACACACACTGATACGGCCAAGAACAACAAGCCTTAATTCATTTCCATCTTTTAGAAAGATAATATAACATCTCACACGCTGCCTCTGTCGAGCTGCTGCATGCCTTCCTTCACATTGGCCAAATAAAGTGGACCAGACTTATTAATATTGGTGAGAGATTTCAACCCTTTTCTTTCTCATTACCAGTCAAATTTATTCCCTGTTAGACCTAATCAGAAATATGTTATTAAGTTAAAGACTGACACCCCACCTGCTTCTTGCAGTATATTGACTTTTCTGATCCGATTTGACATTTTTTCTACATGTGCAAAGAAAAGAAAAGTTGAATAATTTAAATTCCAGCGTGGCAGTATGTAGATGTGTTCGAATGAGAGGGCTGCACTGCACAGCCTCAGCTCATAAGTAGACATTTTCAGATTTTCTAAGAAAACAGGTGAAGATGGACATTTTTGTAAGACTGATTTCTTCAAAGAGCGCTCAGATGATTAAGAGAGATTTCCATGTGTATCCAGTGGAAGACTTATGAACATGGCCTCATCCCCCAGCAATATTGGTTGTCAAAAATTACAGCCTGCCATTGTTGATCCAGCTGCATACTGTGTCAGAATAATATGAGACGGTGAGGGGAGGTGTGTCTAAAGTGAAGTGAGGAGAAAAACACAGTGCTAGAATAAATGTACATATTAAGGCAGGATTTTGTGCCACAGAAAAAGCACTACAGGGAAAAATCAAACTGATTCCAACGTGACAAAATTGATTTTCCAATTTTCTCCAGATTGCTTTCTGCTTCCCCAGGGTAGGTGAGGTGTCTATTCAAATACACTTAGAGCGCCACCTGAATTAAGCCTGTGGAATTTAGACAATGTAGGGGCAAAGTTTGGCAATCTCTGGCTTCATCTTTGTTCCTCTCCCTCTGCTTCCTCTTTGTTTTGGTGTCTCTCTTTCTCTCTCTGTCACACATATACTGCACACATATGCTGGTCATGCTGTCTCCAAACACTATACACTGCATAGCAGATGGAATCGATGGGTGTCATGTCAGAGCCATATTTATGAGAATGTGCTGAAGTGGCTGGGTTTAAATCTCTCCAGACCTAGAGGAGGACAGTTTAAAACTTATGCCTTCTGCACTTCCATCTGGCTCTGCCGACTGACTGTGCTTCTGAAGAAGCATCACTTTTTTCTTTCTTTCTTTTTTTTTTTTTTTTTTTTTTACAGAGATGCTGCAGTGCGGCTGGACTAATGCTTAAATCCCTGAGGATGTTTTTTTTAAGAGCCCAGCACACTAATAAATTATGGCTGTGTCGCAGATATGGGGGATATACACTTGTAGATACATCACTAAGACAATCATACATGGTGCTTCGGGCTCATACAGCTTTTAGGTGGCCACAGCTGCAGTTATATTGGTGTCATGGATTAGTCCTATCTGTTCAGTGGAAAAAGTCACCCTATTGAGTTGAATTTCTTTGACTTTGAAGTGAAAATGATTTCTGGGTCTGATACCACTTAATTGCATGCAATCTTTCACATAGGTAATTCACTGACCTATTACTACAGTATTTCTATAGTTCTAAAGACATATTATAAAATGCCATGGTGTTCTATTCACAGGACTTAATGGGTATGGAGTGCTCATACTGATCCTTGAATGAGGACATTCGGACAGAAAGATTTGTGTGCAATGAGTTGCTGTAGATCACAAATGGGTTAGCACAGCAGGGAAAACAGGAGAAAATGGCAATGCTAAGAAGGCCTCTGTCACAGCAGAGCTAATTCATGGAAAAATATCAGAGAAATAGACTAAAAAATCCCCAGCCATTACATTTATTTTCTAATTCTTTTCTAATCCTTTGCAGTGGGAGGACACCGCATTTAAAAATTACTCGCCCGATATTTTAAAACAGTGACTAAATGACTGCCCTATTCTTTGTTGGAACTATACACTGTAATGTTTAATGTCCAAAGTCCAGCCTAGTGGCAAATGGTGGCCCGATTTTATCCCCCAGCTTGTTTCCAAATTTACTGCATGTGGCCGATGACACAATATTGGTTCATCAACCAAGTTCACAAAAAAAAATTCCATTCACCTCACAATGCAGAACCATCAGACATTTACTATGTAGGACCAACATTGCCGCAGCTATGAAGCATAAACCCAACAGCGAGGGCCGCCGTTTTTGGAAGTGAGGAAGAGTTGAGAGAGAAACTCTTACATTTATCTAATTTCTGTGGGATTTTGTTTTTCCAAAATAAACCATATGATGTGAGAAGCAGCTGTCCCTTCAGGTATTTTCACCTTTCACACAGCTCGGTGTTGGATGTTAGCAGCTTCAGCTGCTGTGTTGCTGCACGTGCCAACCTGGCAAAAGCTGAACTGACCAGCCCCACATTTTTCTCCTAGTTTATCAGTGCTATGACAACTTTTTAAGATAATTAATGCACAAGCCCCCAACTGAACAGGGATGTGAATTACTGAAAGTAATGGTTCATTGACCTGAGTGTTCTGTTAAAATGACAGAAGGCCATCAGATTTTCCTGGCATTGTTAAAAAAATCCTCAGTGAAAGAAAATATTCAATTAACGCAATCCATTTTAGACTTGTAGTCTTCACCCCCAATACACACTGACCCAAGTGACATCAATTTAGACAAGTTGTCGTGCTTCATGCAGCTTCCTTTAAACAACTTTTAGCACTTCCCATGAGATGTTAATAGATGTGCAAAATCATCCAGGTTCTCTACAAATGTAGACAAAAACTGTTCCAACAGGTTCAACAGATAATAATAAAAACATTTCCATCACTCTGACTCAAAACAGATTTACATCTGACAGGAACAGGTGTGTAATGAGTCCAAACAGCTTCTGATGTAAATTAACTGAAAAACTGTGCGGACGTACCCACTGTGGCCGCCACCTGAGGTGCTCATTAAATCAGCGGTGTTAGTGAAATAATCAAACTTGACTCAGATGTGAGTCTCTGACTTGTGTCTCAGGTCTCGGTGACTTTGAAGGACTTACTCATAACTTCAGAAGTTTATCGCCTGAAGAATAAAGTGATAGGAAGAACCTGTTTTGTTTTTTTTTCCAAAGATTTATTGAGGCTGCAAACGGGCTGATAATTTAGCTATGTCCCTTCTTCAAAGGCATTCAACTGCATATTCCAACACCAACCTGTTAGTGGTTGTAATAAATCTCAGTTTCAGATGTACGGAGGAGAACAGCTACTGTTTTTTTTTCTCTTAATGGATCTATTGAAATATCCTTGAAAAGATACACTAGACAAAAGTCTCACACTGACAGAGAAGAAACACATCTCGAATTATTCCATCTCTCTCAATTGCTTCACAAAACCAGCATCAACAGTGCTCATGCATTGATTACATCTCATTTCACCGTACTTTTAATCAATTACGTCTCTATTAAACAGTTGACTGTCGCTCAGGGGCCGGCTCATCAGGGCGGTTAGCCGCCATGGTTCCAGCAGTTCCGGATGGGAGGTTTTCAGCCGGGCTTGTTGGACACCGCCAGAGCCGGCGGATGAGTGTGTATCACCTCAATTAAACTATGCGCTAAGTGTCTGACAACAGCTAATATTCCTCTTCCACCAGCGAACCCAATCAATGTTCTGGCATTCGTCACCCTGCTGAAAAAGCAATCATCCTGTTGTCTCGCTCCGCTTAGATGGGGAAATGGAGAGACGCTCATCTGGCTTCTGTGCCTGCTCAATGCACCAGCACTTATTCTCACAATGGCACATGCATATAGGTGGAATATAACGCACACACAAACTGTACACTTTCTGGCATGTTGAGAAAGAACAGATGTACCAAAGGCTGCAGCTCAGACATGTCAGCATCAAGTGTGAGGCTGTTGACAACCTATCCAGTACAAAGTCACACTTGACTTTGTTCCACTTGAAAAAGGACCATCACTCAGTGGACACACACACACACACACACACACACACACATATGCACACGATTACTAAGACAACCCACCTCTCTGTCAAGTAACTTGTCGGAGATGACGGTGACAATGTCGCCTCTTTCTGCATCGATGTAGAACATGTTAGGGGAAGGCTTGTCTGGCGACTGCCTGATGATGTTGTAACGCAATGCTGCATTATCTGTGGAGGGGTCATCTGCGTCAAACGCCGTCATTGTCATCACTGTGGTTCCTGGAGGAGACAATGAGAGACAGGGTTGAGTCTTAGCTAAAACATAGTTGATATGTAAAATAGCTGAGAGAGGGAGCTAAACCCTGAAGTCATACATAAAATGTTTTTACACAAATTCAGTGAAACACAATTTTAGAAGATACAGCAGCTTGCTTTTTTCCTCTGGAGACTGATGACCATTTTCACTGTGTAACTAAAACATGAAGGACAAAAGGCTTCTCAGATGAGAAATGGAGCTAGTGGAACATATGAAGCAGGTAAAGATACCAGACTCTTCGAAAAGATATCCAAATTTTGACATTTTCTTTTCCAAAAGCCTAATATCCTAAAGGCTGTAGATGCATGTTTTAAGCTAGCAACCCAGTTTAGCCAAGCCAATCAAAGTGAGACTAGATTGTTGCCTACATGATATTTCTTATGCATTTCAATATGTTTTGTGTTTGGTGATCTAAAATGAGACCCATCACGGCAGCAGGTGTATGAACAGCGCAATTTTAAACTGCTGATAGCTGCTTAAAAAGTTGGCTGTTCCTATTAATGTGTTTTTTCCCCCTCGTGTCAGCTCTAACAACATGGTGCATTTTATTTGGCAATGGGAATAAAAATGAAAATCCTGCCCGCTGCAGCTGAGCTGAAAAAGGAGGCAATCCTTGAAACACCCCCAACACTAGATCTCTCTCTCCCATCAGTGATGAGATATACTCGCACAGATTCAACTGGATACACACTTAATCTGTGCATACCTAAATGTACACATGCAAAGGCACGGACATGTGCTCCCACACATGCATGCACACACACAGATATAAACCTTGTTAGGTCATGTCACTTCTGAGTAGTGCTTTCTATTTCTGCAGAAGTATCTATAAACTGCATCTTCATCCAGTGCTTCATGTTCTTGCTGTCATCAGCTGGCAGTCAGACACCTCTTGACAAGCAGGACACCGCTTCAATTTGTTTAAGCTTTAAGTTTGACTCCTTCTTAGAGAGATGAGTGACTGCCTTTTGATGAGGGACACAGATGGATACTTCTAAGTGTGTGTGTGTGTGTGTGCGTGTGTGTGACCAACTTGTACTTGCTACATAGTGTTGTTTAAGCAACAAAGTCAGGACATTTTGGTCGTTCCTAACTTCTTCAAAGAACCGTTTGAAGGTTAAGACTTGGTTTTAAGGTTCAGGCTGCTTAGGTTAGGGTTAGGGTTTGGGTAAGGGTTAGAGGTGGGCATTTAGATATGATGGTTAAGGATAGGGTAAGAATTAGGAAATGCATCACATCCATGAGGGTCCTCAAAAAGATAGAAGTGCAAGAATGGGTGTGTGAAATCTAAAGTGATTTGTGTAAATGGTAGGTTGCCATATTTCACTGTAAACAGTTAAGTACTATAATCAGTAGATTTGTTTGCAGTAATGTGCTGTAATTCTAAAATGACACAACTAATCAATGTGGATAGTTCTGCTTTCAGTTTTTTCATCGATACAAGAGCTGGCATTTATATTGCAAAATCCCTGTCTAGGTTACCTTACATGCAGCTTATTATTTCCTTTAGTGAAATTATTAAGCGCGCTGAAGTTTTATGTGTCGTCTGCCAGGAACCCCCTTGTGATTTCTTACTTGACCCACATACTTAGCAAAACATTCTCCTAAGCACCAAATAGCAGCACTCCGTAGCATGGCTCATAAACATCGATCTTTTTTCATGCTTCTCCTTAATACCCGACAGTACTTTGCCACAGTGCATTAGCCAAACTATTCAAATAAGACACAAAAGGGCTTCTGGAAAATATGCAAAGTCTACATTAAATAATGGCAGCTAAGCACCAAACGTTTTTAGTCCAGCTGAAGGTAATGAGGGGCAGAGAGGTGTGGGTCTTATCCCCTTGGCATTTTCACTTCAAGGTGAACCATTAATAGTTAAGTAAACCAGTAATCCTTCCTCTGCAGAATAATTACACAGTCCCATCTTCTTCATTACCTATACTCTGTTCCACTTCACACCTCAAGAGCCACTCTTTTAGAGATGACTCTGTGAGCCTGTGCACAAACACACATGGTGGCGCACACACTTTTGCACACAGACACACCAACCGGCAGCAAATTAGCATTAAAAACGATGACTAAATTGGTTATCTTGAACAGATCTCAGTGAATTATGTTCTCAATCCACCAGCTAACCGAGGTCTTTTGGAAGCAATGCAATCATATTACATGTTTTATGGGATATCAGAGTCAAGCTGAACCTCTCAATCCTCACTGTCCTCATCAGATACCATAATTCCACTCACAAATGAGCATCATGTAACCAATAAGCAGTTGGTTAGTCCAGAATACAACACAGCATCAGCATCAATCAGCTTACATGATAAACATCAAGCATTCTGTAATGGGACAATGGGGCTGCGTATAACTCTAATACTGATGTCTGATGTGTTTAATCATATCATGATATGGTGCGGGTGGCCTTGGTGAGGATTCATTGCCTTCTCCTATTGGCGCCATCCCCTGGCAGGACCCAGGGCTCAATCAATTTTAACTGCATCAGTTGGTTATACGGTGGGATGGATGTGAATGCACAGGACAGCCATTACCTTGCTATCACTTGGACCCATCTGCCATGCTGCTGGGTGACACCAGCTCTGACTGGATGAGGAGGAAAGTGATACAATAAAGATGGAGACGGCAGAGAGAGAGTCTGCAAACACTGTCTATCAAGTTACTGTATAATGAGCTGCACCTGTGCGGTGCTCAGTCGAAAAAAGAGGGGAAAGAAGCAGAGAGCACGGCTACATACAGCAGACATACACATGTTTTGGATTGATTTCATCACACAGGCTGGTGGGATACGGTACTGCTGCCTACAGCTAACTCCTATATCTTTCTCAAACACCAAGGGAAATCAGTGGGGGCCGGCAGATCTGTTGGTGCCACCAGGGAACTGACACGGTGTGAGAAGCCAAGATGAAGCAAGAGAACACAGACAAGATATTTTTTTTAAAAAATGGGTAAATGTGACGCTAGTATATGTCTACTTTGTGTGCTCACACACACACTGTCTATGTGTCATAGTGTATCTGCATGAGTGTGAGTGATTGGGACGTCTTTTTAAATTATTCAGGATGTATGATAGAAATTCCAAAACCTGAAATGGGATTTATATTAATCAGACTGAAGTGACTGAGAAAATATGAGAGCTGACCCGTTCTATTCAAAGGTGTGAATGAGATCAAAGGAAGTTCAAAGATGAAACATCTCATTCAGTACCAACACTGTGGAGATCGGACATGATGATGAATCGCAAGCACACATTCTTAAAAAGCAGAATGTAGTGAAGAGGTCGTACTAGAAATAAATGTAAATGGACATGTGAGAAGGCAGAGGGAGGCACAGAGAATGAAACAGAAAGTAAAAAAACAAAAGAGGAGTAGAAAAACTGCAACCAATAATTATGTGGTTAACCTGCAAATTATCTTTAACACATTTTGGGCCCTTAACAGTCAAATTATATCTGTCTATTTTTAACTTGTAGCCACACTGAGATTCCGAATAACAAAATAACAGAAATGTGACAATGTGAGTGTGTACAATGTCATTTGTATTTTAGGGTGTGTATGGTTCACAACAAAAAAATACGAGATAATTAACTTTTTAACAAATACCTCGTTAACTGACCACAGAATCACAGGAAAACTGAGTCTAAAAAGTGGACAGGTTTGTTGTCAGTAACAGTTTAACAATCAAAACGCTTCAGTGAGAACAGTAAGGAGCACTGCAGTAAATTACCAACAATTTTCCCAATTAGCTTCTTATAATGAGTGATGGGTTCTTACATGAACACAACATTTTTTTCCCCCTGTACTTTCACTTTCCTAGTTTCTTATTGAGTAGTGAATACCTAATGTTTTCATTGGTTTTAAAATATGTATAAAAGACATTTTACTGGAACTCTCAAACTCGCACACTCAGACAAGCAATGCAAAAACCTTATTACTTTTCCCTTCAGTGGCCTTCTTCTTGAACTTGTATTTCTTAAAGGACATAACAGGAACACTATTAAAAACTCATTTAGCCACATGCAATGGTTTGCAACATGAAACCAAAATAATAGGAAATAAAAGCATATTTCTGCTCCAGAAATTAAATTACTTTTTCTGGCTGTTCCCTAATATATACTTTTTTGCATGAAATATTAGATTGTTTTTCCTCCTCAAGTCTTTTCAACCATTAAAATGAATCAATGAACCTTTTTAGCTGGACCGCAGCATGCGAGGCCAGCCCTTAAAGTGTGGAAGTCTGTCTGTGAGTGAGTGACTGACTGACTGCACCATTGGTTGGCATGACTGACATGAGTGCTGGTGTCTCCCCATCGGCTGTTTCCCTATAAAAAAATAAAAAGGCGCTGATGCTGACAGTCCTGTATCGCTGTATTCTTCACACTTTGTCATCAATGTGATACTACTGCGTGGTGGAATTAGCAAGCTAGACTGCTAACTAGCCAGCCACAGTTGCAAAAACAATGTTGGGTGGAAAGAGAGTTTCACCTCATATTAAGAGTCACAATGTCGGAGCAGGTGCCACCACATTGATGAAATTCTCCATTTGGTAACTGAAGTAAACAGTAAATTAGTCTCTGATAGTGGCGGATGGCTGTGGAGTCTCCGCCAGTCACATGGAGATATTCATACCCAGCTGGGGCTGAAGAGGGGGGAGGAAGGTTATGTTGAATGGAGCAAAACAAAAACCAGCTCAATCAATGGGTAGCGCTCCAGAGAAAGCAGGTCCTTTCTGCTGTGCGACTATGTCTCAGTTTACTGACCTTCATTTTAAAGTGCACTAATTCATTTTTGGCTGGACTGCAACAATAGGGCCAGCGTGCTCAGTTAAAGTCAAGGCGAATGAAAGTCTGTGACTCGGTGTATTCTGGGCACTTCCTGTTTCAAACTAAAAGTCCTTTCAAATGAAAAGACCCCTAGTGTTTCACACTCTGTCCAGCCATATATAAGGTTTTGACCTAGTATATGGTAGTCTTAGTAGTATTAAGCATTCAAAAAGACGGAAAAGCTAAATTGTGCCTCTGTGATTTTCATTGTTTGTGCAGCCATTTATCCCCAATCACGTCTAAACATGAGTCTCCTTCTCTGCTGTAAATACATGCAGTGATGTCTATTAAGATGTGAGGTGCATACTGGTGAAGCAACTTTCAGTAGCTGGGCTATCTATTTGACTAAATACTGCATTGTACTCTACCTGTCTACCCTGTTTGCCTGCCTATTGTTACAACTACTCCACTCTTCTGTGTTTTGAAGCCCACTTGTCTGTTTGCCTTTGTGTCTGCTGTAAAATCATTTCAAAGAGATGATTCGAAGGATCCGATTTTCTTTAGATAAAATCACTTCATGCGCACACTTAAAGTGTGTCAGACTTACACTCGCCTAGTAGCTTGTTCATTACCTGCCTCAACCCATATCCGTTAAATTTCTCAAGCCCATTAAACTGATATGTATACAGTCATCTCTTAAGGCACTGTCGCATATACATAGGTATTTGACAATTTATTCACCAACCTTACAGTCTGCTTGCCTGCCTGGTTATCTATCTGAAAAACTGCCACCTGTGCTATCAAGACTGTACCAAAAGCATCTCCAGAGGGTCTCCTGTTGAGGCTGCACACTTTGTAAACACCATGGCTCATTCTCAAGTGCCAAAAGGAAGATTTGGCAATATGAAAAAAGGAGCAGAAAAAGACAAAAGAACACTTTGTTTAGTTGCAATATGAACAAAAGTAAACCACCTGTCTGGGTAAATTTCCTCAACCTTTGAGGATGTTTTTCCTTTGGGAATGATGTTTTGTTAAACATGTGTAATAACTGCACAAACAACATATCGTCTTAAAAGAAAACCAAGCGTATGTCAGTTTTATATGAGAGTTAAATGGGTTTAGAGAAGCTGGTTAAAATAAATACACACTGCTTGTTAATCATTTAAACAGATCAAAAAACATAGAAACTAAAGTTCCTTCCATTGCTTTAAATGATTGGATTTCAATGTAAAGTCCCCTATATACTGATACACACACACACACACACACACACACACACACACACACACACACACACACACACACACACACACATATATGTTTTTTTTCCAGCCACCACTTCAGTCATAATGCAGATCATGATGAAGGAAATAATGAATCTACAAGATGATCTAGTAGTCAAGAAATCTATTCCAACACTACCGTGACATAAAAAAAATCAAATGTTAACTGACTAATGGCCAGCTTTGTTTTTAAACTCTACACCAACTGTATAAAAGCCCACACTGGTCTGTTTCGACAATAACAGTTCCTGCTCGCCTGGGAAAAGAAATTCTGAAAACTTGCTTGTTTCTGGCATTGTTTGTTATACCCTAAAATAACACCAAGCTTCAAAAAGTCCCATCTACAGAAGTGCCTTTCCTTTGGCGCACACACATAATGTTGGTTTGGGGATGGGGGGGGGGTGAAAAGAAGATGAATTGATTCTTTGACTTCATTTTTCCCCTAAAAGAGTGACCTTACATCAGAGGCTTCATGAGATTCATGATCACACCTTCCCTTTGGCTCTACATGCTGTAGGCAGGACTTAGTTAAGTTCAACAGGAGAAACTACTGTGAACTTTGCTTATTCATACACTTTACAATCTCTGCAAAAGAGATAGAGAAGCATTTTTTCCAAATAAAATGCATCCTTTAAGTAAAAAATGTTTATCAAAAGCTCATTCTGCACCAACTGTTACCGCTTGAATATTTTTTCAAATGCATTCTGGTTCGTTTTCAGCAAAATGTACACATCTTTTTCATTGTGCCCAAATTGATTCACAACTTGATTCTAAGTTTGTTATGCAGCACAAATGCAGATTATAATCTTTATTTACAGCTTGGGGTGGGGGTAAAGAATCCCTTGTTTTGTAAAAAGTTTCCCTATTCAGACAGTTGTTAAACTTTCTAAATAAATTAATTTAGATGCAATAACAGTAGGAAGAAGTGGCCCAAGAAGTGGAGAACTGTTGCTGAGGTCTGCTGCGTGGAAACTAAATTTGAGATAATGAGCCCCGAGCTGACAGTCAAGTGAATGGAGAGAAATGCAATCCAGCTGCCCTTTCCTGCCTGCTCCACCATGCAGTTTCTCCATTCTATCTTCTTAGCCGCTGTCTGTTCAGTCCAAAGCTGGACCATTGGCAGAAGCTAGATAATAAAAAATTTAAGCTGGATACAAACTCAAAAGACAGAAGAACGAAATACAGACAGTCAGCATTTTATGAGGGGGGAATAAGTGTATGAATTGAAGGGTAATATCAAATATTCATATGATGAATAGATAAATGCATATCTTTTTGCTATTGGTTGTGCTTATGCACAGTTTACCGGCTGATTGACAGAGAGGAAAGTGGGACAGTTACTGCTGTCATCACAGCATACCAATGACACATTTCCTCATGACAATATAAATAACTGGCTAATTAGAATATAAATCACACACAAGCTAATGAATAGAAGAACCTGGAAAACAACTCCCCCATGTAAGCAATGACAATCAAAGCTGGGTAATGAAATCACATCTTAACTTGATAATAGAAAAAAATAATTGAATTGTATTATGTTATCCGAAAGGGATAAATAGATTGGCAGTGAAACGTTCACAAGCGAGGAATAAGAATGAATACCATAAACACTTGTGATATATTCCAGGTATGTATGCATGTATTTTAAGATGCATAAGTCAGTAATGTTCATATGAGGTCAAATCAAAGCGGGTCAAACATGGACCATTTTATCACATTTTTTTTATGGCTCGCATTTATGAAAAGTTAAGTCCAAAAAAGCACTTTTTCTGACAATAGTTCAACCTCAAACTAACAGCACATAAATATGAAGTGCCACAATGGACCACTTTAAATGTTTTATAGCAAGAATACTTGACAGTCAAGTCAAAAGTACTTTTTAACACTGGTTTCAACTTGTTCTATTCCTTCAGTAGTTTAACAACCACAGGTAGCCTACTCTCCAGTAGCTCTCCGTCGCTTTGGATAAAAGCGTCTGCTAAATGAAATTGTAGAATTGTAGAAGACAGGATTGAAATACAATACAATATAATGATATCATCAGCATTTTACTATGCCAGTAATGGCAGTGGTTTCTTTATCAATCCAGTCAGTCCATTCATTCTGATTTGGCTCAATCTCTCACTTCTATTCTAACCTCATGAAAAGAGACATTGCTTGAAACACTACATTCTTGTACCAAGTACACTGTATGAGGAGGTGGTTGGGGAGGATGGTGAGCGTACAAAGTGCAAGACATTGGCCTCAGAACTTTGGGTTTTGGGTCATTATGAGTGCAGAGGATGTTATGTATGAGGATATTTTTTACAGCGTATTGGCCAACTCAGATAGTCAGGCAGGGTATTTATTTGACCCACCCGAAGAAATGCAACAGAGAGTGGCCGAGGCTGCAGCTTAGCCGTATAAGAGAGCGACGCAGATGGGAGCTTTCCTGGACCCGAGCTGCCAAGGGCAAAGAGCGACTGAAATTGCCCTCTGACGTCAACAGAAACGGAATCATTCTGCTGCAATGAATTTCAGCATGGGTAGTTTTTGTTGGATGCTGTCTGCAGCTACAAACCACAGAGTGCAGAGAGCCTGTGTATGCGTTTCCTATGCAAGTTTTGCTCCTCACTTGGACAGTGAGGGCTGGATATTACGGTTGGGCTATCGGACAAATATTTTGAAGATTGGCAGTGCTCATGGCTGTTTTTTTTTTGTTTTTTTTGTCATTTTATTTTACATCCCCCTCTGTTAAATGACTGAGAGCTGCTGCTCCACCATCAGCTAAGAGGAAATGAGAAAATACAGTATATGGAGTATTCCACATCTTACTCAGTGAATTAAGGGTTTATTTTGACCAAACTAGAGTTGGTGATTTTTGGAACAATGGAAGAACCAATCATGATTGTTATAGTGGCTTTTATTGTGTTTCTGTCAAATTTGAATGATTTGCTTGAATATATCGTCATTCGCCAGTTGTTGTAGCTAACTGTGGCTGGTTGGAAACTCACTGAAGACCTACCAAAAATAACCAGCAGGGTGAAAGAGCAGGTGAACAATGAGTGAGTTTTTTGTTTGTGATCACAGCCTCCAGGCACAATAAGGCATCTTTGTCATTGAGACACTTTAGTGTTATTATATTTATGATGTTTTTTCCTCTGTTTTAGTTAAACAGTATAGTAATTTACTCAAGAAGTGTTTATTTTTGTAAACAAAACCACATTTGAGATACCCACCTCTACATGCCAGGCAGGGGAGAATTTAAAGGCTGAATGTCAGGAGCTAGGGTACAATGCTTCTCTGTACATATATGCACTGTAATACAGGCTGTGCAATAAGTAAAGCCAAAAAAACCCAAAAAACTATTTACCATCAACACTGATTGAACATCCACTCAGAATTTGGCAAAATTCTCCTTAAACCTTGCACAGATTTTAATATTTGTAAGAAAAAAAACATGTTCATACCCTGGGAATATATGGAAGAGGAAATGTTAACTTGTCTGTAAAACTCTGTCCTGATTGTTTTTGCTCACATTCACACCTCCTTTGTCCAGGTACATACACAAGGTCCATTAAGTTTATTTTGCTAATGATTCCTGTTACAAACACTTCACAACATTTAAAAAGTGCAATAAAATAGTTTTGGTTTACTTTTTTGCTTATTGGTCTCCGGAAATGTTGAATGAACTGCCAAAGGCCAAACCTTTGCATTTTCTCTTTTGTGTTGCATTTTCACCTTGCCTCCAGTGATGCCTCCAGTAATTCAGTTCCTACTGATTTAAGCTAAGCACCATCCATCAGTCCATTTAATCTTTTTGCAAGCTTCTTCATAACCACGAGGGATTTGCACAGACAATGCTTTTGGGCAATTAAGTGTCAATCATCATCACCTGAGTGGGGGATCTTTTTAGTTTAAGAGGAAAACTGTGCAGACTTGTAAATACAGATGAACTTTCAAACCCCAGTGACTGAGCCATCATGCTGTTTCAAATCAGAAAAACGGCAAATTTTGTTCAGCATTCAGAATTATTAGATTCAATATTAAGCTTGTAAGTGTTCCTGTATCATTATTATCTTTAATATGCTCTGCTCTGAGTCCTCTTTGTCTCAGGCACCAATACTAAATGTCCACTTGCAAATACTATACAACTATTTCAATTGGGATTTCAACCAGGGATTTCCCCTTTGTAGCTGACTCTCTCTTGTATTTGCATATCTCTGCATGTCCCTTCCACTCCCACTGGCATAATGAATGCTACAAGTCGCACTGTGGAGCCAAATGTCAGGCCCCGAGGCTGGCAGACAGTCCACTGAGTGTAATGACCAGCTGAACCACCTCCTCTAGTGACCCTGAGAGGAGCAGAGAGGAGGGGAGTGGAGAGAAAAGTCAACTAGACATGTGAATTAAAAGGGTGGAATGAAGACGAGAATGGAATACAGAAATGTCGAAACAGAAGAGGAAAGGAGTTGAAGAACTTAATTAGATATATGAACTAGAATTACCACCATGTGTTTGTGTGCATCCGCAGACATGTCAAGTTAAAGTTACAGTTTGCATACATGTCTGTTCAGACTCATGTGTAACCATACGACAGTAGAAAATGCTTCAAATATAGACATCACTGCAAAGACGCTTCATATTCTTATATGTGGATGCCTCACACACATCTTCAATCTGGCAGCACAGAAGATCTATACAATCACCACAGTCTCAAGGTCAGCACCCAAGAGTGTTACTAGTTCAGCATCTGATCAAATGTCTTCACCTCTGTTCTTGAGTTATGGCAATGAATAATGTCCAGAAAAGTTTTTTTGAGGAATATTATGATGTCAGACTGAAGTTGACCTCTTAAGTTTTATATTAAAATGTCATAATTTCTTAATTTTATTCAAATAGATATTTGTATGAAATTGTGTCATAGTTAATGTATGAATTCTTGAGTTTTGGAGAAAAACATGTTTAGTAAGGTCACAGTGACCTTGAACTTTGACCACAAAATCCTAATCAGTTTATCATTGAGTCCATCTGAACGTTTAGTGCCAAATTCGAGGGAAATTCCCTGACAGCCTTCTTAAGATATTGCATTCATGAGAATGAGACAAAAACTAGGCTATAGTGACCTTGACCTTTGACCACCAAATTCTAATCAGTTCATTCTGTCCAAGTGAGTGACTGCACAAATATTGAAGATATTCCCCTACAGTTTCCTTGATATACTGCATTTCCAAAAATGGGACGGACCAGGTCAGAGTGACCTTGATTTCTGTCCCAAAAAAGCATCTTGAGATATTGTGTCCATGGCAATGGGATGGGCCGATGGACAGACAAATTCACAAACAACCCAAAAACATAATGTCTCCAACCACGGCTTTTGCTAGCACGGAGGCATGGAAAAAGAGACAGACAAACAACTCTTGTAAAATGTATAAAAAGAGGCAAACGCTGCAAAGAGGAACCAAAGAAAAACTGTGAAATTAAAAGAAACATGAGGGAAACATGATGGACAGCTAGTCAAAGACAGTGTGTGTAAGAAAAGCAGTGGATGCAAAACACTGATCAAGAAACAAAATATGATGACTGGATGTGGATGGTTGAGGGTTAACGTAATGTGGTATTTTCAGAATGCACCAAAGCTGTTGACTCAGCTGTGCACAGTACACAGTTGCAACAGTAATCAGCAAACTCAATAACAACCCAGGGTGTATTGATTAAGGGAAAACTTCAGCAGCCACACCACATGATCCCATCATCATTAAAGAAAATCTAATTACCCTGTGGCTGTGATGCCACCAGACATGTCCAAATGTTTCACGCTTTTAATGTTCTGCCAAAGCGTCAAAAAACAAGTAATTAATCTGAAGAGGCAGGGAAGTGACAGAACATTGCTTTCGTTTTCTTAAGCTTAATTAATCATCTCGGTGTGTGCACAATTAGACAGCAGATCATGTCCAATGGTGCACAGCACGCTTATCCAGATGAAGAAACCATAGAGAGATGCTGGATGGATCTAAAGGCGATCTCCACAGGGACTGACAAAGACTCTGGTGGAGCAGAGAATATCTCCACTGGGACAGGTGGGGAAAGTGATAGATGCCAGCATTATTGTCAAGAGAAGGTAGAAAGTTTGAAATAGAGTGGGTGGTCATATAAAAATGGAAAAATTATTAATCTTTTGCAGTCATTTCCTACTCATTTTCCCTAATCAAACATGCACTGGCAGAGAAGCAGGGCACACATTCACATCTACCCTCCCATGGTGCCTGACTAAAAAAAAGCATTCGATGTGCCCTATCTATGCATTGCACTTCTGTCTGTCTCTCCCACTGCTTTGCACTTGGCTTTAAGGGTTAGTTTCTGAGCCAAGGTTGAATCATGAGGTGAGACTTCCATCTTAACTAGACTTTGCAGGATGGCCTGAAGTCTCAAGGCAACTCACTAAATTGCAAGACCCAGGGGAGCTATTTGAATGAAAGATCACAACCTCCCACACAGGATTTTATGCAGGATATACACCTCACTATTAAGAGACAGATTACACAAAAGAGCCAGACAATGGTGGATGTGCAGAAAGTGAGGCATGACCTCATGGAGCAAAATTCAATAAGGTGGGTTAAGACACACCTCTATGATCTTATCTAATAGATTCCCACATTTTCTTTGGTATTGCATCATAATAACATCTAAATAGCCACCTGGTCCTGGTTCATACTATGCAATGACGTTCAATAGTCAATCAGTATCCATTATAATGAACCATATATGTGTAGATGGGTAGCAAATAATATGAAAAACCTGAATTAATGAATGATTTAACATAAAAATGTTTCAATAGGGCATGAGTGGTCACTGAATGTTTCTGATGAGTATGGGGATATAAATTATATGCTATGGCAATTACAGCCACTACATTAAAATGAGCCAACAAACAAGAAGTGTGATCATGGTGTTCACTGGCGGCAAAGACTTGCAGAAACTACGTCAAGCTATTCTGGTGGCAGACACTAAATGCCCGTTTCTCTCTCAACTTGTCACCATCTATACAGTACCCATTGTGCAATACTGCCAACCCCTGTCATTAATGCCAACATATTGTGATGAAAATGTATTTCACAGGTGATAATTTCCTCAAGAGTATATAAAGAGGTGCTAATTAAAGTAAAAAATATTGTACACTTCCTGATTAACTTGTAGCACAATCACATTTCTGTTCCCTGATTCAGCCTGTTAGTCAGATTGGTCAACTTGCTGTTGATAAGTTAATGAGGTGACATAGTTTAAAGTTATCTGACCGTGAAGCATACCAGACAGTTGAATCCAATTGAATTACTGAAGTATATAAAAACAACAGGCAAAGAAGAAGTAAATATATTGGCTATTCATATGAAAGAGTTCTGCATACTAATGCAACCTGAGGAAATGCATGCAGTTTAAGTTTTCTTTTGAAGATTTTAATTTGGAGACTTGGCTCAATAAACAAAGAGCATGCTGCTTACTTCTTTATTTATATTTAGCATGGCGATGTCTAAAAGAAACAGTTTTTAAGAACATTATACATTCAAAGTAGGGAGTGAAAAATGAAAACTTCCCAGATTAAATGTTAAATATAACATATGTAACCACATGCATGGTAAATAACTGTTGATACCCCCACACAAGCATAGCCAGGCAAATTTCTATTGTAAGCATGTGTATGGGGGCACAGTATAAGAACAGGTGTCAGTGTCTGTCTGAGCGCTGAGCTGTGAGTGCAGCAGTCACTGGTCTGTGGCAATGAGACACACTGCTGGCTCACAGCCTGCAGGGGATTGTAAACACAGGGAGGAAGAACATCTGCAGTACTGCTCACCCTTTCCACAGCTGCATCTCTATGTCAAATCCACATGCTCAAATATACATAAACCTGTGCACATGCAAATCACAGGTACAAAATTAGAATATGTACTAACACGCATATTGGTCACATAACATGTGTCACTAGAACTACCACTTTTCTTTTATGTACTACTTTGCCTCCCTAAATATTAAACTGATGTTATGCAGTCAAGTTATGATGTCAAACGGGAAGATATGGCTGTAGATAAATTATATACTCAAATCAGTGCACATCTCCTCTGGATGTGTAGAATTAACGACACACAGTTGTTTCACTCCAGGGATGATAACCCTCTATATAATTCACAAAACTGCCCCCGTAACTCAGCAGGGAATGTATGATTCACCAATCCATAATCTCTCTGCTCCTCCACCATTGAGGTTCCAGCTAATGACTCCACTCACTAAATCAAGACAAAAGATACTTCCCTTTTAAAGGGACACTTCAATTAATTACCCCCGGAAAATCCCTCTAATTCTGTAATTCTGTATCAGGGGCTCAGTGAATAAAACTGAAAACCTATTAGTGGGCATTCATCTGATCTCACCAAGGAAAAAGAGGCAATCGGCGCAGAGCAGCTCACTACTGTACAGTGGAGCAGAGGGACAAAGAGGAGAGGATGCAGGACTTTTGAATAAGTTGTAGCACCAAAGCTACTGTAAAAGGTACAAGAGGCTTCTTGTTTGGTAAATTATAGGTCATTCAGTACTTAAGACTTCAATCTGCAGCTGTAATCTTTTTGACGTGCACTGACCATCATTTTTTTTAATAAAATGTTGATGCTGTACTCATACAGTAGAAATTTCCTGTCTTAACTATCTGGGAAGTTACTATTTATACAGAGTTTTAACGGGTTTACACCAGAAAAGAACTGCTGAGACACTGTAACTTGACCGACCCATGCCTGTATGACAGTCTAAGTACCAGCTACTACCATCTGGGAGGAGAATTAAATTACCATCTTGTCAATTAAATAGATTTAAAAAGTCTTTTATACTTCTGTCAATAATATTTTCAAATGGCCCTGGATCAAAAAGGATGAAATCAGGATGAAAGCCAGCAGAGCTTTATTTTGACTTATTTACTGATGACTGACCATTTGGTTGCAGCACTTTTCATTGTTTTTCTTTTAAGTCTATTTAAGCTTTCAGTGCATATTTCACTGCAATGTTGCTGGATATATCTTCTGTTTCTTGTTTAGCTATTTTGGCCCATTCTTTCATGTGTGTTGAATATGTTTTATTTATGCATCATGGATGGAAGGATTAATCCAGTAAAGTGAATCTTGAATTCCAGACCAGGTTAAAAGCAAAATAAAAAGTATTTCATTGTCAAGATATTTAACAAAATCCTTTTAATGTTTTAATTCCTATATTTACTGTAATATAAGACTATGGACCCTTACTTACATTCAGTGCAAAACAATGCACAGTGTAACTGTCAGGGCTAATGTCATAGTTGTCATTCTGATGGCCAGTACCCATGTTGTGTAAGTGACTTGCATCCAAAATTGTGCCCATAGGCATGCGGGTCTTAAAATGAGTTGTGGTAAGGCACACTGTTGGCACATTGTAATTTTTAGGCTGGTCTTAAGTCAATTGTGGAGGATTTTCCAACTATTTAAAAGGAGCATTATTCAGAAAATAAGATGGGCCAACATAGGTGGGTGTACATGCGTACACTCTGCCTGTTACGCATAAAGAGACACATGAATGTGTTTCAGGTGGTTAAAATAACAAATCAATAATGAGGAAAATATTAATTAAATGTTCTGAACTGTGAACACAGCAGAGAGCAGAGCTGTAGAACTGCTGTCCAACTCCCCAGTACAAAACACATAACTCAATTGATTATTTCAGGCTAAATCTTTAGTTTTGTTTCCTCTGTAAAGATTCTAACTAAGTTTTTTAGATTTGCTACTTAAAGGTCCTACAATATTTACTGCTGTGACATAACTGCTCACACTGCATTACTTTCAATAGAGAACCACTCCCTTATCCTATTCGCCAAATCCACCATGTAAATAGCAGTGCGCCAAGAGCACACATCCTGGCCTTTAAAGGGAATAGGAGATGAAACTCTGATTGGATGAATTCATGTTATTCCCCAAACACATTTATAATTAATTCAGGGACTAAATATAAACCTTATGGCCCTTGCGCCATTTAACTAGCAAAAGTTTCGAGCCCTAAATGCACTTGCACCATAAACTTAAGACAGTATGCGTTAGAGTAGCTACTGAAAAGGGCCCTAAGAGTGCAATCGTGCTACCAAGTTGCACTAGCATGCTAAATGACACAGTGGTGCTTTGATCTAGATGCTAATGTCATGTCAACATGCTGATTAACACATATAATGTTTAATATGTTCAATATGTTAGTTTAACCTGCTAGCATTAGTTTTCTCACACATCAGTGAAAAAGAGGTTAAAAGACAGCAGATAATGCATGGCCACGCTAATGTTATCAGTTGAACCACCACCATATATAAGAGGGTTAATGTGGGGGGAGAAAAGGCAAAGGAACCAAACAGCAAAATAATGCCAGCACAAGGTTCAATAGATGAAATATATTCTCTGGAAAACAACTGAAAGACACAGGGAACTCACAGCATTGGCTTTCACACCAAATGCACTCCTTGTTTAGAGTAAAAATGTCTGATGTGGCCATAAAGTTGTGCCATACATAAAACTCAGATGAAAGCTTTACTTGAATCATTCTGCCCTCAGAGATTTCAGTATTCATTCAAACTAAGTAGAGTATTCTGCAGCCAGCCAGGATTCATGAAAAGAGCACAAACGTTCAAGGCCAGAAAAACAAAACGGAGCTACAACAAAACCTTTATAGTGCAAAATACAAAAACATTCCTAAAAGACTGGTTTATTTTAATTACCAGTAACCAGTAAACTTTAAAAGAGAGTCACACAATGGATGACTTGGTGAGAGGAGGACAAAGTCATGAGTTAAGTGGCTGTTCTTCCATTGTTCTTGATTTATGCCCCATAGCAACACAATAAATGACATCAAAACAATCAAAACTTGATGAAGCACTTCACATGAAGTACATTACTCAAATTCGCACTCTCTTTTGTGTGTTGTGTGTCCTTGGATGTATTTGTCAGCTTCATTTTTTCAAGTACTTCCATCGGCAGTATGTTAAAAGTAAAAGATTGCCAGTGCTCCACTGGCTATTTGTTTGTCCTCGCCTCAGAGGGTTATCATCATGACCATTCACAGTGTTCAGTGGGCTTGCTACAGTACAGGATGTTCGAGGACAGCGAGTCTGGCAGTGACTGGAGAATGATATAGCATGCTATTAGACACAAAATGCTTTTTACACTATTGTGTGAGCATGGTGTTTAGAACCTGAAAAAAAGCTATTGGGAGAACTAAATGTGAAATCAGAAAACACTCACGTAGAGCTCAAATAAGCCCACCAGAATAATGAACGATATATCTAAGACTGACTTGTCAACTGGCATAGTGAAAAGGTCATAGTAGCTATGTTTGAGCAGTTGTGTCAGGTGTTATCCTAGCAACAGAACTCTATTCACAGAAGGTTTATAAATGACATAAAGGTCGAAACACTATCCTGATTGACTGAAACTGGCCACACACAAACTTTGCATTACAGTAAAGAGGTTACAAGTTTGGATGCAATTTAGCATTTGTTGTCAGGGATAATTTTGTGAAAACTTGAGAACTATGAAACGCTGAACGATGACAATGACTAGAGGGCGGGAGTCGGGGTGGAAATATTTCAGTCTGACCTTTAACTTGTATAACATGTACGATGTCCCTGTGACAGATGCTTCGGTTTCTTCATATTGAGGTGTTGCTCATGGCAACAGAGTGGCGTATGTTGCTTTATGTATTCTTGTGCATTACAGGAGAACAATGTGATGGAAAAGCAGCCTTTGAAGTGTGCAGAACACGGTTGAATTAATTTCCATTTAAAACAATTTATTTAGAGCAGGGCTCTCACACTACTTGGATTCTATGAACGATCAAAGAAGACAAATAAAGGTCTGTTATCATTAAAAATAATGTTTAACAGTATATTGTGATCATGCAGAGTAGAATACTACACATCTGTTTGTAAGTGGAACATGTTATTATCAAACAGTACTTCAAGGGTATCTTAGAAGATACTGTTTGAAAAAAATTTGACACGACAGTAAAACTAATCCCTCCCTGTTGTGTGATGTGATTGTTCATTTCTGCTGATCTCACTGATACACGAGCTGATTGTAAAGCACACTTCTCAGTGCAAAGTATCTGCACACTGCAAAACACAGCAAAACTGAAACAGAAGAGTCGATGGAAAAGCAATTATCTAGCACGCCAAAGACACCAGGAATTTCTTCAGGCAGGTCAAAGGGCAAGTATATATAAGACTTACATGTCAACACATTACAAAATGTAGCACTCCACAGAAATGCATTTGTAGGCTGTTGTTTACCACACCATTTACAACTTGACCTGGTGTTGTACATCCAACCCAGTATCCATGGTAATAACATTTATACTGGAAATTCACCTTTTGCAGTTCTAAGTGTTTCAGATTTTTTAATCAATGGCATACAATAAAATCACAGACTAAAAGTTTGTTTAATTATAATCATAAACCAGCAAGTGGTAATATTGAATACAAAGTTTCATATATATACTGTGGAGACTGGACAAGAATAAATAGCTTGCACATTGGAGCTTTGAGTCGCTGCCCAAACCTGGCTGGGCCTGACTCGACCTGCCAGGTTCAGGCCGAGCCGGGCTGTAATTTCTCAGGCTTGATTCTTGATTCTCACCAAATTAACATTTGTTTTACTTTTTTATGAAACTGTTGTGAACTGTCTTGTGCTTAAATGGCACTTTCGCAAAAGTTTTAATGGACTGACTCAAGAGGTAGAGAGAAAGAGGGTGGAGCGAGGGAAATCGACGTGGAGAACCGTGGGACAGAGAGAGAGCACGCAGGCAAGAGAGGGATCGGAAATGAGAATGAAAAGGAGGTTGCAAGGCAAATTGGTTGGGAGTTTCTGCTTCTCCCTTTCCGCCCATGCTCTTGTCCTACCAAAAGTGTGCAGCGCCATTGATGGCGAGCGAACTGATTGGCACACATAGTTGTTGATAGTGACATCACACTCCCTTTTTAAAGCATCAAATAACTAGTAAAACTAAAATTATTATAAAAATG
Source organism: Plectropomus leopardus (assembly GCF_026936395.1). Classification (NCBI taxonomy): domain Eukaryota; kingdom Metazoa; phylum Chordata; class Actinopteri; order Perciformes; family Serranidae; genus Plectropomus; species Plectropomus leopardus. The sequence goes on from NC_142182.1 coordinate 18,216,678, forward strand.
AGCACTTCAACATTAACCATCATGATAAGAAATGTTTAAAATGACAAAATCATGTTTTGGCCAATTTGTGGATGTGTAATTCATGCCATGTGTCCCATTCACTAACATGGAGGTGGCGGGCATTGCAACAGATACTGTGGCCAGCCACCGGGGGATATCAGAATGTTTTCAGGTTTTAGTATGAGCTGTAAGGTTGTGGCTTGACGATCAGACCGTACAGTGTGAGCACATTAATCTTGAGCTTTGGCTTTACATCGCAGACAATTTACTCAAGTTGGAATTCAAAACAACATTTCTAAAATCATACAGTGTATGCCCAGCTTTAGTGAGTCCAACTTTAATGCAGGAGACCAGAGTTGAAGTGTTTTTGTTTGATTACAATTGTTGCAATATTATTGCAGCATAAAGCATTACTAAGAAAAGGGACATTTATCAGTCGCCCTCTAAAAACCACTAACAAGCAAAGATGTGCGCGCATGCACACACACACACACACACACACACACACACACACACACACACACAAACAAGACAAGTCAACATTATAAATAAGGACATGACGATGGGCAAAAATGAAGTGGTGGTCTGGGACATCCATGTTGTCACCTTGCCCCAGGATTAATGATGAGTTAAAGAAGAGTGAAAACACCAAAAACACAGACTTGATTTTGCAGGTGGAAAAACAGACGCCTGACTGTCTGTTGCATCACTGACATTTATTTATCTATTGATTTTCCTAAAACTGAATGCCAAATTATTATCTCAAGTCCTGGCAGAGTGATCTAGCAAACTTCATGTAAGAGGATGGCTGTTTCTATTTCTGGGAAGTTTTGTTGTAGAAATACACAGGCCAGTCGCCAAGCATGTTACTCGGCTATTGTAAATTTTGATATCAGATGCTGCCAGCAATGTTATGTACAGCTTTACTTTTTCATAATTTGCGCTTGAGCCATGTGAACTGAGCACACTGCTAAGGAGATTTAGCAGTGCAGGCGAGAAACAACCACTGCCTGGAGAACAGTCACAGGGATGGTCAGATGGGCTTGGAGAGGCTCAGGCTGACAGTGATGGGTGATGGATGCTGCACAGCCACAGAACCAACGGAGATTGAGGGGGTATTTGTTGCAACAAATGGGACTGTGCACATTTTCTACTGTAATCCATAACTGGAGCCAAGAAACAGGGGTCACTGTGTGTTACTGGACATCAAAGTTTTGATGACAGTGGGGTCTTAGACTGCCCTCCACACAACAGAAGGATAAACTGGTAAAAAAAAGAAAAAAAGTAGCAGCTGAAATGAGAGGTCAAATAGGGAGCAGGAGCTCCCTATTCTGAATCAAAAACACACATCTACACTGGCATTTTTACAACCATAAAATACCTTGCATTTTACGTAAACATTGCTCCAAGCCACTTTTTATATCTTTATTTACTATGTCTTAATTCTTTAAACCTTTAAAAACCCAGAATAGCTAAGCAAAACACGTTTTCTCTGCTGCTTTAGTTTGATGTACCACCTTTTGAAATAGCTGCACTGATGCAATACCATTGGTGGGTGGGAGTCTGGTGTGCAGTGTAGTGCAAAATACTGTACACTGAAAAAGTAGAATCTGGCCGCTCTGTTTCTCAGTTTCCTCCCATGTGATTTCACAACACTGACTTTTTATAGGATTTAAAACATGATTTGCTTGCTCATCTTCATGAGCATTCCTTGATGTTTGCTTTCATCACCAAAAAATATGTGTACTAAAAACATTATCCCTGATTACTCTCTTTCAGCATCTATGTTTACATACAAAATGTTCACAAATAGCTGCACCACTTCTCCAGAAAAGACGTATATTTTTTCCTTTTGATTAACACTGTGGACCCCCGTTGTCTTCACCCCAGAGGAAAATCTAAACAGCCTTTGTAGGAGCTGTAAGATCTTTGCTGGCAGAGATAAGAGCCCATTTTGATAATACAGATTTATATCGAAAAATTCCATCTCAGAACACCTGCTGTAAAAAAAGTGAATGTTCCATCAAAGCCAGCTAACTCAAAAAACACAATTGTCTGTTATGTGAAATGGGAAGATCCTGCAACCCCCCCCCCCAAAACCCCTTTTTCCCCCCTAGCTTTCACTTCTGATGCAACCAGAAGCAAGACCAAAGTGCATTCTTAATGTAGTGGCCAATACGTACTCACATTCTTTTGGTCTGTGTTTGAGAAATAAACTAGGCATTGAGGTGGGGTTTTGTATGGGCATTTACAGTGCATCTACGAAGCACCTGCAGAGCTCTAATCACATTACAATCACAGACATGTGAAAACTTTAACAGCCTGGAGTTCGTGCCAGGTCTTCCTACGCATTCATGTATTTGTGGGGGCCTGCCACGTTTACAAAATCTGCTGCCACGTGTTGATTTAGTGTTTTTTGAGCTGGACTGTTCAATAGGAGCAAAATAGGGATATATTTATATACCTTTCAGTCATTCACTGTATTGGGACCGCAGAGCGTACTCTGAGCGCAGACCACCCAGCAACTCAAACTCCTCAACTCATGACTAGTTCCACCTGGGCTGGGTTCACAGACCCGCACAACTGTCTAAATGTAGAAAAGGGCCAAAGACTGATAAATAGGGACAAACAAGAGAAATAACCATGTGAAACACTGCATGTTTATTAAAGGAATTCCTAAAATTTGATTTCAAACATCCATCCATCCATCCTTCCATCCACTTTCTCCCGCTTATCTGGGGCTGGGTCGCAGGGCAACAGGCAGAGCAGAGCATTCTAGACGTCCCTCTCACCAGCAACACATTCCAGCTCCTCCTGGGGGACCCCAAGGCGTTCCCAGGCGTTCCCAGGCCAGACGAGATATGTAATCCCTCCAACGTGTTCTGGGTCTGCCACGCGGCCTCCTACAGGCCAGGCGCCCAGGAGGCATCCTGATATCTCTAAGGCTGAGGAAACTCATTTCACTTGTATCTGCAATGTCATTCTTTCAATCACTAACCAGAGCTCATGAGCATAGGTGAGCTTTGGAATATAGATGGACTGGTATATCGAGAGCTTCGTCTTCTGGCTCAGCTCCTCCTTCACCACAATGGTCCAGTGGAGAGCCCGCATCACTGCAGACGCCGCGCCAAAACCGCCCGTCCATCTCACGCTCCATTCTACCCTCACTCCTGAACAAGACCCTGAGATACTTGAACTCATTCACTGGGAGCAGCAACTCCCTCCCCACCCAGAGGGGGCAATTCACCGTTTTCTGGCAGAGAACCATGGCCTCATATATGGTGCTGACTCTTATACCAACCGCTTCACACTCAGCTGCAAACTGTTCCAGTGCATGATGGAGGTCACAGTGTGATGAAGCCAACAGAGCCACATCATCTGCAAAAAGCAGTGATGTAATTCTGAGGTACCCAAACTGGACCCCATCCTCCCCCTGGCTGCACCTCGAGATCCTGTCTATGAATATCACAGACAGGATCCTGATTTCAAGCATGCAATTTGAAGAAAAAAACCTGACGGTTCAATTTTGAATTTAGTAGTTTTAAGTTGTTCTCTTAAAGTATCTCAAGCGCGGTCGCTATTGATAATCTCGATTAATGACCACTCTACTATAGCCTTCTAAAAACATGTTGTTTCAGCTTTCTCACTTGAGTTATTGACCTGAAAGAGGTATTAGTGAGACAATCTTGCAAGTGTCATAAGCCTCCTTAGTCCAGTCAGCAGTCCAAGGTCAGCAGGGGGTCCGCCTCCTCTGCGCTGTAAGCCTTCGCTGTCAGGAACAAATTGTTTGATAGGCGCCCCTTTTCCACTTAATCGCAGCCACCACAGGCAAGCACATACACCAATGCGCGCACACACGCCAATGAAGGACAGAAATCTCATTAAGATCAACGAGATTGCTGAGATAAAATGTCACTCAAAAATATATCAGCCATGGCGGACTGAATCTCCGGGTCCATCAAAAATGCAGCACAACCCCGTCAACCCGTGAGCCTAAAGACATTTTCGATTGTTTACATCCATGTCAAGGAAAAAAAAAAAAAGAAAAAATACATTAAAAAAAGAATATATTGAATTCACGTTGGGTGGAAATATACGGATGGTAGATGATGAAGTATTCATAACTCTGGAGAGATAAAACAGACTTAATCTGAAATGCCATCATCATTACTGTAATTTCATTACAGGTTTGAGGTCATTGTTCCTCTGGCTGTAGATGAAAGTGAATGAGGCAACGCGGTGTAATCTACTGCTCTGAAGAGGCCAGACAACACTGTGATCAGTGGGACAGCAAGATGAAGAGGCTTCTTGACATCACAGGACAGAAAGACACATAACACACACAGATGAACAATCTCTTTCATGCTGTTTGTAAACTGTAGTCTACTTTATCCTTGCACAGCACTTAGCCACTAAGACTGTACTGACTGCTAGACTGGCATACTGTAGATAAATTCATCAAAGGTGGAGGAAATGTCCAAAAATTACTACTCAGCTTCAAATAGCCATCTGTCACATAAGATCTACTTTTTTTTTCATGAAGTAATTTTGTCTCCAGTGATCTCGGCATGTGAACGTGCATGTGCAAATATGCAAAACAAAATGAGTAAGTAATGGAAGACCTCTGGCGCTCAAACTCAGTGAAGCTGGTACTTTAATGTGTGTAAAAGAGAGTGAGAGAGAGAAAAAGAGAGGTTCAAGAGAGGCTAAGTTGTCCAAGCTTTAAAAATAATAAAAAAAAGCATCTGTTTTGCCAAACTGCACTGTGTCAGAGTTTAAAGGTGGCTGACAAATACTACTAATTGGCATTCAAAATAAAGTGACCCTCTGTAGCCATTTTTAGAATAGTGATTTAGTTCATTTACAACCATAGGCCTTTTACAAGTGTGTTGTAACTTTGTCCTCCTTCTCTGTGTGTGTGTTTGCACTGTAGTCACCTGCATGCCTCCTACTTTTCAACTTTCCTCTGGCAAATTTTGCCAGAGGTCCCTTGAAGTCATGTCTGTGTCAGCATTATAAATACATATGCACCATGTTGGATGTCAAGTCTGAAGTTGCTGACATTTTTTCTTTTTGCTCTGCACTATTCAGTCATGAGGCTTTGAGTATAAAAGTAAAGAGTTCAGCAGGAAGACACATCCTTCAGGATACAATTATGATGTGCTCACTAGGAAAAAGTCAAAAAGAGGTCAGTGGAGTTACCAAGCAGACTTCTTTGTGAGAATCACTTAAACAACATGTGAATTGTTCATGGATCCATAAAAAGTAGGTTCATGGAGTTTTTCAAGAGTAATCTCCTTTGATACGTCGAGATATTTAAATATATAATGTATTGGAGACAACATATGGCACACTGTGCCTGTACATTATGAAGAATACAAACAATTGACAGACAGGAAAAACCTAAAGACCCCAAGTAGTGGTAAGAACAAAATAATACAAATCCCCAAATTTCTATAACTTTATGATTACACAACCATTACAAAAGAAAATGACCCAGGGCACCTTTCACTTTTCATGAATTATTTAAAAATTAAGAATGAAGATATGAACAGTATTATAGAGTTTTCAACAGGAGGACAAGCTGTGTGAGTGAGATATGTGATCGTACTGATACTCTTGGGTTTATAGACAGTAAATGTGTGTAATTACTCACATTAATAAACCATGGACAGATTATGACACAACCAGCCTCCCAGGCATACAGCAGTGTGACACTAAAAGCAGTCACAGAAATAATGTACAAAAACACTGAGTAAGAACTGCTGTGAACAAGCGTGACTCCAGTATTAAGGATACAAAAATTAAGTATCGCACATGCAAAACGTCTTCACTTATATGAACAAGAACACATTAAGGGAGAAGAAGAAGACACAAGGGCTGATCGCACTGAGACGTATTGCTGTACGCCAGCAAAACCATTCTTTCCCTATGGTACGGCGCACCTGTCAGGCGCTTCTCTCTTGCTGCTGCACAACACCTTTGTCTAGCAGTTTTTTGGCACATATAAAAGCCTTGCTCAAGGGCACCTCAGCAGCACCCCGAAGGTGAACTGGCACTTCTCCAGCTACCAGTCCATACGTGGTTCCTGTGGGGGCTTGAACCTGTGCTAATTTGGTTTCAAAGCAAAGTCCCTGTGGACTACGCTGCCCCAAAGCAGCACTTTAAACTGAATGCTAATGGTGTGTTCACGCCAAATGCAATGCAAGCATTCGTGTTGCAAGTTTGCACTGACTTTGCAAAGTCAATGCAAAGATGAGACTACACGCAAATTTTCGCCGGACGATGCAAGGGATGCATTGGTTGTGTGTTGCAAATGTTTAACTTGGGTTAAGAATTTGTGTGATGCTGTGTCGCGATAGCCTATCAACGTTAAGATCTAGTTGAGATTTAGAAATGAATGATAAACTATGTCACTGTCCATGGAACACAGAGCTACACTCAGCACCAGTAACTTACTGCACAGACACAGAGCAAGTAATAACTTCAAGGGCTCGGAGATTAGTAAGCAAAGCTATAGCATTACATGGTAAGTTGTGAAAATATATCTGTCTTTTGAAAGCTTTTCTGTTGAGTTGCTGCCCAAAATGCTCTGAGTAATTTAAGCTGTTTTTTTTTTGGTTTTTTTTTTAACGTAAACAACGGTGGCCGTGAAATGTGCTGCCATGACAGTATGGTAAATATTACAGTGTTACTGATTTGGTTCACTCTGCTTCAAGGCACGGAGACTCGTCTACATCCAGCTATATTTTGTGCATCTCTGCAAACCAAATTAGTCATTAACAGCAACTCCTAGCAAGCACAACCACAGCTGCTGAAGGCAAACTTTTGCGACTTGGAAAAAGCTCCAAAAATACTCCAGGGGCCGTATAATCATGAGTAATGCAATGCAAACATTTTCATCGCATTCAGTGTGAACACAGAGTAATGTCAGCATGTTGACTTGCTGACAAACAGCTGGTATACTAACAGGGGGCTCCTTAGATGATGAAAGCAGACTGCTGCTACCAGGACCAGCCGATAGTAAAATTAAATTACAATAATCAGGTTTCAACCTTTAGAGGGCACTCACTCTGCATATGAATACACAATATGCATAATTTATATATTTTTTGTTATTTATTTATTTTATACTTTGCACTTAAATGTTAAGAGGTGGACCTGAATCAAACAACAATATTTTATGTGTATTGCTTTTCAACTGAAAAAAAAAATTTGGCTTGGGGGTTTAGTTGCTCTTTGAAAAGTCTGACCTCATCTGTGAAATGTTATTGGCTAGGGTCTAGATGGCCAGGAATAACCTAAACATGTTAAAATGAGAAGAAAATAAGAAAATGCAGGAAGAAGCCAGCGTCTTTAGTGATGAACTCCCCGCAGCTGTTCCAATACCAACCAACACAAGCATATTTAACATTTAGGGATATATGATTTACAGTAAATGTCATGATTAGCTGTCAGATAGCATGGTTTCTACGAGCATATTCTGCATCAAATGTAAGTATAAGATGTGATAAAATGTAAAACTGTTCCCAGCACCAATAACGGGTAATATTTGTTTGACAAACTGGCTATCAAAATGCAAATACAATGTCACAATGACAACTTGCCCTTGAGAGCATAGGGGAAGTACAAATTTTGCATTAAAACGTTTTATTCAGGATTAGATCAAATGAGATTTTTCAATAAAATCTACTGTTAGATAAGAAATACTACGAAAAAAGCAAGAAAACAGCATCTATGATCTTTGCCTGTCAATAATCATAAAATATGCTGGGTTCAGTGGAGTTGCTGTTTCAACCAATTACTGTCCAAGTCTTCTGGGAATCGATTCAGATTTCAAAATTACCTCTAGTGCTCAAAACCATAAAAGCATTCATGGAGGCAATTAGAAGGTTCTCTGTTGTGTGCCTAGAACATAAATACTGCAGTCTTTCCTCATGGGACTAAACAAACCAGTGCATTTCTTGATAAATGAATGCAGAAAAAGCAATTTTTACAAAGCTTCAGGGAAATATGACTCTGACAGCATTCTATTTTTATCAAGCGCTATATGTTTTATTTCCATCGCTAAACCATTTTTCAAGCTGTCAGACAGAAAATAAAAATAAATGAAGAGAGAAAAAGAAATACACCCAAATCCATCTCGCCATCACTTCACATGGCTACACCCATCTCAGACATCTTATCAATACAGTCATCCCCCTACAACAGGTAGTTACTGTTGTGTGAACACTTGTCTTTCACATTGTCCCATTCCTATTGATTTCTGTCCACTTTTCCATTACTCAGTGCTAAAATGTCATATGAAAAACAAATTCCTTTCCTTAAAGGTGATATACAGCATGTGCTAAGATACTGAGGGTTTGACAATTCCATTACTGTCGCTGCCATTCCTGTATGTGTTTTGACAAGATTGGTGGCCACATGATCATGGCTTACTACAGCGATGACAAGGCCATGTAATTCCTGACTGATGGAGGCATCTCTTTGCCCTGCAGCTTTGATTACAGCAGAAAATGCACAGCAGGCCGCTGCTTTTTTCTCATGTGTGAACTTTGTCATCTCTGCTTGTCTGACAATCCCAGATCGATACTCAATCAAAGAGTTTTTTGCCATGAGCTGATCTGTTGTCTCCCTGCCAAAGCCCAGAATTCGAGTGCTGGAGTACATGCCGTCGTTTAAAACGAGACAAGGATGTGGCAGAAGATGAGAGAGGAAGGGAGAGCGGGAGCAGTCAGAGGAGATTCACAGTGACCGTGTACAGTACAGCTTTGCTCAAACACAGCGGGATGCACTAGTAATTTGGAATAAGTATGTAGAAAACGGTGTTGACAAGATGGAGGATCATTCAATCATATTCCCATCAGTATGCCATAGATCAGTGTTACAATGACAGACTTAAAATGGCCTGCTGCTTTGGAGAACACAAGGATGGATCTCCTTGTGAGGATGCTTGTGAGACAACTTCTACTCTAGTTCAAACACCACAATACCATTGCTTAGTTCAGTCACAGCTATGAGCATATGTAAGTATGAGCTTGAGTGAAATACTGTACTTTTACTCTGCATCTAGCTACAAGCAAGGATAAGTCCCCATTTCATTCGTCCTTAGAGATGTCTTAAAGTAAACACGTTATAAATCCATAGTTCTTCATTTCACAGCAGGCTTCACTCTTGCAGTAACCACTAGCAATATGGTGAAAAATGAGAAAAAAAATATCAGTATCAGATGAAGTAATGAGTCTCAGTTTTTATGACTGCTATCTGGACATTCTATTAGTGAAATTGTTTAGAGCACTTAAGATTAGTTTCAGTTTAGTGGTTATGGTGAATTTAATCACGGAGAAATTGACTGACCATCAATATACTGTGCTTTGTGAGAGCTAATAAAATATCTGGATACAGTGACGCTCTTCATACAGTAGCCTATGTAAATATTTTCTAGGTGACACACCAAGACTGAGGAGTCTACAACTGTTGTTCTTGAGGCTAAACTTGGGAACGCACAACAATGCTTTGCGCAAAATGCTTATTACAGCACACACGACAATGTTAACAGGCTGATGTTTAGTGGGTATATTGAGTGCCATTTTGCCTGGATACCATGTTCTCATTATCACATATTGTAACTTTGCAGTGGACTTTCGTGTCTACATTTTACATTTCAGGTATGTTTACTGTTGACAGTAGTAGCATCCCAGGATGACGCTAACAAACGCACATGCTGACACGGATGGTTAGGATTAAGCAAAAGACACATGGTAAGGTATAGCAAACAGAAAAAAAAAAAAAGAAAAAATTCAGAGGGGAAGTGAACCCCAGACTTCCATATGAAAGTCCAGGGTTTGTCTGACGCATCTATTGCCCCGCACGCCAACCCCATAAGCACCCTTCTTATACTATATTGTTACCGGCAGCGTTTCAACCTGACGTCACCCAGCGGCATATCATGCTGTTGCGACAGGTTCTGTCCAGCTGCGTATCAGCCGGCATAATAACACTGCAAACAGTTCTGTCCAGCCACATTCTCAGCTGACACCATCCAGTAGCATACCATGAGGATGTTAAAGGTGGCTTTTGGCATCAGGATAATATGGCAAAGGCACTGCAGAAGCTTTGGTATTTGACAGCTTTGGAATGTGAACAGACTTTGTATATAGTTGTACCAACTTTATGTCAGATATTTCAGTCTGGACCGAAGCAGTAGTCTGACTTTCTGACCAACTGGGGGGAAAAAATACAAAAAAAGGAGGAAACTTTTTAATGAAAACACTAACTTTAGTAAAAAAAAAAAATAAATAAATAAAAAAAAACAAAAAAACATTTGATTTGCCCGGGGGTGCTCAAGCATCATAGTTGCTTCAGCTAAACTTTTTTTTTTTTAATGATTGCCATGTCTTACACACCATTGCCACCAAAGTGGTTCTCTTTAGGGACAGTACCCACAGGAGAAACAATCACAGTCACCAAAAATAGTTCATTCAAGACAGAGTGGAAAGAAAGCGAACTTAACTTTGACAAAGCAAAATGGTACAAACTGTTACACCACAACCAGCCAAATGTACATTTCATTATTCACTCTCTGCTCAGAATGTGTCTCCTTGGAAACCTTTTTCTATTTAGAAAAGGCTTTTTAAAGAGCTGACTTTTGAGGAGTTGGTTCCCCATAGAAAAGGGCTACGATGGCAGGGATCGGTCTTGTGAAACAAAGGAGGGAGATAATCTAAATTGGAGAACCTGGAGTGCAATGGGGGTTTTGAAAGGGGCAACGGCTGTCTTTGCTTGTCAGGGAGGGGGAGAGGAAATTGGGCGATGGGGAGAGATTGGTTTGTCTGGTTGGACTCTGAGGGTTTTGCGAGTGTGTGTTGAGTGAGAGGAGTGGGTCCCTGCCGAACCAGAGAGAGGGACAGATAATCAAGCCCAAGTTGATGTGGGACTTTGTGTCGGGGCAAAGGAGAATAGAAACTCTTTAATAGATTAGCAGCACTCAAGTACCGGAACGGCCACCAGGGAAGCAAGGAGTTGAGCCATTGTCACACCTTCAATTTCCAATCCTCTATACACATTCATGCAACTATAGCTTGGGGGTGTCACATTTTGCTTTGGACAAGTCATTCTCGCTGAAATTAGGTATAAATTCTCATCTGCATAACACTCATGCAGGACAAGGAGAGGGGAGGAAGGGAGAAAAGAGTGAGAGAGAGAGAGATGAATGTTGATGCTATTTAGCTTTGGAATGACGCAGAGAGCCACATAACGCCCGCAAGGGAGCAAAATAATTTACTCCAAGCCACAAAAATGTATTCAAATAAAGTCCTATTCACATATATTCAGATCAAATCACTGTTGAAAATAAAGTCCATTTAGAATGCAATTTTTTCCTCCCAGTGGTGTAATGCATATCGCTCCCTATGGTAATTCAAAAGAAGATAGCTCAGTTAAGAAGGCTCAGGAAAATCAATGATGCCTTACTGGTGAAAAGAGAACAGATGCATATAAATGAATGAGTTTCTCACTGGATTGGACCTTGAATTTATATTCACTGGCCATGAGGACTTAGCTCATGTTGCACTGATATGTTTAGAATGCAAATTTTCACACTTTCACTTAATCATTCAGTATGCGATCTTTCATTTGAAAATGTCACAGGTACATCCTCTCAGAATTTTCAGTTTAGACACTGCAACTCACCGCGACGAAACATGAGTCACAAAGTAATTAGGGGAAAATAAAAGTTGACCAGGTGGGCTTATTGCTTCAATGAACCAAACAGCATCATGTACATACACATCCATAAGAGCAAGGGAAGGGAAAAAAAACTCATTTATCCTAACACAACAATGCCCCAGAGTTAATTGGGCAGCAGCCTCAGTAGATACCTTGGACATTAATTTGCCAGGCTTTCTCAGTCTGACAAGCTGATAATGAGGCATTGTGGGACAGCGGGTCACCTGGTGGGGTGTTAGACAGACTGTTCTCCAGCTAACAAAGAAAGAGAGAGAGATAGAGGGAGAAAGGGAGACGGAGACCATAATGGGACGAACGGGCACCATCATGCTACAAATTACCTGCCAGTTTTGGTGTAATCTCTCAGTTGAATCATTATCTATCTCCTGAATCAATCTCTGTCTTGCTTCTCTGCACCAACTAACTACTATTGGCACCCCACCAATCTCTCTGCTTCAACTTCTTCTAGTAGCCTTCCCCAAACTTACGAAAGGTACCTACACTTGCAATTAGTTTTTGATGGGATTCACCTTTTATTTACACTGGCATGCTGGGAGGGTCCTGCCCAGCATTGTGTACAGCAGTGTGATGCAGCAAAAGAGTAAGCATGTGCTTTGAGAGCGGGGAAACAACAGGACAGAGGACATATTAATGATGCTGTAACTGTACACAGGGTACAGGCGCAGAAAAGTGAGGGATAGTATTAGAAAAAGTATGGCATAATGTGCTCCTCAGGGCCCATTTTCAAGATGGCTTACGGGTTTGTGAGGATGGCAGGAGAGTTGGGTTGAGTTCTGGTTTTGCTGGTGCAGGTCCAGACTGGTGTACAAGCTTAAACAGTTTGATTTTAGGCAAACCAGCTGAACGGGCATTTGACATCATGACACGTTCTGGCAAATTAAAAAATAGCCTACATCAGCAACCTGTGCTGACAGCATAACGGCGCTTAATCCAACTTGTATTGCATTTGTAATGAGCAACAAGACAACGTGATCAACATAATATTATGTTTACGGACGAAATGAGCCTCTACTGTCTGGTAAGCAGTGAGCTGAGTATCAGCAATATGAAAGAGATTGAATTTTAGTAGAGGTGGGAGGGGGGGATGAGTGGCGCACATTCTGTTTGTTTACTAGGAAGTTTATGTGTTTTTAAGGGTGATAAGAAAAGACCTGGCAGTGTTCGCCTCTTAAAAAAATGATGCTGCACCAATATGTCAACATTTTGGATTGTAGGCCAGCAGTAGAAGTGTCCTCACTGGCCGTGAGCAAGAAACTGCACCTTTTTGTGCTTAGTTTTTGTTGGATGCCCCGTTTTTGTATTTCTGTTGCCAGCTTTGAAATAACCACAATGGACAAGGAATGGCTAATTGAAGTAAAGATGAGAAATTATATATTATATTACAAAAATTGACCATCATTAATAACAATCTACTTGTTGTTGGCTATATTGTATATCAATTCCAGTTAATGTCATATTATTAAACATGTGTTTTGTGTTTAAAAGTAGAAAATAAGAAGAGACCAAAAAACTGTAGCATCATCCCGCTCCAGTGTGTGATGACACGCTGCATCGCGGCATCCCGCAAACAAAAGAGGCATGACAGATGTCACATTTTACACAGGAGCATGTCTCTAGCGTGACAAATAATATACACGTTGGCAGTGCTTTCTAAACATTAACAAAAGCATAACATGTCAATCCCAATCATTTACCATCTCTGTTATATGACAGCTGATCTTGTCCTCTGCTTGGATGGTAAGGAGCTCCTGAATCTTCTTGTTTTCCCACTTTGCGGACATTTACAGGCACTGATCTTTTTTGAATGAGGCGCTGCGCTAACAACTGCTTTTTAAATCTCCCGCGGTGGGAGAACATGTTGTCAAAATGTCCCACCCGTGCCACCAATGGTCACGTCTTTCTGGCTTTAAATTTTACACCTTGTTATGGCAAGACCACTCTGCCCCCCCTTTCTGCGATCAGCCATGATACAGAATGGCAAGGCTGCTTAACGGCATGATATTTCTGCCTTAAACATGCAGGCAGTGTAAATGCAGCTAATGTGTAAGTTACTAATTACACCTTTTTTGTCAATTGCAAGTAGAAATATCTGCCATGAAAAAAGCCAACTGAAGAATATTTACTGTGTCATGATGCAAAATTACATGTGACGTGATAAGTTTTATCAATGCTGCCCACCCCTAAGCTGTATTTATCCAGCCTGCGCATGTGTGTGTGTGTGTGTGTATATTTGTGTGAGAGCAGAGAGCAGAGCGGAACAGCGGACCAGATCCATCCCTCTCTCCCTTCACAGCAGGAACTCAGGCCTTAATTACCTCTGATATAAACACAAATTAGTCTGGAATGCAAACAGAGACTCGACTATGAGGAATATCTTCATTTATACCCCATCATGTCCAATTACACAAGATATATCACCTAGATGCTAGGTTTTAACTAGTCTGCATGGCGTTGGCAGAGTAAAAGATAAACATAAATTACCCCAAAAATGACAGTCTGAACATTACTTTTCCAGCAGCGTACGATTCCATCCCCAAAGTTCAGATCAGACGTTTGTCTCTGTGGGAATTATTGACAATATGCATCACTTTCACTGATTTCACTGTTATGCTGATGTTGCCACAGCACTTTCCAGGTGACTCAAAACAAATAGAGGAATAAAATTCTGTGCACAGCCTGTAACAGTAACATTACCAAGCCTACGAAGAGATGAGGAATAACTTTTCTCTCGACTGAGTATCATATAATTAGATAGTGGTTTAGATTAGCTTTGTATTCCCTGTAGTGAAAAACATAAATCCTTTTTATATGACAGTATGTAAGGGTACCTGTGATTTTGACTTTTTCTTTAACTCATTAACTACAATGTACACATTCCCTAAAAAATTGTTTAAAATATTTATTAATCACCCACTGAAAGTATTCCCCCAACAACTACCACCAATTACTCCTGTCTGAATGTTTGATGAAATGAACAGATTGTGATAAACTATATACTGTGTTTGTCACCAGTCATGTAAAAGGTATACTTTGGCAGATTGTCAGTTACTGTTAATATGCATCAAAATTAAAAGTAAAAGCCAACCCCGTATCAAGCCCTGTACATATATATGTGTGTGTGTGTGTGTGTGTGTGTGTGTCTATGTATATGTATATGTATATGTAAATATATATATATATATGTATGTGTGTGTGTGTGTGTGTGTGTGTGTACATATATATATATATATATATATATATATGTACACACACACACACATATATATATATATGTGTATATATATATATATATATATATATATATATATATATATATATATATATATATATATATATATATATATATATATATACATATATCTGCTGTGCATGTGGTTGCTACCTTCAAATAAAGCCCTAACCTCATCAGAGCACCGTGTTGCAACCCTCAAATAAAGCCCTAACCTCATCAGAGCACCGTGGAGTACACCCATTAACGTCCCAAGCCCAGGACTTTTGTACAGGTCCAAACTAAGCTTTGTTTTTCAGGAAAATATGGCAAAGTATAGCCTACCTTTAATGTTCAGTCTGTCCAATAGATGTTAAGATATTTTAATAAGTGAAAAAGTCATTCATCCTCTATCAGCAATGAATGTGACAAAGTGTTATTAACATCCATCGAATGGTTGTTGAGACATTTCAGTCTAGACCAATGTGGTTGACCAACCGACCGACTGACTGCCTGCCCGCTCGCTCACCTGGCCAAAAGACAGACAGGCAAATTCTGTGTTTTTTCTCATCAAGCAAAAGTGAGCGAGATCCAATCTTATTTTGGAAAGAGCTTTGTCCGCTCGGCGTCACACCTCACTACATTTGCGGGGGGGTTTTCGATGCTGTGTCCACAATTTTGTAGCTTCCTCTTGGGAACATGCTGCAACTACCTGGTTTCTACTTTCTAAATACTTCCCAAGCTCACCTACTTGCTGTGGAGCTACACACCCAGGAATGTCCCAAACATAGATGAATAAGGAAAAAATAAGAGAATACAGGCAGAGGGTGGAGTTTCTGCCGATAAATACATCATCACACACTTTTAGTGGGTTACTTCTGTATGTCTATACATTATTTTTTAGGATAGTCCTGCAAAGCATATTTTTAAAGAACTCATTCCTCTGTGAAAAAGACTGTTCAAGTGCTCAAGACATGGTTCAGACATTGGAAAGCATTGACATATTTTTTTGTTTGATTCCTTTGGTCAAATCATAAGATTTGTTGACAGTAGGAAAAATATAAATTAACACCTGCCTTATCCTTGAGATAAAATTATGATGAAATTAAAACAAAACAAAACAAAACAAAAACCCAAATTCAGCCATGTCATTTGGGATGTTTGTTCATAATAGAAGTCTGACAAGAAAACACTGTCAACAAAACACTGATATCATTGCAAGTTACCAATGAAACACGCCAATAAAATCCAGACTTGGTTTAAAAAAGTTATGATGGGGTCAGAATCAAACGCCTAGAGAAGCGGGGCAAGAGCAAGTCAGTCAATATCAGCAGTTATAAAAAGAAATTGGTAGACTGGGCACAGATGGAGAGAATAGCGAAACAGCAAATGTGGGGGATTGGGGAGAAAGAGGGAGTAGGATGGTGTGTTCGCAAAGCCCAGGGGAATGCAGGGCATGAAGGGAAAAGAGAATGAGAGAGATAAAGAGGAATAGAGAAAAACCAAGAGTGGAAGAGTAAACAGAGAGGAAGGAGAGGGCTTGCCAGGAGACTCAGGCTTTGGCTGCCTTTGTTATCAGTTTGCACAGAAATGTCAGAGCACTGTGACATTCTCCCCTACAGCTTCCCTGCTGCCCAACCACTACAGTGTAACACACACACCACGCTGCTATAGATCACACACACAAATTGTGAGACAGCATATATGGACTCCAAAAAGCAAACACACAACATATGTGCATACATTAACAAACAGAACATAACTTAACATAACTTCATTTATACACATAGGCATGCTCTGCAGGGCTGTGTAGAGTGGTTTCAGGGGATAGCATTTGTGCTAGAGATTACAGCACAAATAGAAATTTATTTTTAAAAAACAGCACAGAGACGAAACAGAGAATATAACATTAGAAGAACAAAATAAAAACAAACAAAAAACATACATATATTCCACACACTGGCTTTTCAAATTTGCTTTAACAAACTATTTCCACAAACTGAGATGACCTGCAAGGTTTCTATCCTGTACTGTATGACTTATCATGTAGCTTTTTCTTTGACTGACCCTACTTCCACAAACTGAGTGGGCTGCCTGGTCTCTCTCAAGAGTAGAACTTCTCATGTGAATCTTTAGTAGCATACCTATCAGCAGTTATCTGGCAAACCTGAACAAACTTGACTCCACCAAAGTGAAGGGTGTAAGTCTGTCATGATAAACAGCCATGTGACATTCTGCTGATGTCATCTTCCCTCGTTTCACGATGGTCAGTGGGTTGGACTTGGGTTTCTGATTTCCACTGACGACGCAGCAGAGGCTGCTGTTTTACTAAAGTTATCAATGAGACTGATAAATTACAACATAACGTTACATTAGATGTGCCTAAAATCGATGTCAACAACTGTGACATAGCTATTTGCTACAGCCTGGTAGTTAATCATTTTTACCTGCATTTTAAGTTATGCTAATCCCTGTAGTACTGCCATCACAGCCACCACGGGTCGGAGGCTATATTAGCCTATATTCATGGATTGTTGCACCTGGAAGTGTTTCATGTGGTTGCTGCTGGTGTTACCTCCTTTACACCCAATTACCCTTTGACACAGATTGCATTTTGCTGCATTGTCGTGGCTTTTAGAAAAGTGCGCCCACATTCTCAACCGCTTCATCCTGTCCACCATCTGCCTTAATACTTTTAATACTAGGAGAGCAGCCAGCAGCGGCACAACAATAAACTTCATATGTCATCGCCTGATGCTGGCAGCTTTGTCATCATTAAGGGCAGGTTGCCAGCTATGTTAGAATAAGGTTAGACTGAATTAATGTTACACAATTTATGTCATAAATACTGATAACTGCACCATTTGTCAAGGAGTTTATTAGTATTTCAGGACCAACTCAATCACACACTGGTACCAATTCATACCAGTTCTTGATACCCATCCTTTGTCTTGGTTCATTCTCAGCTCTTATTGCATTGTTTTTGTTTGTGGCTGGCAGCTGTTTAGGATTACAAATACGGCAGATAATTCCCCCAGGAGTTGATGGAGTACAAAAATGAATCACAATGTTGCACCCTAGATGCTTTATGTATAACTTGTTTGCTAACAATAGTATATCTAGTTGGCTATATCAATCTGGTGATAGGGTTGGGCAATATGACTGTGGGAGCAATTCTGCTGCAGGCTGGCAAATCTGCAGCACTTGAAATTAAAATAATTATTATCTCAGGAACCTTCAAGCTTCTATCCTGAAAGAATTTCAGCCTTACTGTTCTGAGTCTTTTTTTTTAACTCAAATGTTTTCTCACATGAGGCTGTTGTTTTGTTGCATGCATAGAAGTTCCAAATTAAAAGAAGAAAATAATCAAATGTGATGGCGCACTGTTATTTTAAACCATTTCTCAACAACTTGAAGATACAACTTGTCATGATGCATTAGGCAATCTTTGTCATCAGTTGCCTTTTTTGGCACATGATGTCTTGCTAATCATGAGGAACCCCTTCTGAATTCTTTTTTTTCTGGTAACAAGGAACATTGTTGACCACAATGATGAGGAGATCTATAAACTATCTTTCCTCCTTAAACAAAAAAATCCTTTAAAAATCCATGATTATCGACCGAACACAGACAGGTTGTTAAATACAATTTGAATGACTGGCAGATAGATAGACAGAGCATTAAGATCGCATTTACACCTGAGCTGTTTGGTCTGCTCTAAACGGACCAGAGTTTGTTTACTCGGATAGTGCGGTTTGTTTGGGGTGGTGTGAAAGCTCAATCGAACTCTGGTGCAGACTAAACAAACTGGTGCAGTTCTTTGTGGTGTGAATGAAAACGAACCAACCGCAGGACTTTATAATAGGAGAAATATGATTTTAGCAGGATTTCTACAGCTGATCAATAATAAATCCATCTGCTGATCATGAAATATTTTGGCAGTCTCATAGTTGATCCTGACAACAGCCTGCACTGCCGCTACGGGCACGTGCAGCAGCACAGCATTTGCATTATTATCAGTTATTAAAACAGTCAGATGCCTCTGTTGAGCAACATTTTTCAAAAGTTAAGCTTATTAAAACCTTCCTGTGTTCAACAATTGGACAGGAACATCCGACTGTCCTCTCTGTCATCAGTGTCACTGCAGAGCTTGCTCAGACGCCGTCATATAATGACCTGATTAACAATCTCTCAGCAGGTGATGCAGACGTGTGCCTCCGTAGAGCAGCTGCTGAAAAATGCCTGTTTTATAGTTCTTCTGTAGTGGAACATATATGCAGAGTTTATAAAGTTTTGTGATTTGCATTCGTTAATGTGTGAGCATAACAACAAAGCAATTAGGATCGCGCACCCACAGCGGCCCTGTTAACGTGATCAATGTGCAGTCTAAAAATAGCCGCCTAATAATTCTTACAATCAGTTTCATTATTTCTTTATGAGCTCTCTGCGACACCAAAGAACATAAATATAAACTCTCTGAGCATTAAAGTGCTGCATGAACTCTTATCAGTCACATCATTTGATTTCCCTGCGAGGGTCCTGATGATGCATGATGACAAAAACTGTCCAATCAACAGTCACCTGTCAGTCAGCAGAACCTCATGTTTAATCCTCTTGGTTTCTTTTGACAAAGTGCAGCGTGAATGCGAACCAAACCAACTTGAATTGCAACAATGTAGCAATTTCACCCCCCCAGTCGAACCGAGTCCCTAGGACTATTAGGTGTGAATACGACCTAAGACTTGAATCGACATGATGAAAAACTGGACCATTGAGTGCACAGATCCGCAGGCATATGCAAGAAACACTCTTCAGAGCTGCATCCTTCAACCTATCTCTGAACTCAAAAAGATCTGGCAGCCATGGCAACTGAAGTACCAAGAAGCTGTCAGACCACACCATACTGAAGATAAAATCAAACTTCAATTAATTTAATTTTGCTTACTTTTGGTTTATTCAACCAAGCTATAATCCACTCAGGAAATAGCAGTTTACAGGAGGCTCAGAGTTATAAAAGCATTTACTTTGTATCTTTGAGATAAATGGAAAAATAAAGAACACAGCATCAAATAATTGCAAATAAAACCAAATTGAATTCAACCACGTCAAGCAAGAAGGTCTCTGGCGGATGATATCAGATCTAACTCAGTAATTCAAAATGAGTTTTTCAAAAATGTATCGATGCTGAGCTTGCAGAAGAAGAATCTTGCAGTTAACTTGTCTACTAAACAGAGTCAGGGCTTAAAACTACTATGATGATTCAGGTGTTTTTTCGAGGTCTGGCCCTGCTGGGGATCTGTCTTTTTTTGTAAATTTGCTCCCAGGTGGGCTCATTTTATACAAGTATGTAAGTGTGCAAGTGCAGTCTGAGTGTGCCAAACTGCAGACAACAACAGTAAAATCACTAACACACTCTCTAGGTCAGAAAACCACATTATCAAAACCATACCTGTAAGCATATAATAAATCACTTTTTTTCCCTTTTGTTTGTTTTTTACTCCCCCTATTAGTGCAGGATCAGAACATCATCATGCACTATTTAGTTTGACTGCACTATTCTAACAAGATTCAACTGTGCAAGTTTGTCAGCCTATTATTTTGGTCTGCATAGCTAGTACTGCCATGCTTTTGCTTATTTAATGTATACCATCAGATAAACAATGTCTGGATAAGCAATTCATGACAAAAGTTCAGCATAAAGTTGACAACTGCTCAAAATGTCTCTATGGGAAGCTGTCTGTGCATGAGAGTGTGTGCATGTGTTTTTTTTTTCCTCTGTCTGCCTGTTGACTGATCCCTCTTATCTGTGAAGCTCTGTTGGTGATTAAGGTTTTTGTCTGTTGGCTTTTTGTGCTAATGATGTGAGAACAAACATAGCCAGAACCATCATAGAATCAGCAGTGCGTAGCTTTCAATTTTACCCTCTTCCTCGTACTGTCTGTGCTTTCAACTTCTAACCATCTGGCTGGGACCTACATTCAGCAAACGGATTTCTCCAAACAATGTGTGCACTGCAACATGCTTGCCCTTAAGACACTTGACAGGTAGACCTGAGGGGCTCTTTTTTCAGTGAATCAGTGGAACACAGTTCTAGGTGAACAGCAGGGGCACACAGGGTGAAGCAACTGATTTTTGCTAATTTCGTCATCAGCACCATGTGGTGCAACTATGACAGTCGGAAACACTGGGACTCAGAAGAGTACATTTCAGTAAGTGTGATAGGAACTTGCAATAAAAGTTCCACATCACATCACTTCTTTCTTTCTGATAAAAGTAGTGAGGTCCGTCTTAAGTATCCTGAGAGGGTCTATAACAAAGCATCAGGATTAAAGGAATAATTCACACAAAGACAGATATTTTGTTCATCAGTTATTCACCCCTGGTAATGATGAATTTGTGAAGAAAACTTTGTTTTTCTTGCATACCTCCTCAGTGAACGAAGAATCAAAAAATGCAATACATTTTGATGAATTGAAATAGAAGAGGTATGCATAGGACAACAGCAAAACTATACTAACTCCGTCAACAAACCTGAACGCAAGTTGTGCGGTGTAATCCAAGCCTCATTTATCAAGTCACGAATCCAGTACTTCCCAAACTTGTGTATATTCCCTAAAACCTTATTATTTGAAACACTTTGCACATATAGACTGACGACTAAGCAAACACCTGCATTTGAGTTCTGAGCTGAATTAAATGCATGAGCAGGATTACAATTCATGCACTTAGCCAGGTGCACAACTTATACAGGGAAGTCTCAAATGGTAAGGTTACATCAAAAATACATGCTTTTGGAAAGTGCTGAGCATACGACTGGATAAGTGAAATTTTGTTTTTACTGCATGGGTTGTGTAAGAGTTTGTAATCAGAAGGATTTTTTTTTGAGCTAGCAGTTGGTTAAAACAGAAATAAACAAGAACTACAGTTTACAATTTAAAATTTCCAATGGTTATTGTATTTTTAAAAGCAAATATCTATAGTATCTATACTTTGGCTCAAGTAATAGAGTTGTGTATTTTGTCCACCATTGTGTGTATGCAAGGATACAATTTTATCAAGTTTGGGGTAGTGAGAAACAAAATGCTGTAAAAAGTTCTCACAAACACATTCCTTTCTGATGCATGGGATGTTTGAAGTTAAATGATTGCATGGTCAAAATAAAACGTAACCAAACTGTTTTTAAAAGCAAGGTGCTACTTAATAGTAATAATAATAAGCCACTTAATAGCCAATAAGGGATAAATAATTTAATTATTGTGACCCAGGGAAATTGTCTACCACTGGCACGAGATAAACAGAATAATTAAACCAGTTGTGTTGTGCAGAGAGTTTGTGAGCATTTTCTCTGTATATGGATTCATCTTTCGCAGTAGAGGCATGCAAGAAAAACTGTAGTTTCCACTAATTCAACATAAAACAGTGTTACTGATATGCAAATGATAATTTTCTGGCTGAAGTGTTCCTTTAAAGAACCTAGTTTTCAGAGTGCAGAAATGTTAATCCAGAACTAACGGCCAGTGTAGGAAACTATTTAACATTAAGAGACAAACAGAACCTGGCAGTGAACACCGTCACTGTGTCCAGGATGTTACTGCCTCCTTAATTTTCATCCAGGCATTATGTCATATATAAGCATTGCATAGTGGACTGTAGTCATTCACACCACAGTTGTACGTGTATTAAACAAGAAGCAATATCTCTGAATATTAATTTCCCCAAGCTTTAAAGACTGACACATGCATGCCTATAAAATCAGCTTGTTTTTAAGGTGACAGGAGGTTAGCAAAACAGAACTTTCCTGAAATAGAAACCCTGTACATTCAAACAACATTTATTTGTATTTCAGCCCAGTGAGGACAAAGCTGTCACCATGATAGCAACAGCAATAGCAGTGACAACAGCTCAGAGAGCCGAAAAAGAAGCTCTTGCGACGAAGTGACAAAAACATCTGAGAGAAGATTAAAATTTACAGCAGGAGCCAGAGGTGAATAGTCCTCTCAAAGGCTCTGCCAGCCTTGCCTCAAAATAATTCATTATGAAACACTTGACCATGAGACAGGGAGAAAAGGTAGTTATTATCCATAAAGTAACCATCTGTCTTTACATATTAATCATCAAAGGCAGGTAACTGCCAAAAAACTCTCAATTGATAATATACACGGTATTTTGATTTCCATTTAAATGTCAAATAAAATTTCAATTAGCTGTGACAGACGTGGTAAGAGAGTAAAGAGGGGAGGAAGCAAATATATATAGTAAAAATAAAATAGTTTAAGAATAAAATGTTACACTATTGAATGAATACTCGTATTTAACCAATGCAGGAAAAGCATTTGACAAGTATTTGATGATCAATACATTTTTAAAAATTTAAATAGCATCAGTGTTACGGTAAGGTGTGACAGGTGTAAAATAAGTTCTCTGTTTTTTTGTTCGCCATATTTGCAGTGTTCCAAATTGCATAGCCTACTTTTTTTCATTTTACTCAAAATTTTGTGCCAAGAATGCAACGGAAATATGAGCAAAGCTCAAGGCAAGTAAAAAGACCAAGACTGTACAAGTGCACCTACAGGATTACACTGAATAGTAGTGACATCACATAGCGGCTGATGATGCCTGGGTGCTGAGATGACCTGCAATCACACCTCTGATTTGCACTGATTCAAGAATCCTGTCCACCTCACTGTATAATATTTCCAAGTTCAGGTTGATTTTAACACACACAAGCAGATACATAGATTACAAAGTGTCACTATCTTAAGGTGTTAAAACAGCAGAGAGGGGAAGGGTAAAGAGAGGGTGCAATAAGTGCAATATGAGGCCGTTTACAGCTACAGTAAGCACAGCTCAAGTTATTTTATTCATAGAATAAACTAAATCACAGCTCAACAAAGGATAACCAACATAAGTTCTTTGTAATTTATTCCACAAAGTGTCACTATTTCAAGGTGTTGTCGCAGCAGAGAGGGGAAGGGTAAAAAGACGGTGAAATAAGTGTGATATTAGGATGTTTTTACAGCTACTGTGAGTACAGCAAGTTATTCTGATGTCCTAACATTTTACATAAAAGAAAAAAAGGGTTGCTGTTCATCACCATGACATTGAGAACTCTAATTTGAGATAAAACAGTCAATAGCAGTCTATAACAAAATGTGTTACAAAATATTTGCTTATTTTACATAAACTATAAATAAACTATTAAAAAATATATTAAACCAACACATTCAAAGTTATCACAAATTGCTGCTTTGCAGTGGGCTTCCAAATCTACATTTAATGCTCCAGGTATATTTCTGCATCTAATATTTACGCTTTGGTATGCAACTACCTTGATGTCAACACAAGCACATGGAAAACAACGCTAGGATGTCAACAAACACCCATGCTTACATGGATGGTTAGGATTAGGCAACAAGGGCACAAATAGTTAGGTTTAGGCAAAAGAAACACATGGTGAGGTATAGAAAAAAAACATGGCATTCACATGGGAAGCAAACACCAGACTCCTGCATGACAGTCCCTAGTTTGTTTGATCCATCCACTGTTTCAGAATCAGAATCAGAATCAGAAATACTTTACTGATCCTCGAGGGGAAATTGCCTTCTCCTGCCCTGTCCTATAGGGACCTTCATCCTCCTTATACTATGGCAATGCTTCAACCTGACGCCATCCAGCAGCGTATCATGTGGACCAACAGATTCCATTTGGCTGCATTCTCAACTTAAATCGACTGTCTACGCATGATTCTGCCACTGCAGGTGCCGTCCAGCTGTTCAGCAGCATATACTAACACCACAATCAGTTCCATCCAGCCTCATTCTTAGCTGACGACATCCAGCGGCTTACGACACAGATGCAAAAGGTGGTTTTTGGTGTCAGGATTTTGCGCCAAAAGCACAGCAAAAGCAGTGGTATTTTACGACGTTGGAATGCGTAAGGGCTGGCCCTACAGTAACCATTAAAAGTCATACACTGATGATACTGCTGTCTGAAACAGTAATACTGTGGCCTCAAGATGTAATAATAAATAAAAGGTGATCTGCAAATCATGGTGCTGAGATAAACTGCATGAACTTCAGTGTTCTCTGGAGATGTTCGTCTTGTGTTGATTCAAAAGATGACAGCATGCACAATATAGCCTAAATTCGACCCCATCGCCACAACAACACATAAAAATCCCACAGCGCGGGACACAAATATAGACATCGTCACCAAAGCCACACCTCAGCCTAAGATCACAGACATCACAAGTGTAGCAATCATAGTGTGTGTGATATTGCTGTCCAACTAAATCCAATAAAAGCCCTTCAATATAACAATGACACCTACCTGTAGGGGATCCCTCAAGCACCTCTCCTGTGTAGCGCGTCTCTTTGAAGATGGGCCGGTTGTCATTTTGGTCGATGACGGTGATCACTAGCATGACCGGTCCCTCAACAAGGTTTCCAGAGAAGTCTGTGGTTGAGACTTCCAGCTGTGTGGATGAAAAGATAAAGGAGTTTATTT
The DNA here is from genome assembly GCF_026936395.1 of Plectropomus leopardus. Lineage (NCBI taxonomy): Eukaryota > Metazoa > Chordata > Actinopteri > Perciformes > Serranidae > Plectropomus > Plectropomus leopardus. The sequence goes on from NC_142182.1 coordinate 18,242,140, forward strand.
TCTCTTCTGGGTGTAACTCTTATTCACAGTAATCTTTGTAAAATTGTAGGTGAGTGTTTCACAGTGTGTACTGTTATGCATCCAGCTACAAAACATCCCACCAGTCTTTTAATAGGAAGACAGCACTTTTTAAACACTAAAAACATCCCTTCCATTTGCCGTATCTTTCTCTTCATATTACAATCATGCTTAATAGTTGAATTCTCAACATTTGTCTGAACACGGATAAAAAGGTCACAATTATTCCGTCTTTGTTGTCAGTAGTGGGCAATTTCCCCTAATCACAATAATGAAATTATTTGTTTCTTAATTTGCTATCAAGTGCCTGAGTATTTAGTTGATATAGTGCCTTCACACTTACTTATAAATTCCAATTTGGGTAGTTATATACATGCAATCACTCAACCTCAAACATCCATGCAAGGAATCTTTGTAATTATCTGGTGAGATTTTTTTACTACATTTAGTTTCTTACTTCTCTTAATTCAAACTGTGTCCTTACATACATATGACTCTCTAGATTCCTTACAGGCACTTCCAGACATTCAAATAAAACCTTTGCCGGTTAGAGGAATTCTTCATTCATAAAATCATTATTTGCATATCAACTACTCACCCCGTCCTACATTGATTTCACAAAGAAAACTTTGTTTTACTCGCATGCCTCGGTAAATGAAAAATCCGAAAACTGAGAAAGGGCACACTATCCGTATCTGGACGTGTTTTAAATGGTAAGATTTTGACGATTTGAAACACATATGTTTGGGAAAAACTGAGCATGAGACTGGATAAATGAGACTTGGATTATACTGCATAAGTTGTGTGACAGCTTCTAAATAGATGTTTTGATGTAGTTTTGCTGTTTTGTAACACTGCTGCCTCTCACTCCAATTCATCAATAATTTTCTCCCCTGCTGTTGGATTTTTTGTTCTCCATAGAGACATGCGACACAAAGGTTTTTTTTTGTTTTTTTTTTCAAATTTAACATAACATATAGTGAGCAATTGATATACAAATGATCATTTCGTGGGTTAAGTATTCCTTTAGGATTACTCATCTCCTCCTCTCCACCACTTGCACCTCGTCTGTTCACCACCGAGGGATCTTCCATTGGCCCACATCATATATTTATGCATTCGGCTTCTCCCTACTCTGCAGTTTTGCTCGTCATACCCCCGGTTCACCTAGGGGACCATGCCGGCTTAACTGAGTAGAGTTTAAATATGCTCAATATAAATTCTGGAATCAAGCAGCTTTTAATGCATCGTGGGACAACTTAATCAGCCTACAGCCTAAATACTAAACAGATACCACTAAAGCTGAGCCTACTAAATAGATCAGTGTGGAGTTGAAGTATAGGATGAAAGATGCCCTCTGTCCTCTGTATCAGCTGACTCCAACCAGCTGCATTGTTTTTTAGTTGTTGTGTATATTAATAGTAACTCCTGTATTGTGCTCGAACAATTGTCAGGAAGCAGAGACAAAGAAACGCTTTCAGGTTCAACAAACACGTCTTGTGCACTCCTTTTTTTGTTCAGAAGCTCCTTTTGCTTGCGGCTAGTAGCTGGTCAGATGTCAAAACGCAGCGTTAATGATGCATAGCAATGGCTGAAAAAGATACAACTTTACTTCATGCAGAAAAACAGCAGTTTCATGACTAAAACCATTAACATTAAAGACATATTTGCTACCTGTGTTCATAATTGTAGGTAGGAGTTCCAAATTAACCATACCATATTTACCATTTAACACATTATTATACTTGCAAGATAACAGTCAAGTTTTTACTTTAAGGCAGGGGTCTTCAATGTTTTTTCAGGCCAAGAAGCTAAGAGTGAAAGTAAGCTGGAATCCTATAAAACTGAGCTGAACTTAAGATAATTCTCTGAATATTTTTGTGTCTTCTCTCGATTGCGCCATAGCTGCTAAATCAGCATAGCTGTAGCACATCAAGATGCATTAGCCTCTGCTGCTGCATTGTCACCGGTGGTTTTTGAGGTGGATGGTGTGTCAGAGTCTCTTGCTCAAAAAGTTACAAAATGACTGAATGATGAATGTGTGCACACTTGGAATAATAATACAGATAATTGGCCAATATGTTTCAATAGTATGTAAATGTTAGCTAACTAGTTTACCAAGCCATTACAGATAGGTGTCACAAACTACTTTGCTATGCAGTTACTCTGATGAACACCCACAGGGGTCACGGACCCTCTGCTGAACACCTGGCTTCAATGTGCAATTTAGCCTATTAAATAACTGACTGCCAAATTAATTGGGATGGCTCAGAGTGATTACCAGAAAAAAAAGAAACAGTTGAGAAACCCGTTTTATCTTGTTTATTAAGGTTCTCTCAGCTGTGGTCTCTTTAGTTGACTTTGATTATACAGGAGATTGTGTAATTCTGCAGCACTATATATCTGGTATATTTGTATTCAGTATAAATGAATAAAAGCAACAGACTGGGAAAATAAACATACACACAATTCCTAACTAAGATTGCTAGTGACTGGACACTTAACAACCTGTATGTTGCCAGTGCTTATTGTCACAAGATTGTCATCACTGATGATACAATCAAGCATCCATGCCTCTAGAAATCCTATCTGCAGATGAGACTACACACCCTATGAAGTCAGCGATCTGTATCCTATAAAGACACCATATGTAATGACATTACCTCCATTCCTATCCTAATCTGTGGCTAAAGAGATCACTTCACTTCCTTTATTAGCGCTGGAGCAGGGCTGGAGAGATTAATCAGGGGAAGAGAGAGTTAGCCAGAGAGGTTCCTCCTTTATCTGTGGCATCACATTACCAGCCTTTCCTCTTCCTATCAGTAATGCATGACATCACGCACCCTCTCTATCACATGGGTCATCCCACTCCTTTCCCTCTATCTCGCTCCTCTGTCTTCCTCTTCCTTTGTCCTCCTCTCTGTCCATCAGTATAGAGCCTGGAGCATATAGTGGAATGGCAGTAATGGCACACATGCAGCTGAACTAAGTGTTTTAGGTGTTAGGAGCCTAATGGTTTCATATATCATCTCATCCTCCCTCTCTCTCTCTCTCCTTCTCTGCTTTGAGAATATACCATGGGAGGCTTTTCATGTGAGGGACCATTTCCCCCTCAGTCTCCATCCCACAGAACTGCTGACTCTCAACTAACGGTGTTCTCAACGTGACATGTATTTTCATCCCATCCACTGCTCAGCTCTCACACAGGCTCACACATGCTAAGTGGCATACTATAAGGCTGAAACAAGCATACGGGGATCTGAATGGCAAAGGAATTACTGTCCTGTGCCAACAAGCATATGTATGCATGGTTTCACTCGCTCACACAGGCGCACACAGTCTGTCTTTTTTCTTCTCAGCACGTCCAAGCTGTAATGAGAACATTAGCTGTGAGGTGCCTAGCATCACATCATTTGAATGGGGATCACAACAACAGCACAGCAATAACCTGTTTGGCAGACAAAGGGAATACATAATCAAACACACATCCTGTCATGGTGAAGACAATGGTGTGATCTTTCAAACAAAGCCAGCCATGAACAGATTTGGATTTGCAAGACTTTCTTTGAACTATACATGACACACAAATATAGGAGCTGCTTTCTGATTCCACCCTACATGTATAGCACAGGTTCATGAGAACATGAAATAGTTTACAGTTGTATGCTGAAAGATATTGGTATGCAGAGTGAGTTAAACAGTAAAGTTTTAATGGAAGTTATGTGACGTAAGAGGCAACTTGAAATAAGAAAAAAGTAAATTGCACATGATGATTATACAGCTTCAGGAAGTTCACAGAAATACAATAGGAGAAAAAAACCTCTTTGATCATTTCAGTAGAGATGCAAAATAGACGAGATGCTGGTTTCATGATGGTTTCCTTGATGTAAATTCTTATTACAAGGTTCCTAAACACGGGGGTCTCCTAGACAATGTAACAATGCAATTGGTTTAGATCATGACCACCTAGTTATTTATATATATATATATCATATATATATATATATATATATATCATATATAGATCATGTTATGGTGGCGATGTCCACTTCTATGGAATTGTCTGAAGCTTTCCTAAACAGTGTAGTCTTTAGCTACTGCCGATCATTTTTACTGCATGTTACATTAACGTGCCCTCTCTGGTTGGGTGTTTCTCACCTAAATACACGGACCCAGGTTTTTGTTCTTTTGACTTTTTACCAAATAACCAGAAATGTTCGGACATGGTCACCTATTTTTTGCGATGATGATTCAGCTGTGAGAGTTTTGTGCCCATCCAAGACATGGAGGCATTTTGACTGTGAGTCACCTAACTTTGTCTTTATAGGAAATGAATGTGACATTTACTGATGGTACCAAGAGCACCCAAAATAACACCCACTTCACTAAACTGTCTGCACTAGTTTCAAAGTTTGACTGACATCTGTCTATGCATATACATTTTCCCTGTTATAACAACATAATAAAGTACTTTATTTTATTACTACCAGATTAAATAGCATACTGTAAATATATAAGACCATACTATATTTGATGTGTGACTGGGGCAGAACTCTTTTTTTCTTCTTTCTCTGCTTCCTTCCTGCATCACTTTTCACTGACTAACCATATGTTTAAAAATTATCCTACTACGTAGCTCAGTGTTTTGATGTAACTCAGCCAAAAACACAGAAGCAAAACTGAAATCTTGCCCTAAGTATGTGTAAATGGTAATAAACGACTATCATCATTTTTATACCTTGTCTCAAAACCATAATCTTTTACAAAGAACATTTTCCTCACCCTGCAGGCCTCGTGTGAAAGACTGGGTCTGATTAAACAGCTTTCCTTGCAACAATGAGAATATTCATCAAACAGAATTCGGTATAAGCTGTGTGTCGTTCCACACTCTACATTCATCTCTGCACTGCTACTACTGTAGGTGCCACTTCTCCTCTATTATTTTTTTTTCTACTTGTGTATGAAGAATTCTGACTGGCCCTTATTGGCTGAATGCTTGTGTAAATCCTCACCTATGCCCCCGTCCTCTCCTCTCAGAGATCTTTGCATAATGGAAGACTGCACAGAATATCTGCATATGATTTCGTCTGTGCATGACAGACATAAAAAGGGTGGCAGAGAATATTTTTTTTCTGTATATATGTGGACATTGTCTATTAGCGTGGGGATATGTGGGATATGGTCTTTTGAGGTCCAATTAGTTACCAGCCTACAGGTTTTACTGGACATATATGCAGCACCTTCATCAGTCACCTCTTTCTCTGGGGAACTGACAACTTCTAGGATCTATAAAATATGCATTTCTTACTTGTTTGGATGTCTGTGCTTTCAGTGGAATCAACTCTAACTTACTGGTACCTGCTGCAATACGCAAAGAATGACCCATTACAGTCCTAAAAGCACCCAACTGGGATGATGAGTGTGTATGTATGTGTGTGTGGACTGGTTTGGGAAGTTTAAGTTAGACCCGAGGCATTGCAGTCCTCTCATGGCTCATCACTTGCCTGTTAGCAAAATGGGAATGCTATTTTGTCTCTATCACGTATCAGAGCTAAATATTTTTTCAAGTTGAAAATTAGCAGAAGAGTGAGCACGAAGGGGCAGGGATTTCATTTGGAGGGGAAATAACTTATCAAAGGCAGGGAGAATTGGAGAAGATGGGACCCTGGCTGTGCCAGAACAGCAGCAGTCAGTCGCAGCAGAAATGATGAACCCTGTGGCCATTACCCCTGTGCTCACTGGCTGACCTGTCCCCACCTTAGGAATGCAGATCTGTGACTGTGAGTCATCTGGTCTGTTAACGTTACAGGTCTGGTTGAAGGGTTTCCTCTCACTTTCCTTTTTTCCTCCCAGATTGTGTCAGATGAGAGCAAGCAGGACTATTTTCTCTAAGAGCTGAGATCATTATCAGGCTAAGACCTTGACACAGGTCACAGTTTCTTTCTAAATTAAGGCTGCTCCTTTTCATTATTCAAGTGTTGCTCATATATGTATGTATGTATCACGAAAACAACATGGTTAATTTATTATAATGGGATGATGGATGCTTCATTGTGAATATCTTTTATTGGTATTGCTACTTAAGCATGTACAGCTTTTAACTGACAGGAACCAAATTATTTTTATAGAAATAGACCTCGTACATATTACGTTTTTTTGAGTTTTGTTTTTTTAACTGACACAACCTTGGTGTTAGAGAAATGTGTCTCAATCCCTTTTAGCATGAAAAGGATTCAGAGCTATCGTTATTCAACACATGGACAAGAGGAATCAGTGATACATAAAAGCACTCATGTAAATTTGCTGGAGACGCACATGCGCACTGATACACACAAACATAGACAATGATGTAAAGTGTAACTGAAATTTTGGACGGGTGATAAGGGTAACTACATTCTGAAATCCTTTGGTTTGTTTCAACATAAATTTATAAGAGAACATGAAACACAAAGTCCCTGTCTTTCTCTTTCCTCTGTCTCAAAGGATACCCTCGAGCTCGGAGTATTGAATGGTCTGTGTGCCCAGATGAGAAGCTAGGCTGATTACAGGGGAGGGACAGGTAGAGGTGTGAGCTGAAGCTTCGGGCAATTGGGCGCTTGGCTTATTGTGGCAGAGGTAGAGGCTTTATCACAGCCTTAAACACAGACAAGAATAAAAAGAGTGAAAAGGGAAGTGGTGAAAAGGGGCCGAGTCATGCATATGGAAGCGTCTCCATTGCCTTCCACTGCCATCGCCTCATTTCACATTCACTCAGCATTCAGCTCCTCCTGAGCCATTCAAGTAGTCCTCCCTTTGCTAGGGTAGTGAATTCAAAGGGGCTCTGCCTGCCTGCCGTTTTCTTAAGATCCCAGTGAAACTGCTCTGCAGTAGCTCCAAGGTGAATAGTTCCCAGAGCCTCCCAAACACTTCTGTGGCTCAGCCTTTATCAACAGGCTGCGCTCCACCCCGCAGAAACCTGGTCCTGCCCTAACACAGTTCAGACAGTCCCCGGGAGGGAGAACTTTCTCTGCCTAAAACTCTCCTCAGTGCTCTCCCTTGGACACAGCAAAGGTAGGGCATAATCTGATCTGTGAAACTTGCTGATGTGCTGTGCAGCTCCAGCAGAGTGATTTTGATTGGTCAGCTCAGTTTAGAAAATCTAGAAAAAGAAGAACCCGAGGGTGGGTCAGAGGCATCAAAGATATGTCTTCACAGTAAGTCTTGGCAGCCTAATGATGGCGGGAAGCTTGCCTATGAAAACTCAAATGGTTGTCATGAAATCATCATATGTTATTAGAAATTGCAAAGTGTTTCAAAGAAGTTTCTTGGTACAGTGCCTTTAAAATGTGTTAAAGTCACACAGACAAACAAAACAAAGAAACAGTTTTGTCACACCCACAGCCTGTAAACCTGTGAAGACAAGCCCTTTAGTCTTCTTTTCAATTTGCATACACCTTCTGCTACAGTACAGCAAGGTGTAATAACTGAGATTTTTTTACTTTCCCTTTCCCTGAAGAACTTCACTTTTTCCTCTATTTCTCTCAAAGCGTGGCCCTCAAGGCATCAGCTTCCCTTAGAAACACCCACTGGGATTTGAGAATGTTAAAACATGAGGCCTGTACACATCTGCTGCATCTCCCTTCAAAAACTTGAATCATTCGATAGCAAAGAAATTAAGCCATGGAAGCAGGCTGTCAACAAGGAAGTAAAGCTGTCGAGTGTGTTTCATGCTCTCACCACAGCTCTCCGAGAGACACAGGAAGACCAATAGGGACTGGCACAGAGTTTACTGCTGAAGAGTACATTTTTCTACAAAGTGAAACCACAACTTTGTGCCATCAAAGCTAAAGAAGTTAAATCAAAAACTCCCCGTACCCCTAAATTACAAGAGGAGGGCTTGGCTGAAACATTTTTAGCCATGCTAGCTGCGTCTCTCCAGGGATGGTAAGATTGTTCTCTCGAATAGTTGGTCCACGAGAAATATCTCAACAACTATAAGGTGGATTGCTGTGAAATTTGAGAATATATTCATGGTCCCAAGGTGATAATTCCTGCTGATTTAAGTGATGCTATAACTCTTACTCCAGACTTGCAATGATTTCTTTTAGTTTGTAGTGAAATATCTCAACAAATCTTAAATAGATCACCACAGAATTTGCTTTAAATGTCCTTAGTGTCGAAAAGGATAAAACTGCTACTTTAAGCATCCTCCGAATTTTCACCTAGTATCAAGTGTCACATGCGAAACATGCCATCTGACATATTTTCCCTAGCTTTAGGCTGTTACTCAAACTACAGATTGTACTTTAATATTTTACATGCCCACCACTACGTACACGAAGAGTGTAGAAGGAAATCTCCCGTAAACTCAACCCAAAATTCAATCAAACACTACTGGAAAGTGCTGATCAAATATAAACTGAGATGCTATTACTGTATGCCCTATTTCTTGCATAAAAAGTCTTCAGAAACATATTTTAGTGCTCTGTTTAGCTGTAACACACACATTTTTGGACAGGAAAACTGTTTCCTGTATTGCAAAAATGGAGGCTGAAAAAACTGAGCTCAAACTTTAAAACTAAGCAGTGCTCATACAAGATGAATCAGGTTTCTGTTACTCCATTGCCCATTTCTCACCTAATAAGTTTTCAGAAATATATTTTAACTTACTGTTCAACTGTTATTCCACATTGGAATTACCAGCCAGCAGCCATATTGTTTCCTGTGTCACAGTGGACGAGACTGCATTCACCCACTATAACAGGAGCTTTTTTTGGTCCACTGTGCATTTTTTTTTAAAGATTATTTTTGGGGGGTTACAACTTTTACAGCTTTAAGCATGAAAGGGAATAGAGAGAGGATGACATGCAGCAAAGGATCGCAAACTGGAATTGAACCTGTGACGGCTGTGGCAAGGACACCTTTGTACATGAGGCATCCGTTCTACTCGATGATCTACAGGGCATCCCCTGCTTGTTTTTTTTTTTAGTTTTAGGTTTTTGACCCCTTGAGCACAAAAGAATGCCACAGTCCTTTCCCTCTGTTTTCTCTAGTCATGTAGCACCAATTTGAAAAGTATTTGCTCCTTTCTACTGCATAGACAGCCCAGTTTTAATGGCAGGACCATCTTTACAGCAGTGAAATACTTCTTTAACATTGCATAAAATGCCATGATCAGGTCACTGTTTTCATTTGTTCAGTACTTTGGCATATGGTATTTCCATCTGCCTCAGCTGCACTTTGTGCAGTGTTTATTAGCAAATGTTAGCATGCATTACTCTTAGTTTGCTAACATAGTGATGACTGTACCTGCTCAGCGTCAGTGTGTTAGCATTGTCTGTGTAAGAAGATCAATATGCTAATGCCACCATTTACCTCAAAGCACTTTTGGGAGGCTGCAGTTGGCGATGACATTGAATTGTTATACTGACAAGTGATTCTATTATTTTGTCCATCCCATTTATTACAGTGAGGGTAGGCTAAGCAATGGAAACGCCTCTCTATATAATGCACTGCAATTGCGACAAAAAGTGAACAATCTTCATGAATGGAGGGTGTACTGCAAGGCTGTTGTATTAGACTGTATTAGTTTTAGGTGGACGTAATATGGTCACAAGTGTATGATCATGGCTTTGGCAAGTCAGAGAGAAGAGAAGGTAGATAACAGTCACAAACTAAATCATGGCTATGGTCTAAAATACATGATACAATGATTCAAATGTGGATAACTACTAAAAACAAATGGTTTGACCTTATTATCACTCAAAAAATGTTTGACATTTCTTGTAATATATGGGCTAAACCTAGTCAGCAGCTAAATCATAATTAGGAAATTAGGCTGTAATGATGCATTAGTCTAAAAATATGTGATGCGAGATGATCAGCTCAACAAGTAATTTGTTATGATTTGGTACACCCCATGACCCCAAAAATGATCAGTGTAGTTCTTGTTGCTAAGACATGAATAAAGCCCATCCTACACTCAAAACTTTGTGTTAATAGAGATTTTTATTGAAAATGAAACCCCAGCATAGCTTTCTCATGTAATCCATGTTTAAACAACCAGCCCTAAATCTTTTGAGTTATAAAGCTAGCATTAATTATTTTAAACCCCTTATTACGAGGAGTTGTCAGAATGAATGTTCTGCAAAAATGATAAATTATTGAATAAAATGGTAATGTGCTACTCAGCAAACAAAACTGCTCTTGGAATATTGGATTGTGTTATGCATGGCTTTCCTTTTCTATGTCTTATCCCAGAGTCACTGATCTGAAATGTTCCTCATTACATCAAAAGAAAAGAAGCTCATGGAATGTCAAAGAAGATATAAATAGATGGTCTTTGGAGAGAGAGAGAGAGAGAGAGTTTCAACAAAAGAAGGAAGGTGAGAAAGAGTGGTGGGGGGGGTTTAAAGTATAGAGAAGATAGAAAATGATAGAAAAGATCTTTCATTTATCTGGCCGTCTGGCAAGATAAAAAATAATCCTGCTTCTGAAAGGCGTTGAAAGAGTCACAAAGGCTCTCCCTGGTGTATCATGGTACAAAATAGCCCCCCTCCTCTTCTAAGGTATAATTCAATCTCCTTTGTCTGGTGCTGAAAGTACTGTTTGGAGGGTCGGTGGAAAACTAGGCTTACCTGTCTACTACTGTCTCCCCCGCTTCTTTTGTAATGTCTTATATTTGTCCTTTGAGGAGGCCTATATATGGTGCACTCACAACTGAACTGTGGCATCAACAAGACAGCTGTGTGCAATTACTATACCGGTATGTCATTTGTTGCCTTAAATAAAAATACTATCATATCTGCTTGAGAACATACCAGAAGGGGCCCTTCAGCTCACCCGGTGGAGTAGGTGCCCCATGTAGAAAGGGCTTAGTCCTTGCCCAATCAGCTGTGGGTTTGAATCCAGCCTGCACCCCCCCCCCACACACACTCTTAACCTGACCTATAAATAAAGGCAAAACCCTAAAGAAAATGATCTTATCAGAAAAATATAGAGAACAAAACAAACCGTAAAATAAAATATGACATCCACTGAGCTTCGACAAGAAAGCAGCTCTGTAACATCAAATACAGAAAATCAACTTTACATTTCATGCTGTGTACTGATTTCATTTACAACACACCCTAATATGCCACTCTACTGTACAGTATGTAACAGTGTATACAACATGCAGGGCCGGTGCATCAATATAGAACTGAATGCCTGGAGTGGCACTTTGGAAAGGGTGGCAAAATGTATGCCAACTATTCATGAGTAAAATCATACAGTAACCAACGGCAGTAAGTGCAGGCTCCCAACACAATAAGCTATGATTTCTGTAAGCACAATGAGCTGCTGAGATGATGCAATCCTGCTGCACTTGTTAAGAACAGTGTTTTATTTTGTGTGTAGCTCATAGGCAAAATTCGAGTGTATACGTTTTCTGCCCACGGTTCTCAACGTAGAGGCGGTTGAGCCAGCAGCTAGCAGCCAATGGTGCTAACTCTATAAACAGATGATGAACAGCTAAACAATGACAACAGTGCTGGCAGAGATAACGGTGTTAGCCAGGGAGGGTGGGTGCTACACTTCTGCGACAGCACCGTTCTGATATACCTGGTAACCACTGTATGAGTGCCAGGCAAAGTGGTGGCAATAAGCAAGCCCGTAGCAGTTGCATAGAGAATCTTTAAGATTATTTAAAATTAAATCAATGTAATAATGACTGAAAGCAACATTGTCTAAATTTCATCAGAGTGATGTCCCGAGCCTGAATCAGGGCATATTCTGGCCCTGGGATCTATAATAAAGCTGCTCTTTTCATTCCCATCTGTGTTTTGTCCATCTCAGTCTGCTAGTGTTGCAAAGCTGCTCTCCTTTATGACAGCATTTTGCTTGCATATGTGAGAGAAAATTAAAATGTGCAAATGTAAAAAATGATTTGGGCTTACTGGTGCAAGTGAGTGAGTTGTGACATCCGGGTGGGCAACATACACAGATACGCTAAGCTCTGTGCTTGAATCCAGTCTGACAGGTCTGTTATTGAATCTTATATCTTGCCTTCTTCTTTCTTACTAGCAAAGAGCAGTATACAAACATTCAGGCAGCTGTATCTAATAGTTAGAAGCTTCTGACCATTTCTTTTTGCCAGTTAAAATGACAAACTCCATGAGTGTCTTCACAACAGGCCAAAAATTAAACTTTCTGTTGTTGGATTTGAGTGATCTCTGCAAGCAGGTGTCTGTACTAAGATTATTTATGAAAGGAGAAGCTACACTCTGTAAAACAACTTATTGTGAGTGTTTTGTAGTTCATGCAGCTCTACAGAAAGAAAGGTCTTTAGTAAAATCAGTCAGCTGATCATATGTCCATTTCAGGAGTCACATCCCTCCGTGTAAACTTTCATGCATAGTTTTAACTTTACAGTTTTGAAACAGGAATTTGGTCGTATGGGATGTCATTTTCAGTGTTTAGCTGTCAGTTAGGTAAATATAAGTATTGATTGGATTGTATCCGATGACTTAAAATACTCAATCCGAAAGGATTCGGATTCCATAACTTATACAAGCCTATATTTTCTTCACTGAAAAGGGTTTGCTCTACAATGTGTCAAAAGTTACAGCCCATTGTAACAATAAATGTCTCACTGCAGAGTGCTGAGGTATACAGGAATAAAAAAGGTACTTTATTTTGACAGGTTGAGGAAAGATTGGACTGAAACTATAGATGCAACTTCCTCTATGTTTAGTCCTACAGACCTGAACAAGTGACTTTGAGCTGACACAGTAAATAATGAATGTGCATTCATTTTTAGATGGCCTATCATTCTCAGAAATTACTTTGTCTCTGCTTACTGTATTTACTTTTGTACTCCCCTCATGGTAGACTTTATTAATCTGGTGACCCATTTCAGTCCATTTCCTGTCTTTTGTGGTCAAAGACAGTCATTTAAGAGGATAGTACTGAGAGTGTGTCTGACTCCAGTCTCAGCAGCTGAAAGTGGAGCTGCCCTGGTATCGAAGCAGAGTGCATTAGGGGTTGTGCCATGTGCCTCAGCAGGCGGCAGACAGGCTGAATTAACAGCGGTAATGCCTAAGGCTGAGCAACAGGGCACTCACTGTTTAATCAGGTTATCTGGGACTAGGGGCACAGCAGTATGCAGGGGTTTAAGGGGTTTTCTGGAAGGACAGCAGGATGGTGACAAAACTCTCAGAGTTGAATGATTTTGACCTGAAGGAAGGCTTAAAAAACAAGAAAAAAAATCTTAAAACTTTGAGGAAATCTCTCTGAACTGCACCGTAAAAGAAAGTTTCTTTTTTGTCACCAAATCCTTTTGAAGTATGCTTACATTTGAGGATATGTTTAAAAAACTAAAGCAGTTATTTGAGAAACCAAATAAGAGATGCAAAGTTGGCATACTGTGTACTTTATCTCAGAGACAGGAAGAAAGTATTGCAAACATTGTTAACTACACAATTATGCATGTGAAATAAATTATAGACCAGTGGCATTATCAGTGCAGAGCAATGGTGTGTGACCTTGCGGCATGAAAGCTTTGTGGTTATATTTCTTAAAGGTAAGAGCTATTATGGCAGCGAGAGGTTTGTTTGCTCAAAAAGTAGGTGGTGGTGTTGATGAGGTGTGTACGTGTGTATGTGTCTGTCCTTTATCTCTTGCCCACATACAGGGACTAAGTGCACATCAGGCCTGTTTTCCAGTGTGCAGGGCAGCGTATCCTGCTCTCTAAAGCCCAGGAAATTACAGTCCAGCCAAGCAGAAAACAGGAGTGGGATTTGGACAACAGGCTTCACCTGTCTCAGACCTCAGGCTCATAACGTTACACCGACTCTAAATGAGGAAGGCATTAGATTGCTGTATGAAACAGTGGTCTGTTGAAGTGTGCAGGTGTGTGTACCTGCATGGTTTCTTCTTAGAACATGCAATATGTATTGTTCATTTTCAGGAATCCAAAAATAGCTATTCCTCTTTTATGATTAGTCTTCCTTTATTCATCTTATTATCCTCCGTTGCTCTCCTATCTCGTCCGCCTTTTCTCACTTCCATGTGGTCTACTGTTCTTTCTTCTCTGCTTCTCTTAATACAATCTAGTCTCTTTCTTAAAAGTGTCTGGAGGCACACTGCCCCCAAATTATTCATTACATGTGGCTGTTTTGTCAACAAATAGAAAAACTGTCTTAATTTTGTTAAACAGCATGGACCACATGACCAGAAGTTAGCTTGCTGAGGACACAGTGCAGTTGGTGGAGGAGTCATGTGAATGGTGCTTTCAGGTATTTACCTTTCTGACAGAAACATATTGTTCCTGATTGACTGTCAGGTATCAGCTTTAAATCAAAGTAAAGCTCAAACATGCACTGAGAAAAAAGTAATTTGTTTTTCTGTGCACACCAAGCAAAAACCTGGTGGCTGAAAAATGAAGCCAATTTGAAAGTGCGAAAACTGCTGTTCACTGAACCACCACTGGAGGCTGGCAGCGTAAAAAAACCATAGAGCCCTTTGTTCAAATGATTCCTGCCTTGTACGAAAAAAAAAAAGAAAAATCAAATTTCATGACAACAGCACAGGGGGTGACTTTTTATATAACTCACCTGTTCACTATTTATTAAAGCTTGAAGTTATACATATTTAAGGGAGGGGAAGCTTTACTTTCCAATTGGCTTCATTCTCATTTCATTATCTAGATTTGACAGCCCCTAAAACTCTGCTGTGTTTGATTGTAAGGTTAGGAATAGTATTCCGTAGCTAACTAGACCTCAAGAGAAAAGAGAAAGGTCTGGCTCAACCCAACATTATTCCACTAAGTGGAAAAAAACACTCTGGGCTGTCTGAATTTCTTTAAACCAATCATAGTTGTTTCAAGGAAAACCAAGCCAAGATGCAGCAATGGTGCTTGTGCACAATAGTGTTGGGAGTGAACTTGTTTTGGGGAAATACTTGCACATGCAGAGGCAAACCCTGGCATCAAAATAGCTGAATCCCTGCAAGGGCACATGTTGACTTTGTAATGCGACTTTCAGAGACAATAATATGATTATTGGTGACCTACAGGTGTGTCAGTGTTGCACAGGTTGCTACCTCTGAGGTCATTTTTGTTTCAAATAGCTAGAGGTATTTTGAAAAAAGTAGCATGCTGATAGCGGAAGGGGAGGAGAATGAAATAACCAACAAATACGTAAAGTCTACATTCTGTGTGTTATACTATGTTAGGCCCTTTGAGCTATATATAACATATATAAAGGACTATCAGTATCCATAAAGAGGAATACGAGTATCTAAAGACATATAGAAATATACAAACATATGAAGGTGCAGACACAGATACAGTACAGATACCCAAACGAACACATACGGTACAGTATGTAACTACCAGTAGGGTCAAATGTTTGGACTTTCACCTACAGTTCCTGTTCTTCAACCTCAGCAACATGACGGATTAATCAAAAAAAATCTCTCTCTCTGACACGCAAGCAGAAGGAAACAGTCACAGTAGAGCAGGTATAAGCCAGAAGGACAGATAGAAAGCAGAGCAGTGACTGTAAAATTTGATTAAACAACAAATCCGTGTAGGCATCCATGAGATCTGTGCCTTGTGCTGCAAGGTATAAGGATAAAATCCTGCAAAGTCACCAAATTAGCAAATTGTGGGAATCATTTGTTTTGTATGTCTGCAGAAATGGAAAGCCTAAAGCAATTTAATGCTTACACTGTTAGGAAATTAATACATATCTGCAGGAACCTGCCCTGAAATGCTTTAACTAGCACCTTTGTACCGTATGTGTTCTGTGTGTAAAGAGACTATTAATATATTATGTTATTTTCAGATTAAATGTGCTGGGGCAACAGTGGAGCATACAAGCAGAGGAAAAGTATATTTCAGGAGTATTAGAGACTGAGGAGATGACCGGCCAGCTGTCAACAGATCCCATATTCCCCATTTACGCTATGAATTCATACACTTCACATGACTGTACAGCATGTAAGCAGCAGCAAGCAGCTTATTAGAGGTGAAACAGTCAGCTTTTTAATGCACATGAATGGCTGACAGTTTGATTGGCACGCCCCATCATGTGCATAGGTCATGTCAAGGTATATTTGAAATGCAGTCTCTCTGGTGAAATATTGTTCATGCAAATATCACTCATGTATGTTTGAATAGACTGAAGTATGTTGTCTGAAATGTTTCTGAATGCCACAGCTGATAGCAGCTGTCTATCATCACTTGCTCTAAAGCCGGATGCTATTCTTTTGCACAGTTTCACTGATGAGTTATGGGGCAGACTTCTGTTTGTGTTCACAATGTCAATGGTTTTCACAGCTTGCAATTCTGATATAAATTCGCCTCCAAAGTGTTGAGTCATTTTAGCTGTGATTGGTATGCAAATGCTATGCATTCAAGATCTTCCATGCATAATTAAACTATCAATATTCTAATTATTTTAGCCTTAAGCTGCTTTCTACAAATAAAAACAAATCAAACAAAAAACTACAGAGAGTCAGTGTCAGAAGCCACAGCCAGTCATGGGAATGATCTGTCACAAGATGCCACCGTCTGATGTCTACTCTGTCAAAAATAGGTAAATATAGGTAAAATTGTTTTGCTTTATCTCTGCAGTTTGGCAACCAAACAGAACTGTTTGAGGGGACAGCTTTGCACACTTTTCTGAAAGCTGAGATATTTAAAAATCTAAAATTCAAAACAGCTGTCAATTCACAGCTTGGCCTTTGCGGAGTTGAGATAGGTCCATATGGCTTTTTCATGAGCCTTTGTCACTGTGTACTGTGGCTTGACAGGCAGAATATAGAGGGCAGAGTATGGTGCCTTTTAGATCTGCTGTCAAAGGAAATCACAAGGGTGGATGCCACTTTCTACTGCAAGGTGCAGGCTGCAACGCCGTGCTGTGAGGCTGACAGGCCAAACAAGGCAAACCAAAGACCTAACCAACACCAGTCTTTGCGATTAAGAAGATTTTTTAAGACATTTTTTGAGTCCTGTTTTTCCTTGTTTTTGTCATATATATGATATTATCTTAATGCTCATAAAGGTGGCCAAAGTTTTAAATTAGGTAAAAGTATTTAGAAGTAATACCTGTGAGCAAAAAACTCAGTCTTCAGACTGTTCTCAATATGCTGTTTCCAATGTTGTTTTTCTTCTTTTGAGATATCTGATGTCCACTCATAGAAGATTTTGCATTTTACATTATGTCTTCTACATTACTACTTTCCTATCCAGTTTTTATAAAGTTTTATTGTGGCCACTTTTAACCATGTATTTTAACTGAATACATGATTTTAGACACCAGACTTGGATTTTAACTTGTTTTATGGACTTGTTGATGCTCACAGCGCACAGGACGGCGAGAACTTGGCCGGCGAGAGTCACTTTCAAGGCCCATTGCCTCACATAAACTAGTTTCTAACACTGTTCTCTCACCGATTGTGGGATGACTTTTATGTTGCTATTTTACGTTTCCCATTTGTAACGATCGTGTTGTTTGATGTTAATGCCGGACTGAATCTCGGCTATAATGGCTGTATGTGGGGAGTGTAAACAGCAGTATTCACTATGAAGAGAGGACGTCCAGCGTCTAAAATCCGAGCTTCGCAAAAAGGACCAGCTGTTGGAGAGCTTTGTCACTGTGGCCACTGCTCAGAGTAAGCATATTTCATATTCCCGATCTGACGGTCTTACTGCTCCTCAGCAAGCCGGGTCACCAACACCTCCGGTGTCAGCAATTGTATCGGTTTCAGCAGCAACTGTTACCTGGCTAACGTCGATGCATGCAAGATTCTGCGCCCGGTGGGCCCAGCGGCAGCGGCACTGGTCACCACCATCACCGCAGATGATCCGGAGGGTGACATGGGAAATGAGTCCTTGGCCCCGGCTCACAGCTCCACGTCAAAGCCGCCCCAGAGCCGCTTCATGTCTTCATGCCGCTTCATAGTGGATTTGGCTCCGGCCCATCTTGGCGATGCCCCTGCAGTACTGGTTCCCTCACTCATTCACAGCGAAAAACCGTCGTAGGACTCTGCAGGAGGCGTAAACAGACGCTCAGGAGGTCCTGGAATCGGGCGTTTCTCCAGGATGCTCGGTTTAAGCACCTGGCTCTCCTCTATCTGCGACTACCGGGGCTTTGGCTTCATAAACAATTACAGTGTTTTTTTGGGACAGGCAGGATCTTTTCGGGTCGGACCGGCTGCATCCCAACAAATCTGGCATGCGGATGCTGGCAGCAAACCTGGTATATGGCATACAACATGCTTGTGCCACCACACCTGGCGTGTGAACCGCCACACCTGGTCCGTCAGAAAATAATGTCCCCCAGGTCCTTGTCCCTATGGCTTTAGTTCCACCTTTAATAGTACTAGATTATTTAATGGGCTCGAACCCACTGTTGACATTTGTAGTATACCAGTAAGTAGGGGTATACATATATATATGAAAAATGTAGTCTTGGTTGCCATGTTGTTAGTTTCTCCCTGATTTTAGATAACATTCCCAGCGGAATATGTCCAACTGTGAATATACTGATTTAGGTTTATTTGTAAGTCCTCAGAAAGTGCCACCATGGTATATTCTGTTAAAGTACACTGCAAGTACACTGCTACATGTAGCTAAATGCTAACATCAGGAAAACCTGTCCTGGTTGTCTGTTTTTTTCCCACTTTTGGATCATATTCCTGCTGAAACATGTACTGTTGTGAAGACTATGCGTTAGAGGCTTTTATTGTTGACTTTTTTATGATACAAAGAGCCACTTTACTCCATTACAGTCCTTTCCCGGCTGCAATAAAGGCACATAAACCATGGATGTATTATAGTAAAGTATAGTGAGCATTAAAGCATGCAAACATGTTCTAGTAGAAACCTTAAATACAGGTATGAACCTGAAAATTTGCCTCCTTTTAAACTGCGTTTTTTCGACTATGAATATAAAATAATTAGGCAGCAACCACATATTCTTTGGATTTTCTTAACATAACAGACTAATGAGGCAGATAAGAGTTTACTGCATGTGTGAATCACACAAAGAGAGAAATTTTAACATGAAAATGATGCCCACAGCACTATTTGTGGCTGTATCCTTTTTGGAAACCTGAAATTTCAGCATCTCCAAGGTAAGCACGTACAAAGGACTCACCACACTTATTGTTGCAATGACCTGCATTACTGAGGGTCATCCTTCTACCTGTGTAAACAAGACTGTTATTTATCACTTCACGTTCTATCCTTCCTCTGTTCTAAGCCAATTAGGGTTCTTCCCCGCCACTCTGGACCCGACCCGAGCTTGTCATAACTGCAGTGCTAAGCCCTGTACGCCTCCCCTCTCCCTTCCTCTCCATTTTCCATCTCATTAGCATTCATTTTCACCCTAATTGAGCTTAATAAGAAAATAATGTTTGACATTAAATCCTTGTGAACATGTGGCCGAGCTGATCTGGTCTGTTTGTTCTTCCACAGCAAATGTTTACTTTGTCAGGGGTTTGTTTGTTTGTTTGTTTGCCTCGCTTGTTGTTCCCGTAATAGCCTATTTAGAATTCCCAGCTGTTCAATCTGTCTTGAGCTGACCCCGTGCTGTTGTTATGCTGAAGTTATACTGTGCTTTTCTTAAATGTGTGTCCCAAGTTCTGCTTTGTCTGTACTTTAACTTGCAACAGTGTCTGCATCCATATATTTCAAGCTGAGCCTCCAGAACTCTGACCACTGCATTTAAATACAAAGCCAGTCAACCTTATTGATTTCATTTTTTCAAAAGCTGCTGGCAATATCATTTTGATATACAATGACCTTGTGGGGAAGGTGGAGCATTTCTTTGCCAATATTAATCAATCATCATCATACTGTAAAATAGGGAGGAGAGGGAAAGAAGCAAAGTGGAAGGAAGTGGTAAGTCTGTTCAATACAACCTTGGCTGGCAACAGAACACTGATATATTGCTGCAGGGCTGTAGTAAAGACCAACTTAATCAAGTCCAAGTCAAGTCCAAGACCAGGTCCAGTCAAGTCTGAGTCAAGACCAAGTCCAGAGCAAAGCAAGTTCTATTCAAGACCATAATAGCCGATAGTGTCTTTCCAGTGCTGATACAGTAATTAAGTTAGGAGGGACCAAAATAACACACTATATAAACTTAATAATATCTACCTGGAAATAAATCTAAAATGGTAATAAAGTTAATAATATTCCTGACATCACAATGCCGAGAGAAGTTCAGAAAGAATGGAGGCCACAGAGATCGGTCCAATAAGAAAATCATCCTTTCCTCTGTCCTCCACCCTGTGCTACTGCGGTGACTCACGGCCTGCAGGTACCACTGGTAGACTGGAGGAGCGCTAGTTTGTCTTAGCCAGCAGCTAGTTTATAGGAATTTGCTAAATTATACAATACATGGCAAACTGAGCTAAACAGTTCAACGACAGACACATACATAGACTCCGCACTGACAGCTTTGCCCATTGCTGTGATACAAATTTGTTACTAAGCCGACACATTGCTCTGTGTTTGTGTAAAACAGCAGTGGTGGATGACTGAAATAGCCCAAGACCAAGACAAATCTGAGTTCAAAAAGGCACTGAACATTTAAGGAAGAGTTCATGCCTAAACATGTAGGGAGGAAGGCAAGGCATGGAGTCTTAAGCAGAACACTGCCAGAGGATCTATTATTGACTAGAAACTGGCTGCACAGACACGAGGTTAACATGTAACCGTGGACGTGAGGAGCCACACTCTGAGGAGAGAGAGATGTAATATCCAGAACAACATCCACTGTATAACTTCAAGATGTGCTTTGAGAGGAAACTTGATGACGTTCTTTCATGTCTCTTCATGGATAATAGGCTTGACATTTACTGACATTTCCCTTCAAATGTTACTTCAAAAACATCATGGAATAGATATTTATATCATGAACATCTTTTATGTTTGTGTCTTAGTTTGACCAATTGTACAATGACATATCGTCTCAGACTTGAATACATGTTTACCTATGATGTATGTCGAAACCTGCAATGGCTCATTTTTTGGCTTTTAGGGCAATGAGGGGGAAAAAATGCAAATACAACACTGAGGTATTATGGTATCATCTTAGAGGGTTATCATGGCTCACCTAGCTTCTTTTTTTCTTTTTCTGAAAACAAATGAGAGACTTGACCATACCATTGAAGTTGCAGCAGCAAAACCAACACAATTACTCAGAGGTCACTCAAATGAATGAAAGATGAGAGGAACCATGGAGTCAGGTTGCAATGGCTCCACTCTCACACAATGAGTCATGTGATTTGGTTTTAAAAACAATACTCCCTCACCCCCCAAATGATCATTTATATATTAATTACTCACTGCGTGTAGCATTGAATTTATAGAGAAATCTTTTTCTGGTATGCCTCCACAGTGAATGAAGAATTACAAAATTGAGAATATCCTTGTTGAAATAAAGCATCTTTAACAAAAGCAAAAGCATATTAAACCACCTATTTCCAAATCTTCACACAACTCATGCAATCTAAGTCTAATTCATCCAGTCGTATGCTCAGGACCTCTGACACAGACAGCCCTTTCTAATGGGGAACTATACTGAAAGTGAATACGTCTATGCTCTCTTCAAAGTCAGACTTCTTTGACAAAAACAGCAATTTTACCTTGCTGAACTCAGGCGCTGCTGGTTTACCACTGCCTAAATCTGCAGTTTGTGGTATTGTGTGACTTTTTATAACTCTTTAACACACCAAAGACACATAATTACACAAACAAGCTACCTGATTAAGGCAATAGTAGACCACCAGCTCTGGTGTTCAGCAAGGTCAAATTACTGTAAATAAAGTTTGGCTCTGTAGAGAGCATAGATAATTTCACTCTTAGTTCAGTCTTTAATGCTGAGGTGTTAGTGAAAAATGCCTGTGTTCGGGAAGCACTGAGAATATGGCTGGATAAATGAGACTTGGCTTATACTGTGTAAGATGTAGACCCCTATTACTTCAGTTCATCAAGATTTTTCTCGGTTCATGGATTCTTCATTTGTTGTGGAGATATGTGAGAAAAACAGTTTTCTTCAAGAATTCTTGGAAAAATGAGGCGAGTAATTAAAATGCAAATGGTCATATGGACAGCACAGTATACATTTACTATAAAACTGTTGATTACAGCAGTTTAACACATATAACATGTTAAGAAATGCTTTGCTATATAATAGAGAAAAACCCTGAGCTCACTGTTTCACTCTGTCTATAAAATGCCTTTAGAGTAATGGTGATTTTAATCTACCTCTGAATATTTCATGTTTCATCCCCACACAAGCCATTAGCTACAGTAGAAAAGGAGTCACCCTTTAATGAATGTGACCAGGACAGCCTGCGAGGACCACTGGGCACTATAAAAGTGATGCAGGCTTCATTCTGCACACAGTGTTAGGCCATCGATAAAAAGGCGAAGCTGCATTTGATAGGAGACCCTTGTCCTGAGTTATGACGGGGACACAGACTTATTATCTCGCTATGATAAGAGGAGAACGAGCAAGATGTTATGCAGGGCTGGACGGGGAAAGGGGGAAGCAAAGCAGCAAGAGACACAAAGCCTGCATGAACGTGTGTATGCAAGTGCATATTATGCACGTGTGTGTAGAGATGCATACCAGCTTGCCTTCAGGGATTACAACTATCAGGATGGAAATAATGATTATCATTAGTGATGACATAATTAATGTTAGAAGCTAATTCACTGAAGGTCATTGAAACAATGGCACATTAGACTAGATACGTTTTTTCACTATGATGGAATTATCAAGCCATTGACTGAAGCCGTCAATTAAATCTGCGAGCTTTAATGGTCAGATGATGAGGGCAAAATTACTCACAGGGATTTTTGGAAAGCAGTCACATTTCAATCTAAGGTCAGCAGGCAGATTCATAATCAAACTGAAATCCATGACTTATTCTTATTAACTGATTGTTATGTTAAGTTATCTGCATGGTGAACCGTTGTAAGATGTTGAGACAAGTTGAATATATTAAATCTATTTGTTCTAACTCCTTGACAGCTACCTTTCTGACTGACAGTTTCAATAAAGTCTCTGTCTGTCTGCCATGTGAGATGTGTTTTCTGTCATTGTAGTACTGTAGTGTGTCGCATTTTACAATCAACAGCAAAATCCCAGTACCAGATAGACATTTTGAACATTGCTTGTTGCAATAAATAACTCTAACACAATCTTTCCTGTAAAAACAGAAGCAGTGTCTGAGGCTGCAGAGAAGCCATATGGTAGAGACAAATCACTCAAAGATAAGGATTAATACAGGTTTAGAAGCTTTCACATGGTGGAAACAACTAAGTAAAGGAAGATAAGGGATTCAAAGTTGAATCAGCTACTTTTGGACAGGTTATGTACTCAGTAATAATAAAATCTGCAGCTAGCTGTTCTAATAAATCACCCTTATCTTGCAATGGACTGGCTATGTTTGTGTGTATATAATGTGTTTGGATAACATTGTCGTCTGTGTCATGACTCAGCAGCAATACACTGTTTAAAAATTCCATCAGTTAATAAATAATAATCTGATATTAAGTAAGTCTATTGTGTTTTTGCAGGATTTTATCTAAAGCTTTCCAGATGTCTTCTATTTTTCAAACTTCTGCCAAACTTGGTCTTCTTTTCTCTCTCAGTCCCACTCCTCACATTCGATTCCGCTCAGTCATTGTGTCATTAAATGTCTCTGTGTCGAGCTAAACTTTTCCATACTGAACACAGTAAAATCTTTATGGAGGACGTCCCCAGACCCTCATTCTCTGCTCGTCTCTCTTTTTCACTGTCGTCTTTCCCAGTGCTCTTTTTGCCTTCCTCTCCAGAGTTTTATGTACCAACTTTTGTTGTAGCCAGCACAGACCCAAAAACTTTATTTCACAGAGCTGCCACTACACTTCGAGGATATTAGAAAAAAACGAATAGATAAGCATGGTTGCTTTGAAGGTCTGTGCTTGTGTAATCTCTATGTGTGTGTGTCTGTAATCTTTTCTTTTTTTTAAATTATAGCAGCAACGCTGACAGAGTGAAAAAAGCATCTGCCTAAGGTCTAAAATTAATATACTACAAGTACTTCAAAGACGCACAAAATTTACACTTTTAAAGATATGACTGAATTCAGGAGATCAGTAAGAATATAAACAAAACAAACTTATTTCTTTCTGAGTGTTCTTCCTCTTGATGGATCAACAAGAAACTTTGTTTAAAGTTCCTACACACTCATGCACGCACACACACACAGACATACGCACACACACACACACACACACACACACAGGTGTTTTCACTTCGTGCTTTACATGTTAGGATGGGACAATTAACACCTTCTTCAGTCTTATTAACACTTTTACTCTGGTGACGTCGTACCATTCAAAGTAGCTCTACTTGACTGACAAACATCTAATCAGCCTGAGGAATTAAAAACACCTGTGCAGGTGTGCAGAGTGTGTTTCACACAGCAGCCAATTTTTCTTACTTTGTGTCTGAAAGGACAAAAGGCACATTTTAGCTATTAACCTTACATTTAATTTAGTTTTTATTTAAGTTTGAAAATGCTGTCTGCAGTTGACATTTTGATACTTTTAAGATGACTGTCTGTTTTGGCTGAAACTTGCAGAACTGTTCTTAAAGGTCTTGTGTGTAGGATTAAGTGGCATCCAGCGGTGAGGCTGCATATTGCAACCAACTGAAACTTCTCCAGTGTGCCAAGCGTGTAGAAGAACTACGGTGGCTCACAAAAAGCCCTCTCTACAGCCAGTGTTAAGGTCGCCTGTACTGTGTACTGTAGAAACAGCAGGGGGAACTTCTAAGGAATCTAAAACACAAGTCTTAATTTCAGATGATTATACACTGTTGAAAACAGATATACCTATTATATTCAGTTTTGCCAATATATTCCCCCAAATCCTTAAAACTTGAATTTTAACTTGATGGGTAGTGTATAATACCGAGCTCAAAGACTGAGGGTAATGCTACATGCCCATACAGTCAGCACAGCCACCAGCTGAAAATCCAAGTAGAATACATGTATTTTTTTTTTTTATTTTATAGTATTTTCCTGGTATTGCACTCTAAAGCTAGATAATATCAGTATTATAAGCATGATGTTCATAAATGTTCAAACTTAACCTTGTTTGGCTGTTTGGGTTTCATTCACCTACTCTTTCACATCTCTTTTGAAAACATGTTTTCTTCTTTAACTTTAAAATAGAAAAGCCTTTTAAGAATAAACTGATGTGCTTAGCAAGGCAAGACAAATATATTTATTTGGCACATTTCATTGCCAAATGCATACCAAAGTGCTTTACAGGTAGCACATATCAAAGTCCATTGTGGGCCCATCACAAGGCATGTCCCAATGGGCTGTAGAAATAGTCATTTCAATTCAATTTCAATTTCATTTCTAAAGTCCAATATCACAAAATCAGCCTTAGGGGGCTTTGCAACATACAGCAAATGTAATGCTTTCTCTGAAGATCCTCACAGGGGTTGCTGTAGCAAAAATGTTCCAAAATTCAATAATGAGCAGGAAGAAGACTCTTAAATCAGCCTAGCATCCAGGACCAACAATGTGGTAGTGGAGAACAGTGGTGCCCCCAGAAATTTCTCATAGGGGTGGGTGACGGGGGGGACTGAAAACCTTGGGCATGCACACCGATACCAAAAACCATAACTAAATTTCAGTAATTCCATTATGCTGTTGAAGTGTATCTGCTGGTTGAAAACTATGTCAATATGGAGAGTTAAGGAATTACATACTGATATACTTTGATTTATTATTTTACACTTAATATTACTAATCATCTGATGGGCTTAGACTAATACTGGTACAGTTAACATTTTGAGTTCAACAACAAACCTGTTCAATTATGTTACATACCTATACATGTTAAGTGATTCACTGCTCTTCAAATAGGCTCATTTTCCTTAAAAAAGAAAAATATGATTATATAGCTCTGATTTGAAGAAGTACATTGTAAAGAATAAAATATTTACCCAGAACAAGCCCTCTCAAATTGAGAGGAGACTTGTGGGTAACCACAGAACCATTTTCATTCAGATTTCTTGAGGTTACAGTTTAAAGGCTCCCCCTTGTGAGCACCACTGGTGGAGTACTAAGCTCTTAGCGTTTAGTTAGTTAATGATGTGTGCCTTGGAAATAATCCCTGGATACCACTGATGGTGGTAAGATAGTTAGCTAGACACCCTACAACAACTGCATGTTACAGTGGAGCAGATAAACTCGTAATCTCTACCTTACACTTTGCTCCTGTGTTTTTAGTTTTGGAAAGGCTAGATAATAAGATATCAACCTCTAAACTCCTAAAATGCTATGTATCACCCTTTCGACTGACTCATTTACACTACTTCTCAGCAGCTACATTTACTTCAGTCACCTGATTTTGGTTTAACAAACATATGTGTCACTGCTCTGAATTACCATTTAACACTGACAGCTCACACCTGGCTCATTGGCATGAAGGTTAATGTGCTATGTAAACATGTGAGTCATTTTACATGTTCTTTCTAACACTTGTCTAAGCCCAGATCTTCACAGTGTTAATTGCACGGTGTAGTTATAATAGGGGGGCTGCCAGTGCTTCAATTACTGGGTCATTATTTATTTTCATATTCACTGGAACATATTATTCATTCATAATGGAAGGCTGCATCTGATGTATTTTTGTATGTTTTGGGCAGACTAATCTATCTGTTAGCCAGATTATTCATGGGATATAGGAGCGCACAGTAATTGCCAAAGGTGCTTGTAAACAACCTGAAGAAGACTGTAACCAGTGAAGCCAATGTTCTGGTTGCACCATGCATGTAATAGTAAGCACTGATACCAGAGCAGGGAAAGACTAAAGAAATATGGCGACTCTGTTCGCCCCTCTCAGCCCTCCTCTCTGTTTGTCACATGCCTGCTCCAATCTCACGTCTGCTAGTATTTACAGACTGAATTATTCTGAGTTTTTTTTACAAAAGCCAGTTAGCTTATCAACAGCTTGCATCCAGCTGAACACCCGCACTCACGTCTGGTTTCAGAAAAGAGGATAAGATCAATTGACTGACTTAAAAAGTAGATTTTCTCTGCCCCCTTTCTGTTACAGGGGAAATGGTTTCATCAGGTAGACAACCCTAAGGGCACCAAGCCCAGCAGGCAACTCAAACATGCGCTAATGTACTTTCATCAGAGGGGAAACCACCAACTTTTAACTGATAGCATCGATTCAGCCTCGACAAAATGCAAAGTCCATCCATTCCTAAATAATGCTGTCAATATCTGCATAACTGCTACAAAATCAAAGCTCTCTCACAACCTCTAACTTTTGTTTTCCATATGGTGAACATATGCTAAATTTGAAAGTGATTGATCAAAGTAACATCGGTTTGAATTACAAGTTCATGAACAACTTGACAGAGTTAAAAAGATAATAATCAGGGAACAAAAGGGGAACTATGTGAACACTGAAACGAAAGAGTGTCCAGCTGGACAGAGAAAAGAAAAAAAGAACATACACACAAATACAATAAGCACCAGCTCTAAAAAGACAAAGACAAAGACACACACACACACACACACTGACCTGGTAGGAGTCAATGGCCTCCCGGTCCAGTGAGCGGCTGACTGACACGTCTCCTGTGTCTATGTCGATGGTGAAGAGACCTTTGGGATCCTGGTCAGCGCCCGGGCCTGTCAGACGGAAGATATGATCCCCTGACTTCTCTGTTGAAATCACCTGCAAACACACACACACACACACACACACACACACACACACACAGACATCAAAAACTTGAACAACCATAAGCTTTTCCCCATTTAATTTTGAGAAGGCTTATTCCCTGAGGCAAAGAAGTGGTGAACTGCTGCTTCTGTTTTTTTTTTTTTTTTCTTTTTGAAGCGCAGTGTAACGGAAAAACCCTTATTATTATTAGAATTTGTTGATATAAATTTAAGCAAAAGGAGCTTGCTGCGCCTTGAATGGTGATGCAAAATCCCTGATAGCTAGCAATTAAAAATGTATATCAGACAAGACTTTGATTTGATTTCATCAGTTGGCATGAAAGTTAGCATCATCTCCCCGAGCATTGGAGGCCTGCTGTGACCACTTGTTAATGCATGCTAGGAATCCTTTCAGATAAGGAAAGTGGAGCAGTTAAATAAATAAAAAAACTCAATTCCTTAATAATTAAGTGGGATGTTATGTAGATGAGTGTTGTCGTCGTGAGGCCATGTAAGGCAGATTTGCACCAACTACTGTGAAATGGCCTCATAAAGTACAATACAATACAATACAGTGCTATTTTTCAGGAGTGCTGCCAAGTTAGTTGGCTAACCATTTTCTTAGTGATCTGACCCACGGACTTTTTGGATGGATATACTCACATGAGACTGCCATAGCCAGCAGCATCCACAGACACCCCAGCAACAGGAACAGGCAGGTTTAAAAAAAAAAAGAACACAGAAAACAAAGTATGTTAGATTCACATGAAACTGAAGACACAGCAACAAGAGTCAGAGACCTGGTAGATCTTTACAGATCCTGAGTTGAGCAGATGTAAGACTTGTGAAAACAAACTGTGCTAAGTTTTGTTCTCGGTAAAACAATGCCTAAATAAAGATTCACAGCATATAGACATTTTGACCTGGCAGGAAAAGCACAGGTGAAATAAATAACATTAAGGATGGCTCTGTTCCATTAAGTATCCCAGTATGATATTCCAGTGAGCAAGCATGCACAAGATGTCTCCTACGAGGCGTGCAACGATTGATGTTATGTATTAAATTCACCTGTGCTTTTCTTGCTATGTCAAAATGTCAGCCGTAAAAGAGATCTACTGACGAGAGTCTTCCTTAACATTCTTTGTGGATGATTTTGGAGGAATACTATGTTCAATTTTTCAAGAAATAGAGGATTGGTACCACTCTCAAGTCTGTACAGTTAGAGCCAGAAGTCGATTGCTAAGCTTACTGTGTCATAAATCCTGGGAAAAGGGAAAAACAACAGGTAAAGTTTTGTCCAAAGGAAAGAAAATCTGCTCAACATCCTCACCTCATATTTTATTTGTTTAAGTGTTTCATAGGGGTAATCTTCTGTATCATTGTCCTGCCTTGGACAGTTTCCTCCTCTTTGTACTATTTATGCTAAACTAAGATGACTTAGTTACTGTCTTTGGCTACATATTTACTGTACACATATGACAGTGGTATTCATTTTTTCATCTATCTCTAAGCTAAAAAGTGCCAAAATATATACACTTCCCCAAATATCAAACAATTTCTTTAAAACTAAGCTGTATCAAAGTCTGTCATTAGGATAATAATTGAAGATTACTTAAAGGGGGACACCACCTAAATAAACAATTCCAGTATGTTATTCCCATGGCCTTGAAAAGCTCAATGAATATTCTCAAAGCCAGAAACCAGTGTCTCAAACTAGTGATGTCGTCAAGTATAAAGCCTGGAGTACTCCATAAACAATGAATGGGGGCCTGATTTTGTGGAACTACAGAATGTCTGTTGTCTATTTACACCCTAATGAGCTTTTTTTTTTTTACTGTAGTATTCTCAGCACTGAAACAAAAATTGTACCCATATGCTCCAAACTTCCCCCTGGGTGCTCTCATATCATCTTTCCCAATTCATTGTCTGTGTAGCGGTATCAGACTTTACACTTGATGACATCAGAAAATTGAGTTTTAGCACTCACAACATAGGAATAACATCTATAAATTTCGGAAATGGGCGTAGTTCCCCTTGAAGCATCATTTTCAGTGCAGGCAAGAGGCTAAATAACTGACTTTCAGCTTTAAGATTTTGATGTTCCTCTTTGGGCCTACTAAATTTGAACTCCCTTTAAACTAAAAAGTCAGCAACGCAATCTCATTTTCATGTTTCCATCATTTTAAGTCCACGCGAGTCGACACAACAACAGTGTGTCACTGTCTAAATACTTATGTGCTGCCCAAATACTATGCTGCACCCACACAAACACACACACACACACAGGCTTGTCATCATGATGACACCCTTGTGGGCTTCAGCTCTCTAGCTGTGTGCCAAAGATGTAAACTGCTCCTCTGCGCTATGCCTCATGATCAGACGGCTGCGATGAGGTCACCTTTAATGAGAGCGCACTTCCATTGGATGGCAGCTAAAATGACGGCCTTTCTACTCCCCACTTGAAAGAGCATGGGAGATGAGACTGTGTTACAACCCTATGCCAGATGAAGCTCAAGTCCTTATAGCCCTCTCCAAAGCTCTGTGCATTTATCTCGATGTCCCTCTTCATCTTTCACCTCTATTCTCTCTCGCTCTCGGGCCCCTTGCTCCACCGCTTGTTGCTCTCTCTAATATGTCCGTCCATTGCTTTTCTGCTAAGCGTCCACTCTCTGTTCATCGCTTTCCATTTCTCTGTACCGTGTCCTCTTGTGCTCACTACTTCTGCTCTCTTTGTTTGTCATTCCAAACGGCAAAGGTGAGAAATGTCAAAAGAGTTACAAAAGCAGTTATTTGTAGATGTCACCTTATCTTACCTTTCTTCTTCCTTTTTTCCACTCCTCACCCTCCCTCTGCATCATCTTATTTTCCTTGAAAGTTTTATAACTTTTTTGTTATAAATCAGTAACATCAAGAGTACTTTCTCTTATTACGAGTTGTGTTAGAAACTCCTAATCACACAATAAAACTTCTGTGCTGTATTCTGTATTTATAGGACAAACAAAATCCACCAATGCACAAACACACACACACACACACACACACACACACACACAGCCATAATCACACACACACACACACACACACACACACACACACACACACACACACACACACACACACACAGCCACAATCACACACTCTCACAGGTACAATAGCTGCCATACAGGACAGAGATATTTCAGAGCAGCAATCAAAGTGGCAGCGAGCACCTGCTGAGAGGCAAACTGGGTCAGATGAAGAAAACAAACAAAGAAAAAAGAATGAGGTGCAACATTAGTTGGATTCACAGATGGCTCTGCGTCAAACTTGGAAAGATGCAGGGGGGAGGGGTGGAGGGAAAAAACAGGAACGGACGTACAGGGAGGGTGTGTGGGTGTGTGAGGATGCAGAATGAGAGAAGAGAAAGTAGTGAGGGTGAGATCGCTAATAAAGACATGGCAACTTCAGCTGAAGTGTAACTGAAGTGTCAGGAGAAGTTTAGTGTTTATGAGATGTCTCTGTGGGGAAGAAGTGTCATAATCTGCAACTTATACACCCACCCCGACTCTCATGCATGCTGGCACAGAAACGTGCACCCAATGGCTTTGTCTCCACAGAGTCTGTCTCCCCCTGCGTGTGTGGGAGGACTGATGGGAAAATCTCACCTCTTTCTATCAGCTCTCATTACCAGCCAAGCAGACATGAAAGACTGCGGGGCTCATGATGCTGCGGGAAGATGACAGGAGGTGTGGTGCAGCTCTGCAACACCAAACACCTCCGAGCGCTCAGAAAGAATCAGCACTGAAACAATGGATCAGCACCTGAGTGTTTGTGTTTGTGTGTGTTTGCTCGTGTGTATAACAACATTTAAACTTGATAACATCTCCTGCTGTTTGTGTTCCTGTCAGGTGTCAGGAGGGTAAGAAACATAAACCTGTAGAATAGCAACACGGGTATGTACAAATATGAAGTACACGCAGATGTCTTCTCAGAAAAGTTATGTAAAAAAATCACTTGGGTGTTTCTTTCTTTTTTTTTTTTTTTGGCGTGTCTCAAAAGTCAAAAGAAAAATCTGCTATGTGAGGCAAAGTGTGCCAAAGAAAGTGTTGGACCAAGGAAAACATAATTACACTGAATCATTATCATGCTAATTCTGTATACACAAGCAAACACATCCTTGCACACATGTCCTTGTGTTTTTTGAGGGAGAATGAGAGAGGATATCAACCCCAGTGTGTGCGTGAGAGAGTATGCAGTAGCATCCCTCAGTGGTGCTTCTGTTATCCCTACCAAGGTCATACAGCCAGCTGCGAATGACAATCACTGGCCATGAAAGGACTCCTGGGACCAGGCCAGGCCGTGTGTGTGTGTGTGTGTGTGTGTGTGTGTGTGTGTGTGTGTGTGTGTGTGTGAAAGAGGTAGAGAGCGAGAGAAGAGGAGGCACTAAAGTGGTGGTCTGATTGTGCCTGTGAATGTGAGTGCATTATTGCACACGAGACTCTGAGTGTACAAGAATGTGTGTACAGTTTGTGCATGCATGTGTGTGTGTGCGTGTGCGCAAGCATGCCAAGCTTGGACCAGTGCACTGCCTGATTGCCCTGCCACTCCAGCCTGCTAATAAGAGGGACAAGGCGAGGTGGAAAGGCCTGGTGAAGACATGGCCGGGTAGAACCGACCCAAGTCCTCGGCGCAGGGCAATGGGAAAACAATGGGACTAATTATCTGGCTTTGATTGGTTTGCCAAGCCGTTGCTAATCATTAGCCATTAGCTGCTGTGTTCTGAGCCAATCACAACAAGCCTGAGAGGGGCAACAATCAAGAGGAAGCCTTGTTGAAAACGAACAAACAGTAATACAGGAGTGTCATTAAGCGGCAAGACCGTGCTAAGAGGGTCAGCAGGGACCATCGCAGTGGGAAATGTTGCTTTTGAAAAGAAGCTTCACTTCACACAGCCCAGCTTGTTCTTGCCTCCTCATGTGTCAAGCCAACAACTCAAATTCACTCAACCATTATAAAGGCTAACTTAAGGAAAAATGAAGTATTTTTTGAGTCATTAAAATCACAGAAAACACTTGTTCAAAATAGAACAAAACAAAGCACAATAAATCAACCCAAAGAAGAATGAGTTTATTTGAATTGAATGCCCTGGAGCGCTGGAGAAAGGCTGTGGCTATGCACAGGCAGCAGGATGAGCAATCTCTCAGTCTTGTTAAAGCTCACACAATGACAGCATCTCCTGGACAGTTTACAACCAACAAATCTGTTCTGTTTTTATTTCCTCTTCTTGGGTTTTTTTGTGGGGTTTTTTTTAAGCTCCTCCCATCAAAATGGATTTCACATCTGCTCAGTGTGTCTGGTGGTCCAGGCATGAATTGGAATTTACGTCAGATGGTTTAAACTCACTGCCGGCAAACATCCGACGGGGATGATTATCATGCCGAAAGAAAGACTGGGGAGAAAGGGCCGGAACTTTCTGGTCTTTCTAAGACAATTAAGAGAATCAATTAGACTAAATGACGAGGCCCGCAGGCTGCTTGATTTCTAGCGTCAAACATCTCACTACAAAACACGTTCACTTCCTGCTTGAAAGCTCAGATACTTGGTATTGAATGGCTGTGTGAGTGAGAGGAGCAGCAGAACGAGACAGAGACAAATAAAGCAGAGGGGAGAGAATAAAAAGACTTGAAACAAAGTTACAAAGGAAGAAAAAGACACATGTAACAGTTGTCAGACAACAGGTGGTAAGACAGAGGAGAGAGACAGATTGACAGGGGGAGCAAATGAGGAGGCGCTGTGCGCTAACACAATGGAGCAAAGTTGCCAGACATGTCTACTCTCCTTACTATATTAGCTGGGGCTATAGCCAAACCAGGCCCTCATTTCACTCACCAAAAATACTTTATTGGAGCTGTCATGTCAAGTCAGACACATTGTGTTGATTTGTGAGCCGGTAAGGGTGGATAAACACAGGTTGAATGACTGACAGCTCCAGTGCAGCACCAGGAGTTAAGATAGCTTTATAGACTGAGGTGTCTGAGATTTCATGCTGATACATTTGAAATTTTCATTTGTAATTTATTGGAGCTGTGTATGTTTTGTTTTTAGTGTGCCTGTAGGAATCAGTGATTCTGAAATACAAGCTTCTGAAGGCTCTTTGGAAGAAGTAAGCATTCCTATAGGACATGAAATCAGTCTTCTGTAAGGCCTGCTTTACAGTTATTACCCCAAACTTATCCACCACATTTTTATGCAGGGGCTGAGCCGATTGAGCCTTCTTTGCACGGGACTAGTATTACCTGAGGACCTCAAGTAATTTGTAATAATTGCAGCTGTCTGTGAAGATAATCCCATGAAATCTGCCATGTCCATATTTTGTCAATTAAAAATTCCAAATTTTTTATTCATCCATATTTTTACTAACACAGAGGTAATCTGGTAATATTAGTGCCATGTGAAGTTAATCAGCATCTAAGTAATGGTTTCTCTTTGCTGCCTCTTTCATGGTCAAGAATTATGGAAGCTGCATTATCATTTATTAACGTTTTGACAGTTTTTAACAATGTGTGTCAGCATTGGGTTGTTTTTTTTGAACTGATATTTAAAACTTGTTTTGTTTTGATTTAAAGTAAGAAATTACAACTTTGTGTCAGTCACTATGGAGTGAACTGCAATTTTCTGTCAAGCATTTGCACAAACCCCTTTATATTTACAGGATACGGAATGCCACATCTAAGCAAAACATGTTAACAAACACAAACATATTCATCAAATAAAGAGGAGCTGACAGTTGTCTGTTCAACCATCAGTCTTTGGTCATCACCTGTGATTGGCCTGCCACAAGATTTAATAGAATTCTTGACATTGGGAAAATTGCAATTTGAAACCTCCACCAGATGAAGAGAAAACTGGTCAAAGCTGGAGCAGGCTGATGGGTTGTCTTTGGACCATTAACCAAAGCCAAAGAAAACTGACACTTTAAAAACAATCCTAAACTCTCCACAAAGATGACTTATCCAGTTAAAGTTTTAAACATGTTTTGCAAAATTTGCAGCATTTAGTCTTGCCTCCTCCACAGTACACAGCACAGGGAACATAACAGCTTACTCACTGCACCTATAAATGCAGGTAAATATATTTATATGAGCACTGGCGGATAAGATGAGTGTAATGGATTAGAGTTACAAAGTGCCAAGCTTTCAGGAACAGCTCTGGGCAGGGATGTGATTTTGGCACAGCCAGTATTGCAGAGTATATAGTCCAAAAATAAAAAAAACAACCATTACACGTTTAGGTTTACCATTACAAGTAAAGGTAAAAGAGTAACGTATTTTTGTGTAACAACCTTAAATGACCTTTTTAATTATTAAAATTGTGTAAAATAGGTCCAGTAAAAAAAAACCAAACTCTCTATGTGCTACATTAGTCAAAAAAAAAGTCTTAAATGTGCATGCTCTCTTCATGCTTAGCCAGAGAAGGGTGCTAGT
This sequence comes from Plectropomus leopardus, assembly GCF_026936395.1. Taxonomy (NCBI): domain Eukaryota; kingdom Metazoa; phylum Chordata; class Actinopteri; order Perciformes; family Serranidae; genus Plectropomus; species Plectropomus leopardus. Next base: position 18,277,341 of record NC_142182.1, read on the forward strand.
GCCCATGGGCCCCAAATCTCTGAACCCTGAGGAAGCCTGCAAAACATTTTTGGCATGCACCCACCCAAATGCAGGTAAATCATTGGCAGCGGTGGGTAAAATGATCAGGCCACCTGCCACTCTGGCGGGTAGGGAAGATGCACAGCAGAGAGACAAGCTGTGAAAGTCACTCGTAATTGCCATATAAAAGTTATGTCACTGGCCATAGAGCCTTATTCCTTTTGACTGACAGTCAAAGTTAACCAAATTCTGATCAATGACTGTCAATAGAAAAAGCACAAATACCAGGATGTTCTTATGCAGTATTCATATGTATACATACAAAATGTAATGCACTACAATTTATATGTAATACACATAATCATTAGACTGTAATTCATATAAAACCCACCTGAACTGATCAGGAAGGCTGCAATCATGTGATGCGCTGACACGAGTTAAAAAAGAGTAAGTATAAAGACTGGTGGATGGGTCAAACAAACACAAGACTTTCACCCAGGAGACTGATCAGAACCGTGTGAAACCATGTGAACTTTGAGTTACTCTAAGGTACGTCATCACAATGTTGTTGTTTTTTTCTTAGACCTAACTGTGGTAACTTTACTTGCCTACATACTTTTCTTGCCAAATCTAACCTACATAACTTTACATGCAGTAAAGTAAGTAAGTAAGTAAGAGGATAGTTGCACATACATACATGACTACTAAATACTGTATCAACTTCATTAGCACACGTATAAATTTCATCTGAAGGTAGGGCGTAATGTGTCGTGAGCGTGTGGTGGAGCGCAAGAGAGAGAGAGAGAGCGTGTGTCTTGGTGGATTTACTTAGCACACAGTTTTTGGTGAGCGGATAAATATTGAAAGGTGAGCTGTCAAGCTATCGTAAATATACAGTGCCATTTCCATGAATAAACACTGCCCCTTTTTGATGTACACTCCCAAAAATAGAGCTCCCAGGGAGCCACCGTGTAATTCAAACGCTGGAATTGACAAAACTTGTTGTGTTTTTTTGTTTAAATATATCAAACATTAAATGTCATTCATATATTAAATGATGTCTTAATGATTAAATGTTAGTCCCTCATTTAGCACATAGATTTCTTGCCGCATATAACATTTCTGCGTCAGTGGCAAACAAAAATTCTTGGCTGCCACACTGACAGGCAGTAAAAAAACTTCAGTTCAGACTCTGCACCCAGTAAGCAATGCAATTTTGGGGGGGCATCTAAGGACACTGAGGCTCTCTTAGTACATACTTAGTGCAGGCATACAGTCAGGGAAACAATCAAAATACATGCATGGTCAGACTGATTAGAATCACTGGATGGTACAGTAGACAACAGTCTACCCAGCCTCCTATTCACCCTTGAGAATAACGCCTGATTCAGACATAATCCCAGACATGAGCAAAAAGGTTTGAGGAATAAACATTTAAACTACTTGAGCTGTGATTAATTTATCCTCCTGAATACTTGAGCAGCCTTAAAAAAATGCTCCTATCAGCAGTGACTGAAGTGGCGTGTACTAAGAGACAAATTTAAGCATATCAATTTCATTGCATGCTTCAGCTGCTGTGTGAGTTGTTGTGAGCTGTTTATGGGCCCCCGAGGGAGGGCAGGGGAGAGACCTCTGTATCAAAACAATTCCACAGCTAGCAGGAGGTGTGACATAAACAACAAGGTTCTTACCCTTCCCCTGTGAGTCCCGCTGACAGCCAACCCACCCTCACCCTGCCAGCACGCACGCACACACAAACACACACACTCGTGTTTGCATTGGCACGCACAGTCATACATGTCAAACTGTAGCCCTCACAATCTCAGCTCTTCCCCTGCTTCTTACTGCTTATCTCACGAAGAGAGGGCGGGAGCATAAAAAATGAATGGCTGCCATATGGAAATGGTAGGTTGCGTAAGAAGAAGGAAAGCTATTGGTGTGGAAAATCAATTTCGCCAAGTTGCCGACATATAGCCTCTATTGGGTAAAATAGCCCACATTAGCCTGTCCTCTCATGCAAAGCTGACTGTGGAGGTTGGGGAGAAGGATGGAGGGATACAGGGATGAGAGGAGGACGGATGTTATTTGCAACTGAAAATTGGAGAGAAGAAGAAATAGGAAAAAGAGGGGGACTGTTAAGGGGTTGCAATGAAGGGAGAGAGGGGAAAGAATTCATGTCACGTATGCTGCATTCAATTTCTTACATGAACATAAAAAAGTACTATAGGAATGGCTGCTCCACCCACAGCAAGTCAATGGCGTACTGTAGGGATAATATGTGTCCCCTGTGGACCAAACTGATCTGCTGACTCTTGTTCATCTCTGTTATCTCCCTGAAGTTGCACAACCCCCTGTGGACTACAGTTGTCCCCCAAAAATTTCATCTAAGGGTTCAACACATGTATACTCACCTATTCCACTGTCCTTTACTACCAACCTGGTATCCCCAGGCCCTCGAGTTGCATCAGGGGGACTTTATTGGGCATGGTGCTGGTATGAGCAGGAGGCCCAGGCTTTGTGCTGTGGTCATGCTCTCCAGGGTACAATTATCTATTATGTGTAGGGCTCAGTATGGAATATCTTTTTATGTTAGTCTCTGTGGGTTGTGAGAGATGTGGTTGGTCTCATAGCACCCAGTCTTATCTGGAACAAAGCTCCCTGACACATAGAGATACATCAACGCTACGTAAGATTAATGTAGAGCCTTACAGTGTATAGTTCTTGGTTGACCATTTGTTTTTAGACGACTAAGGTTACATGATTTACCTGCTGCACTGACTTTTCACCATAAAAAAATAAAACAAAATAAAAAATGTGTATTTCTTTTGAGAGGAATTGTGTATGTAATGACGTGCAATTCATAATCTGCCTCATAAATAATGAACTGTGTTATATCTTTTTGGGCCTGTTCCACAGGGTCAAACTGGATAAGTCACCAGTGACAAAGAAATGATAATGTCCTGGCAATTAAATAGCACACATTGGAGAATAATGCAGAATATAGCCCTGGTCTACAATCCTGGTAGTTTAAAATAATTGTATCTGAAAACATACAAAACTGAGATTTTCACTTTTTTTTTTACAACTTTCAGTGTCCACAGGGAGTCCTAATGACTGCAGAGCTGAAAAAAAAACCTTCAGAAATGAAAAGAATTATACTGGGTGTCAAACAGTAATGTTATAGACTAATACAATTATATTTTCTCTTGTCAGACATTAATGAGATAAAGTGAAATGTCTCCATTGGAAACTTTTCTTTTCATCTGTTATCAATTTTTTTTTCTACCTTTCTTAAACAACATATCTTTGAAACTAAAAAACAGAATAGGTTGTTTACCACTGATAACCAAAAAAACATATATGAATGTACAAACAATGACACTTTTGAAAATGAAGTTAACTTTATGAAACAGTCAAGGCACCAAAAGTATGCAGTTAGGTTTTGGCAAGAAAACTACTTGCTGAAGTTTAGGAAACAAAAAGGTATGCGTTGGGTTAAAATAAGTACATTTACAGGTTTGACTTTTGGTTTCACACATGAAACAAACACTGGTCTCCTGGATGAAAATCCTGTGTGGCAAAGGGGGTGAGGTGGTGGACGGGTCAAACAAACACATGACTTTCAACCAGGAGTCTGGTGTTTGTGTCACATATAAAATCAAAAGTCAAAGTAGCAATGTACTTATTTTTATCCAACCATAATTTTTTTTCTTTATCTGACCACATAGTTTTGGTGGCTAAAGACCTGCCCAGTATCCCAAAAAATAAGTGAAAATATGGGTTGTTGCACAAATGGCATACATGTCAAGTTTTTTTGGTAATGGCGAGCTGGTCTTAAGTATTTGGACCCCAACAAATTGAGAGTATGAAATTAACACTTCTATTTAATCTGCCCAGTGAATCCAATTCTTTTAATGATTGCATTAGATATACCAGATAACAATTCATAAGTAAAGGTTTTGCATTTATCAGGCTTTTCATTAAAAAAGTTTCTAAGATACAAAGTGTCAATTTTAGTAATTAGTCATTTTTAATTTGATACAGATTTTACAAGCCTGACTCAGTGTCATCTAAAACTCTCCCTGAGCATGTATGCAGAGTTCCTGATATTTCACAGCCTCAAATATTAATAAAACATTGCAGTGCATGTGTGACATACACATTTCATCATCCATCACCTGCAAGAATACATGAAACATTAATGATCAATTACTTCATTAGCATGCAATACAGCCTCGAAAACCTGAAAATTGTTTTTTGTATGTGCTTTGTTTTTGTCAGGATTTTTGTCATGGCCTTAAATAATGGAATATATTTTAACTAAGAAGGAGAGAAGGTAACTACAGCAACAAAACAACCACGCTATGTGCTGAAACTCACACACATATACGTACTTCATATCAGAAAATGTTGGCATTTTAGTTTAATGGTAATATAACATTGAACCTCATCTAAAGTAACTATGGCTGAATGCTAACATTTCCAAAACCTCAAAATATGATATCTGTTCATTTTCTTGAGAAGAAATGAAAGCCAATACCTTGATGCAACACCTTCAGGAAATACATGCCTCTACTTTTACTTAAAATGCCTTTCCTTAAAGAGTACCATACCTAGATACTTGAGATGTGTTTAAAATATGGAAATCTATTTCTATGTTCATCATGATATTCAGAGCACAGAATCTGACTTAATACTGACCAAGACCACATTCCTTTATAATGACTAGGGATGTAATTCCTAGTCATTATTCAAATCAATGAGATGAAAAATGACGTGCCACGCCACTACATGTTCAATATCCTATGTCATGTCTGGGACTACAGACAGCTCGGCAACATAAATAGGATGAAGCAAAAGCTTCACAACAGGCGATTTTGAAAAAGAAGATGCACCCTCAAGTCACAAATAGGATGTGTGGTGGCATTTGAGCTTTCATAAGTAATAAAGTAATAACGGCGAGAAGATAACAGAAATATATTGAAATATTGCAAGAGAGTGTTGAACTCCATAAATAGTAAAACTAACATGATGCAGCATGTTAGTCAGCAGCTCCGGTCAGCCCCGTCTACGCGCGTTACTTGTTAACGACAACCACACGGCCAAACCACACTGACAAGCGCATTTGCAGCCCCGCTCACCGAAACGAGTACAAGAGCCAAAAAGAGCGCTCATCTAATCACCCACAAGTGGCAAAGGGCCAACTTAGCTCTTCAAACTTGCCCTCTCTGCTTTCCCCTCTAACAAAAGTTTAACTTTCTGCACCAGCCACTTCTGTCTCCTGTGAAAGGGTTGTTTTGTTTAACAGCAGGGGACATTGTGAATGTCCATAAATGCATTTATTACATAGCTTGTGTTTTGCATTTATACCCTACCTCAGAAATACAAAGGGATTCTTTAATTTAATGTAGAAAAGAAGAGAAAATGCAGTATTATGGATAGTTTTTGTTTGAAATAATTAAAAGAATATTTTTCAGTCATAACTGAAAATACTGAAAAACTGATAAGTTTAATCCTTTGAGAGTTCAAATATTATCTATGTGCATTTCTGAAAGCTGCACAATGAGAACTTTTTTGGTGGAGCTTCTTCAACATGGCCTACAGGAGGCATACCATGCTCACTTTCTGCACAGTAAAGCAGCTTAAATAACTGGAAAAGAAAAGATATTAGTGGATAAAATTGCAACTACATCAAGCAATGGGGTGGCATTAAGGAATCATAAATTCACTATTATAATATATTGTTTAATACAATAGTATTAATGTTGTACGGATATCACTGAAATATGAACCATTGGCACTGTACAGCAGGGTTGGACTGGGAACAAAGCCCATCTGGCATTTGCCAGAAATGCTAGACCAACCAGTCCAACCCTGCCGTTTAGTGAAAGCGATGCCCACCCTTGGAGAAAAATGGGAGCTGCAAATAATCCTTGAGAGGCTTCTTTTATTATTTATCTAAATAATGCATATACATGCTAACGAATTATTTAAAACTTAAGCAGAGTCTACAGACAAATGCTTAAATGTTATTTAAGGCACTCATAGAAAAAGTTGACCTCAACATTATTCATCACACGTGCTCATACCTTAAAGGCCGCCTGAAACCATCTTCACTTAGGAAATACAATTTTAAATGTGTTTTGGTGCACATCTGCTGCCACTCTAGTGTTGAGTGACATCATTTCTTTTCTGGGTCTCCTGTTCTTGTTATCAGTTATATTTAGAAAAAGAAAAAAATTGACAAAATTGTTGTTTTATGTGGCTGAGACAACCTTTAGTGAAGTAGTTCCCTCTCACTAATTGGCAAAATCCAATTTCCCAGTATATTTCCAAGGTCCAACCAGCTCTAATTTATCTCCAACTGATATTAAATCAAAGCAAATTAATGTTCTGTGTCTGCTACTTCCAGTATATACAGTATACTTGGATTGACTCCGAGAATGAACATCTACCTATGACTGAAGTCAACTCAGAGCTAAAAGTCAGGAAACAATATTTTAGTTGTAATATAACATGGTAATATTATAGGCAACCCATTCCATCTATACCTCAGTCATTAGATGTTTTATATCAAACGGCTCTTACATTTTTAACAGGTGACAGGTGAGGAGTGAACACACTGCTTCACTGGGTTTTAAGATTGTCTTCTTTTGCTGGTTCCCAATTTTAGAACTGAGTCTGGTTATAGTTCCGGCCAGAAGGGGAAAAAAACTGCAGCAGGATGTGGAATTGGATCACTGAATTTGAATTGTGAAGTATTAATCCAAACCTCAATTTATATACCTGCAATTTTGTCCATTATCTTCCTCCTAGTTAATTGCCAATAAACTGAATGAATACATATAATAACTAAGAGGAAAAATACATCACATATTTAATGGCGTAAGCTAAGTCAGTCGTGCAGGTGACACTGATATATGAATTGCTGCATCCTGAATACAAACTTGCACTGGAGAAGTAAAAAAAAACAGACATAAACAGACAGACAGCCCATTCTCATTCTGAAGTTGCCAAATACCGTTATTTTGACAGTGCTTTCAGTGTACAATCTTAACACTAAAAGCCATCTCTTGCGTCCGTATGATTTGCCCCTAGACCGCGGAAGCTGAGAAGGCAGCCAGATAGAACTAGTGATATGTGGACAGGTGGTGTCACTTGAGAACACGCGTACATGACATAATATCATCATCCCACCATGTGCTTGTGTTGACATCACAGTAACGACATCTGGGAACATCAACAGCAGACGCACAAGGACACCCAGATCGTAATATGTAGACATGAAAGTCCACTGCAAAGTGGCAATATGTGACGATTTGACATGAGGATGTTTTGAAATAGAAGCTTTCACTATGGTTTAGAGAAAATGTAACTTAACTAAAAATAAAACTTTGAGAAAATGAGTACAGTATTGTGCAAGATATTGGATTGATTCTAAAAGAAATGCTAATTGCTAACTGAAGAAAATATGTACACTTGCATTCATCATCATCACTGTCATTGTCATCGTCATCGTCATCATCATGCAACAACAACAGCAAGTTAAAGCTGTGCTTCCATGAGCCTGGTCATGAGCCCTGTGAGTGAAATGCACTCTGATTTGGGAAAGCAAATCAATCACTGTCAGATTGAGATAAAGAGTAAAGTATCTCCTGCATAGTTAAGTGTTTGGCCATTGTGTGTGAGATCTCAACAGCAGTCAGAAGACACAGTACGCTAAACAGCTGCAGGCACTGAACTTTTTGTTCAAGCAGGGGCGAGGCGGCAGCAGTCTGCATAAGACCTTTTGACTGAGTTACATAAGGCGTAAACGGCAATGAGATAATGTAGTTTGGCAGTAAAAGGGGCATAAACAACTCTGGTGAAAACACGTGTTTTCTGTATTTGTCAGCTTCGCATAATATAAACTCTCTGGTGAGTTTAAAATTAAGCTTAAGTGTATAGTGTTGGCCCTGAGTGAGTTTGTGTTATCAGAATGACTGTGCAGTGTCAAAGAGATATAAGCTCTGCTAAAACTCATTGAAGTAAATTGCAGGGCTTGATAGAGCATATACTGTATGATGAGATATGATAGAGTAAAATGCTAATTTTATCTAAATTTATGGTATTTCTGTAAAACAGTCAATGCAAATACACTTTGTTAACATGAGATCAATGAAATAAAAGATTACTTGGCAAAGGCAAAAAACTTTCTGAGGTTCCTTAACCTGAGGGACCCACTTGATGTTTGTCTGTAATTTGCTCTGAAATCATTATCACAGAAATGTTCTGGTTTTTATATTCACATATATATATTTAATCACCATCTCATACTTACCCAGACATTTTCTGTGGAGCTGTTTAACAGATTCAGAGAAGAAGAACACCATACCTTTTTTTTTTTGCGGGCCAAATACGACCACGGCTACAATTCACAAAAAATCCCCAAACTGTCACAGACCATGAAAAATAATATTTTCCAAAGCTTTAAATAATGCACATATCAAATCTGTGGTCCTGTACCTTGGGCAATTTTCTCTCTCGTGGCTGTGCAATTTTTTTTCCTTGTCATGAAATATTTTCAGTGTAGGACTTGGATGCTGTTGGGAAATCAAGCCCAGTTGAGTTTATGATAGGACTGTGTGTTTCTTACCTTGCCAATGATCCTGGGGAAAGGGGCTCTCTGGTTCTCAGTTACGATCATAGGAGGGACCAACAGGGATCTCTTAGATCTGAACGGCAGCATCTGGCCAAAACCCAGGATATCCTAAAACACAAAGAAGAGAAACTATATTGTATACATATTGTATAACTTTGAAATTGCAATCCTTTACATTTTATGTTTTGCCACGCCACTCTGTGAAGCATTCCCTGTGTTGTATTTGTTGGCATCTTGTTAGCCATTACCCTGAACCCCACCAAGGATGCATAAAACACACATGGAGAGCGGTATACGCATTCTGAAAATATTGAGAAAAGGTCTGAACAAGCGATTCCCAATTCTGCTGGCAGAACGGTAGGTACTCTGTAATGAGGCATACAAAGATTCACCTTAATTTATTCAGTCTGTACGTTAAATAAAGACAGGAGAGAGAAGGAGAAAAGACAAAGCATTAAAGTAAGAGTAACTGTGACAAAAAGACATGATAAAAACCAAATAAATGAGAGATGACAAGATTTTGGCAGAGCAATTGTGCTGTTCATGTAAAAGAAGCCAATCTGAAATATTATTTTTGCTCTTGAGAGCACAGTAGCATAATGGAATTTCATTTTTCCACCCTCCTGCTGTTGTCAACAAAGACGTGGCTGTTATTGTATAATACAGCAAAAGATTTCCCTTAACTCTTCTTCACTTTCAGATCTTTGATACAGTCAGGGCTCCTCTGCTTGGATGGTGATGAAAGTAATGTCTGTCACTGACACCATGAACAGAAGCTGGAATCCTGGCTGCTAACACGGAGGTGATGACCTACAGTGGAGGACAGGCTGCCGACTGTCTGAGCACCTGAACACAAGCCGAAGAGAGACAACAAATGCCCACACACCCATACACTCACAAATATGTCCCCAAAACATGCTTATGTTTTACTAGACATGAATTATGATAGAGACTAGAATTACCACCCTGCAGTTGCATGCCTCTGCAAACCAGTCAAGTTGCAGTTATAGTTTATATTCATGTTTGTCCAGACTCATATGTCGCCATGACAGCCGATAATGCTTTAAATGTTGATGCAAAGAAGCTACATATTTTAAAACCTGGATGTTTCACTCACATCATCAACATGACACCACAGAAGATCTATATAATCACCATAGTTTAAAAGTCTGCACCCAAATTAGTGTCAACAATTCAGTATCCAACCCAATGTCTCCCCTTCTGTTCCTGAGATATGGCATTGAATGATGGCCAGAAAAGTGTTTCTCATCAAAATGTGAAACAGTGAAGTAGACCTTTGACCTTTTGGATATAAAAAGTAATCACTTCACCATTTTATTCTATTAGACATTTGTGTGAAATGTTGCCAGAATTAATGGATTAATTCTTGGGTAATGGCCAAAACATGATTTGTGAGGTCAAAGTGACCACAGTGGACATTTGTGCTAAATTTGAGGAAACTCTCTCAAGGCTTCCTTGAAATATCATGTTGCAAGAATCAGGCAGATGCAAAGCCACCTTCAACCTTTGACCCCCAAACTCTAATCATCTATCAAATCTATTGTTGAGTCCAAGTGGACCTCTGTGCCGAATTTTAGGGAATTCCTGCAAGGCCTTGAGAAACAATTTCAATAGAAATGCACACAAAGATTTACACAGAGATAAACTAGGGTGTTTAATATGTGCCAGCACCTACTGCTTTTCTTCTATTAATTTTCCTCACATGTATTCCTTTTAAACACCATTGATGATGAGCATATTGTTTCTCTTGTTTACAGCAGAGAACTGCTAACTGATAACACAAGGTTTCAAGTAGAGCCTCAATAGGTTACATAATACAAGAGCACTATATTTAACATGTTTGAGCTAGGGATATTTAATCACCTGCTGAAAGACTTTAAAATTACAGTACCCCCCAAAAATGTCATTTTTCTTTTATTCTTTTTTTTTTGTATTAAATCGTGCCCTGTGTCCACTCAGAAAGATATAGAGCTGCAAAGTGGAAGGGGGTTATTTTGGGTGTCCCTGATTCCAGAAATAAAAGTCCCATTCATTTTTCCCATCATGTTACATGACTCAAAGTTGGGGCTCTTCGACAGTTTAATAATTAGTGAAAAAATATTGAGAACTGTTTTAAAAATATATGGTTCTTTTAAAAAGCCACAGTTACAAGTTGGTGTGAAAAAAACATTAAGGAAGATATTAACCACAACTAAAAAAGGGCATTTCAGCAAGAAACTGAGACTGTGACGCTAACAGCAAATGGGAGTTAAAAATGAGACTCTGTTGAGAACACTGAAATAACATAATTGCAGCTTGAATCAATTCCTAATGTGAATGTTCCAAGTATGAAACTGTTCATAAGTCTGAAGACAAAGGGTTTTGAATGTGCTCTGATTTGCACCTCTAAATGGCCTCTTCTCCATGCCAACAGCAGCTGAGGCTCATGGGCATGGCAGTGTTTAGACCTCTCCACATGGCCAAATGATGGACAAAACACGATTTTTCAGAGACAGAGGTGAAATGCTAAAAACTGTGTTAAGTAACATTCAGGAATTAAAATTAAGATTGTTTAAAGAACAAACTGAAATGGAAATGCTCTTTATTCTGTGCATCCAATCAAATCTTTGCATGAAGCAGTAATGTCAGTGTTTTATCATTGGCAGACGGTTACACTGACTAACAGCCGCACAGCAGCTGACTACACAACACAAGAGCTACAGACTTTGAGCTCATCTTTTGTTTTGTTTTGGTTTACTTAACGAGCAATCAAACTAACATCCACCAGGGAAAGTGCATTTCTAAGCTCAATTTACAGGCTAGTTAGCTAATTAGCAGCTACTTACATTGTTAGCTGATTAAAGCTTAGCTGAGCTTAAAAATGTACTTAATGTTTTCTTTGTTTATTCATTCATGCATTTAACATTTACTTTATCAGAAAAAATAATTAGACAACCATTAAAAATGATGTCAAGAGTGCAGTTTAAACAAAATAAAAAAGAAGTTAATGAACAAGAAAACAAAAACACAACATTACAGTGAGAGAACGTTTCATTTAAAAGAAGGTTGGTTTATAATCAAGGTTTTAAATTGATCTATAGGCATAATTGATAATCTTTTAATTTGTGTTGTAAACTGTTCCAAGTGAGTGCAGCAGGAAAACTAAAAACAGGTTTCCCAAATTTAGTGCTTGAAGGCAGAGCTTTAAGCATTAGCCAATCATTTGAGTGAGTTGAACAATCATTTTGGGACTACTTTGGTAAAGAAGAGATATATGAGGGCATGTTGCCATTTAGAGTTTTGATAAATAGAAACCAATGTCTACTACATCTTATTTTTAGAGATGGCCACCCAACCTTTTCATACAAGATGCTATGATGAGGAGAATAACGGTTACCAGTGATACTTGGGGCAGAGTGATTCACTAAATGCTTTTAAGAGTGGAGGCAGAGACGTTTCTGTAGGGAGCATCACCTTAATCCATGACAGGCAAGAAGATGGCTTCAGAAATGCACATCCTTCTGAGCATAGAGAAATAGCTTCCTTTCTTTTGTTGACAAGAATGTCAATATAAAATTTAAAGGTAACTTTTTGATCCAGCTAGGTACCAAGATATTTATAGATCCTCTGTATACTGTGACCATTCAGAGTGGTATTATGCAAACTACTACCATGCCATTCATCACCACCGCTAACAACACTCTGTCACCCAATATTTGGCTACAGTTTTCCCGTGTGGTTTGTTTACTTTGTCTTTCTTTTTGCTGCCAGGGCTCAGACATTGAAACGAACCTCCAGAGGCTTTGCAGAAAAAGAGCATCTCATTTCCTGAAGACCTTTTTTCTTCCTTGAGGATAAAAAAAACTATTAACAAAAAACCGTCTGACATTATTTTTGAAAGTAAAAAAAGATAACTCAATGGGATTTCAGTTGGACTTCAACAGTGAACAGTTTTGTCACTAATCTGACATGCCCCATGAAGCCACGGTCCATTGTCCACACAAAGGCAGTCACTGCCTAAATGTTGAGCAAAATGACAGAACAATAAGAGTGAAATAAACAACACAGGAAAGAACCCTGTCGTTGAGCCCTGGTAAGAATGACAACACAGTTTCAATATGAAAGGGAAAATACCGACCTGAGGTTTCTGTGGTTTCATTTGCAATGCAAATACTCTCTTTTGTCCTTCATCTTTTATAGCCTACTGTACAAGCCTTTATTGACAATGTGCACTGCACATGGCTGTTGTGAGTGTGTGTATGTGTATGCAGGGGATTGTTTGCGTGTTTATCGTTCACAGTCCTGTTCTTGGCTGACAGGGACTCTGGCACCACTCTCACCCTGTCAGAATGACGGAAAGAGAACAGGTAAGAGGGAAAAACAGGGCCATTTGTTTACAGCACAGTGTCGACACTGAGACAGAGAGGGCAACAGCAAACACTCACACCACTAACCGTCTCACTCATCCACCCCTCCCTTGCTACAAAGGTCACAGAGAACACAATGACACAGTAATCATAAACACAACCCGACCAGAACAAACCAAAGACACACTATGCAGTCTCTGAAATGGCCACTCTTAGCAAACCCACTGGCGGATGACCTTCAAAATGTCAAAGACAGAAATCTAAAACTGGACCTGAAGCTGTTAAACAGAACGCTGCACAAAGCTGTGAGAGATTATGGGACCTATTTTGTGTCTAAAGAGGACAGTCAGTGGTGTGTATACATATATGTGACCGGTTCACAAGCAAGTTGATGGACTTTTAAGCGCTGCTTGTAAAAATCCTGCCTGTGTCTGAAGCCAGGGATGAGCACATCAATCCCATCATGCACAGGTCTCAGCTGTGTGATATTTGTAAAGGAGAGGAAGAAGAGCTGGGAGGCAAACAGGCACCATGAGGTATTTTTAGTGGCTGGATGTGGGGACTGGTGACGGAGGTTAGGGCTGAGATAGATCATGCCGTTAAGTCCACGTCTTCACTGAGCTGCAATATAGTGGATATGGAGAAGAAGCGATGGCACTTTAAAAGCTATCAATGTTCTGCTGGTGGATCAAAACACAGAGACACACTGATAAACATGTTCAGCTGGACATAGAAACATTTGTCCTGCTTGTCAGGGATGGCTCATCACAGGTTATTCAAGAAAAAGATAGCTTGCAGCCATAACTTTCTTCCTTTCACCCTTTTTACCTGCCGATTTACGCCTCTCCCTAATAATTTTCTCACACTTAGCAGGAGCTGTTCTTCACACGTTCTCCCTGCAGTCTGCATACGTGATAAATAGTGTTCGTACAGCTCAGTGACCGTAAGAGAGGGAAGCCATGAATCTCTAATGTGTCCTGTTCATAAATTACTGCCACACCATCAACCCTGATCCAGCCTTAATACATTTGCCTCTGTCTCTCAAATGATCATTAGGGCATTTCAGTGCACTGAGCTGAAAGTGTCAAGACAAGATAAAAAGTCTTGTTAAGAAGTTCTGAATACATTTGACCAGTCAGACAGTATGCCTTTGTGTTTATCATGCTCACATGCATTTACTGTAAATGTCTATGGCTGTGTGTGTGCGAATGTGTGTGTGTGCCTCTGTGTGTGTGAGGGAAAGAAAGATGGAGCCTTTGTCACTGTCATCTGAGCCCAGAGTTACTGTGGCAGTAAAGTCACGTCCTTGTCCATTCTGCCATTTTCACTCTCAATGCTATATTGAGAAGTGTCATTACTCATTCCTGACAATGTGTTGGAGACATGGTGAGAAATGGATAATATCAAGGCCAGCATCGGCCAGTGGTGACAGGGATAGACAGCTATTCAATGTGGAATAAACTCTTGGATATGCAGCCAGGTCATGCAATCAATCAGGCCTAATACACAGTTAAGCTCACTTATGTTAGTGTCAGCAGTATGTACAAAACTACATCAGACATTTAAAGACTCTCCATATAACACGTCCTTCAATGTGGTTGTTGACTACATAGCAACCCTGACGTCACCCATTGGTTTTTGCACTCCAGTTCTGGCCAGAGGTACCAGAGGTGACAATATTTGGACTGGAGGGCGGAGCTGTGAAGGAGTGAGGGGTATGTGACTCACAGACTGTGGTGAGTGATGCAGACGGCCAGTCACTCAAAGCAACCACGCCTTTAATTATCCATAACTTAAAGCCTTAATAAAAATGTTAACAGACAAATTATATCAAAATTCACCCCCCCAGTCATAAATTGGCCACAGAGACCATAACAGTTTTTGTATCTGGCACTAGTCGTGTATATATCTGCTGTGAAGTCGGGCATTTTTTCATGGGTGTCTGTGGGGATTGACTTGCTTTTAGAGCCAGCTTGGTGTTGACAGCACAATGTGTCACACTCTGTTAAAGTATAATCAACAAAGCATAAACACTTTTCATCTTAGTCAAGCTGAATGCAGTGAGACACTGATGACTAATGCTTATTTCAAATATTCAATTAGCTGAATTAATTAATACTGTGCCAAAGTGGTTGTTTCTGTGTGTACCATCACACCTGCAGATAGTAGTGTAGAGTGCACTGAAAATGATCCAGACACAACCGCTTCAAAACAGGCTCATTATAAAATGAAGCCATGCATAACTGTGCCTATTAGGTGTACATTCAACCTAATTGCACAAACATTGTGCACAATAAATGTTAAAATTGTCCACATTACATGGTTCAGGTGTCAGAGTATATTACAGCACTATATGCAATATCATGTTGAAAAGCAATACAGCAACTACGTAAATCCATTAGTGTTCTTATATGAGAAAAATTAACATCTGCACATTTGTAAATCCATTAACCGCCTGGAATATTTTTGACCGGGTACCGGCCCATTTCCATTCCCAAGTCGTCAAATACCATTGCTTTTGCAGTGATTTGAGTGAAAGATCGTGACAGGGCTCAACCTTAGAGGTAGGGTGAGGAGCTCGGACATCCAGATGGAGCTCGGAGTAGAGCCTCTGCCAGTTGAGGTGGTTCGGGCATCTTATCAGGATGCCTCCTGCTAGAAGTGGATGGATGGGTCGATGGACGGATGGATGGTTCTTTAAAATGCTGTGATATTGAAAGAGCAATTAACCTAAACTGACATTCCTAATTTTTAATTTGTCATATAAATTTTGACCACCATGCTTTGAATTAATCAGCCCCTATAACTAAAGAGGCAGTTACGCTATAGGACTACAGTATTTATACTCAGTTTTCACACCACGAGTGTAATATTGTAGCAGTTTTGAGTATCCACAAACTTTTCCCATTTCTTCCTCTTGAAACCCCTTTTTAAATCAATGTCTTTATTATCCTCTGCTGACCTGAAAAAGTCATCCATGTGACAGTCCATGTTTCCCTTGACTTCCATCACATTCAGATGTTTCTCTCATCTGCAGCTGGTACAGAACCCAGAGGGGAGGCTTTTAACTAAATCTAAGAGACCTGAGCATCATTTTCATTATCTAATTTTAGCTCATCTACTTCACTTGTCACCTAATTTTAGGATTTATTCCCAAAATTTGAACAATATTACTTGTATTCTTGATCTCCTATAAGCCATATTGGAGACTAATCGATGAGCCGGGCCTGAAAACGGTGTGAAAATGATGCTTTACTTTTCGGTGAAATGATCATTGGTTGACAAAAATGGGCTTCTTGGTTACCCTTTTAAATTATGATAAAAAAAAAACAAAAAACATTAGGCATAAGGTCTTATCAAAATGTGGTTCCCTATCATTTTCATTACCAAATACAATTTTATGTGCTTAATTTTGTATTTTCTAATTTTAAGTCTTCATCTGATGTGAGACAAAGATTGTTACAATTAGCACAGCTGTTTTTGAATCACGCATATAAATAATTGGAAGGTTAAGGTTTGTGTTGTTGCTCTTGTAAGTTAATATCACATTAAGCCCTTTGGTTTCCTCTGTGAAACTCACTCCTACGCATAAAAGCTAAAAAAAATAATGTAAGTTAGGAGACATATTAAACCATTTCAGCAAAAGATGGAGGAGCTGATGTAAAAACAGACAATAGACAAAGGCAGTAAACAGAATTAACAAATGACAGCTACAGAACAAGCTAAGGAGAGATAGTGTGAGTGGGATGGAGACAGAGAGAGGAAGATTATGTGTTGTGTGGTACAATGTGAGATGTTATGCTGTGGTTGCGAGATGTCACGTCTTAGTCATCCCCAGAAAGCCTTACTGAACATTGGAAGCTTGGTTAGAGAAAATCTATTTGCCGTTGCAGGATGAGGATTTTGCTCAGGATGCAATATTACATTTCATTCAGTGCGCAAAAATGCATGAAACATAACAAAAGCTAAATAAATAGGCTTTTGGACTCAGATTATTTTGCCTCTTATCAGTTGTTACATTTGAATGGTGCCTGTCAATGCCCCCTGAAGGTAAGAAAATGTTCTGCATAGCTGTTGTTCTGCATAACGCGACCAAAATAACACGGAATAATACACACAAACAAGTCCATATCTTGGAGCATGCATTTGTTAAATTGAAACGCATTTTTCCATTAATTCATGTATTGATCGATTGCAAAAAAAATAAATAAATAAGAAAGGGGGGTGGGGGGATAAATTACTCTTTGAATTCAGAGTTTCGCGCATAATAGAAATCATTCATCAGCCATCTTTCTCCCTCTGGGCTTGTGTTACAGCAAAACTAACAGCTTGCGCAGAGGAATTAAAAAGTGATTCTCTCCACCTTCGCTCACAGCACTTATCAATTATCACAAGCCAATATCTCCTGCCACGATAACATTAGTTATGCCAATAAATTCACCATGGAATGTTTCCGCTCTGTGTTAGAGAGGAAACAAAGGGAGGTTTGGGCAAATACAGAATTTAACTTTGACAGCAGCATAACAAAGATATTTCATTACTGAAACTTAATTTCAAATAGAAATCTGCTCTGTTACAATAATTGAAAAACACAGAAGAGGCATCAAGGCAGCCTGACTACCTTGAGTACTATCTCAGATTGGAGATTTAAAGCTCAGCAGTCCCAGCGCAGCCAGTACTGTCAGCAGAGTCATTCCACAAGTCAAACCCCTGGCTTATTGAAACAAGCTTTTAAATTCGCCATGAGTTAGTTACAGATTCTTCAGAAGCTGCTGCAGCTCTGAACTTGTGTTTGATGGGCCACTTGAGACGGTGCAGAGGCATGGGGTGGGGGAGTATGGAGGAGAGACCACAGGATATGGACAGAAAAGGGGACAATAGATTTTCTCATGATACGACCAGACCTTGAGGAGCTGCAGCAGATTAACTGATAGTGAAATAATGAGAGCTTTAAACCACCTTGCCTCACTAGAGGACTCTTCTTCTCTCTCATATCATTCTATTACATTTAGGAATTCTTCCTCTTCGCCCTGTTCCTCCAACAATCTTTTTTTTTTCATCTTTGTTTCTCTCTTTTCCCTTTGCCTAATTTATGCATTTTGTGACTGTGTGTGCTCTGCAATTAACAGTTACGTAAATCTACTTTTGGACAGACAGAAACATTAAAGCATGTATCCACAGGAAAGATAAAACAGTTAATCAAGTTCCCCCTTTACAGTTTAATGGCATCTTAAAGCAGAAAGTTCAGAAAAGACAAAAGGGTTTAAAACTGTGGTAATAATGTGCTGTATATTCCAACTATCAGATTTTTTGTATGTACCTGGACAATCTGGGTCTTATTTTATACTTTTGGCCATCTCTCCATGGTAATAATTACAATGAATCTTCTATGTCCCGAGATCTCAGCAGTCACTTCTATCACACTCAATAGCTGATTGAATATACAACGTTCTCTCTCTTTTTTAAAATTCTCCTGAATCATATATTGTAACAAGAACAAGAGTCGGCAGCCAGGAGCTCAGCTTGGATGTACACAGTGGTGTAGTGGTAGTTGATAAGGTGAGCATACTCTTAGATAGATGGGTAGGTTACCAAGAGTAAGCAGGTATACTCACCAATACAATACAAAGGCTTTCTGGGTGATAGTTGGGTATACTGTATGCAGTTAGAAAAATAGATAGGTATACCTGTATACCTGCATAAAACCTCCACTACACCACTGGCTGCACAAAGGCACAGAAATACATTGAGCTAAATACTAACATCAGCATGCTAACACTGGTATGCTAATATGCGCACAATGACAATGTTAACATGCCAATGCTGAGCAGTTGTTTATAGTTTATAGTATATACAAACATTAGCTAACTAGCATCCAAGCAAAGTGCAGGTCAGGATGCTGAAAATATTACTTTCGCAAGTATTTGGTCGTAAACCAAAGTAACACATTACAAATCATCCCTAGTGAAACATGAATGTGTGTACCAAATTGTATGGCATTCCAACTGATGATAATGAGTAGCCAACAGACTTTGTAAATGTCAACCTTATGGTGGCACAACATGAAATGTCTGTGGTGTCATTTACGTCATGAGGATCCATCTCCTAAGGACCATTCATGTCTGTACAAGTTTAAGTTTTTATGAAAATCTATTTAACAGTTATATATATATCAGAACCAAAGAGGTGGACCGAGCTTGAGTCATACCTCTTGCAAGGCTTAAAAATATAATGACAAGCTGAAATTACATTCCATATTTATGTTTTTTAAAAGGTGACGACCGCTAGTGGGAATAATAATTATCACAGGAGCAAATGAGGGAGGGGACCACCAGACTTTCATCCAGGAGACAGACATTTGTGTCCTATAAGCAACCAAAAGTCAATGAGTTATTTTAACAGTGTAACATCGTATGTCGGAGTAGGATACTTGATGTACATGACGTTTCTCATGTGAGATTCATCATGTTACATTACTTTAGTAAAAAGCATACTTATTTTGGGAAACCATGAGCCTTTTAAAAAAAAATTAACCAAGATGTTTTGCTGCCTGAATTTAACAAAGTAGTTTTGGTTTGACTGAGACTATTTTTCAGTGTTAATGATGTGTGAAAACTGTAATCATTAATTGTCATACACCAACTACAGTACTGTTAAAAAACAATTGCACTAATGAAATGCCATGTGAAAGTGATCCACAAAAAAAGACTCATGGAAGAGACACACACACACACACACACACACACACATACACCCACACACACGCAGAAGAAAGAATATTCAGTCACATTTGCCACTAGAAACTTCATTTCCCACGCATAAATTGCCAAAAGACTAACTCACTTAAATCCTCAATGACTTGCCAAGGTAACACCCAAATACTAGCTAACCAAATAAACTACGGTGAGGCAAAAATAAATGAGGGCCACTTCATGCTGAAAGGGATGGAGACATTCATTAAGCTGTGTGCTGGAGGAAATGTAGCAGCAGGACTCTGAGCACTGCAGCAGGAAGACAGATGATCTCTGAGAGAATGAAGGGAACACCAACTGTACCTGCAGCCCCTGGAAATCTTTCCTAATCAACTTAGTGTATTTGGACTAAATAGAGGGGGAATTGAGGAATATGGAGGATATGAATGAGGGACAATGGTGTTTATTCAGGTGCACAGAGTTTTAGATGGCAGTCAATTTGCTGGCGAAAGAAACAAATTTCTGTAGATTACACAAACAAAAGGACACATTTGCAGAGAAACAAAGCTCAGTGTTGGGGTGCAGGTTTACTGTCCAAATATTCATATAATTGGCAATGGCCAGCTTAATTCCTCATGTGCCAGACTGTGGTACAAAAACATTACAGTTGTTTATGTTGCCCTCTACAAAAGTGCTTCCTTCCTCCTCCCTTCCATATGACCTCATGCATAAATAATGATTATAAACAAAAGAAATGTCTCCACATTTAGTTATTTATTAAAGTTTTAAGAAAGTATTGCTCCTGACTGACTCAGGGCATGTGTAAGGCAAATGTGAAATCCACAATGGACTGTTTTAAAAGTCTTTCATTTTCACTGGGACATTCCAAAGTGTTAAGAGCCATTTCAAGGGCTAAACATTACTAAGTGTCAGTAATCTGGATCAATAATCTAGACTATCTATCATCAAACATTAACACCATCAGCCAGCGGACAGATTTAGTGCAGTGCTCAGTTGATGCTCCCTTCTGCAACAGTGCTAGAAACTGACATATCTCTGGTGATGGCAATGATATGCCTATGGGTTTGGCAGAGCACAGCAGCAGCTGTTCTCCTGGCCTCCTCAATCAGCTTACGCATGTCCCTCTTTAGTAAATCAAACCCTTTCCTTTAACATCTTTTATGGTTCTTTTGGTGGATGTAACATCAATCACCTTTTCTGTGCTCTCCCACTACTCTGTCATCTTTTACTGAGACTGTAAGGCATCCACTTGTTTTAAAATAGAGGGCTATTTTTCTTGAAATGACACAAAGTACTACCTTAATACCTACATCACTTATGCCATTTTTTTACTTTCTTCAAATGTCCATTTGGTTTAAAGATTATGGATGTGGGTGTTTCCCCAACTGCCTAATATGGCATCTTTGAGTTGGTGCAATTATGGTAATTGATGATAATTAAGGTTGCATGAGCGTGCCACACATTTATGAGTGATTAGGATTCATCAACATGTGCATGAAGACTGACAACAGATGCCTCTGAACATTTGATGAATTTGGCTTCTAATGTTTTAATATGCAATAACGATCGCTAATGTATGATGGTTTTGTGAACTACACCCAGTACCTGACTTTATCTCTCCAACAAGCTTAACCCCTATTTTGACATTTTGGAAACTTAAAGTCTTGCCAAGACTGAAAGCTCTCTTGTGCACGTAGGAATTGTGAGGCTACGTATGGGTGAATTTAGCTGGCTTTGGAATTTTTGCACCAATATAGGTCAGGTCAGGACATAGAGACTGAACGTGGGCTTATAAAACTTTGCTGAAGGCTTAAGAAGTCAGGCACATGGGCACAAATTGCTTACAGTCCTGTAATCTTATTTATCCTTCTGCCTCAACGCAGAGGTGTGGGGGTGGTGGTGTATGTGTTTGTGTGTGTGTGTGTGTGTGTGTGTGTGTTCCAAAGACCGGAGAGTAATCCTCATTACTGATGTGATAAACAAGAAATACAGCCCAAATGACAACTGAATTAGGACTAAGGGTAAAGGAACTAACTCAGTAATTAACAGTGGGTGAAATGGCACACAAGCTGAATACGTGTCTCATCAAAAACACTGGGTGTGTATCTTGTAGTCTAACAACTTCTAAAGAGACTAATTAATAAAACATAAGGCATGGGTCCATCTGCGTTACTTTCTGGGTTTTTGAATAAAAACACCCACTCAGCTGTTCGCAAAAAGCAGGGATGTAGTTTAGAGGAGCAACATCGAATAATAATAATAATAATAATAATAATAATAATAATAATAATAATAACTGAAAAGGTTAGTTTGGGTTTTTGAAGTGGGGTTATATGAGGTACTTACTCATAGTCAGTGTAATATATCGCCACTTTGCTGTCAGACAGCATTTTCCTTCAGGGAACTGAAGTTGTAGAGCTCTCTTCAGAGCTACCAGACTCCTTTGACAAAGACAGTTTTTTACCTGGCAGAACACCTGGCTGGTTTACCACTGCTTGGATCGGTTACTTTGCTTGTGTCATTATGTGACATATGCAGCTTTCTATGCTGCAAATCCCAGTATAGCAAAGGAATGACCTGCCCTATGATTGGCGTGTGCTTCTCGCCTTCTTTGGATTGGATTGGTAAGGTTTAGCCAAGAGTGGGATTGGATATTGTTAGGGTAAGTATGTAAGAAGAAGAGTAAGGCTGAGTAAAGCAGACCATTCCTTCGCTATTCTAGGAAAACAGTGTTCTGGTTATGGGGTTAGAGGACTTTAAAAGCTCTTCAACTCGCAATTCTCAACGAACTGGCTCAGTCACAAAGATGCGCAGGCCAGGAGACTTATTAAAGCAACGTCATCATGCAGAAACCTACATCAGGTCAAGTATTATATAGTAATATATAAACCATTTTATATTTACTACAGCATGTGCTATATTGGTAATATAGCATTCTGTCACTAAAATGATAAATGTAGCTGCACTTGCATGGCACTTTTCTAGCAATTTTGACCACTCAAAGTGCGTTCACACTATGAGTCACATCCACCCATTTACACACACATTCATACACTAGTTACTGTACAAGGTGCCACCTGCTGCTCACTCTTTAACCATTTACACACAATTACACACTGATGGAACAGCCATCAGAAGCTATTTAAGGTTCAGTGTCTTGCCCAAGGATAACTTGACATGTTGACTTGAATCGCCAACCCTAGAGGACAATTAGCTCTACCTCTGAGCCCCAGCCGCAAAACATGTATATTTCGGCCTAAATTTATTGTTTGGATTTAAATGCATAAGGGACACTACTGGAAAGCTACAGATTGCAACAAAAACTTTACAAAAAAAATAAGAAAATAAAAATAAATAAGTAATAGTAGTAGACAAGCGATTTAACAGGGATTTCTAGCCATAACTAATATTAGCATAATTTGCCACCAGTTAGCTGATAGAAACTATTTCTTTAACATCAGCATAACCACATTACACTCAATAACAGCTGTCGCCATTTTTTTGTCATCTATGCACAGTACTGTAGGTTATGTTTACCTGGGCAAAGTTCTTTCATAGCCACTGACTGGTGAGGGGGGAGTCTTTTCTGAAGCTACCACCTTCAGCCAGCTACCTTAGCGCAAAGATTACAAACTAGGAAAACAGCCAGTCCAGCTTTGTCGAAGGCAGGGATGGGCGATGTGGCCACAAAATACTATCAAGATGTTTAAGGGTATTTTTGCGATAACGATATTCTTGATGATTTGACACAAGAAAAAGCAACTGCAACACAATAAGTGTTGTAGTTGTATATGTCAACATAAAATTAGTTTGCCTTCAAATTTTCACTTAAAAAAAATTAACAGAAATCTCTCAGTTCTTTAGTTTAAAATGGTTTTAAGCTTAAAAAACAGTTTAAAGACAACTCAAAGTGAGATTCAGATTCTGTTTATAATATAGTAGTCTACAACAAAATTAAACCCAACAATTGTCAAATACAAAAAACATTCTCTTCAACTTATAAATAGTACATATATATAAATGACTCAGCTGTTTTCTCCACCTGCACCGGTATGCACCGATATTTCTCCTTCACTCTCCATGCTGTAGCATGTGTCAGTCAGCGCTGACGATCAGACGCACACGCAGACATGCATTTATTTTGACACGCACACGTTTGTATCTATGTAGTTCTTTTGGTGTGCTGTAAGTGTCACTTAGCTTTACATTACAAGAGACTTAAGACAAAATTACCTGTTGAAACTGATTCCTGTGTGCACACGTTGAAAGAGACAGAGAGAAACAGAGACAGAGAGACAGAGAGAGATGCTGTGCTGCTGTCAGAGGAGCCGCTGACAGTGTACTCTGAGCAGTAAGTCACAAAAAGAGTCTGTAAGTCCCGGTCTGATCATAAAACATTCAGGATGCCCAGGCCACTAATTCCACTTTACTGAAGTTGCTCCTGGCCAGTATCAATATCTCTTCCAGCCATTTTTGTTGTTGTCATATGTAATGGTATGACACCATTATGTCAACAAGTCCAAATATTCCCATTATGATGATAATTATTTTTTTTATCATATTAAAAATTCTACTAGTATTATTGTGGACTATATGATATGGCACACCCGTAGTCCTAAGGTAACAAACTCCACCTACCAGCACTTTTAAATGTCCCTAATTAACTGTTTAATTTGTACAGAGGAACCAATGTGTAAAAATTACACGTTGTCACTCTTCCTTGGCCAGGCACAACTTCCCTTAGTTGCTTGCCATCATGAGTTTTCCAGGCACCCAGTGGAGACTCCAGAAAGTTACTTCCTCTCGCCAAGACATAGCACACCCCCCACGTAACACTATCATGTTTCATGTTAACACTTTATTTCTTTATGGATTAAGTAATTAAGTGATACGTTTTAGAGGTGCTTATTGGCAGATTTTGTAACTTGAGCCATGTTAGCTGTTTCCCTCTCCCTCCCTGTTCTCAGCCTTTTTGCTAAGCTACACATGCTGCTGCCTGTAGATTTGCAATACAGGCATGACAATGCCATCAATCTTGTCATCTAAATCTTAGCATGAAAACAAATAAGTGTATTCTGCAAAATATCAAACTAAAAAGCAGCTCGTAAAGCCTCTCGGTCACCCAGGGGCATTGTTATTTAATCACTGCCGCATTATATCTGGTTATACCACATTACGGTAACCTTTTCAATCTTTAATGAAGCATAACCTTTTCAGTTTTGATGAAGCGTAAATAAGAATTTGATAAACACACACGCACACATGCACGCACATGCACACACACACACACACACACACACACACACACACACACACACACACACACACACATAAGCATCAAATCCTACTGTACTAACCCTGAGAGTGTGAGGCGACTGATCCGGCAGTCCAGTGACTTCCACCTGTGCCGTGTCATCTGCACGTGCACTGAGCCCATGGATGAACAGGACTGGTCTGCTGTACAGAACGTCTCTCTGAGGAACCAGATTCAGATCTCCGTCCACGAGGAATCTGGGGTCTGACACTTCAAATTTCACGTCCTCATTCCCCGCACAGTCATCAAACTCAACTGAAAGAAGCACACAGAGAGGGTGGGTGTTATGCACTTCACTCGGAACAAATTACAGACAACAGAAATGTCAAGAAAAATCAGCCTTATGAAAGACAGTCACTGAGGTATACACTGCACTGTAAAGAAGAGAACTTGAGGGGTTGCCAAACAATCCACAAAAACAAGTAATTCTCAGATATAAAGATGCCCTGAAGATAAACAGATACCCCGAGGAAAGAGGAGGATGTTCTGAAAGGCTCTGTCAGCCAGACTACAATAAAACTCACTGATCTCTATTCTCACGAGCCTGCTCTAATATTTATGACCCATTGTACGCACTGTAGACTTATTAATGTGTCTGACTTGCTTTTGCATGGACTGTTGCATTTACTACAAAGAGTACAGTTGCACTCAGTTGCAAGACTGGATGAGGAGAAAGGATTTAAGGTAAAGGAGGAGGAAAATGCCACCTTTGAGTTCCGTGCATGTGACGCGTGCACATGCAAGCTTGTCTAGTCTGACTGAAGGAGATACTGCCGAGGACTCTACCGGGTTTTATCCCTTCTGATCATGTTCATCCCCTCTTTATCTCTCTCGCACACTCCCCTTGGTGTCGTGACATGATCCCCATGTCCTCCCCCACCCTCAGCCCTGACAATCCTCCCCTCCCTCATCCTTCACCTCCCCTTTACCTCAGCCTCCCATGATGCTTCCTGCTGTTGCGGATTGTGGGGGCAGAGGAAGTCTGCATGCGAGGATGGATACACATGTTGTTCATCAGTAAATTAAGTGCAACATGAATCACATAGAACTGCTCTATTAGCAGCGTAGATCTGAAATGTCAAATCTCAGACAAGTGTCAGCAGCAGACCTGGTGGCTTACATAAGTCTCCATTATTTCCTTTTCAGTTCTGTCTGAGATCAAGAATTGCCTGCAATTTTAAACACAACGTACGAGATATTCCACATGACATGTCATCATTATTAATGCAACCACATTTTATGTTACCAAACACTGTGAGTTAGTTCATCGTAAAAACAAGGAAAAATTCAGATGGGAAAGATTATGTTTCTCCACTCCGCTGGAACGAGGACAGAGCTGTCAAGACAATGCCCTACATGGCTCATCAATTATGGATGTCATGCTTTCAGCTTAACATAACAGAAAAGTCTGTGGCAGCTCGTGACCAGCTGAAGGAAACCCTTTGCAGAGGATCTGGAAGTCTCTTATTCCTGCGCTCTGTTCGCATTGGGAGGCACTCCTTCTAAAGGAAGGAATGGGTTCAGAATTGAGCCCACATTTATCAAGTTTCTCAGAGCAGCTTGTGGATCAGTGGTGCCTCTGTGAAAATAAAGCACAGCTCCCATCTCCAGTGCAAAGGCTGTGCTCTTTCTCTGCTGAACCAGCTCATTAAAGTCGAAACCAACACAGCTGCCTTGATGTCGTGCTGTTAAATCCTCACTTCCTTACAAATGCAAAGTATTATGATAATTGTCATACAAATACAGTTGCAAAAACAGTAAAAAAAATCCATCTGATTCAGTCTGACTTACAATTTGCTTCCAATAAAAGCAAAGGATTAATAATAGAAGATGTAAGGCAAATTTGCACTTGTAAAATTATCAATTGTGCACATTTTTTGCATCTGATTAAGGTGTCATTTTTAAAATACTGTTTTTGGGGCACAATTGTTTTGGGCTATATGGTCTTTACATTTAAAATCCTAAAGGTCACATATAGTGACAATGCATAAAGTGTATTGTGTTTGTTATCAACTCAGGGAAGCGGAAAATAAAAACTGTGAGAATACAGCTGCCATCCCTCTAGCCCTCCAAAATCCTGATTGCCTCCCGGCTTTACATGCCAGTAAGAATTAGTTTTCACATCAAATCTGGATAGCTAATTGTTGTTAAGATTCGAATGAGTTTTCTCAGCCTTGTGCGTCACTGAAAGACATGAGGGAAGTAAGAGAGCAACAACTAAAGCCAATCAGTTTGATTTTTTGCTGATGATGAACATGAAAAGACCAAAAATATAAGTATAAGTAAGTATTTTTTTGAACATCTCCTCTGTATTGTGTAATGTGTTATCTTTATGTTGAATAAATAAAATGTTCAAAAAAACAAAACAAAACATGAGTTTGTTTGGCTGTTGGTGTGCACAGATATACCAGGTGCTCTTCAGTTGCATTTCTGACAAAGTCACTGCTCAGGGTCTATGTGTTGTCCATGGAATTTTTGCATTGGATTGTTTTTTTAACAGTTAATAAATATAATTCATATAATTTTAGTATTAAGGTGAATCAATCAGCTTTCCACTCCTTTGGCAGGATTTTATAAGGTCGTTTGTGTGTGTAGGCATATGCATTTGTGTTGTGTAGGTGTGCATGTGGTACTGTCATATATCTGCATTTTAATACACAAAAAAAATATTTAAGAAATAATAGGAAGTTACATGGCATTGCAACCGTATGAAAGACACTGACTGCACATAGGGCATACATTTTATTAGTTTATTTTCAGCAGTATCTCATCTCTTCAGGAATGATGTGTTGACTTAAAAGGATAACTGTCACTGTAATTAAGCCTTAATGACTAGTTGTCTTTATGCAAATATGCTCGCGCACAGAGGGGACAGTAGATGGCACACCACTTCTGTAACAAACACATAATGTTCCACTTCCAACTGCTGTAACTCTTATTAGTTATGTCTCTGAATCAAAGCAGATGCAATGTACCTGGACTTCAAATTTTTTCAGACTCTACAACCTTGTTCTCATTCTGGTGTTGACCTTTTCTTCCACCTTCCCCAACTTCTCACCTTATAGAAGCAACGGCTTTGTGTCTGACTTAAACTCATCAATCTGTACACATCTACCTTTCATGATGCCAGCACCAAGTGAGATGGATAAAGTCCATGGTAAGCACTGCCTCAATGGACTGAAGTCTGTCAAAGCACTCATTTAGTACACTTAACCTTTGTGAATGTTTAGTCTGGCTTCTTTAATCTCCCTCACTGCAGACATTTTAAAATCTTCCCTCTGGACAGAATCGTTTTCTGCCATCTGGATGATGTTAAGATGGGAATACCAGCATGAAAAATAGAGGAGGGGAGAGAAGAAGCAGGAAAAGGAAAAGGAGAAAGAGAAAATGATAGGAAAGGCAAGGGTACAATGGACACGGAGGGAGAGCTACAAAGTCAACAACCTACTCTCCTGGGACACAAAGCTCCATCTCAATATTCAACTCGCACTTCTAAGTCAAAGCATGAAAGATGTGTTCATTTCCATTCCCATTACAAGGCTCAGATTTATTTCAATAACATGGGCGCACTCTTTAGAGCCTGCAAATTGCAGCGCCAAACAGTGTCAGTGGCATTTCAAAGGCAGCCAGAGAGTGTTTGATGGTATTCTAATGTTGTCAGGTTTTGAGGGATTTCAGAGGAGAGCATGGTGAGCTGGCGGCTTTGAAGTCAGGCAACAATGACAGAACGCAACTTACCCCGCTCACCACCGGCACCACCGCGCACCCACATTCTTTCTTCAGAGTGCTGGCTCAGGGTTGAAATAGCTGCACACAACATGGATTAGGGTCGCCAAAATCCCTCACTGATGACTCAAGAGGAGAAGAAGGCTGGGTGTGTGAGCAGGGGTTTCAACTTTTTCCTTCAAGTTTGACATTCAAGTTCCTTTCAGGCCAAAAACCTCCTGTGGAGCCTGTGAATGGCAAATGTTCCACAAAGTCGGTCACTGAGGGCCGTGGTTACTTTAGGCTTGATCGTTCCATCAGCACTCTTGGCATCAAAAGCACCACTTTAAAGTTCTCATTAAAGCTTTTAGCAAGAAAATTATATTCACCACTTTTGTCAGGAGTGCACAACTGAAAACTTAGGTCAGTCACCTTACTGGATTATTGAATTTATGGAACAAACTATACCCTGTTTCACACATTTTGTGTTTTAGAAATTACACACCACTGTAAACCAGTGATGCCTCAAGCCCACTCTGCACAGAGATAGCACTATAGGTCAGCTATGAAGTCCCTTCATTACACCACATTTGCATTTTTACACAGAACCAAACAATAGCGGCATCATGCCGCTTCAGTGTGTAATTTGACGCTTTTATGACTAATCTTAAGATGTACATATTTTTAGTGGCCTTTGGTTGCACTTTTTAAATATTTTATCTTTATATCTTTTTTATGCTCTTACCATTCTTATTTTGTTTTATATTTGTGTACATATAATATTGCTTTGTAATTTCTATGGCTGTTTTTTTCGTTTCTGTTGTTGTTATTGTGCCTATTTAAACTGAGTCTTTTGTGTCCCATTCATTTTAATTTCATTTTGGTTAACTGTGTCTTTTTTTAAATGTGCTATATAAATAAACTTCTTTTAATTTGATTTTAGACAGCATGCCAGCATCATGGAATCACAACGGTGTCTGCCTCTACACATTGGCAGCACTTTCTTAAAAATAACAATGACATAACATGGCAATAACAATAATTTACATATCTCTGCAAAGAGGGTAAGAAGCTCCTGGACCTCATTATTTTCTCAGTTTGCAGACATTTCCGCCTGCTGTTCTTCTTCTTCATAGAGCTAACTGTTTACTGCTGCTTTCTGCTTTTTAAATCCCCCACGGTGAGTCGCACACATTAACACATCGACACAACGTTACACCCATCTCGCCCATCGTCCCATCCTGCTGGCTGTCCCTTTTATACAGGCACAGAATCGGTGCTGTTACTACCTCCACTGTCGACTCAAAGTTGTGACAACTTTCTCGCCCAATTCAGCAGTTGTACCTTTTAGTTTAAACGGCAAGGCAACATAACAGTGCGAAATTCGTTCTAACATAAAACATAATAAAAAGCTCCAGCAAGAACACCAGAATCATACAGACAAAGCATCTAACTTCCATCTACATTTCCTCCCTCTCAGTGATGAAGCAACATGTTTTGACTTGCAACAGTATTCAAGCATATTTACATTGGCTCCACTCCCCTTGTCAGCCACATAAATTGGATTTTTTTCACCCTCCTCTATCAGACACTAAAGTTTTCCTTTGAGAGTGTTTTGAAGACAATTTTCTGTCTTGTAACTAAATGTCAAGTCTCCATGATGGGAGAGATGGGAATCAGAGGAGTAATCTCAAAGGTGGCAGCACGGGTGTGTTTGAGCTGATAGCTGCCGTGTCTAACCAGACAGAGTGTGCTCAGCCTCATAAAAAAGGCTCAGGAGAACACCGGCTCCAAATAATCACCTGGCATTAGAGAAAGAGCTGCCTTTGAACATGTATTTACACCCTGAATTGCATTTTACCCCAGAGTTTCCTATCACACAAGTATTGTGTAAGACCCATTATTGGGATTCAGCGGTAACAAGGCCCTCGCTTTTTCACTACAAAGATAACGGTTTCATGGATTTCGCCAACATGGTGGTCCTGACGACAGAATCTTTCATCTTGGGTTTAACAGAAGATTAAGACCCCCCACCTTCGACTTTACTGCCACTCCAACCAATTCCACGTGTGTGTGTTTGTGTGTGTTCTAGGGCCCTTGATCATGCTTTGATGTTTGGCACTGTGAGTAAAGCCAATTAAAGCACAGTTACTTTCTGATCTGAGGCAACATCACAGAGTGCTCGTGGACTGTTTAAGGTCAGCTTGCTACCTGGATGCATGTTTTCATCCTTTCATCCCATCTAAACTCTCTCTAATACTCCTTCCTTCCACAATGCCATGTCTCCTCTGCAACATACATGTTTCCAGTTATGCACATGTTTCAGTTTTGTGTGGAATATCCAGGTGTTTCCACATGTGCTTTATCAAACTGCCTTTAAAGCTTTCTGAGATCCAACTTTAAACAAGGGGAAATCAACTAGCAAGAGAAAGAAAGAGGAAAAAAAAGAATAGAATATGCACGATGCATGTGGATATTGTCTGGACATGTTGTACATATCGGAGGTGTGACGTCCATGTCCACTAACAAGCAGTGTCCCATTAAGCAAACAACAATGTAATAAAATGATGACAGTGTGGACAAACCACTTGTGAAACAAACATGAAACAATTTGGATTGATCAACATTAAGTTATTTTAGACTGTGTAAAATAACCACTGTGACATCGCCTATTTGTTAGTCACGACACGACAATACTAACATTAACTTGCTTGACAGGCTCCACTCTACACATTGCTGAGATGTAGAAGGCGCACACGTCGGCTCCTCTGCGAGCCACTGCAGCCTTAGGTTTCTTATAGATTTGTAACGTAGAAAAAAACAAACAAAAAACTTTGATAGAAACTGAATTCTGTTTTTTATCGATCTAATAACATGTTGTTAAAGCATGTATCTGTAGATACAAAAAAAATGAAGTGTGAAGTGTCTTCTAAACTTACATACTAAACATATATACTTGTTTTCTGATAGTATTCACTCTTCTCAGTGCAAGCTGTAGCTCTATCAGAAACCAGATGGACACTTACAATATTTTTTATTTATTTAAACATCTGTTAGACAATGGCTTCATTTCTGTGTCACACAGCTGTGAAAAAATAACAGCTTTTAAATTTATCTTTGCTGTTACTGTCAGTTAAAGGCAGGTGGTGTCTGCATTTCAAAGTCTTAAAAGTCAGAAGAAAAGTATAATGTGCATATTTAACTCCTGATGAGAACAGGAAAAGTTGTTAAGCCACTTAATTTCCAGACACAGTCCCTCATTATTATCTGACATTCATTGTTTGTTTGTTGTTGTTTTGTTTTGTTTTTTTCTTGTTGTTCTCTGTCACGGCGTACAGCTCATTTCAGCTAACAGAAAAGAGCTAGCTAATTATAACACATTCTGTGCCCCTTGAGTGTTCTTACAAATAACAGGGCTATAAAATGTCACTGTCAACTATTGCCCTCAGAAAAAGATTTCTATTGTTGGTGTTTTATTTTTATTTTAAGCTACAATAAAAACTGTCAAAACAGTAGAGAAGTTACGCTGTGCAGCGCTGACATTCTTGAAATTATTTACTTGAGGTTCAGAGACTGTGTTGAATCACCAGCTTAGAAATGTGCAAAAGCTGATTATGATAAGCTGGCACTTACAAAATAGATCAGTCACTAACAGCTTAGCAGCTGAGTTGAAGTCACTCTGCATACTGTGCACAGCTGAAGCTATCTGGTACCACAGTGATCTCATTTGAATCAAAATCACCATATTTTAGCATGTACCATGTACCATGTACATGAACAGGGCTTTTTTTGGTGTTGTGCTACATACAGCAGCTGGTTTGGCCGTGATCTGATGGTTTGGTATTTTACACTGATCTGTGAGGTCTCTTGTTGTCACAGTCAACAACCAGAGATGGTTTATTCTGTACTGTTTCTGTCTGCTGTCTGTCTCTCTGCGGGAAAAACACAGAGGGCTCCCTGTTTGTCTCTCTCTGGTACTGTAAATCAGAAAAAAAAGAGACAGTAGAGAAGTGAGAGAGTGAGCTGTAGAAAAAGAGAGTAATTACGGAGAAATAATAAGGGGCCAGCTCTGTGCTCTCTCACTTGAGGCCGAGGATCATCCTCTCCTTGTTATCTCCCTGAGTTACAGCACGTCCACCTTGCCAGGCCAGGGATGCCAGGACACTGCTTCCAGGCCACACACACAAAATTTCTACAAAATATTGTGTAGAAATTTTGTGTGTGTGGCCTGGAAGCAAAATTTCTACAAAATAATGAACCTAATACTTGTGTCATACTATTTTATTGTAGTCTCATTTAAAGCTGACACCTGAGGTCCTACTGGGCATAATTGATACTACACCAGCACCACATGAACTGAGTAATGGTCACATACAGTCCAACAGTTAGTCTAGAGCTTAGTGTTAGACATGCTTGAGTTTAAATCTCATCTTAGCCAAGGCTGCCACACATCTTTATTTTGTCATTATTACTCAAGAGTCTACAGCCATGCTTGTGACTCTCTGAGGCTATACTGGGCTCTACTTAGGCACAGAGGTGCTTTGGGCTAAATGATAACGTCAGCATGCTAACGTGCACAATCACAATGCTAACACACTCATTTAGTAGGTATACAATGAAAAGCATCTTAGCGTTAGCATGCATGACATGCACGACATCTGCTGATGAGTCTAAAAGGAGTACTTCACCCACAAAATAAAAACTTGCAAACAAATTACTGTAACCTTGTACTTAAAAAGAAAATGTTTTTCTTGCATACCTGCATTGAAAAATTTTGATATAACATTTAACATTTTGATATATTGATTGATTGTAAACCACAATCAACAAAAGCAAAACTGTATCAGAACATTCAATATAATTCAATATTACAATCCAATCGCATGCTCAGGACTTCCCACACAGACCTTTCTGATGTGGAATTAAACTGAAAGTGAAACGTAACTATGCTTGCTTCAAAGAAAGACTCCATCTACAAAACCAATGTTTTTACCTTTTACCACTGCCTCTATAGGGAGTTTGTCTGCTATAGTGTGATTTTTTTTTTGACCCTTTAAAACACAAAAGTCACACAATAACACAAAGAAACTAACTGATTCAATCAATGAATGAAATGTTGTGCTTGGAGGCATGCGAGAGAAACAAAGTTTTCTTCACAAACTCAGGGCAACATGGTATGACTAATTGATATACAATGGTCATTTTGTGGGTAAAGTAATACTTTGAATACAAACTACAGCTGAGAATTATATAAATGTCATTTGTTCTGCAGGTATTTGGCAAGCAGGCTGAAAAATAAAGCAACTGCAGTGCCAAAGAAAGCAGTTCATTAAATGGCCACTTGACTCTTTCTCCAAAACAGAGTTAATCCCAATAGACCCCCCATGTTAAAATGCCCCAACTTTACAGCCAAAATTAACATGTTTAAAGTCTGGTACAAAAGTAGTTTAGGTCTTTCTAGCTTTCAATATTCTAGAAAAGTGCACGGAGTGCATTTCTTCTAACTCCCCCATTTACATTTCAACAAGGAACAAAGTTACACATACTATTCAAGGGCGGGGTCACTTGAGTGACAAGTTGTGTGAAAGGCGTTGCCACAGTGTGGTTAAAAAAAACAAGAGAGCGAGAGCTGAAATACGGACCTCAATTATTCATACAGCAGTCCACAAACCGATGGGCAACATCCATTATTTATATAGTCCATGTTATTTGGTCATAAAACAAAGTACTAGAGAAATTCAATTTCTGACCTGTTAGATAAAAAGTCAGGGGATCTCATCTCATCATTACAATTCAACCTGAGGGGGGCTTGAATGTCTGTACAAAATTGCATGGAAATCCAGCCAATAATTGTTAACACAGTTCATTTAAAAGCACAAATGTTAACGTCAAGTCATTAGGATTCACCCTCTGTGGGTGTAGATGTCTGTGCAAAAAGTATTGTTGCGATCCATCTGCTGTAGTACATATTGAGATATTTCACAGAACAAGAGAAAAATTTTAACTGCTGGTGGTGCAACAGAAAATGTCAGAGGATCATCAAGTCATGGGAATTGAAGCCTCTGGGGACCATGTCTGTACAAAATGGTAATTTTTCCAATAGTTGTTGAGATATTTCAGTCCAGACCAAAATTGTAACTCCACAGACCAGACCTCCACTGCCATCCTCCACACCGAGGGAACATAAAATAGACTATGTGCTTTTGCTGAAAAAGAAAACCAACCCAAAAGTCTCCTGGGTGGGCAGCAGGTATTGACACTTTCATCATGCTTTAGCGCTGCGTCTTAGTTTTGGCCAGATGTTATGATGCAAACAGATGGATCTGCAGCTGCATTACAATAGCAGGGCTGCAGAAATCAGCATTGCTCCAGCTGTGGCTCCACTGCCTGAGCCAGGGCATGTTAAATTACTGAGGGTAATTTCTAAACAGTGTAAATTGGCAATCATAATAGTTTGTGCTCTTTAACTGCATGCAGCATTAAATTGCTGCAGTGCGATTCTTCCACCTAATAAAGAGAGGACAATGGCAAACTCTACTTAACTATACATCTACTCACATCTCTGTATTTAGTCTTCTGCACAGTTTTATTTAATTTGGGTATTTGCGATCATGATATTCAGCCTTGACAAAACAAGGCAAACAAGAAACAACCTTGGGCTTAGTAGATTTTAACAAGGTTTTCTGAGCATCTTTTCTCCGCCGTAATTACGATTTGGATTTTCCCTGATGGGCTGCAGCACTTTTGTTGATAATCACTCGTGTTCATCAGGATGCAAAATAAGTCTCAGACAGATTCGTCTCCTCACTCGCAGTCACAAACTCAAACAGGAGACAAAACCAGAAAAAACTCAGTCTCATTATTACCAGCAGCTCTTCATAAAGAGGTCTGTGGCAGATAATGACAGGAAAATGCGCATTTCACATTTCTGACAGGAAGAGCATATATCTTACATATGCCTTGATCCAAGTGTCTGTTCTGGTGCATGATTTAAGAGAGTGTGCCTGCTAGCATTTTGCAGTGACTGGTTTAAAGCAACTAGGAAGGCAAACATAAGCCAGCCATGTTCACTTACACTTAATGAATTATTTAATGTATTCATGTATCAGTGAGCTAGTGAGCTAGTCAGCCCATCAGCAAAAAAGATATACTGTTCAGGGCTTTTCACAGTAAATAACATGCATACATAACACTGACAGCAACAGTAAACATCCTGCTGTCTCCACGAAAGCTGGAAATATTTAGGCCTGTAGGCTTGGGCTTTGAAGTTGCCTGTTTCAAGGTTGCACCTGCTTAAATATGAATTCATTTAAATTCCTATTTCAAAAGTCATCATAGCGCTCCTCACCCTGTTTTATGTGAAAATATAAATGAAAATGTATCAGCATATCTACGCAATTGAGATCCCTGAAGCTTTGCTTGACAAGGTTAACCACAGTAACAGATCTGAAGGGAGTAAGTGAGGTTTATTGGAGCAGAGAAACAAACTTCATTCAGCTTGTGTTTGTTTGTCAGTTGCAGGGCAAAGCATTCCATCATAGAGGGCCGGGGCAGGGATGGATGCCTGGCCGCAGATGATGGTAAGATAGCCTTTGCAGAGGGGAAACACACCGAATCATTGTGATAGTCATACACATTGAATGCTTAATCAGAAACTGGGCTTTGCAGTAACTGTATCACATCTTTTGTAAAACAGATAATATGCAGTCTGACAAACAAGCAAATGAGACAATTTAAGATTTTATGCCATTTCTTTTATTTTAAATGTAACCTTTATTTATCAGGAGGTAAAAGACTAATTTGGCCTTACCAAAATCTTATTTAACTTTTTCTAAAATTTCTTCTTAAAAAAGGTCATAAGAAAAAAACAGATTCATGACATGTATTTAGACCAAATTTTTTGCACCTGTGTTCTTACAATGATGAATCCCATTGTCCTCTTAGGTTAAAACACATGCCAGTTCCTTACTAGCTTAGGTACACGACCTGCCAATACCCATAAAGTAAAGATGACACTGTCGGGTCTTGGGCACACACAGTGTGAAGAAGTAGAAGATAGAAGACAAAGAACATTAAACATTGAAGAATGTAGTCAAGAATGCCCAAATAAAAATCAAACTCCAAATGTAGAAATAAATTTCAACAGTTCTGAAATACAGAAAATGAGTAGTGGATATAAACTATCCCAAAAAAGGAAAAAACAAAACAAAACTGAGGAAAGAGGCGAGGTGTGCATTTGCGAGTGACAGAAAGAGAGACAGACAGGGTGGAAGGTGGACTATTTTACTCAATGTGTCTGTAACTAATAACTTACTCAGAATACTGCTTCCTCTTATTTTGATGCTTTTGCCCAAAGCGCCTGTGATACTTTCTCGCATTAATCTAAAATAAAGTCATTTAGAATAATTTCGACGGTGTCTGATGATACCAGTCCCTGAATATTTAGGAAACTTTTCAACCGGCTCCAGTTGTAGAAATAGCAGAAAAGTAGAAATAAGTCCTGGTAGCGAACTTCCCATACATTTTTGTAGGATGTATATCTGGAAGTAAGAACAAAGGAGTCCCCATTGCACTGTAAGCATGCATGCATGTATGGCTATGACACCAGGACGCCATACTACTACGCCATAATTCAGCATAGACATAAAGGT
The DNA here is from genome assembly GCF_026936395.1 of Plectropomus leopardus. Taxonomy (NCBI): domain Eukaryota; kingdom Metazoa; phylum Chordata; class Actinopteri; order Perciformes; family Serranidae; genus Plectropomus; species Plectropomus leopardus. The sequence goes on from NC_142182.1 coordinate 18,314,732, forward strand.
GGCAGCAACAAGTCTTCTTCTGGCCTCAAAGGTAAAGTAAGACTTGTTTCTAAAATAAAAACTAAATATCAACTTAAGTTTTTCATCAACTGCTGAATATCAGGCTTAAATGAGAGAGAATCATCAATTATGATTTCATGATACTTGTAATGAGATACAGACTCAATCTCAGAGCCCTAAAAAGTGGTAAAACATGGAAGGTTCAGTAAATTCTTTTTTGCATTCAGAAACATCATGAGTTTTGTTTTGTCAAAACAAATTGTCGTTCCTCCATAGCCACTGATGTTAGTCAGTCATTAATCTGCACCTGCTTGCTGGTGTACCTGCCAGTATAATGAACCACCTGACCTGAAATTAGACTTCTAGAGAGACTGTCAGTCAGCTCAGCCAAAACCAACTGACTACTGTTTCATTATTGTATCAGCAAACCAGCCAGACAACCAGTCACTGAAGTACATGACATAGTGATGGATATCTAAACACAGCACCTGATCAATAAACAGCAGAAATCCATCAGTGGCTATGAAGAGATGACAAATGTCCCAAGGGAGCACAGGATAACTTGTGAAAACAACTTGTTGTGTGTCACACTGTTTGAAAATTGGCCCTTAAATAAGTATGCCTTTTGTACATACTTTCTTCAAGTCTGCAGTGCTGCAAACTTTTCTTGAGGGATTCACCAACATCCCATGGTGTCAGACTGGAAAGACAAAATAAATGAGTGAATAATTCATTGAACTCTGGCAAGAAAGTACTGTGCCTGCTTCTTTGTTCTATCAATACATTAATATGATGATTTCATTTCAGTTATCTGATCAAACTATACCCCAAACAATGTAAGTGTGTGTGGTTATTATTGTATTTAGAATGTGAGAAACACACACTACATATGAAATCTAACACTTCACTGTAGAACGAGATGCCTCTATTCCAGATAACAACTAAATGCTGTCACATTCCTTACACACTACTTGAAGCCGTGGTGGCCTTCTGCACTCATACTAATATGTGTTGAGTGCTATAAAAATAAACATTCTTAGAATTATTTTTATTACCATGCAACCAGGTTATTTAATTTTGCAAGGGGTCAATGCTTGGGCCTTATGATCCTAGTTTACTGAAAATGAAATTAATGCCCCGTTTACACGTACACGGAGAAATATTCCTGCGTTTGCACCCTTCATTTACACGCAAACGGAGAATTCGCCTCTGAAAACGATGCTTTTTAAAAACTCCGGCCAGGGTGGAGATCTTGGAAAACACCAAGAGCCTGTCCGCGTCACCGCCAGCGTCGCCGGTTTTGCGTCCGTCCAGGGAGAACTGCCGTCTGGCGGGACAACTTTGTAAATGAAGTGGTTGTCCCGGAGGAGTGGCGTGAAAATTTTAGGATGTCGCGGTCATCACTGCTGTCACTCTCAGAATTGCTGCGTCCCTACCTCGAGGGTGAGATGACCGTCATGCGATCTCCTGTCAGTGTCTTAAAAAAAGTTGCCTGCACCCTGTATTACCTGTCCTGGCAGCAGACATACACGGGTTCGTGTAAACACAAAGTTTTCTGAAAACGGATATGTGTGCACGGAATTATTTTTGAAAACGGAGAGGGTGAAATGTCCGTTTCTAAAAATAACCCTGTACGTGTAAACAGGGCACAAAATTAATACATTCTCACAGGTATTGGAATGATTGGACCAATAATAGATAAATTAACAATTAAAAATGCCAGGTCTTGGGCTTTAAAAAAAGCTTCTCGTCAGAGCCTGTGAAAATGTCTGTACAACCTGCACCCACAATTAGTTTTAAACTTGGGTGATTAGTTGCATGTTGTTTAACCTTTACTATTTCCACATGGATGAATCTAATCCACTCTCTGAACCAGCTCTCTGAACGCACAAGGATTGACCTGTTGTTGTTTGTTTATAGTACAACCTCAAATTCTTTCACAACAACCCAGCCCAGAGAGAATTATACCAACATATATGGTACAGTTATTGAAATTTGCCATAAGTGCAAAAAATTGCCCCTTTTAATATGTTTAATATCTTGTTTGTTATCAATTGTTGAACAAAGCTTTGTTGAGTTGGTTGATAATAAACACTTTCCATCTGCATAATTAGCTGGTGCAATCTTCAGTTTGGCTTTCAATGTTAGGATTATTTTCAGCCATCATGGACTCCACCCTTTAGTATGAGAGAACAGACCCCCATTGGCAGTGAGCATACAGGCAATTCCACCAACAGCCTTTGAGAGCATGCCAACTTTGATTTTGAAATGAGTATACTGGAGCCCTCAGGGTGGACAATGGGAGCAGGAGTATGAGTGGAGTCTTGGCTGCTTGGATGCAGAACCACCACAAAAGCTTTCATGTGCATGTTCTGTGTGTGGGCAAGTGCATCTGTAAAGAAGAATGCACATGATTAAAAGTGATACCAGATGGCACTGAGATTAGATATGTGATCATATCGATATATATTTGCTGTGGCTTCATGCATACTCCCTGAGGAGCTAAAAAAGCTTGAGGCATTTCAAATCACTGTCACAATATTTTTGACAAAATACCTCAATAAAGCTATTGCAACAGTACTACAGGGTTGACTGCTGGTGCATTCACAAAGTATTTACACAAAAAGATTTTTGTCGTAAATAATAATAAATAAATAGTAATGGGATAAAATGGCTAAGAGTAAAAGGCCAATAATAGGACAGCTAGAACAGTAATCCAGCTTTTATAACCAGGGAAAGACAACACAAAAAAAATAGTATGTCCAAAATATAACACAATACCTCATCTCTTTTCACAATAAACTACTGATTAGAGTAAAGTAAAGATTTCCCAGGCCTTTGTGCAAATAAGGTCAGGGCTGTTTTTAAAGACCCCAGCTTGCCAAATAAGAGAAGGGGATATTTGCCAACCCATTTAACAGCAAAACAGAAAAAAAAGCTGAAAACATCCTGCCAACTGCAGTCACAGCCAAACCTGTCAATCAAACAGCTCAGCGCTGCGGACACAAACACATACAGTCCAACACACAAATCCATACGCAAACGTAATTTCACACACATGCCGACATCCAGCAACGCACAGGCACCCAGCAAGGCATTCAAGCATTCAGGCAGATCGATAGGCTTTCAGGAAGCCAGTAACACCCAGGTTGAGCCCCTGAGGCTCTGGCCAAGTTACTCAGCACTTTCCCTGGTCACTCAAGAGGAGCCATGCTGGGCTCCGGGCCAAGAGCCAAAAGACAGGAAAGTAGCATATGGGTAAGAACTAAACTTTTGATACAAAGTAATTCTGTCACTTTTATGACAGCATCATTATCTGCTCAGAGAGTGAGTTCACAGTTCACTTGAAATGTCTGGTCGAAGGTCTCAATGAGGAATAGCCTTTGTTAGTTCATTCAAAAGTGCACTGCCAAAGCTTTGGGGATTTAAAGAAAACGCGTCTGCATTACAGCATCTTCCGATACGGCAAGTGTAGTTAAAGGGTGCATTTAAAACTACAGATTGGAAGAACTGGTGCAATTTGGGGATGAAGTTGCAACACTGTCACTTTTTCTTTTATGAGCCAATAGTTCACATTAGAGGGCGGAGTCAAATGTTTCACAACAACAAACAAAGCGACAGTGGAGGAGGTCAAAATAATGCACCTTTTAATGGAGGGTTGTAGACAGCGGTGGTCTGTGATGCCATTCAATACATCATAACTTATGGATGGAATATTATCTTCACTATTTTACTGTTTTTTTTTCAATTCCATAATTTTTTTAAAAAGTTTTTGTCTTCTCCCACAGTCGTATCTCACTTGAACCGTGCTACACTGCACCCATGATCTACGGTGGTAGTGCTGCATTTTATCCCTAGCTATAAGCTATCTGTAAGAGAAATTATGATGAATTGTAACTTTACGCAGACAATAATCCATAAATTATGGATTTGATAGTTATCAAATCCACAATGCACTGTTTTTGGTTTATTTCCTATGTTTCGGGCAGATCGCATCCTCACGTCAACCAAGTCAACCAAACTCTAATGAACTGGGAAGCAAACTGTGAGCCATATTTTCAGGCCAGAGTTTGGTTTTTTGGTCTGCACCTGAATTCAAATAAGCTTTCACACACACCAGACTAGTCAACAGAATGCTCCATGTTTTGGTTCAAAAGGACCAAACAGCTTAGGTGTGAAAGCACCATCAGATGCTGTGTTTTTTCATTTAACTGTTACATCTGTTATGACCTAGTTAAATATCATACCAGTGTCTGCATTTCGGACCAAATAGTACTTCAGAGTCTTTTATTTTGACGAGGAAAACTGAAAGGAATGTTTCAGAAATGAAAACATCTGGGACAAATCCTGAATTTCCACTCAGGAAAGCACAAATGAACTGTTTCAGACATATGTTTGCTTTCATTAGATGTTGAACTTTGTTTGGTTATTTTGAAAAGTACAACCAAAGCAGAAAACACGTTTGACTGGGAATAACTGTATTTGTGCTGCACCCAGAGGAGAAAGGACAGATGGAGGTGGAAGGAGGGATGGAAACTAGGGAAATTGAGCATGTTGTGCGAATTTCCCTTTTTGATAGACTACTCCTTTGGTCAGGCATCTGATTTGTTCTCATAACAGAATATGAAGTATGAAGATAGCTGAGGAATCTTTAAACCGATTGCTATAATAACTGCGAAAACAAGAACATGGACACTGTAGGTATGTCATTTTATTATGTGTTAGTTGACATGTTTAATGGATCATTGGTTGTCACTGTAAACGATTATAATAATAGTTTTACATCTTGGTGTAACATATAAAACAAAGAAACCCTGCTACCTTCTGAATATAAGTGTTGCTGGTTGAGAGAGTACAGATATAGATATGCAACTGAGGATAAACACAGCGTATTGACAAAATCTGTTTATCATGCACTGTTTGTGTGTACATGTGCAGACAGACAAGCAGAGATACAAAAAAAATCTTAAAAGGATGTCAAATTTAGTATGCCAGCTGTCACCTTTTCAGTGAGATTATTAAGCAGGTTATTAAGTAGGTTAGGTCTGACCTGAAGATGGTGCATGAAAATGCAAGATGAACTAGACAGCATTACCAATTCTGAATGACACCTGTATTATCTTTGAAAACAGAAAAGTCAGGGATTTCCTGAATGCGCATGTTTGTGGTCTTATCATTAAGGAACAGGTATTCTAAAATAACACAAAACATCAGCACGCCTTGTCACGAAAACAGATTTTTCCAGCTTATAATTAGAGTAAAACCTTTTGTAGTGTATGGACATAAAATGTATAAGGAATGTAAGGAGAGCGGGCTATAAAATAATGAGGAGCAGATACTTCTGTGGATGGTTTGTTTGTGACAGTGAGAGAACAGAACTGTTTGGCTCGTTTGATAGCCGTCCTCTGCAGCTGCGGCTGACAAAAGCCATGTTTATAGACTATAAACAAAAACTCCAAGTGGGAAAAGCTACCGCGTACAAAACATCTAGTTTAACAATCACAAATGCACATAATGCACACATTTACTACATCAGACCATGTAAATACAGAGCACTTTTAATTCTGGTGATAAAATGAAAACTCTAATTATCTGACAAAATAAATAAAATTGCTAATCTAAAAGCACACAGATTAATTACACCACTTTCAGAACTGACAAATGACATCCCAATATGCTCGTCCACTTGTGGAACAAAGGTTTCTCTTTACCAGGGAAATCAAACCATTGTTCTATAGGGTAAAATTAAAAGAGCTATTAGTTTTATAGTGAATCGTTCCATTGCATTACGTTTTATCTTGAGGGTGTTCAATGGCTTATCTGTGAAGACGAGCAACCTCGTATAACAGACGTTGATCTTTGTTACATCAGTAGTATCTCTACTTTATATATACATACACATAAAAAAAAAACTAGAACTAAATGTTTCACTAAATCTCCTGGAACTAAAGACCTAAACTCAATAAACAGGAAGGAATAATTATAATTATAATAATTATAATAAATAAATAAATAAATCAAAAGGGAAAGAAATATTACAAATCCTATATTGTAGTGTCTAAATCATTTAAAAAGCCAACATGTTTGACCACTACAGCTCTTCTTTGGGGCTTTCATAAAACAGCATGTAAGTGACCTCACCTATATATCTGCAACTAGACTAAAAGCTATGTAGACAAATAAACACACACACACACACACACACAAATGGAAGAGCACCGAAAGACGAAACAATAACAACACCAAAGATAGGAGACCTAATGTTTGACTTAGATTCCGTGATGTGTGTGCGTGTGTGCAAATACTCATGCTAGTGACATAGAGGGGAGAGACAGCAGAGGTGTCCAAGCCAACAATATTGGCAGGAGGGTGGAAAGAGAGAGAAACAGACAGAAAAATGAAAAGAAAAGCAAAAGAGAGCAAAAAATGGCCCAGTTACCTAATGGCAATCAATGCAGACTGTATGTACTATAGTGTATGGAGATTATGTTGTAATGGCAAAACAAAGTAAGCCCTTTAGAACGCTTTTCATAATAAAAAAAAAAAAAGGCAATTTCAGTCATGCTTATAGAAATGGAACCATATCTGATCGGTTTCTCAAACTGTCACAGCAGGAAAGTGTTATTGATGTAGTATCCAGTTGTTCTAAACAGTGTTATAAGAACTCAGTGAAGCTGTCTGGCCAAATTGATCTCCCGGGTGCAGGAAAAAAATAAATAAATAATTTAAAAAAGGTAGTACAAAGGCTTTTTTGGCCCCCAAGAGTAGACCAAGCGGACCTAAAATGACCACAACCTCTTAAGAACAGAAGAATGCTTTACTGAAAACTAGTTAAAACATTTAGTATGATCCAAACAATATCAAAACTTCAGTCTGGAAGACTTGTTAACAGATTTATCAAACACTAAAATTGCAATTATGGACCATATAGGCGAAGACTGCTGCATCAAAAGTAAATGCAACAGTGCATAAAACCTCAATTTAAAAAGTGATGGAAAAATATTCTACCATGGGAATGTTAGCAATGACTAAAGAGAAGGCACATTTTCTTCTGCACTGGTATGCCATCCCCTCTGGCTTAAAGCTGTGTGGAAAGAGACTCATCCTCATGCAGGACAGTCAACTCAAACAAGGCATGTTTGATATCCAAGAACAGTCGGGACTGATGACTCATCTCGCTTTCTTTTTTTTACCCCCAGACCCCACTGAATTATTTGTGAAATATTTGAAAAGGGCAAAAGAAAAACATACTACAGCATCACAAGACACTATCAGGTATGTAAAGCAACTGGCTGCAATAATCTGGATTCTCAAATCCTGCAAACATTTGTGGAATCGATGCCAGGTCAGGCTGCCGCAGTGCACAGCATGGCAGTGGGCAAAGAATGGATGAAACTAATACAGAGCAGTGAACTTAAAAGAAGCACGTCAAATGGATGGTTCAGTCAGAGAGACTTACAGAACAATGAATTCATCATCTTGTGCAAATACAGTTTGCTGGAAAAAGCTCTTCTTGTTTAGGAAGCTCTCAAAGAATCCAAGCAGCATTGAAGACTCTGCTGGGAGAATAATTCTGCTTTTAAGAAGCACATACATGAGTATTAAACCTAACTTAAATCAGAACTATCAAAGCTTGTGGAGGTTGCGTTCATTAGCATATCATCAGACTAAGAATGAGCAGAGTTACATTGTAAAAGCCAATGGGCTCATCTATGAATGTGATTGGATGTTTCTTGTCAGCTGGTAGCCAAACAACTGATGAATGCCTCACTGATGATGAAGCATGAACGCAGTTGCTGATACAGATCTACAAGATGTTTCCCAGCAGGCTCCCAGCTGATGCAAACTGCTCTGATTGACTCTGGACTCTGATCATTTCAGGCCATCGCTTTCTTTCAGACTCAAGATGTGCCAGCGTCTGGTCAGAATAATGTAATATTAATCTTGACAGTTCATATTTGCTTGCCAAAACCTGCTCCCCAAAGTCCTTCAAAGCTGCAATTAAAAACATCATGTTACTAATTGATGAACATCCTCTTAGTGAACAGCCTGCATTGAATTAAACATGTGGAGTTTCTTTTCCATTCCAGGAGCGCTGTGAGTGTTGTTTGATAGTCGTACTGCAATTTGCATCAGAAATGTAAATTTCTTGTCAGTTAAGTAGGTTAGGCACAGATGACACACCAGTATAGGAAGGAAGCAAGAGTGATCTTCTTCTGGGATGTAAGGCGGAAAGAGAAAGTGGGGGAGACAGAGGACAGAAACTGAAGAAAAAGTGACAGAGATAGTGAGAGAGTGAGAGAGAGAGATAGTGTATCAAACGATTGCCAGTTGCACCATGATTGCAGATGGGGTCTTGGCACTACTGTCTACACCCTTGATGCCCTGTGATTGCAGCTCTACAGGCAGTCTCTCAGAGCTGCTGATGCCAGTTTATGTGCCAGTGGACCAAGATGCCAATTCACAGTGAGCAGCAGGTGTACTAACAGAAAGGTGAAATATTCATATGAAAAAAAAAAAATACTCCAAGTACAATAAAATAAAATACTTGTTAGCATCAATAAAGTCACCAATTGTAGTTTAACTGGTCAGACTGACAGGATATCAGTCAAATTAGTTCTTGACTGCATGTCTTTTTTCCCTGATGATGAGAAAACTGGCTTTTAAAAAGTAGCTATTATCAATATTTATTAAAAATAGGTCAAATGACAATGTGTATGTAAAAGGTGTTGCTCACAGTGGCAAACCTACAGAGAATAATTGCTATTTATTAAGCAGCTTGGAAAACCTCAGTTTTACTGAGCATCTTGATGTCTCTCAGCCTACTTGTTTACTTATTTATATTTGTATTTCTTTTTTTGCTTTTCTTGCCTATAACTTCAAAATATTTTTAGGGTTTTACCTCATACAGCCCTTTCCAACGGGGAACTGATGCCGTTATCTCAAAGCCACCAGACTACATTGACAAAAAAAGTCATTTTACTTTGCAGAGCACGTACGTTGCTGGTCTACCACCACCTTTATCAGTTAGGTAAGTTGTCAGGTAAAGTGGTATAATTATTCCAGATATACTGTATACTTAAATTGACATGGATTTTTTTTAGGTGGCTGAAATATATTGTGCTGTGGCCCCCTGCCACAGCCGTACATTGCTTAGCGTCTATGCCAGTAGATTCAATTTATCAAAGTAACGCAGTACAGAAAATAAGCACAACAGAAATATCAGATAGGTCGGACCACTGTGTTTAACTATAATGTCATAGGTGGTTTATGTCGATAGGAGAGTTCTTGTTTGTCACAACTTTGGTTTACTTTTCAAAGTTTCAGCCGTCATTCTCAACAAGTTAAATGGACCAGAAAACATAAATATTCAAATAAGTAGACATGTTGTATACCACACAACAGTTAATCTAATTATGTAAAGTACTTCTGGATGGTTTATTCAAGAACTAGTGCTGTCAAATGATCTTTTTATTTGTAATTAATCGCAGAATTACAATAGTTTATCGCTATCAATCACATTTCAATCACACGTTTTCAACTCCATTATTTTGCATTTCAAAACAGTTATGAAGTCCGTAGTAACAAGATAAAGCAATTCCCATCGGATTGTCTTGATTAGGAATCAAATGACAGCATAAAAAAAAAAAAAAAAAAAATTCTGCAAGCATGAAGTGGGCATGTCTGTAAAGGGGAGACTTATGGGTACCAAGTATAATGCCTCACTTAGCTTGATACAACCTCTTAAAGACAGGAATGTCGGCTGGCGAGGCGATTAGCACATTTAAAAAAGTATGGACCTTCATCACATTGCCATTAATATGTTAATGCTGACAGCTCCAATCACAATAGATGGTCAAAGATGAAACAGAAAATGGTTTGGATGACAATTTCACAATTTACATTCATTATTCTTCCAAATAAGTTTAAAACTTGCCTGACCATTTGTGTTTCTTTACAGCTCAGACTTGTTTAAGAATGCCATCATGTTCCTAAATGTCAGCAATTAACTATGTGTGAGTAGAAAAGATGGCCAAAGCAACAAAGTTAAGACTCAGCTTAAACCCTAATCAATCAGTTTTCCTGGCCAGTCAAAGTGTCTCGTAAATCCCCAGACCGTAATTCCCACTTTATTCACAGAACTTATTTTAACCACATCAACCACTTCAGTGTTAAATTGTTTTTGTACAATTGTTAAGCTCATATGAGCCCATCTACCATTAAGTTTTATTAATATAAAATACATATTTCAGCGAAATGAGTAAAGTTTACAACATTTTGGCTGAGACATTTTGAATTATATAGTTGTAAATCACATATGAGGTAACTGTAAGTCAAGAATTCTCATGGCATTTTCTTTTTTCAGTGATAAATTTGCAATCTCCTTATAAAAACGATTCACTGCCACTTCAGCTTCGTTCCACTCTCTCTTCTCTCTTGTCCTCTCCTCATTCTGCAACATCACACCCTCCCTCTTTCATCCCGGCCCTTCTAACCACCATCTACCAGCAGCTGACCCATATAAGGTTGACCGTAGCTGTGAGCCAGATCCACCAGGGTCCCACATGGATACCTTTGGTTTACGCTACCCACACTATCACATGTTACAAACAAATACCATGCCCATGGCACTCATATTGTACATGCAATGCTCAGATTCACAAACATATTGTATGTAGGAACACCCACCCACACTCTCACATACCAGTGCACACACACACACACACACTTGTAGACCCATAATGGCCTTTCCTGTAATTACAGTCATTTGTCAAAAGCACACCTTGATTTATGGTCAAATTAAAAATACACCGGAAAAGAAGCCACAGCTCGTGGTGACTCTGAGTACAGAAGGTGATAAATGCTGCTCCATTACAGGCGTGAGAGTGGCATGATCAGGATATGCATCCTGCCATGCAGAGAGAGGCGAGGAAGAACATCAATCCATGCATCCCACAGTCTCTGGATGACAGAGTAGGTGGATGCTTAGGGTGGCATCGGATGGGGTGGTGGTGGTGGGAAGAGGGCAGTGCAGGGCAGGTTATGCTGCCAAAATTAGTAAGTAGGCCAACAACGTGTGGGACATAAGCTTTTCTCAGCTCACTGTAAAGGTAGACTGTTCATAGCCTTGCAGCCTTGCTTCTTCTCCATGTGGGGATTCTTCTACATAATTGAATTTTTTTGCTTTATAGTTTATGCAAATACCTCAAGATAAAAAAAATAATTTAAAAAAGGCTATAGCCTTCCGAAACACAGTTGCATTTTACTGAGCCACACAAACAAACTGATGGGTAAAATGTTCCCTTAATATACTAACTAGTAAATTGAATGCCTGTATTCCTGCTATTCCTCTGTTTCTGGGGGAACATCTGATAACTGTATGTCTAAAGCAACAGTGGGGAAATAATGAGGTACTCAATGACATTGCAAAAGGGTTAAGGGGATATGCTGGTTGAATAACGAAATGCAGTCACTCATGCATTAAGTGGGCTGACTCAAGAAGAAAATCATGTATCGCTGAGTGAGCAACAGATACATTTGAATGAAGTGTAGCTGCGGGTAGAAAACAACCTTTAAAGCAGCAAATAGATCACAAAACTCACCTTTTATATGGTACATGATGGAGACTTTGATGAATGATAAATTCGTCCTCCGTGTGTGGGTGTGAGTTTGTGGTGCAACATATTCCCAGAACGTTATTGTGTGTGTATTGTGAGGAAGGACAGCAAGCTATATCACCTTAAGTTAGAAGGCAGAAGCCGCTGGGAGAGGAGAAAAAACAAAACAGATGACAGAGCTGTTCCGTTTGTCCAATTTATCTAAAACAACTAAGCTATGTCAGAAATCAAGTACTTTTAAATTGCGTCAATGATAAAGTTGGAGGCAACATGAGCATGAGACAAGGAGTGTGCCAGAGAGGAGGTCTTTGGTGCTCAATGCGTTTAATATGCCTCTGGCCATGTGCCTGCCAGGAGAGCTCAACGTCCACAGACGGCTGCCCAACATGAAGTGCAAGTCTTACAGCTTAAAGTGCCAAGCCCGGAGAGTTCCATCTCCTTTACATACATGTACATTTATATATATATATATATATATATTTTTTTTTTTTTAAAAGTGACATCTTAAGGAATGCTTAATCAAGGGATGTGAGTGATGCTATAGAGAAAGCTAAGGGCTGCCATGTTTTAAGGAGTAATCATGTTTGGTGGTGGTATTGTAGAAAAGCCTCACAGAGCCATGGTTTTTCTCTGCAGGATACAGATAAGGTGCTCTCCTCATTTCTTCTCCACATTTTATTGGCTGTCAGCGTGGTATGCCCTATAGCTTCCCAGTACACCATAAAATCAAAACCCCAGTTCCTCCTAAGGTTTGCATAAATTAACAGAACATAATGTCTTCTTATGATGGCCTCTTGGAAAAAAGGCATACCGCCAGCTATAAATGCTCATGAAGAAGTCCAGTTTCTGCACACTAACAGCATTACTGATATTATGAAGTGCCATTATTTCTGACAGCCTGCCAGGTTGGTGACAGCAAACTGCATCAACTTTACTGCCACCTCTGAGAAGGCAGTGGCGAGGCAAGAAACAAACAGCTTGCAAAACTAAGGTGAGCTATAACACCATCTCAAAATCAATACGTCTCATTGCTGTATTTCTCGGCAACGTGGCAGAACCCACCGAGAGGAAGGACAACTAAAGTAACTTTTCAGAACTAAGAGCCTCATTTATCCTTTAGCAAATGTCATTCACCGCCTGGCCTCTCTGATGCATCTCAACCCTGCAGAGATGTCTTTTCACATTTGGAAAACTCCAAAGAAATACTGTGATTATTTTTTGTGAAACATAAGAAGGTAAAACCAGCATCCAGATTCTTCTTTTGATCTAAAGGCATGGGTCTTTCAGAAAAACATTCTGTGCATCTACAGAATGGATTCTTGCAGCTGTGGTTGCTGCTGCAGAGACACAGAAAAAGCTGTGCGTTGAATTGACGGCATTGCATTAACGTCACATAAAAGATCAACTCTGTTGAGCGCTGTTATTGCATAAATTGAAGTCCATTTTTCATTTTATTCATTATTCAGCAGAAATGGCAGTCCTCACCATCGGGTCAAACATCTCTTACACCTGAATAAACTCAACTCCTTGGTGAAAAAGCAATTTTCAGCCTTTTCTATTACGCCTTTTATATTTTGAAATTAATTTCTGCTTTGTTCACAATGGTTTTTCAAATTGAGCTGTAGGCTGTAGGTATGTGAGGTTAATTGTGTAGCACTTCAATCTAACCGTGCAGATGTACAGATTTCTGGCTTTTTTGGGTAATCCTCTAAATCACATCCAGATATCTGGATGAGAGTAATTGCACATACAAAAAATATTATTATTCAAGGGCAAAATTAAAAATGGATAAAACCTCAAGTGTGTGTTAGGTCAGTTTCACTGATTGAAAGATGACACCTGACACAACGCAGTCAATTCATATAATCTAGCAGGCTTAGAAACAGAGCACACAACTTGTCACAAAGAACATATATCTTACATGTGCTGTCTGTGGATGAGAACATGTCTGTACATCGGTCTAAACAATTACAATGTCTGAAAGTTTGAGTCATCTGAGGTCATGAGTTGAGAAAGAGAGATATTCATGACCTACTCTTTTTTCATTTGATCATACATTTCTATTTTCACATACATCAATTTTTTATGTGAGCAGTGACCAGCTGAGTAATAGGAGAGGTGGTGAAGTGAATGGAGGACAAACAAAACTATAAGAGAAGTGGCCAAAAAAAAGCCAGAGAGAGGAAATGTTCAACTACACTGATGGAGTGTCGAACAGAACAGGATGAGCATCATAAGTGGGAAAGCCAGAGAAAGCACGAGCGTTTGCACACTGTATGTGCGTGAGTTTCTGGGATATGGCCATTAGACGAGATGGATGTCCTTGAACCCGGGTCTATGCCAACAGGTATCTCTCGCTAACAGACCGCCCCTCCACTGGTAATTACACGGGGAGGTCTACAGCAGGTGGCATGGGGCGGTGTGCAATTTACATAAATCTGCATGTGTCACTGGGCCTGGCTGCAGCCTCTGGCACTCAGTATAAATCACGCTCACATTCAGCAGATAATTTGTTCAGATTTAACAAAAATGGAATGTAAAAGAGTGTTAACACTTGCTCTGAAATCCATACGTATTGGTGAATGCACCACATGATTTGGGCTAATAAATGTCTTTCCCTTTCACTGTTCTTTAAAATCCAAAACAGACATGTCCTCAAACACTGTGATCACTGTAATAAAGCTACCACACCTGCAATTGTTCAATCCATCCAAAAGTCATAGAGCATACTCTCACAAAACCACAGAATACAGTCTTTTAAGATGAATGCTGAAATCATGTGCCTTATTTGTTTTCTTTGTGCTTTTCTTTTTCATCATTTTCTTTTTGTTTTTCAGCATGCTGTTCAGCTCCAGTACCTGCTGAGGCATTGTGTTTGTGCAAGTGCTTTGAATTTTTAAGAGGCACTACAAATGATCAAAAACCATATAGCATTTCGCTTGAATTTTTGCGCAGCTATAAATCAACAACACAACACTTTTTGCAGCATGCCTCTCATACCACATACATTTGTATTTGTATCGTATGCATCTGTGTGTGTGTGTGTGTGAGTGTATATGTGTCTGCACTGCCTCTGCCTCTGTCCATAACTTGTGAGCAGTGGGACCCCCCATGGTGAGATGTGTTTCTGCTGACAGGAGCATATTCAAGGTAATAGAACCACTCTGTCGTCTCAGAGCAGAGCACTAAAGCAGAACTGAGTTCTGTCTCCGACTACACGCGTCACTGAACCTCCAGATGACAAAATGCCTCACTGGCTGACCGAATCAAACACACACACAAAAAAAAGCAGAAAAAGAAGATTGAAGAAGAAAATGCTCAGATTTGTCATATTTTGATGTCTAGGTAGGAAATTATGTATTTTTAGTTTGGACGACCCATCTGTCGGTGGAGTACCACTTGAAAAAGGGTTATACTGTGTAAGAACACCACTACAAGCACTACATAAAGGTCCAGCCATAAAATAAGAAATTGCGTTACTCTTGTGTAAATAGATACAGCGTTTTATGTGCATGGAACTGAAGCAGGCGATGAAATTCCACCAAAGCTGCCTCGTAACGTGGAGAGCAACACAGTGGGATGATGAAATAAATAAAGAAGAGCCTGAATAATGAGAGCGGAATGAAAACAAGTTTCACAATAAATGACAGACTGCATTAACAAACTATAAATTATTCCCATTTGAATTTACATATTTCTATTGTATTTCATCATACTGTAAACATAAAACAACAACAACGCAGTGCAAAAGTGAATGAATTATTGAGCAAGTGAATTAGTGAAAAACTTTGTAAGCCTTGTAGTGAAACTACTGTGCACGCTGTCAATCTCTGTGGAGAGACGTGCCGGCAGCTATAACTCACAACCCCAGAGGAGCAGGCTGCTAGCCAGCAGACATTATTGCTGATCTCTGTGGAGACGGAGTGGAGCTGTGCAGATAGGCATTGCCGGAGGGTCCCAGAGGAGCAGGCTGGACCAATAAGTTGTGGCAGCAATATGGAGTTGTGATTGGACTGATTTTTGCATTGCAGGAGTCAGTGGGGAATGTGCCTGGCCATCGCAGTAACAAAAGGGTGACGCGGCTGCCTCCCGAATGGCTCCGAGACGAAACTGAGCCTCCACAACAGCGACCGTTCAGCACTGAACCCCTGCGACCTTCCTCTGAACTCCCTCTCAAATCTTTTATGTTTTGATTATAAACCTGCTGAGATCAAACACACATCTCTGCATAAAAAAAAGAAAACACAACTCCGAGGCTGTTGGGGACCGAGTTCTCTGGAAGGCTAAGTCGACTCGAGGATGGTAACTGGTGTACTGGGACTGTAAAACTCCAGCAAAATAGTCACAAGGCAAACACACACAACACGCGCACGCTTAACTGAGCAGCCCAAAGCTGTCTTCAGGGAAGGCACAAAAGAAGCAGAAAAAAAAGACTTTTGTAAATATCATCCAATCAAGGAGAATAATTCATTCCCAGACACAAATTATGTTGCTGTTGTTGTTATTGTTGTCTTTGTGGTGGGAAGACACAAACAGATCTATCTCCGCTTTGTAACAAGAATTCACATGAATTCTAATGAATGCGAAGAACAAAACAACCTAAACACACACACACACACACACACACACACACACAATCACCTTGACCTGGAGGGAGCTTGGCTTTGCTCTGCTCAGCTCCACTGGATATGCAGCTATTCAAATCCTCTGGAGGCAGGCAGGCAGACTGAGGGGTTTATATGTGTTTTTGTGACTGCACACCCACATGCAGATTTGTGTTGAGGAATGACAGAATTTTAAAGAGAGAGGGGAAAACTGCAAGAACATCAAAGAAAACCAGAAAAAGTGATCTAAAAAGTATGCTCTGTCCGTTTTAACTGACCTTGTAGAAGCGCCTGGCCTCTCTGGAAAGCTCCGCTGAACGCCACCTGATAGTGTTTGACCTGGAAGCCAGGTACACAGCCGTCGAGGCTTCCATCCTCTTGGCCGCCCACACGAGCGACCTGCAACACACAGGGCAAAAGACAGGTCAAATCAATACACATGGACACCCCGTTTTTGTCCAGATAAACCTGACATACACGGTCTCCATTAATGTGAAATGACATGAGGCAGGAGCAGATACTTCAATATGCAGCAACAACGAATAAAAAATTCTACCAGAAAAAAAGTATTATCACATATTAAAAGAGCACTCTTCCAATAGCATTGCACTTTTTTGAGAGTCAAAATTGATGCAGCAGAACCAGAGATTCCACAGTGTTTTATTCCATGCATTATTCTCCGACGACAATATTTACTTACACGCATACATGTAACTAAAAACAAATAAGAAATCTTGTTTCAGAGTCAAAAAAGATTGACACTGAGGTATTTAGTTCCCTAATTTCATTTGGTGATGGAGGGAAAAGGCTAAAACTGATGTTAAATAAGAGACAACTGATTCTATTCAGGTTAGACTTTCAAAAGAACGTGTTCAATAGCTTCTCCTTTTCCTCTTAACACTGTGTGAAGGGAAGGTCAAAATGTCATTTGACTCTTATTTACAATTTTACAGTTCAAATTAAAGCAGACTAAAAACCGTGCAACACCGTCTTCCTTGACTTTTTATTGACCCATCTTCTCTACAAAGTACATCTGTTAGTCCAAAACAAATACGAAGAAAAAAAGGCACTTTAACCCCTCTTTTGAAAAACAAAGGGTGGGTGTTCCCATGGAAACAGACTATAAAGTGTTGTGCCTCGACTGAATCTCAGATAGAGCCCAAACATACTCTTGATAAGAGTAGATACACAGTGAGGAAAAAACAAATCAGGTTGTATTCAGATATGCAATGCATTAATTCCAATACTGTGCCTCATGCTGTTTTTCTCAGATTGTTTTACTTTTTCATATTATTTTGTTCTCAACAGTGACTCATTTATGAATATAGCTGAGTGGTCTGTGATTGTAAATAATAATGTAAAGAAATGGATTTATTAGCCTCTGGTTTAATTTACGGATGTCACATCATAAAGAGTACTTTTAGATTTCAAAAGGAATATAACTCATTGAAGAATTAAGTCACATTATTCATGTTTATTAAAAGTTTCATAATCTTTGTGTATTGAAAACAGCTTCTTCGGCACTACACTATTTCTAGAACCACTTAAGAAGCAAACAGTTGTGTTGTAAAAACTGACAGGCATGCTAGAGATAGTGCAGCTTTCTGACATATGTTTCTCTGAAAAAAAAAAAAAACCCACTGTCCCTTCAGTGTGGTGGAAAGATTGGCACTGTTTATTGAGAAACAATTTGTGAGACACAAGGAAGTTAGGAGGTGAGGGGACCCACTGATCATTGATAGATTAACCAAGATTAGGCATTTCAGACTAAAGGAATTTCTTTGTAGTTTTAAGAACCCCCTGTTTTTGTTGTTTCTTTACCGTAAGAACTACAAACAAAGTTGTTCCTAGAACACATTTTTGAGGGGCATTTTTAACTCCTTTTTCAGTACTGCTCTAGAATAAGATGAACCATGAGTGACATAGGTGTTCAATGAGTGGAATACCTTTGTGGGTAATGCAATCACCATCAAATTTACGGCATCACATATCCCTCTCACTACTGTGGCTGTAACCAAAATCATATTTCATGTTTATTTTGGTCTGAAAATTTAATAAAACATGAAAAACCTACAATTGAACACTGTGCTTCTGCATAAATTCAAATTGAACGATTCAGGAAATTACTGGATTAGCCTCACACAGTAGGTGCTGTAATTAGACTCGCCATACAGTACGGCATACGTGATACCAATCTGCCAAACTGAGCCATCTGTTGCCAGCATCAACCAGTGACATCCCAACTGCTCAACCCGCTATCTCTTGACCCCTCGCCTAGCATCTCCCCTGGAGACATCAAGAGAGCTTTGACAAGGAAAATAAAATTGAATGTTGTCTGTCACAAATACATACATACATACATACATACATATATATATATATATATATATATACACACTGTTTCAGTGCAAGACAAAGGATAGTGAAGGGGGACTTTGCTTAGGCCCATTCATGTCACATGACTATTATTGGATGGTAACTAAATGTGTCAGTATCACTATATTTCACTATACATTGAAGTTAACAACTAAATGACAATGACATGGATCTTCCACATCATTATATTGGGAAGTGATGAAACCTTTAACATTTTCTAAAGTTAATAGGAAAACCACTAAATTATAAAGTGAAATATTTCACTGGGTTTGGAAAGACAGTTATATGACAAATCATGTAAGTTACAAGACTTTCACACAACAACATCTAAAAAAGCCTATTGAGATCTGTGTGCATGATGAACAAGCTTTGGCAGACGTTCAGCCATAGAGGTCATTACATGAAATGTGCCTGCAAAGTAATCACAGCACCCGGGGGACTTAGTGCTTTCCCTGCAGGTGTCAAAATGGTAATTCAATTCCATCACATTGCTACCTGACATGGCGGGATACAATGCTTGTTGGTCCATAAACTCTATCGAGTTGACTGAAGGGCCAGAGGCCTGTCAGCGAGGCAAGGGTATGTGGGACACACGTGCAAATACAGAGAAACACATTACCATTTGCACACACACATACGTGCATAAGTGGACACCCGCAAACACACTGCACACTACACACATCTCTCAACAGGACGTAACAACATGAACACCCATTTTAATGTCCATTAAGGGGGAAATATTACAATCTAGCCCCAGTGACTCACAGTAGGACGGTAAAAGCATTAAGGCAACGCAATGCTAATGACAATGTTGTTAGCAAAGGGGACTACTACTGTGGGCAATATTCTCCATTAAAAAAACATTTAAGAATGTACTACACATCTGAAGGTCATACCAAATCCAGAAGAAGGAATTTAAGGCACCTAATCAACATGTCCATCTCTTTACAGCTCTGAAATCCCTGTTACACAGGAAGAATTAATTAAAATATAATCTCGAAGGATGGAGAGACACATCACGTGGACATTGTTGAACAGAAAGAGATCCATATCAGGGCATTCTTCTAGCTTTTAGAGGGTGTTTCTGTGCACTTGTTTGCTTTCATCCCGCACTGTAAGCAACCCACATGAAAGGATCTGATTCATATGTGTGTTTAAGCTTGTCGGCTGTTTTATGCATAGTGGGATTTAAGTTATCAGCGCATGAGGATTAGCGTGCAGTTAATGCAAACATCCATATCCCTTTCTAGATGAACATAAATATGAGCATATGCCCACAGGGCGTAATTTACAGTTTGACTGTTAAGACTATCTGTGATGGACATGAAAATTCAAGTTTGTCGATTACATTGTTCCATCTGGATCCTGACCTTGATGTGCAGCAAGTGGACAATAATGGACCTCTCAACAGCGTGACAAAAGTGACTGTCAAGCGCTCCTAGTTTTTGCGGCACTGTTTCCAGTATCGGATGTCAGCTCCTCGCTACTGTTGCACCTATACTTAAGGTAATAAAACAATAACACAGAGGCTTCATAGTCTGTGTCAAGATGGCAAATTTTTTATTGCCTTCCACACT
The DNA here is from genome assembly GCF_026936395.1 of Plectropomus leopardus. Lineage (NCBI taxonomy): Eukaryota > Metazoa > Chordata > Actinopteri > Perciformes > Serranidae > Plectropomus > Plectropomus leopardus. Next base: position 18,334,907 of record NC_142182.1, read on the forward strand.
GTCAACAGCAGTGTATTACAGCTTCAATTCTTATCTCAAAAGCCCAAGACATATACACTGTGTCACTGCTTACCAGAGGGAACTTAATCACACACTCAGGCTGTGGTGATGTGCTGTTCAATATATTTACATCATTTTGCTTCATTTTTTTCCTGGCCTCTTCTTTTAGTTTGAATGAAACATAATTCCTTAATATATCAATGAAACACACTGAAAAAATGTATATGTGACAGGACCTGCAGAAAATTGTGTATTGTGTACCTGCTTAATGAGATGATTGACACAGAGCCAAAAAGATAAATAAATCTGTAAGCATTTAGCGGGATGTGTAGACAAAGTGAAAGAAAGTAGAAAGGCAAAAGGGCTTTTTTAAAAAAAAAAATAATAATAATAATTTTGGCAAGTAAAAAAAAATGCTATAGGCAGGTTGTTTTTTTCCATCTACCAGTCCCCTTGACTGTTGAGGCAAAAAATTAACTTTGGTCTCTGGGTAGAGAAGTACAAAAAGCAAGAAAGTCTATGGTGGGCTAAAGGGATTAAGGTGTGGTGGATGGGTCAAACAAGCATAGAACTTTCACTCAGGAGACTGGGGTTTGTGTACCGTGTAAAAGCAAAAGTCAACATCGACTTATTTTAACCAGTGATGCTTTCACTGATGTACACTGATATGTTTCTTTAAACCATATCAGGTTATTTTAGCGCCTGAATCCTTAGGAAAGTCCAAAGTCAAAGTGCAACCAATTAAAGTGTGACAGTTTCACAATATTGGATATAAAATGGCCATTTGATGGCCTGATAACAGCACCTGTTTTACAATGTTATGGGTTTTTTTTTCAGTGCTTATGACCTGGAGTCACTTGCACATGCTACTCTTAAAACTGCATTGGCTGATTTTTTTTGGCCATGTGAGGGTAATTGAGTTGACTCAACATCATCTTTTAAGATGTCACAGCCACCTTGTTAGCAACAGTTGCTTATTTACACATCCAGCAGTTACAGAGGGTAGAGAGTTATGTTTTTTGCCACATGGCCAGTGTTAATCCAATATTATACTTTCCTGTTAGATTGATCTTTGGTCTCTATTTTCAAAAAACATAGAAAGCCTGTTACACACAAACATACTAATGGATTTACAATAAGCTGATATAACCTAGTCCTGTAGTAGACTCTTAATAAGGCACAGGTAACACTAAATAAGGTGTTGTCATTATATGTACTGCTTGTATGTTCTGTCAGCTTGTCTTTTGAAATTTTACATCCTTCACATCCCAGTGACGTGTGTTGGTTGCTGGATTGCACTTTCTGATAAATTTGAACCCAATGAGATCCCTCGTCCATTCCAGTGGACATAACTTTTCTAGGATATCTAGATCTATGATGACTGTCGATCAACTCCACCCAAATGCACAGACTTGTCTGGATGTCTGTAAGTGAATCACAGTGTTCCACCTCTTCTGAAGTGGAGACGCAGTGAAGCCACACCCCCTTTTTACAAAGCATTGATGACCGTGATGAAAGGAGGAAGTGCAAGGCACATTTCAGTCATGTTATATTACTTATACATGTCAAAAACTCATATATAAAATTTACAGCTCTTATTGAAATAAAAGGACTGATCAGTGGATCTGAATGGCACTGGAAAATGAATAGGAGAAATACAGTTTATTTTCAGATTGGAGTTTCTAGTGATACAATAAGTTTTTTTTATATCTTATTAATTATGTTCAAAGAATATTAATCTCTGGTGGTTTTGCACTTACATTTTTCATGAGATACATTAATATGAGTTAATTATTAATGAAAAATAAATAATCTCATATTTTTTGTTTAAAAAAATGTCTGTTAAGACCTTATATTGTCATTTTCATTTTTAGGAGATTTCCGAGTTAAGATTCTTCATCTACTTGAATGGACAGAAATAAAAAACACAAAGGTTTTTTCTGTTTGTTTTTTATTTTATATTTATTTTTTTCTGATTATCTATGAGTGCATTTAGAGAAAAAATCCGTCATTACAATAATTTTTGTGTGTTTGGAACATAATTGGGTTTTGTACGGGTTAAGTGTGTTGCCTTGACAAATAAAAAGAGTACCACAAAATGTACTGCATGGACACCTTTAGTGGCTCACATTTAGTGATGCGAGATTTCCTGACCCTATTGAACAAAATGTGTATAATTTAAGGTAATGTGGTCCAGAGACAAAAAAAAGACCATGACCTAATTCTGCATTAGAGAAATGGAAAGAGAGGCTTTGAATCTCAATATAGAAATGCTCTTTGAGAACTGTCAGTGCAGACAGTGATCAGAAACAGGACTGCCAGCTGTATGCCAACGCACGCTTGACAGAATAACAATGTGTGTAGGACACAAATCACCTCTTCCTGAACTTGAAAATTTGTTTTTTCCTGAGGGGTCTAATGAGAGACATTAATTGATTTCTGTGTGTTTCAGCTTCAGTATCTTGCCTGTTAATGTCTCTGTGAAGGCATCATTGTTCTGCAGTGATTGGCTCGGTGTGACTTTGCCAGAGCAGAACGTTACATAGAGGGATTACCATGGTCCGGTCTAGGGGAAACAAAGAGCCCCAGTTGCACGAAAACAATCTATCCAGCAGGAACAATTATCATGCTTGAGCAATGCTGGACCCACAGAAAATTGTGTATTGTGTACTGGCTTAATGAGATGATCGACACAGAGCCAAAAAGATAAATAAATCTGTAAGCATTTAGCGGGATGTGTAGACAAAGTGAAAGAAAGTAGAAAGGCAAACGGCAGATAGGCCGGTAATCCGGAGGATCAGTGTAGGAGAACAGGATCCTTTCAGTCAGGACCATTTGGATCTAATACGGCTGGACATAAATAAACTTACAGTCCACATGTAAACCTGGCATCCTATTTCTCTATTACTTTTGATTATTTTTCTTAACCATTATCCATTACTTTTAGTTAACTATCTTTACCATTAATCCATTAATTTAGTTAACTTTCTTTATAATTGATCCATTACTTTTAAGATTTTCCCATGACTTTAAGTTATCTTTAAGATATCTTTACTATTTATCCACTATTTTGAGTTAACTTTCTCAACTATTTATTTTTTACTTTTAATTAACTATCTTTATCATTTATCCATTACTTTTGCTTAACATCCTTAACTATTTATCCATTACTTTTAGTTAAATAATTCTACCATTGATCCATTACTTTCAGTAAATACTTTGCCGATGCATCTATCTATATCTATCTATCTATTACTTTTTCGTTAAGCATCTTAACCATATATCAATCACATATAGCTATTTCAGGCATATGTCGATTATTTTTAGCAGTTGGCCATTTATCAATTGACCTACTTTAAGCTATATCTTTCAAACACTTATTCATTACTCATCCATCTGACCAATGAGCACTGGAGAGGACTCAGTAGCCCAATTAACACCACAGATAGGGCTAATGTTGTTGTCAAGTACTAGCAGTAGTACGCCAAAATAAATGGAGGGTAAAAACAACAATGGTGAGCACTATAAACAACATAGACCCTGTTATAGAGACTGACCTAAATAGACAAGTCTTCTCAAATCTCCCCAACATTGTTTATTTAAATGTTCTTACAATGAGGTTAGATTCAGGTGGATACAGGGTCTCTGGTGATGGCTAGGAAGAGTCAACCCCCCCTCCTCCATTGAAATTGGTTGGAGTGGACACAATGTCGGACTGAAAATGGAAAAAGTGTTACAACTTGACAATTCTGTCTGATATCAAGAAACCCAACAATATCTATCACCTGTCCATTTCTTTCAGTAAACTGTTGTCTCTGCTCATTTAATACCTAGCTTTGAAAACACTCAATCCCAACATTGTTTACATGTTACAGCTGACTAAATATGTGGGTGTATATTTTTTGTGAAATTGAAATTTATCTATTTTACTGAAAAAGTTGAACAACAACACAATTTTTCTATGCGCCTTCTGGCAACTGCTAAAGTATGCCACAGAGTACAAGTACCTTTGATTAGGAATCACAGACCTCGATCACAGCACAGCAATATTCTATTTAAATAAAGACGGAAAAGACAGAGAGAAATGAAAGAAGCCTTGAAATAGGGAGAAAAAGATGTGAGGGTTGGTTTCATATGGATCAGTTTGCATGGGGAAGAAATAAATACAGCTATCTATTGACCACTTGGAGTGCATGTCTGTAGGTTTATGTTAGCTCTCTAAGTGCAGCCAAGGAATGCTCAATCAGGAGAAAAGATCCATACACTTTACCTTCAGCATTTAGATACTGTTGTCCCTCTATAAGGTCTAGTCCTAGCAATAAAGTGAAGTGAAAGAAAGAAACAAGATATTAAAAGACTGTGTTTGTATTCAATTATTTAGGAAAAATAGAGTATAATCATCACAGTGTCAGTGCTTTGGCAGTGCTGCCTAAAATGAGGTAAGCAAAAATCAAGAGGATATGTCGGAGTGGCTTCTGGTAGCTGCTGCTGCCACTGTAGCGATAATGTTTGTCAACTCATATTCATGTGGGAGGGGCAGTATCGGGTCAGCTCATTGCACGAGTGTTTGACATCCGATTCAGTTCAAGTGTGAAGGACCAGTCAGGTGATTAAGGCAATGACTTGGCAGAGCACACAGTAAATGTCACCTCTGGTGGAAATCAATACCGCCTCAAGAATCTACAGTGCATCTGACATATAGAGATGGAGAGGGCCACTATGCCTGATATTTGCTGAAGACGAAAGAGGCTGAGAGAGAGGCTGAGATAGCCGTTATAAGTGATGTGTGAGTATGTGTGTGTCCAGTATGTGTGAATTAACTCCATCAGGCAGTGGGGGAAAGAGGAAAGCTAGATTGAGAGAGGCAAAGGGAAGCAGAGAGAACACATTTCTGTCAGAGTCAGTGTCTTTCATGCATTCTAATGTCTTTATTATTTAGATTTAGTTCACTTTGTTCCTTTTTATAGAGCTGTACATAGCAAACAGATGCCTGAAGAATCCAAAGATTGGACAGTCCATCTATTTGGATTCATTCTGTAAGTATAAACTGTTTGTGTTTGTTTAGCCTGCAGCTGTCTCAACTTTTCAATTTTCAACATTATATTTGAACAGAGAAAATTGTAATGTACAGAAAATGTGTCAGTAATTTGTGACAAATTGTTTTCTGTGGCACTGAATAACAATAACTGTGACCTTTACATCTACTCTGGTAGCTCCAGGTAATGTAGATAAACCTGCTGCGCAGTTATAGGCTGCATTCTGGTATCCCTCTGTGAACGTTTGTCAGTATTATTAGTGCATATTGGTCTATTTGAGTGTGTGTGTATCAGTGTGTGCCTGCATGTCTGCATATATGGATTTGCCAATGATCAAGCTGGCCAGCCAGCATGTGTGCGTTGTCAGTGTGTGTGTGTGTGTGTATTTTTATGTCTCTGTGTCTCATGTGTCTGTGTCTCTGCATGCATGCTGCATAGTTTGCCTGCAATCCAGCCATCCAGCCTGCTAGTAGCCTGACATTTCATCCAGCCACTGTCTCTCCTTCCCCCACACTACATTCCCCTCTCCCCCCTCAATCTTGCATTGCCTCTGTCTCCATCAAGGTAAATGTCAGTGCACACACCTCGGTATAGATCTGGCCGACCCATCCAGGCCTGGCTACATCCGTAGGCCAAGATGCAGCCAGAACACCAGAGGAGACGAGAGTGAATCAATCAGACTGGGCCTCAGACACCTGCAGCTGGCAGGTTAGCTAAGCATGGAGCACCTGAGTCATGAAACCATCTGGTTCCTGGCCCGGGCTGCCGAACCCTGGCCGCACCTGCTGGGCCTGTAAAACAACACTGGAGCAGTAAACACACAGCCATGCCATAGAAGAGCAGCAGCCCAGCGAAGAGAGAAGAAAAAGCATCTTTGCTGCCGGTGGGTGGTTGTTGTCACTGTGTGAATACCACATTCAGGGAGTAATAAAGGAGAAAGCTACGGAGAAGGAGAAAGGCAGAGGCAGAAAAACATAAATCCTTTATAAACATGAAGAAATAAAGGATGTGGAGGCAGACATACAGGAAGAAGACAGTATATTTGAGTGGGCTAATACATACAAAAGTACGGCAAGTATTGTGAAAAACTGTATTCTCTGCCAAGCCATTGTTAAACTAAAATCATTGAAAGTACAGTGACTCAAACCTTATGTAAAGGGACAAAACATGAGATGAGTTAGATGTGGGAAATTATGCTAAAGCATTTATCAAATGGTATTTGATAATCTACTGAAAGCACTGACCTCACTCAAAGTTTAACACAGGTTTGCACAAATGTTGTTCTTATTTAAATTTCCAATGTGTATGAATTTACCAGGTATTACAAATGTGTTGCATGGGTAACAGAACCTAATGCAGGAAGTTCCCCCCTGAACTGAGGTGATACTGAGTTAGCTGAGTCCTAACTGTTGTGCTAACAGCAGTAAGCATGGGAAGGTCATGACCAACTTGTTCTTCTGTAAAGTGACTTCTACTCTATCTTATTGCAAAATGTAGCTTGAGATATGGCTGTGACACATCAGAGTTTAACTGAGCTGGTACATTCTGCTTAAGCACCCATTAGTACTCTAAAGAAACTCAGTTTTCATGAATAAAATTGATCTCATGTAGATCAATGGCACAAAGTGGTTGTTATTAGACTGTTTTCAAGTTTGCAGTTCTTAGAAACAAACAAACCTGAAATAATTTTAATCAGTGGGTCCTTCAACTAAACAGAAAGCAGAGCTGGTATTCACATTGAGTGAAAGAACAGCAGGCTCTCAGAAAAATGCATGGGTCTGAAACCAAGTGGGTATTTACTAAACTATTTCTATTCATAGAGCCCCAGCTTTGAGCCATGCTGAGCAAACAGCGAGCACACTTCCCTGGCACATGAAAAAATCCCTGCCTGTCGGAGAGCAGGGAACAACAGTGAATTGACCCAGTGACCCATTCAAAGCATCTGAAGAGCTTCCTGGCACCGGCCACCACATAATGAGGACTTCTCTCACAACACAATAAAACTGATTCGACTTTGAAACTTTTAGCATTACGTTTTATTGGAGCTGGCAGATCCCAATGCAATGCAAATCCAACATCCCTGGGGGGGGTGTAGAGTTGTGTGGTAAGTGAGCTGGCGTAACCCTGACAGTATCATTTCCTCACCGTCAGTCTGCTCAAATCCCTTTTCTAGTTGGCAAGCTTGTCAATACTTCCACCTCACACACCTCTCACTTCACTGCACAGGAACGGGGAGAGAGGTGTGAAGTGAGGGATTGAAAAACAACAAGAGCGTCAGCTGCAGGCACCAGCTGCTATCCAGCAGAATTCATTTGAATGCACTTTATTTCATCCCTGTTGGGATTTGGCATGTCAATCTGAGCACGTAAGGTTTTATCTCGATGGCATGTTCATTCACCTTGAAAGCAGTGTTTTGTCTAATAGCCACAGTAAGTAAACTTGAAAAAGAGTGTTTTCATAAATATACCAGTGACTTTCTCCTGTCTTTGTTCAAGTTTGTTGTGTCTAAACAATAGCCACAGTAAAGTTTCCCTGATGAGCCCTCCAGCCATGGCAGAGACAGATGGAAACCCGATGCAATGCCACAGGCTGCTGACGCTAAAATGGTGCCACATTGACAGGGAGGTTACACCTTTTCAGGTGTTGTCAGCAGGAGCCAACTTTAGAGCGGTGATGCTATCACAGCGTGCTCTCGAAGACAGCAAATTGCAATACAATTCAAGTTTGAATGTCTCTAATCAGGAGCTCACTCCTAAACACAAGCCTATCAGAGGCTGGCATCAGTCGGTGATGCACTGGGGTGAACGAGAAGCGATAAAGAATAGAAGTGTACGGACGTAGATTTGCGAAGCCTATGTTATCACTCAGTCTGCAGCTATTGTTGGTCGGCTGGTGGGCTGCACACACATATTGGTGGGGGTGGTCGTTGGAAGTAAAGGATTGAGGTATGTGTTTGTTTCTTCTCAAGGTTTATCTGTGGTTATCAGCTTACCTTTCTCCTCTCTAGCTGACCTCCATTCATCAAAAGTAACAGGCTGCTGCTGATACTCTCTCTTCAAACACTTCTCCCTCCACCTTGAATTGACCTGCACAAAAACCTTCCAATCTTCTGTTTTCTTCTCGTTTCTAGGCCGAAGCACGAATCCACCTCTTATCTATTTCCTAATTTCCTTCCTTACACTCCCTACTGAAACAGTTTGCCCTCTCCTTCCTCTCTTCTTTCAACTCTTTTTACTCCTCCCTGATTCCACCTGTTGCTTGTTTTACTGACACCATTCATCCTACTCCCATCACTGCACTGATAGAATTCATGTCTTCTGTGTGTTTTCCACTCTTAACTTATATGTGTATGATCCAGTTAGATAGCTTATTAATCATGTCTATTTTAGAGTAAAATGGACAATAAAAAGCTTCCGGGCTTGGCTACCTTTTGATTCATAAGTCACTACCACAGAGGTGTCCTTCGGCTCTCAGTCAGATCCACCCTTTGCTCCTCCACAGTTCTCTTCTAGCTCCAAAAAACAAGATGCCAAAGGCCAGATGCCAGATGTCAGGCTTTAAAATGGTAGTCACCAAAGCAACAGGTAATGTTACAGTGGCTATGTCCATTTCTTTTATACAGTCTATGGTTTAGGTGTCATTACCACCTGGTTAGGTTTAGAAAAAAGATCATACACGTGACGTCATAATTATTTCGCTCATTCAATGTTGTGGCTTAACAAAAAACACAGGCATTTAACAGGCTGATAACAGCCCTCTAAACTTCCTAGTAGGAAGGCTACTTCCATCCCATATTTATGAGCCTGACAACAACTGGTAACGCCCACTCAATTAAGTATTTGCATTAAATCGATTGCTTTGAATCTGGATGACTCATTATAATAAGGTACACACTGGATCAAAGATACAAGTTATTTTGGACTCTTTTCCATCACATTGATAACTGAGGGGTGCTCTGAATATCACCAGCATCAATGAGAACACACTGAGTCAGCCTTTAATCAAGTAACCAAACTGACACTACAAAGGACATTATGCAGTATGCAAAGTAATGCTTCTCATTATATCCCTCTCCCTAGTTCTTCTGTGTTCTACATTTTTGCTCTTCATTTGTACATCTTGTTCTTCACCGTTGTCACTCACTCTATTTGTCCAGAAATCACTCATCCAATTACTTTCCTGCAGTGAGAGGGGGCAGACATATGTTCACATTTCTCAAAATTTAATGGGATTTTATTACTAGAGCATTTTAATGTTTACCCTAAAATGCATCTTTTGTGTATTTGACCAAAATATACCATCTTACCCAGGCTCCAGGCTCTGCCAGCAGTGCCATATTTAGAACAGAGTTTGAGTGGGCTAATGCATACAAAGAGTACACAGATATGATAACCTCCAGGAGTTTTTCTGGATGATTTGATTCTTAATTTTCCTACCATGAAACCTTATCACAAACCCAGCCGGTATACAGTAAAAAGATTGTGAGATCATTTCAAATAAATGGACCGACTTTGCATTATCTTGTTTACAACTATTAAAGGATGCAAAATCATTACAGTGCAATCAATATTTGCCCAAAATGCTTTTTTTCACATGAAGAATTCCCTAACTAAATAAATAAAAATGTATACTCCACAGATTCCCTAAGAGAAGTATGTTTAAAGAGACAGAAATTCTGTATTCGTATATGTTTTTTTTTTAATGCACTTAAGGGATTTCATTTCATCTACAGTTTCCTGGTACACTTAATAAGCTCTGGACATTTAGACATTCTGAAGGATTGTATCAGGGAGACTTTTTGTTTCCTTTTTCTTGTCTTTCCAACAAGAAAAGCAAAGAAACAATCAAGTTCAATTATCAGCAGCAAGCAGGAAAGCACTCAAGAAGCAGTGGTACACGCCATGCTTCACAGAACTGATACGAAAAAGACAAACAATTCAAATGTCAGTATAGGCGTATCCAGAAGGGATTTTTGTATACTTTCCTATTTTCAGCCTTTGAAACACAACAAAGCTCAAACATAAGCTGCATCTATAAATCTGAATTTGCCCAATAATCCTAGGAAAAATAAATTCAAAGACTTCAGGCCTCATAAGTCTACGAGAATGGACATTGTGCTTTCACAAAGTCAATTTTAAAACATTTCCCAGACACAGCAGTGGAATTGGATTCATTTGATGGAACGTCAGAGGGGAGCTCCTAACCTGATTTAAGGAGGTATAGGAAAGTACATTTTCAAATTCAGCCGTACATCCAATCCCATTTGATCCTGACAAAAGTACAGTGTAAATTGGGAATCATACTCCAGGCTGCTTCCCAGCCATGGGCTCACACTCAGCTCTGATACAGAAGTGGATAGATTATTCTCAAGCAGGCAGCGCCGTCTGGCCCCATTGCCCTTGGAAGACATAAAACAATATGGATAAATATTCTATGCAAGGTCTCATGCTGCTGTGTTTGCCATGGCAGCCGAGTGACTCCAGTATCACTCAATTGGGGAGATAAAGATATTTTACTCCGGGGACACCATAGCAATGCTGCATCTTCTTTTCTATCAGCTGCCAATTTGAGCCTTTAAATTGAGTTTTTACATTTAAAAGTGAATGCAAAAGGTAAACTGGGTGACTGGAATATTAAAGAAAGAGAAACCTTTGTTTATGGACTGACTGGATGGCTCATTAAACCTACAGTGAGAAAGTTTCTGCGTGTCGCTGGCTGTGGTGTTTAAACACTTTTGTGTGAGCTTTGATGAAGCGACTTGTGGATGAAGGTCATCTATACCTGCCTGAGACAGAAGCGCTGCATCATTATAGACCCTCAGCACAGTTCTCTATCACCCTGTCCCTCAGTGCGACTCCCTTTCTCCCTCTATCTGTCTTTTTACTCCTCTTGTAGCTAGCAGAAGACAGGCTAGAACAGGAGAGGAGGCACCATCAGTCCTCTCCAGTCACTGCTCTTGATCACACAGAGGCAGGTATTGTCACAACCCTGAGGCCACTGATCCCACCCTTACTTACAACCAGTGTTTTTTTTTTTGTTCTCTTACTCTTTGTCTTCCTGTCTTTCATCTAACAAGCTCTTCACTGATTTGGTCCCTTTGACTGTTTTGGCCTCACAACATCACAAAACACAAGTGATCTGGTTTTTACTGGGCTGAGGAAAGTAAATGAACCAAAAAATTAGTAAGAAATTAGTAAAGCACACAAAAAAATACTCACGAAACTCACATAACAAGTAAGTTTTTTCTCATAAACTTATCACTTTAATCCCATAATTTTAAATAAGTTAAAAAGGGAAGGGGGGGGGGTGGAATTTCACCCACCACTCCTGGCTGTAATTTTTTTTTTTTGCTATTGTAATTGAATGATCCCAGTCTGTTATGTTTTTAAAGACGAGGGTAACCGTGCCCTCAATAAGCAAAAATACAATGCAACCACTTGTTAAATCTTTTTTCCTGGCCAAGACCAGTATTGAGCTCTTTACATAAGAGTGAGCAGTTTGTATGTTTGTATTTGTACGTTTGTATAAAACCTTAGCTTTAAGTAAACTTGGTATGATTTAGATAATTGGTATTTGTTCTTAAAGACTCAGAGAGGTATTTAATTTAGGGAAGAAAAGTGTATTGGTGTGTATTATAGTGTTTCATATTTAATATTTGATCTGCCATATCTACTGAATTAAAAATAATAATAATAATAATAATTTCAGCTCTATGTCCTAATTTCGCACCACCTCATAGATTTTCAGACAAAGCTCAAGTGGAGACAACCCTGACAACATCACCAGGGTTTTTAGTCAGGTCCCTCGAGAGCTATAGAGGACATAAAACAACTGGTGCACAGGATGAGTAGTCCCTCTCATGCCTAGTAAACTACACTTCTGGTGTAATTCAGTGCAGCGCCCCTTAGTAAGCAAATTGAGAACAACATGCCAAAACTATATTCTGACTTTCGATCACTAAATATCTACTGGGATGAACTAAACACCACAATCTAATCTTTAATCTTCAATAATGTCACCTAGTTGGTTTGGAGAAAGATATAACACTAACAAGGCATGAAGTAGCCAACTGGCATCATTAAGTAAGCAGACACTATTTTGATTCAACAGCTGATTCCTCCACTCCAGCAGCTGCAGCTTTTAATTTAATGTTCTTGGGTGATTTAGCCTCCAACTTCTCTCATTTCTCATTTCATGTGTCTTCATTCACCAAATTATTTGTGTTTGATCAACAGTTTCCACTCTGAATAGGGGGCTGCAAAAATCAGCTCAACTGTTCAACAGATGTTTAGCGACATACCAACAAATCATTTAAAATTCATGAGTAAAACGTGAGATTAGTTAAAAATGTATTAACCCAATTAACATTTGCTAATGATATGCTGGACGAATTATTCGTCACTTGTGAGTGAGATATAACATTTAAACTGTTAAAAATTTATCCCTACTGATATTTTATATTGATCAACTTATTCATGCTAATTATAATTATTGCATGGGTTCAGAAAGGCTATGACTTTTTATCATTCCAAAGTGCTAACTGTACATACAATATATGATGCAGATGTACTAATACAGAACTCTGACCCAGAGTGTTATCATGTAAGATTTTGATACTCTGCTAATAGCTAATAGATATATTTTAGTCACTGTATTTGTAAGCTGCTGTAATTGCTTTTTAGTCTGTTCTCTCTCATGTTATGACCATCTTTATTCAAATGGTTTTATGAATAAAAATACCCTTGCCACACAGTAAGGAAACTTTCACAATATCATTTTATGGTATGTTTCCTTTTGGATTCAAAAGCACTTAAGACAAATTAGGTATAGCACCAAACATGGCTGTACAGATGATTAGATTATGCAATTAGCCCTGAGGCAAAAATGAAATGAAAAGAAGCAGCAATTTCTGTCCGTGAACGTGGACAAAAGAGCATGTGTGAAAACACTTTGTTTGAACAAGTAAAGTGATCTCATTCTCAGCATTAATAACACTTAACAAAGTCAAGTCCACTGACGCATAGCTCCAGTGCAGTTTATCATAATGTATTTTTTTGGAATTGAGACACAAGAGTCAAGGTAACTATAGTATATTCAAGAACTCTTGACACAAATTACTTTAACAATGTTGCAGCAAGCAGCGTAATTGTGTCACTGTACTGGCATATTTATTACTGGATGGACTTACAAAAAAGACTAAAACAATATACAAATTTTCCATTATTGCCTCGTAAGCAAGAAAAGAACAATACATTCTCTCAAGTATTTACAGAGTGAATATGTCCTCCATCTTTTTCTCCCTGAAGTGGAGCCTGCATTATCTGTCGAGTGTTTACAAAGTGGTTTCTAGATTCACTGCCAAAAGGTTCAGAGGTGGCACTTTCTAAATGTCCTCCGTTTGCTACTTTTTAATGAATAATCCATAAGTGTTTGATTTAATGATAACTCATGAGCTTTTTAGAATTTGTCTTGTGATGATGGCAGGGCTAGGCCAATAAATATGACTGAGCATTAATGAATGCTGTAGTTCTCCCAACTGTGCTCCAACAAGAGAGGAGGGAAGCTTTCATGAGTATCGCCCACTCATCTTCTAATTTGTCACTGAATAAGTTGTTGTATTAACCAAGTATGATGAATGCACAACTCTTTAAATATTCATGTCGTACATAATATTTTCTATTACTCCATCTCTCTGTGCTGGCTTGTGCACAGCTCTACTGTGCTGACACATTAAGTGTGTTAAAGGGGACCTATTATGCTTTTTAGGTCCATACTTGAATTTCTACCAGAACATGTTTACATGCTTTAATGCAAAAAAAAGAGGAAACAACAGTTTTTTTTTCCGCCTTATACTGTCAGTCCTGAAACTCAAGTATTCAATGAGTGGGACAAAAAAAAATGAAGCAGTCATAGAAGTGCCAGAAACCGCAATTCCTCAGGTGACCACTTGAGGCTGGCTCCAGAGGCGAGTCTGTCCCTATAAAATGCCCATACTCTCGTACCCAACTTTTTTTTTTGCCTTTAGGCAGAGGAGGAGAAAGAGGGGATGATAGGCAGCAAAGGGCTGTAGCCTAAATCAAGCTGCTGCAGACATATAGCCTCTGGACATGGGGCACCCGCTCTACCAACTGAGCTACTGGGCGCCCCATACCAAACTTAACAGCAAAAATAAGCATGCTCACAGCCTCTTACAAAAACGGTTTTGATCTCTATAGCTAAATTGCCCGTTCATGATGAATTTTTCTGTAACTCATGTATTTATATTTCACCAAGGCTTAAAGTTTTGCATATTTCAGGGCAGTCCATAAACCAATGGGAGATGTCATGGGAGATGTGTTAGTTACATCCATTATTTCACACAGTCTACAGTATTCAACCTTTGACTACAAGGCTCTATTCTAGCATTTGCCACATTAATCCCCCCAACCAAGATTACAACTCTCCCACGCTAGCATGTAGTTACATGTAGTAGTGTAGGCTACATAATGTAAACACGTGCAGTCACATGCCTGGAGCAAATCATATAAAGGAACTGCTCACAAGCTGACAACAGCTTGTCTCAAAAGTGAAAAAATGAAGGTGCTGAGGCCACAGGATTTTGCTCACATGTATTACTTTTACGTTCTCTTACCTTAGTATCTGAAACTTTGGCCATGAGTAGTATGAACATCTGAAATTCTAACATTATACATAAGACAAAAAATAAGGAAAAGCCAAAAAAGTCTCCTTTAAAGAGTTAACAGAACTAAATAGAAAAATTGTGATTATTTTTCTCTCCAATCGGAGAGGTCATGACTCCATAATCTTATATTGTTTATTTAATATGCAGATCAATGCAGAAGTAAATTAGCATTTAACCATTTTTCGTTTCTAATCACTCATAACATAATTCCATATAAATCCCTTGAAAGCAATGAATGAGTTTGAATGAATGAGGAAATTTTCTGCCTCTGTGTAATGTACTCAATCATCATTGGAACTCCAATCACCACTCCAGAGAACATGTTATTTCCATCCCAGTGCATGTGCATAACATGACATATTGCAACATTCAAACATAAAGAGTATTTCTACATCTCTTTTCCAGAGCAATAAATGTTACTGCAGTTCCCTCCCCACTTACACAGTAGTAAATATTGAATATGCTGGATATACTGCAGTGCTGCTGTATGGAAATAATTGTAACAGAGTAGTAAATGTTTCCCTGGCCCCCTCCCACCCCGCTGACCTTCCCGGTGTCTCTGGCCCTGAGATGGGATGTTAATGCCTGTGTCTGGACTGCTGCCATGCTGCAGCCTGGGCTCTAATGGATTGATAAAAAAGCTCTGAGCACAGAATCAATCATGATATAAACCTGGAGTGAAGCTTGTTAAACTCAAAGGAAAGTTCCTCTACCCTAATGCCCCTAATCTTCAGCCATTTGCTGTCCGACAGAAAGATTGCGGTTGTTACCCTCCTCCTGCCATGCATTAGGAAGCCGAGACTATTCTAGGTGATGGACTGGAGGTGTATCTGGGAAGAGTAGTGTAAGGAATTTGCAAAATGAAATTCAGTAATTACATTACAGTTACTGAGCAGTAAGGCTATGTTACTTTGACATTTGGAGGTCGGCTTGTTCTCTGTCTTACTGGGAGTTTGAACGGGAGGTTAATGCCTTGGCGCAGGGAATGGAGGTGGAGTAGAAATGCAATTCTCTTCAATTCAAAAGATGTGCTAATAACATGTTGTGTGTTTGTAGCTGGCTTGCTATCAATAGCTAATGGTATGCATGCATCCAAGAGTCACCTAGTTCTTTTTAAAATTGGAGGGTGTGTTGACAGCGCAGAGCTGGGCAAAGTAATGAAAGTAATATTGCATGTGATGGAACATATTAGTTTTAGTGTTGGAGTAATTAGTAAAGTAATGCTATTACTGTTTTCATTAAATAATATTTACCAAGTTGTTGATTACAGTTTTTAAGTAACCTGCCACAAACTCTTTACATCTTAAGTGAAATAACTTTATATCAACTTCTCTGTGTTCCTCTCTGCCTGTCTTAGCATCTGTTGGTCTTGCTGCGTCTGCCATCATACCTACATATAGAGTCAATGCAGCTGACAGGTTGAAACCTCCATGCTTCAGCAGTGACATGAATATCAAACAGAAAAGCTAGAGAACAATGTGGATGTTCTGCAGTTTGAAAATGTACCCCAGAGGGACAAGAAGTCTCATCTGAGTCTCCTTCCAGGAAACAGGACCATAACAAGAAGGTGTAAATAATGAAAGTGTTGCAATAAAAACACAGTGTGTGTAACATACTATATGTATGTGTACAATGACCTGGAAGACAGCAGCGTCCCTTTCAGCTGCTGATAAAGAGCTTGCAGTTTAGGGTATACATGTTTTCATTGCGAATGTCTATAAATCAACCAGGTGCAGTCTTGGCTAAGGCTGATGCCTATAAACGTTGTCATGATCATGTTGTTTTTGAAAATTACTTCATGGATTGAACTGCTGTCATCTGACTAATGAAGGACAGTTCCCTGCATGAAATATGTTAAATCGTGGAAAAATGGATTGAGTGCATAACAAGATGGCATTCAGAATACAGTCAGACAAACAGATACAATCTGCAGTGACGCAGGCAGCTTTATAATCTGAGAGTGGAAGAAAAGTCAAGCTTACAAAGACATTCAAAGTACAACAATAGACACATTTAAAGTGGTGAATATGTGCAAAGTCTTTATGAAGTTATTGTGTGACATTTATGGTGACAAAAGCTCCCTTGAGGTAGCTTTTATCCATGCCAAACATCTCAATAAATCTTGGACTTGGACTTTAACTTGAATGACTCATGATATGAAAATACTTTTGTATTTGTTACTGAGTGCCAATTGGAGAAAAAAAAGATCAAAGATAGTTTTGTTTGTGCACAAAATCTGCAATAATTGTTTATATTTGAGGCTGCATAAAGAACAGTAAATTGAGGCTAATTTTAACATAGTGAGCTTGTTGTGTTCTGGTTAATGGTGCTATATTTTATGAAAGAGCAATGTCAGCACTACTTTCTTGTGATTAGGTTCAGTTGCAGTTGTTTTAACGAATTTGTTTCACAGATACAGATTTTAAAAAGTTTTCAAGATTTTTGTAAATTTAATAGCCTTTATTTTTACCTGTATTACGGCATTATACTTGAGGAAGAATGCATTATGACGTGTTTAGCACTCAAAATTTAAAGCTTAGGACATGAGAATTGACTCGGGACTTGTCAGCTTGAACTTGGGACTTGAGTGCAAAGACTTGAGACTTACTGGTGACTTTTAAAACAATGACTTGGGCCCCACTTCTGCTATTTACAGCTGAAGAACCGCAGCTTCTCCAGCACCCTATCATTTCTAAGGTTATGTAATTTCTTTACTGTCTCTGCCAATGGCTCACACCCTGACCATCATCTTCATTCCCCATTTTAGTCAGGCAATGCCATTAGACATCCTTTCAAAATTCACATCCTGATGACGGGGCAAAGAGATGAGAATGGTCAATAGTCATGTGGAGCTTCTCTAATAGCCTTCAGCTCTTCCTGTGTTATTCCAGTACTCTGCCTTTAAGCAGTGCTCTCACTGCCCCTAATTCCATACCACTCTGGCATCATTCTAAACACTGAATGTAACCAATTCCAGGGAGCAAATTGAGGGGCTATCAATTGTGGTTGATGGTTGTTTTGTCACAACGGGCATGTCAGAGCGGAGATGGAGTGAGGGCAAGCGGGGGAGATGGGATGGCTGGGGGAGGGGGGTATGACTCGAGGGAGTTAGTTTGCCAACATTTCCGTGGGTCAGACACTATTCTATTGCTTGACAATAAATCTGATTTAATATCCATTGTGCTGCAGGTCCTGCTCGGGTGCGAGTCGGTATGGAGAGGGAAAGAGAGAAGAAAAAGAGGGAGGGTTGTAGGCAAGGCTGAGTGGTATAAATAAAAAGTGAAAGGAGAGGAAGCAGAATGGGATATTGGGGCCATTGTTGTATTAAATCAGAATAATAAAGCTGTGCATGCACAAACAGTATCTAATAGAGACGTCTGGGAGCCGGAGAGCCACAGTTCCCAACCAAATGGTATCGGCGGTCCACAGTGATGCTGACACAAGGACACAGCTGCGGCAGCCAGTTTTAATCAACACATAGCAATGCAACTCCCACTCAGACTAATGTGGCGTATTCTGTAAAAAGCCGCTCTGCTTCTGCGGGTGCCAGGGCTTAAAGTACTGCTGTGAAATAACAAGCTCCACCACTGGTTTAAAATATGTTGTAACCTGTTGTAATGGTGTCAAACTCCCTATAGCTAGATTGTCAAGGGGTATCACGGCTTGGTCGCTGCCTATGCTTATCGCTGCTATCGGAGGGTTTAATATAACTGCTTTAAACTATATATCCTGATCTTCATTATACATTGTGTGCTTAGATGATTTACAAGTGGGTGATGCAGTATAATAGCCATGTTGCATTTCTGAAAGGGGAAGGAAGACATGTAAACCACCACTATGAGCTCCCATCCTTGAATGCATGTACACTTAAACTGAGTGTGACCAAAGCAGGAGTGTAATATTATCCTGGGATCCCCCAATAGTCCTTATATTACAGCATCTTGTTTGACAACACAAGTGATCTCTGCATGCTTTTCATTGACAGTTTGCCATTAAGTTTCATGAATGATGGCATGCACACAGATTTCTGTCAAAACAAGTGGCTACAGAAAAACAAATGATTAATATTTTAATGTCCTCTGTATATACAGTATTTCCGCCATGTTAATAGAATAGCGCCAGTTTCTCATGCTATAAGTTGGGCACCTGATAATGCAAAAGGGACCCTTCTGATGGATGAACAGCGCAGATATGATTGGTCTGGGGCTGGGTTTCAGGGCAGAAGGATACAAATCTTATTTAGAACCCAGGCTGTAAAGGTTTAAGAGCTGCTGGGTAGGGGAATTGTGTAAGACAGCTCTGAAACAATTGTTGGAGTAAACATGAATAAGTTCCCCTCTCAAAGTAAATGCGGCTCTGGAAACAGCAGTGAAAGACCTTTAGAAGGGCAGTGAAAACAGCCTGGCAAAGACCATTGCAGTTTTCTTGGAAGTCCATCATGAAGTCATAGTGGGGGTAATTCAAGCCTGCCGTTTTTACATCCACCCTGATGTGAAAATATGACTGTAATTGAATAGAATAATAATCTGTTTCTGAATAGCTTTCAAGATTGAAAGGTTGAACAGCCTCTGATTATTTGTGATTATCATGCTAAAGTGTCATGCAGATGTAATATTCAAGGCTGGATTTCAGGGCTGAGTATTTCTTAAAAATAACAATTCCACTGCCATATCCAGTACCCCTAGAGAGATAATGATACCTATGGAGATCTTGATTGGATACTGTTTATCCCCAATTGATTCAGTACATATTATACGAATGGAAGCATTCATTTGGGTATGATGCCACCAGATGCCAATGGAGTGTAGTATTGTCATACTTTTAAATGTTTTTGGTGGTATCTCAGCAGGTTTAACTGCCAAATTTTGTTAAATACACCGTGCTTGACATCACCACACCACAGACTGTATGAGTTGTAGCTGCTGCTTAAGTCAGCCTGTGCAGGCTATTTTCATTCACACTAAAGCACCAGAATTCATATACACCCACATACTCATGAGCCAGTAATTTCGTGCATAACCCATGTATTCAGGAAGGCTATGATCATTTGATCAATGTGTACGGACACAGGGCGGGGTTCTGGATAGGTCAAACACGCAGGGCTTTTTCCCCGAGATAAATGTTTGTGTCCCTTGGGAAACCAAATTAACTTTGAGTTATTTTAAGATTTGTTGTTACCATGGTTTTTTTTTTTCTTTTTCTCTTAAACCTAACCTATGTAACTTTATTTGCCTCAACCTAATCTAACCTAATTTACATAATTTAACATTAAGTACATATTGGTGCATTACGTATATAATGTGATGCTGTTCTTTGGGCGCTTATTCATTAGACATAGTACAAACCTTTTGGCTTTTGGGGATGTGTTCCAATCACACATCACACGAATTAAATTGAAGAATGCTTCTGTAATTTTTTATTTTTTTTAATTTTTAAGATCTGAACACAAGGGTTGAATGCAGGTGTTGTTTGACTGGAGAAGTCTCAATACTTGTTGTTATTGGGTTATGTCAGTCGATACCTTAAAGGTATTGAGTGCTGATACCCTGACCTAATGGATTCACTTTATTTTCCATCATTTCATCCATGTGTTTCCATAATTAGCATGTAGGAGTTATATATTCAGTGTACACATATATCATCACTGCTGGCTGTTTTAGAAAACAAACGAAGAGTTCAACAGTCTAATATGACAATGCAAACAGACTACATGATTAAACCTGTGTATGTTGTATCACAAATACTTCAAAGTGCACTTTTTCTTTTTAAAGTCCCCATTTACTACATTAATGTGCCAAATTATGATCTCAAAATATCCAGAATTGATCCAGTTCTTTTACAAACCATAGTCACAGCAGAGAAATGATGCTCCACCATGCACATTACAGCCAGTCAGACAATTGCTGTACATCAAAGAGCGCCTAATCAATAGCTAAAAAAAGTTTTCTTTGCCGTCTCTTTTATCTTTCATTCCAGTTGCCCATCAGTGCCTGATCACTTGTCTTCCTTTGCTCATTATAGCCACTCAGAGGGCTACTGTACATCTGCCAGCCCTTGTCATTACAGATAAAAATGATGCTTGCTCACAACCCCCTCCTCCCCTCCCATGACAGCAAAGTATCAGTGCTTGACCGCATGTCCCTTCCTCATTATGGCCACTCAGACAGACTTACATCAGCTGGCTGGTATCCAGCTCATCAGCTCTATGTCTGATGAAATGACACATTGCAGATGTGAGGTCAGCGTACACTGAGATAGTTGCTGCTTGTAAATGTATGGTAGTGCGGACAGGTCAATGGGTTTACTTTTGGGTGTGGCACGCTTGATTTTTTTATGCCACTCGTGAGCTTAATTATCAAAAAATGTGAAATAAATGAAGGTAACCAACATTCTAGATGATGAATAATTCATTTAGAGGATATTCATGTTAGGCTTGGGCAGTATCACTGTATTATGGGATATATCAGGGTGTTCTCCCGCAAGTATGTTTTTCCAATACTGTCAGAAATACTGGCACTCCTTTTTCCATTAGACTCATTGTATGCAGTGCACAACAAACACTGCCAGAGCTCAGTCTCCAGTCTCTACTGGTAGAACAGGCAGCTGAGCTGAAAGACACTGCGACACCCAGTGGTGGAGGGAGAAGTTACAGGACTGTAAACAGTTGACAGCCAGCAGGCAGAGTGAGACCACGGGGAATAACAGCATATTTTTTAAATATAATTTGGTAAATTAAGGTTTTATTTCTACCAAACCGGAGCTGGTGATTGTTGGAACATTGGACTTACTGACTAGATTACTGAAAGACTAACCAAGATAGTGTGGGTAAATTTTAGTTTGTTTCTTTTGAGTTTGAATAAAGTGTGTTTTATGATGAGTGCACGAGACAATTAAGCCCAGTCAGTCTTCAGTGACCGGGGGAAATTCAACGGTTGTACAGTTGTATCTCTCTGTTTAACACAGAAAATAGGTGCGAGAGTATTACTCTTCTTAACATTTTGTGGATTTCTATTGTGTATTCATTAGTCTGAAAAGCTGAGAGTAGTGCACTCTCCATCCTGGTGCGCACTTATACCGTTATATAAAATATACCCCAGTGAAATTTCAAAAAGGTATAAAGTTGTGAAATATTATATTCCACCCAAGCTAATTTTTTGCTTCAAAAGCCTCTTGAATGTTTCATCGCAGTACTCAGGTAATACTGAATACTGACAGACATTCAAGGATCTTCAAAAGAGACAGATTAAGTCTTAATGTGACTTAAGTAAAGTATAATTTACTAAGCCACAATATTTGCTGCATGCATAATGTCACACATATCCTGCGGGCAGTCTTCCACAAATGCCCTTGGTTTCAGAAACAACAAAGAAATAGTTTCCATAAAAACTAATACGCATTTATTTGTTTTTCAGGATATCAGGGGAAGTCATTACATCTTAATGAAGGAAAACCTCCTTCCTGACTATCTTTTAATCTGAAGGCTAGAAAAAGGAGTGTTATTTAGTAACTCATTATTTTCATACTGCTGCAGATTTGGAGAGAATAATCACACAGCCAGTTTTACAATTAGTTATACTTTGCCAGTACATTCACATTATCCCTCCAGCTTCCACATACATTCCACTCTGCACCTTCAAAGCATCCAAAAATAGCCTTCACTGTTTTTTCTTGAGCTACCACGCTGCTTAATGCACAATGCGTGCTGCCTCCAAGAAGCTGAGGTTATAACACTCGGGGCTGAATCACAGACTTCATTCACTGCAGTAATTAGAGTCAATATGTCAAATTGATCCTGGTCAGTCATGTAACTCACTTTACAACGTGGAATTGAATAACAGCTTTAATGCTGGAGCGCAGTACTGATCCCTACAATGCAAAGACATTCTTTTGTGTGTGTGTGTGTGTGTGTGTGTGTGTGTGTGTGTGTGTGTGTGCATGTGTGCGTGAGAGAGAGACAGAGAAAGCTACAGAAGCATTCCTGTGCTCACTCTCACTCACTAAAGGTGCTATGATGTTTGATTTCAAAATCAGCTCTTTGTAATCGAACAAGAAACGGCTTTGCGCTGCTTGGCTTGAGATAAATGAATGGAACGCGGGACAGCAGCAGAGGTTGGACTGGGGTCAAGCACCACTCTGCCAAACAGCCCAGGAGACTGCACTACCTGTCACAATACAGATACCCCCAGAGAAAGATGGAGAGAGAATGCAAGCAAGGGAGGGAGAGAGGCAGCAAGAAAACCAAGCTGGACAGAAGAACAGAGGTAAGACAGCGAGAGTTAGAGAATGAAGCAGAGGAAGAGATACAGCTGGAATGATGAGGTGTAGGGGACAGATTTATCTCTAAGTCTCTCTGGTAAAAGCTGCTCAGCACTGTCATGTCCAGCCTCAACCCCATTCAGCCGATGGGGTTTAGAGCCTCCACTCATCTGTCTTCCTGCAGGTATAGAGGAGAGACAGGCAGAAAGAGGGGAAGATGGTAAATTTTGGGTCAGTGGGGGACAGCAGGTAGTCACTCGATGAGTGTTATCCTTAACAAACGTCCTTCGTCCAGTGCCAAGTTGCAGCCATGAGAGGGGCTGCCCATTAAGCCCCCCTGTGGGAGTGTGCAGTGAGGTGGGGGGGGGGTCTCTGGCAGTTGCTCTGCTGACAACCGTGTTATTGAAGGGTGGGGACGTAATTAGAGAGTGCGCCAGTGAGTACAAAATGTGGAAGATCATTAACAAGCTCACATTGTTGAAGTGGGGACTGTAATTAAAGGGTTCCCACAGCAGTGGGAAAGAGCTTTGATTGGAGGATTGAAGGGACAAAGTGATTTTGCTCATCTACCACTAGTAGCTGTTGTGACCTTCACACCAATTGGGGGTAGATGGTGTGTGTAGTAGTCCTCCTGTTTCTTACTCTGTCTGTGCGTGTGCATAGTGAATGTGCTAGCCTGTGCACATATGCATGTTGACTTGATGAGAGATACAAGGTCAATTAGACACTAGAGTCTACAATCGATGACATTGTTCGTCTTAATAGCAACCAAAAAAAAAGGAATAGGAAAGAGACAGAGGGATCAGTGATGGAACAACCAATTCACTGTTTTCTATGAGGGAAAAGGTCAGAGAAGAAAATGTCCAATAAAAGGGCAAAAAAGAAAGTTACATTTGAGCCCCTGAGGGTCAGAAACACGGCACAAAGCTGAACTGTGATTCATTTGCCTCCCCCCTGTTGAGGCTATTGTAACCACTGAATGCATGCAAAAGTGATTTACTGTACTTCCCTTCCTCTCGCCTTGCAAGTATTTTAACTTATAGCATAAGCATTTGTGGATTTCTTGCCTTAGCCAATATATCAGTTCTCAGACATGCTCAGATCTTTTGTGGTTAAGGAGTCAGTCTGAAATTCATGCATGTTTTTTTCTTTCTGAGACACAAAAAATTTTGTCTGTATAGGAAGCTTGACCCAATGCTCCAAAGACCAAGACCAACATGATGAGTCACCTGGCTGATATCCAGGGTCAGAGTTCCAGCTCTGGATGTCTGGCTAGGCTTGTTTCCCCTTGAGGAGTTTTTGAAACTAGAGATATGTGTCTGGCCTTCGCTGCTGGTAGAACAATGTAAAATAATATTTGCTAAAAAAAGCTTTTCAAAATACATCATTGTGAAAGAGGCAAAAATACCATGGCCTTGTAACATACTGCACACTGATGCAATGTTTCAAAATCAGGGTACACGCAAGATCTTCCAACTGGAAGGCAAATAACTAACAACAGTTGGTGTAATTAGTGTGAACACTGCAGTGCATGTGCCCACTTAAAAAGGTGATCTCGAGTATGGTTCATGTGTACTCCGCTTTGGTACCCATCAAGTGTGTACATTAACTGCACCAAAGCACAGAAGTGGATTGCCATTTAACGTGAATACAAGAGTTTTTAACTCTATATCAGATGGCAGTGGACTGCCCCACATCTGGCTTTGCTGCTGCCTTCAACATGCAGACCAAGCTCCAGTCAGGGGGAACCGCTGCTCAGCAGCAGTGGTTCCCCCTCTGGCCTCAAGCAGAGTGTCTCGCTGTTCCAATGGTCTGCACTGATGACAGACCCAGGGACAGCAGTGTCTATTTGTGGGGCCTTTTTCTACACTGTAGCACAACTAAAGATGATGCAAGTACACTCTGGTATGGAACAACATTACTAATGTGAAAGCTGAGTGCTGGGGAAGTGGAAAGAGGGGCAATCATACTGGAGCATGGAACAAATTAATCGTACACTCAATCAGCATAAAAATGCGCTAACAAATCTAGAACCGTGTAAAGAGTGAAATGTATCCATTCAATAACCTTTGACCTCTGAACAATCTCTCATACTTTTTATTGGCAAACAGTGCACAGCTCTCCTTGGATTCCCAGGTAGTTCCAATTTAAAGTTACAACTGGAAGCACAAACCCAACAAGTCTCTGCAATATTTATGAAAGTTTGCAATCTTCTTGCCTCCAAACACTGCCATATTTAAAAAAATGATAAAATTGGAACAATAATTGATAAATATTACCACTCACTGTGTTTCTCCTTAGCAAATACTCCCATTCAGAATCACTGTTACATCTTTCAGTCAATTAAAAATCAAACCTCTGCCTCCACAAACCAACTGTCTTTAGAATAAATTGATGCCTAGTAAACATTCTTTTTCCTGAGGCAGACTTTCCAGGCAGCACTCAACACTGGTGTTTTGCTCTTAACAAGCTCAACAAATTTGATTTAATGAGGGGGAACTAAAAATGACCTAAAAAATAAAGTTTTTACCTTACTGAAAGTACTAACATGTTCTAACTATCTGTGAGTTACTACCAAAACTGACTTCAAAATAGTAAAAAAAAATATTTGCGAATGAAACAACAACAACACAATCTGTGATATCTTGTTGTATCTATAGTAATTCCCCTTTTCAGAAATCCAACACATACATGACGGATATGCAACATGTGCTGGCCGTGCTGGCCCATCAGTCTCTACACGTGTACGAGCAGAAGTGCACATACAACAGGCAGGCAGAAATGGTCACTGTGAATGCTTCACTCTCTGGCTACATACTTAGAAAAATTGTCACGCTCCTCAACGAGATTTCTCTCTCGAGCTGGAGTGAGGGTCTGAGAGTCAGAGTGTGTGTTTGTGTGTGTGTATATGTCCGTCTGTTAGAGTAGATGGTGAGGGCCTTACGTTTTTGCTATTTCAAAGGGCATTTTTTCTGACATCTAAGAAATAGATGGCAGAAAATTACTGTCCACATATATACTGTGCTGTCCATGCTATCTTCCTCTTCTGCTGTGTTGCTGTTTGTACCAACCACCTCTGACCAGAAACAGAAAGATACACACAAAGACTTATCGGCTGCATAATGGCCATTCACTCAGATAGATAAGGCCATGACACCCATAGACATTAAAGCCCTGCAGCCAACACTAGCTCCATTAACACTGCCATTAGGGATGGGCGATTGATTTATTTACCTGCAAAGCCCAAGACAATATACCAGTCACAGCAACCCTCACAACCTACACACGCTGCAATCACACAACAAAGAGCCATTAGACAGGTATTGATGCTGGTTTTGTAGAAACACCGATTTCTTTTTTATGTTGTTTTTTTTAGATTACTTTTAAGGGCTTTGAAAGTCTCTAATATAGACAGCTGGAGAGTGACAGGAAAGGAGACAAAAAAGAGAGAGGATGACACACAGCAAAGGGTCGCAGATAGGATTCAGACCTAGGACACATATCTTGTTCACACATATCTTAGAAGTGGATACAAATGCTTTTACTAACTTAAAAAAAATATGTATTGGATTTCCCTGTTCCCGCTCAAAGCAAATAAAAGCAAACATTTCAATAGAAAATTATTTTTTATTAGAGGAATAAAAGGTGCTACCTGTACCTGCAGATGTGTCTTGTTTCAGTTAAGCAGGAAATCTATGACGCAGACAGAGGGAACCTGTTGCTACAAGTGGCTGGACACTAAAAGAATTAAAGAAAAGTCTGTGATGGTAATAAGAAAAAACAGATGCCTTACACACTTAAGTAATGAACAGAGAAGTGTATTTGCAGTATATTTTGATGTCACAGTCTAGTTGACCTCTGACCTTTTGAATAAAAAATGTCATCACTTAATAACTTTATGCTATGAGACATTTGTTTGAAATTTTGTCATAACTAGTGAAAGAATTCTCGAGTTATGGCCACAAACATGTTTTGTAATGTCACAATGACATTGACCTTTGACCACCAAATTCTCATCAGTTTGTTCTCGAGTCCAAGTAGATGTTTGTGTCAAATTCCCTCAAGGCCTTCTTGAGATATTGAGTTGATGAGAATGATACAAACGCAAGGTCACAGTGCCCTTTACCACCAAAATCTAAACAGTTCATTGTTAAGTCCAAGTGGACATTTGTGCTAAATTTGAAAAAATTCTTGAGATATCGTGTTAGCAAGAATGGGATGTACAGATGCTAGGTAGACAACCCAAAAGAGCCGACCACAGCTATCACCCACATAGAGGCATAACATTTTTTTCAGAAGGCAAAGGTTCAACATCCATCTAATATTCCTGAATAACATCAATAATATAGGATAAAACTTGCTTTCAAAGCATCCCCCTTTATCCACAATAATATTTTTTACTTTCCACAAGGTTGTGTAACTCCCAGGTGTTGTATTTGTGCAAAGGTTGCAGTATTTTTGTGTACATTTATCTCCAATTTATTGGTTTTATTTGAAGTTTGAAATGTATGTTAGAGTGGCAGAGAGAAGAGGGAGCACAAAAATGAAGATATCAGGTGCTGTCTATCTTTGCACTTTGAAACAAAAAAAGGGTTTAATACGTGAAGTGTTTCTTTGACAGCAGGTATATGAAAGCTGACTAAATGCAATCAGATAGTGTCACTGGCTGACACACACTATAACATTGTGTGCTGCTCTGCCTGCTCTGGTGTAAGAGCAAGCTGCATTTCAGATGAGCCAATAGAGATGGGAGTTGAAAAAATCATATCTGGGCAGCTGCATCCTTGCAGTTGACAGACTGATTTTTTTTCTTTATATTCTGCCTTTATATCTCCTCTTACTTCCCTGAAGCATGCTTTAAGGTCAAACAAGTTTATCCATTTCACGGTGAGGGCTAAAGTAAGTGTAGACTGCATTTGTTTATTCATGCATCGATGCATCCTCTCTTCTTCCCTCATTTTCACTACTCTCAAACACTCCATCCCACAACCTATCATTCTCCTCAATGCCTCTTTCTCTTACACCAATCTGTTATGTGTCACAGCCAATGCAAGCAAACATGACAATCAATACACACTCAGTTAAGCACAACCTTGTGTTGTTTATGTAAACAGCAAGTTTCAGTTTGTGGTGCGGTAACTTCATTGACTGAGTGGTCTCATTGTGAGACAGTTAAACCCCTGCACGGCCTATAGACTCAAAATTTTGCACAGAGCATTTATGTGCAATTAATGTTTGAAGACAAAATATATATATTGCTATATGTAGAACTTTGCATACCTAGCTCTCCATGAACATCTGCGTAAAGATGATGTGCCAGAAGGAGAGGCGCAGTGTCCTGCCTGTCTTGGCCAGGTCTTTGTTTTCCATTAGTCAGAGTTATAGCCCTTAAGGCACTCTGTGAGAGCACTTAAGGGTGGTGATAAATACACACAGCCACTAAAACAAAGCTGACTGACAATTCAGGGACAACACACACACACCCACATCCTCCTTGAATCATCAGTCCTGGGCTTCATTGCAGCACCTTGTGCTTAAAACGCTCTCACTGACTTCATAGAAATAGTCCATATATCACTTTTTATTTTTTAGTGGCAAATCAAGGGACGGATTTCCAGCATGAAGGTCCCTGCATTAAAAGTTGAGCTATCATGACAAAAAAGATGACTGATGGTTTTATAATGACAAATCAACTACCTGGCGACCCGTGATGTAAACTAAAAGCTCCCTTTGTGAAAGGTGATCATCAATGGTATCAAGTAGACATAAATATACACTTAAATAAGCAGACCAGACCTGGGGCACATTACCATTTGAAAAGTCTTCAATTATTTTTATGTGATTCATTGATCTTGCCTGGCACGTATGTGTAGACCTCATTAATCTAGTTCTGCAGGGAGGCTCAATCAAACACTCAACTGGGAAACATACTGAAGAGTCAAGTCTGCCAACAGTCAGGTTGGACTCTTTTCAGTGATACTGTTAGCAGATTGGTTAATTAACATGTATTTTCAAGGCAGTAACACTGAGTAATGAGCTCTCTTGTGATATATATATATATATATATATATATATATATATATACACATATATATACATATATAATACATATGCCAAAACACAAAATAGTCATGGGGGCCGCCAGCTGAATTTAAATCACCACGCTTCATAAAATGACAAACGCTGACACTCTGTTTGACTCAGGATAAATGCACCACAACGTCTGACTCTCAGTTTGTACTCCCACTCTGTGGTTCCTCATCAAAAGAATTTTGCAATGAACATTTAGTTCAATGTTGAAAAATGTAATATTACATTACACTGCTGTCTTTTCACTCAGAATTGAAGTATCAGCCTCGCAGAGCCATAGAAAGAGAAAAACTGATTCTGGAGAGAGCGGAAATGCTTTTGACGATGTAGTAAATCACATGGAAATAAATCTTTCACTGCTCAATGGGTGAAACTGATGTGAGAGATGAGAACTGTGATATGTGTTTTGCATTCACCAGGAGAAACCTGCTGCTGTAAATGAGGGACTGACATAGCAATAGAAAACAAAGAATGAGAGTGAGAGAGGAGCAGTGAGAGGGCTGATATTTATTTATTCTGGCGAGGCATCATTTAGGTACTAGCACTTCAATGAACAAGCAATCAAATGGTGAAAAATACAGCCTCATTGTTGACATAAATCATAATTATACTGCAGCCTTACACTGCAATTCCTGATATAAGAGCAATTGCAACAGGGAAAATTAAACAAGCGCGGTTGTGATGGAGTACTGTATAATCATAGATGAAAACTGATCTTGAATTGAGTGGCTCCTTTTAATTTGTGAGGTCGATTTTGGTGTGTGATTGTGCATGTGTGGAACTTTGTGTACTTCCACTCATAGAAAAAGGCCAAGGGGAAAATAAACAACTCATCTACTTATTCTTTTACTTATAACTGTTATATTGTTTATTGCATTCCAACTTACTGATTCTTTGTGTTGAACAAAAACATTATGTAACTGACCCTAGCCAGAAAAACCACAGTTCTTCAAATAGTCATTTGAGGCTTGCTCTGTTAGTAAGTTGGTCCCCATAGACCAAAATGTTAAAATGTCCAACATTACAGCACAGATAAACATGTTTACAGCCTGGTACAAAAAATGGTTTTGGTCTCTAAGGCTTATTTCAACACAGTGACAGCAGGGGTTGAATTTTTATATAACTCACTTGTTTACATTTTTTGAGATAAAACGTGCACGGGGTCGCTTGAGTGGCAGGCTGTGGGTAAGGTGTTACCAGTCCATGAATCAGATCCACCCTCATTCCTCCACAGCTCCAACCTCTCATCTAAATATGGTCACTTCTGGTTCCAAAAAACGAAGATGGTGACAGCCAAAATGCCAAACTCCAGGCCTCAAAAGTCTACATGTATGGTCAATGTGTAACGTCACAATAGCTATATCCATTATTATAAAGTCTATGATCACAGTAAGTTACAACATCAGCATGTTCACATGGGACCGGGGTGCTACACATCCTCCCTGGGGCATATCTTACATTAACTTGGCAAAGTTAAGAGCCAACAATACACCACTGGATGTATGGCAAGACAAATCACACACCGTACAGACCCTGATAGATTAAAATATACTGTATGTTTATTATCATATAATCTGGTGATAAATTATGACTAATTAATTACTCAGTTGGTCAATAAAATGTGAGACAGTAGTGAACAATGCCATGAAATCTCCCGGAATGGTTACAGATTCAGATTGGTCCTTTTATGGGAGCAGCACTGTAATGCCTACAGAAATTCAATTTGCAGCACCAATTACATAAAATAGAGAAAAGGAACAAATCCTCACATTTGAGGCATTATTTATTTTTATAAATGATCTACACAACTGATTGATTATGGAAATTGCTGTAGATTCGTTTGCTGTTGATGGATTAATTAATCGGCTCATCACTTCAGCACCAGAGAACAATGTGTAATTTAATTACATTTTATCCATTTTAACACATTAGTGTTGGCAGAGCCAGAGAAAGAATGGAGAAGATTTTCTTTGTATGTATCACATGGTTTCCTATAACATAATCTTGCTTCTTATTATGGTCTGCTTAGAATACAGTCTCTGGAGTAATAGTTAACATTACCTTTTCTATGCACAAGGAGGCTCTTTTTGATTTGGAGTCTTGTGCCGAGTCTAATCAGAGGAACAGAGGAAGCACAGATATGACAGTGTCACTTAAGGCTAGCTGGCACCATACAGGTTTTAAACCTTAACTGAATCTTCACACCAGTGACCACAAATCATCTGAAGCACAGCTCGCTGTATCCTGCTGCTCCGCACATGTAGACTTCACAGGATATCTATTGACATGTGATTTAAATTTAGGACGGTGGTGTTCCCTATATAATAGGATGAAATGGTCACTCTTGTCAACCCCAAAGAATCTCCTCTGAAGGGTTGTATCTCTGGGAAAAATAAAGCACCTTTCAAAGTCTCTGTGAGAGAAAGAGAGACTGAGCAGTTACAACTACTGTCACCTCATCACCTGGGGACCATTCATCAGTTCACAGAGAGAGACTGAAAGAGAGAGGAGGAGGAGGAGGAGGAGGAGGAGGAGGGACAGGGAGTTGACAGGCTGCCGTGGTGGCAGGGGAGTAACAGGCCCAGAAGGTCTGAAAAGCAGTAAGCATCACTGAGCCGGATACACACACAAATGGGCTATGCCCAATACACACAACACATGCACAACAGCGCTGTCGAGCTACGCCCACAATGCATGTAGTAAGTGCGTGTACACATACTCAAGAACACAGTTTGTGGGGATGTTGTAAGTTGTTGTTGTTGTTGTTGTTGTTGTGAGGGTGTGATTGAGAGCTTGTGTTGTGGTTAAAGAAAGGAAAAAATGTGGACTCAAGACTCAGGATGAAAAGGGTCTCTCTTTATATTAGAAAAACAAGGCTTATATAGAGAGTGCTGACGTCACAAAAACTTTGTCCTGGTGTAACACATCAGTCTTCAGCATGAGAACATTTGGGAATACACAGGATATTTGAGCCACACACACAACCGTTAGGGATCATTGCCAAATCATGGTCTGCTTCCAAAGATCAGTGCTTCCTAGATTTCCTTGACCTCCTATTTTGTAACTGAACCACATTTTCCAGAATTATAGAAATAAACACTGAACACCCAAATGCTCTGTTTGACACACAATCTTCGGAAAGGAACAATATGATCAGAGGGGTGTAAAAGGGTAACCAAAACAGACTATACTTGTATATGGCTTGGAGCTGCAATTAAAGCTACGCTTCATTTTTCTTTAAAAAAAAAAAATGTGGGGGCATTGATCTCACACTCAACAGCACAGATATTACTGAGGGGGGAGGGCTGTGTGGGAAGTCCTGTTTTCAGTTTGCTCTCCTGATTTGGATTTAAATGTGTGAGAGAGAGAGAGAGAGAGAGAGAGAGAGAGAGAGAGAGAGAGAGAGACATGGGTGGTAATTGGGAGGAGTGAGGTCATGTTTCCTTGTTTTTATTCAAGCTTAATGCATCATTTTCAGCAGAGATGTGTTGCCATCATTTAGCAGCAAAATTACAGTTACAATTTTTACATTTCCTTTTCCACTCATTTTGATCCACTTCAGCCTTTGGAGTAACTTTCATGCCATTTTTGAATGATGAATAATGATAAACAACTTATTATAAT
Source organism: Plectropomus leopardus (assembly GCF_026936395.1). NCBI lineage: Eukaryota > Metazoa > Chordata > Actinopteri > Perciformes > Serranidae > Plectropomus > Plectropomus leopardus. The sequence goes on from NC_142182.1 coordinate 18,367,595, forward strand.
GCTTAGCCGGTTCTGGAAAAGCAATGGTAAATTTCATTTGCATTATGAGCAAAAATTGTGGCACGCTTGAGTCAGTGAAATGACAAGATGATGATGAACTAGTGTACTTTGTGGAGAATTTCCCTGGAAAGCGGGGCATAAAGCATGAAGCTGTGCCTGTTACTGTACTGACAAGACATTCCATACAAGAAATTGGCATAAACACAAACTGTCCTCTGTGGCAGCGAATTGGATCTGTCATCCTCTCAATGGAGTAGGATTGGGAATATAATACAGAAATCACTCAAAATCCTTGTAATTATACACACAGGCATTTAAGCATGCCGAGACAGGGAGACACTCACACACACACACACACAGGGATCCTGCGGGTGTACAGTGTTTTCTTTTATAACCACATGTTTGCTCCTCTAGAATGCCAGAACACGAGGCCAAATTAATGCAGAAGAAAATGATTTAGGTCAATTCTCTGTTGATTCAAGAGGTCAAATATTCATTCTGTCCTCTGAACGTGCTGTGCGTGTCAAGGCAAGCTGAGAGAAATTAGATTCCGTTTTTCATGCTAATGGGAAAGCACATCTTCTGTTACATGCAAAAATGAGGTTGCTGCATATGAAGTTATATACAATATTTTATCATAGATCCTGACATGCAGAAGCACACACATACACACCCACATGCAGCCTCTACTATTCATTTCCATCTAGACTGTAATTGGGTTTTTAATTGGATGATACGTTGAAAGTCAATTCACATAAAATGTGGTTTTCTCTGGCTTTTTATAGCTGTATAAAAATACACACAATGCAAATCATGAAGTAGAGTAAACCTGCCTTCTCAGTGACAGATTGTTTGCAGAAAATACCTCTGGGGCATCTGGATGTCAAAGTTCCTGTAGGACCTCCTTTGCTCACCTCTTGCCTATTATTAAATTACCTTTCTCTTCTGAGCTTATTCCATCTGCTGTGTGTGTGTGTGTGTGTGTGTGTGTGTGTGTGTGTGTGTGTGTGTGCATCCATGTTCACCATACGAAACATCCACTTAAGTAACAAAAGAATACATAAGAAAATGTTCTGCTCCTGGTATTAGTCTAATTATGAATTGCTTTAAACCAGAGCATTGCCTTGTGTGTGTGTGTGTGTGTGTGTGTGTGTGTGTGTGTGTGTGTGTTGCAGATTTTTTTTATATATACAATACCAAAACAGTAGAAAAGGAGAAGAAGCAGAACTGCATGAGATTCAAAGACAAGACAAGGCAAAGCATCAAGCAACCGCCTCAGTGCCAGTGTGTTTTACAGTATCTTAATCCAAGTTGGCATGCAGAGAAATGTATGGGATCACTCTAAAACCTCTCTTCACCTCAGGGTAAAACTGTGTTTTTGTATTTTTCTTCCTTTTTTTTTTTGGCGTCCTCTATTGCCATTTTGTAGCTTATTTCCTGCCAAAGGATTCTTGGAACAATACAAACGTGAGAAATCAAAAATTTTAAATTCGACTACTGATATGCCTGATTGTACTGCCTGATCCCACGCTGGTTCATAGGATTTGGACTAAAAGCAGTTCATTGTGCTGTCGGAAAATGTTGGAACATAAAAATGTCTCGCACAGATAGTGATTGGCAGCTTAGTTTTCACTTTCCTGACCTTTAACCTACTTGAATAATAACTGGTCATTGCATAAATATTGTTTTATTTGCTCATTTGTTTTGTTTTCTCCTCACTTTGAAGATGCCATATGTCCGTGTAGAAATACATACAGAAAAAGGAAAAACTCAAAACAAAATAGTCATTAACCACGTCAAAACCAGGAACGATGATGCTGATGAAAATGATGATGCTGATCGTAGTAGTATTCATGCAATCTTGGGTCTACCCAACAATCAACTTGAGGAGAAGCCATTTCCAACACGACTTGGCGATGCTTCAGTCATGGATGACTCACCTCAATTATGGGGAAAATGGGCATATTCCTGAATTAAAAAGAACAGCTCACATGAGCATATATGGTCCAAAATGTCACAGTATAGCCCCAACATTCTTTGTCTCTCCTCATGTCCTGCCAGTGTGGGACAGTGTTGGTTGTATGCATGTAGACCATGGAGAGTCAGATCCAGACAGACATAACAGATATTGGCGCTGTTGAGTTCTGCTCCCTGTAACTTGGTCCAGAGCAGATGGCCACAGATTCATTCAGCCAAGGCCTTAATAGAGCCACAGCTGCTGGCAGACAAAGTGAATCTCCCTCCATATGCACTTCCTTGGAAAACACAGCACTGCTCTGTTTGCTCTGCTGTGGGAGTGTGACACAGTCCACAAGCAATGACTCAGACCACCAACACTTTGTACCCATCCACACAGGGCAATTTGTTCATATTTAACAAAGGCTGAGAGTGGACAGGTACGCCCTTGTCTCCTGTTCACATTCGACTGTAAAGCTGGCATTAACAGGGTGGCAGTGAATTTAATATTTTCACTTAACAAGAGGTGATCCATCTACTACAATTTCCACATGTGAGAAATACAGCTGTGACTGTGGTGTTCCAGATGCCTTTATTGAACTCATTACAATTCTCTTCAATGAAAGTACAGGTACTCTGTGTGACTCCATTGTGCTGCAGGTATTTCCAACACTTTATCACTTACAACTCCTCAAATAGGGCAGATTTAGGCCCTACACCTCAAACAACAGTATGACACTCTCACTCAAGCGTCAGGTATGGCGTATGATTTTCTGCTTTTAACAAGCATAGTGTCTTTTCTACTTCAGGTTTCAGCAACAACACTACTTGGTTAGGTTCAGAAAAAAGATCAGGATTTGGATTAACCGTCCTTCCAGGATTTTGGGGCATTTTTGAAGATTGTTGAGGCCTAAAATGTCTCATTGTAATGCAGCTTTTCTAAAAAATGCAACATGCAATGCATGTTGGGTTGCTTTTTTAGGCATTTAAAAAAAATGAAAGTGTGGGTGTGAAGGAGATCTAGATGGTATAATATAATAAAAATTAAAGGCAACTTGCTCCAGTGAGAATTAATGCTATGGGGGTACTACTATGATTGGCAAACTTGCGGAAAAGTTACATTGTTTGGACAAAATTGCAAGTTCTTGCAGAGCTCACAGGAATTTATTAAATTTTCATTAACTGTTGCAATCGCAACATGGTAGAGGGGCTGTTAGGAGAAGTATGTTGTATTACTTCAGTAAGTTGTTGACTATGTCACGTGATACATTTGACATACTGTAGTCTCCTGGGTTGAAGTCCTGTGTTCGTTTGACCTATCCACCACCCCATCCACTCCTCCTGCTATTCTCTGACTTGCTCACCCCTTATACTGCATCAGTGCTGCAGATGGGTTGACACTGGAGTTTTTGAAAGCTTGGCATGTCTTATACAGAAGCTAAACATGCCTTGGATGTCTGAATCAGACAACAATGGCCACTGATCAAACTGTCATATTTGAAGCCCTACGAGTGAACACTGGCTGGTATTTCATATCATCACTACGTCAGTTTAAATTGACATTGTTCTTATTCTGGTACATAACTTCTGCCTTATTTATTCACAAAGTGCTTATTGCTGTGATCATACTAAATTACAATAAAAGCACTTGTCAAATTTCAATTAGAGTAAAGCATTAGTCTTGACAGGAGACGCTTTGATTTAATCTGACTGCAGTTTGGATGATCGTCATAGTATATACATTAGCAAGCTCAAAGACAATTCTTAAAGAAAACTCTTTCATTTCTATTTCTTGCTGTCTATTACTCTCTGTCTCTTTGTCCCTGACAAATTTTACCTCTTTTGCCAACTGTATCATATTTGTGTGTTCTCTCTGTGTTTGCACATGTTAATAGACACATTTTCTGCATCTGTTTTATCACTAAAAATAGGTCCATTTCCATGGCTGAGCCAATGTAAATGAGTTGAGGAATCTGAACTGTCTTTTTAGTTTGACTGTGAGTGAGTGTGTGTTAGCCAAAGAATGAACCTTGCAGTGCACCTCTCTGCCTGATGTGTGCCGGTGCCTGGCCCAGTAAGCTTCAGGCTCCCATATGACCCTGACAAGGTTTAAGCGAGTGCAGAAAATGAATGAGTGAGCAGGCCAATTCTCGCAATTCTATGTTAGGAATATGAAGTGTGACTGCCATTATCACTATGCTGACACAGGGGGGTGTAGAATCTACATCGCAGGTGTTAAGAGGGTAAAAGTACTGGCAAGAGCAACACTGCAGTCACAGAAGAGATGTGTAGATTAAAGTACCCTATGTCGGGAAATGAAAAGGTAGGGCAAGTGAGGAAAGACACGAGAGAGGGGAGAGATTTTCAGTTCACTCAGGTGAGGGGCAATGAATGCTTACCAACTGGTACAGCAAGGGGCTTGACATTTCTAATTAATATTAATTGAATCACTTGAGAGCTTTGTTTAATGAGTGGGAGCCACCATGGATCAACAATTCCACTTGATGCATGGGGGGTTGGAGGGTAAACTCAAACATAGCAAATGCAACAATGTATTCCTATGTACACACACACACACACACACTAACTGCATACACCCGTGTTGATTAACTTCACAGATCTACAGGAGAGAACTCATTAAAGTTCCAACCACGTGTCTGTGGGAAAGAAAGTGTGGAGAGAAACTTATCACCAAACTTCAGTGTCTACATCAAAGTCCAAACAATCCATGAAGTGCTAATCTGTGTTGGCACACAACAACAACAACTAACCAAGAGACGGCCCACATTCAGTTGCAGACGCACAAAATCACACACACACACACACACACACACTTCAAAGTTTGGTGTGCGAGAGCTTTAAGCTGTTATGTTGCTTTCTGCAGCAGACTCATCCCTGGTGCATCATGGTGAGTGAGTGTCCACTAATGGCTGCACTCCTTTAAAGCTGCTCCTGTGAGTCGCTGTGAATGTTTGTATTCGGAAACATCTGTGTGTTTGAAGGGAGGAGGATGATCTAGGGACATCTTATTAAAAGAAAGCATGGAGGAAGTTAAGGAGGAAGGGTGAGAGGAATAAAAACAGGGAAAACATAGAACACTAGGAAACCTAGAACTAGAGCTTTACAGTTGTATGCCAGTCAATTTGCAGTTATAGTTTACATCCATGTCTATGAAAACACAGCAGAAAGAGGGGAACACCCGACAGGCACACTGTACCATAGGAAAACAATGGTTATGCTGGCGACATGTCTCAGAGTGATCAGCCGAATATTTTGTGTTCACAAAAATGGGACAGACAGACAGACAACATGGAACCATGTTGCCTCCGGCCTTGGCTATTGCTGGTGCAAAGACATAAAAAGACCAAAACAAAACAAAAAAAGGGATGTAGGTGATGTATTTAAATACTGAGCCAAAGGGGGAAAAACCATAAATAGAATGGATTGGTATAAGTAGATGCACATGGTTTGAGAAAAACATGGTTTGAGAAAAACAAATGTGTCACATGTGACTTCTAGCACCACTTTTTCTGTACTTTTCCACCAATACACATATAAAGCATAAAAATTCAGGAGGGAATCTTTAAAACTACATAGTGAAGTCTGGTGAAGGCAGGGGTTAGTTTGACTTGCAAGGAGTAGGTAAAGTGGTGAGGTAGAGATGAAAGGAGGTGGCTGTTCGGTGATGACAGAGTAGCAATCAAGTGGATGGTTTGATATTAACGGAGGGTTGGAGGGGCCTGATTTGTAGTGGCTTCGGTCAGGTGTGGAGGATATCAACTAGACTGGATAGTTTGTCGAAAAAGATGAGCTGGAGGTTACAGTGTGAGGAAATCCAGTGGATGCTTGAAATCAATAAAGTGGATTTGTAAAGTGGGGACGCTGCGGAAAAGGAAGGAGATGGCACCAAGGACAGATGGTGTTTAAACACCCTCAATGCTAAGAGAGCTGCGGAGTGTGTCAAAAAATAAATAAACAGAGGGAGTACTGGTGTCCAACTTCTGCCATGGTACATACCCATGCCAGCTGGAGTGCGGCAGCACCCCATGGCACCAGTCTGGACAGGCTACACCCTCTGAACAGCATGAGCAATCTGACTATTCATCTAAGCATGGTAGAGAAAACACGCACACACACACACACACACACACACACACACACACACACACACACACACACACACACACACAACTTTTGAAGTAGTACTTAGAGAGCTAGGGCAGACGGAAAGTAAAAAAAAAAAGTGAGAAAAAAAACTAACAGCAGAGTTGTAAATACACCCTCCTCCTGCAGCTTGCCTTTCTATCCTCTTTGTCCCAAGTTTCCCCACCGGACGACCACCGGCAAATGCGACAAGCGCGAACGCCCCAGCAGCAGGTGTCACAGCAGGCTGGTGGCCAGCGATAGTGCTGGGTCTAACCTGTTAGCTGATCCACTGGGGAGTTGGGTTGTCTGGTCCCCCAGAGATGGGGTTTGCGCTGGCTGCATTTGTGTTGCTGTGGCTGCTAACTGGTGTCAGTCTCCAGAGCTGCTGCCAGCTCTCCCCCTGGTGAGGTGCTACAGTGTGGGATGAGGAGTAAGGCAGAGGAGGACACACTGTGTTTGGAGGCTGTAACTAATGTTAGCAACATAAACATGAAGCCGCAGACATGAGCCACTGGCTGCAGATAGCAGAAGGCTAAAATATTGGAAACATTTGCTCTCCATCTCTGAAATGCGTTTGGTTTATTTTTGTTTGTTTTTTTTATTGTCAGACTCTCTTTTAGACTCTTTTTGATAAGTCCATCCTCCTTTTTTTGGCTTGCTTTGCAGTGTAGGTACTTACTACCGATTTTGGAACAGCACCTCTGCAAGTTTCTCTGCCACTGAATCAGCCTTTCACTGTGCTCGATTTTCTAAAAGCCTAAAAACATAGTCAAGAGGAAACAAAGAAGTCTAATTTTCTTTCAGTTGTCTTCACTTTCAATATGCTCAAAGTTTATTGTGGCATTTTTGCCCAATGACCCCAAAATAAAATTGGTTACCCCAGCTTTAACATGTTATTCCTACAGTGTAAGACAGTCCAAAAATACCAATAAATGGAACAACTCTCTCCAAAGTCCGAAACACTAGAGCGCTAATACTCAAATTCATGATGTCATCAAATATCAAGTCTGTGAGCTGCTCCACAGACGCTGAATTAGGAGAAATGTTACTGATGACACTGAGAGCACCCAGGGTTATGTTCTGACTATATGAGTACATTTTCTGTTTCAGAACGGGAAACATTACAATAAAATAGACCCCATTTGCATATAATAAAATTAAATAAAAAAAATAATCTGTAGGCCCACAAAATCAGTCTCCTATTCATTGTCTGTTGAGCAGCTCCAGGCTTGATACCTGATAACATCACAAGTTTTAGACTTCACTAGATTTTGGCTTTGAGAGAATGTAGCTCATGTTCACAAGTATTGATTGAACTTTTCTCAGCCTTGGAAGTAACATTGAGATTCTCGTTTTAGGTGTTTTTACCCTTTAAATAGCCAAACACAGTTAAAAAAGAAGCAATCATAAAAATGAGAATACATAAAGATGACCTGTTGTTCAATTGAACAGTTCCCTTAATACAAAAAAAGACACAGAAACCAAAGAGGAGGCAAAAAGCAAAAACTAGGACAGTCGCTCTCCCCTGTCAATCTGTCACACCTTCAAGTCATATTCCCAGACATCAGCCACGCGGCATGACTCTCTCTGCAGCTCAACGCTGCAGCGACAATGATGATTACCACCCTCTTTTACTGAGAGGCATGCATCAACAGAGCAGCAGTTCATGAAGTGCACTGGAACAGAACTGTCCTCTAAACAATACAAATCAGAACAGCAGTCCAAAGGTCTGCACACTGGACAGCTGTCGGCTTAAGGGAAATCCCATTTCCATTCAACCTGATTCTTATTTTTGTAGCTTTGTCCACAATTCTTCTTGGTAACAATGTACTATTCTGAATGGTGAGACGATAATACAGGTTATTAACAACGCCCAAGTCAACCAAACATTTATGGACGAGGAAACAAAAGCCAATTATACAATTATCCAAACTGTCTGTCATCACAGTTTACACACTGACTTTGTCATTCATCTTTGACCTGCTGTACTTGCTGTGATTGCAATTTCCTGTGCAATAAGGTATTTTCCAGTCTTTGTGCCAGTCTGTGCCAAGTAAATTCAGGTGATTGCTGGCAGTAGTTTACTTAGCGTACAGACATGAGCATGGTCATCAATCTTCTTATTTTACTCTTGGCAACAAAGCAAATGAGTGTATTTCCAAAAGTGTCAACCTGTTCCCTTAAGCACTCTTATAACCAAAGACGAACTAAAAAAAAAGACAAACACTTATAGAGCACATGGAGGAAAGGTCAGTCTAAATGAATAGAGAATTTGCAGTTTGCATTTGACTTTTGCAGTTTCCATGAGCAGTGCAGCTCCACAAGAAGTGGATATAATTGATATAAAGTGTTTATGCGAACTGTTTGGTATAAACACAATATCAAGATAGCAGGTGAGAGGCATTTCATCAAATTATCTATCTGACTGCAGCCAACTATGCACTGCCATCCCTCTAAACAACCCGCTGGGAGGGTTTACCCTCTGATCAAGGTCTCTCACCTGGGAAGCCTCAGAGCACTTCAGGCTGACTGAATTGAATATAGATATGGGTAAATGAATTATGAATTATGAATGGGCACCAATCCAAAATGTGAAAATGCAATAGCTTTTCAAATTAAAATGGATTTTCAAACCATCAGAGAAAGTGATAGCCCTTGGAAACTTAATGGTGGAGCCCTACAGATACTGGAGAAGCTGAAGAAAACTGAAATATTTGTAGTATTGCAGGTCAACGCAACTATATAATACATAATATATAGCTGTGAAAGCTCTAGTGCTGCAGTTTACAGGTCTACTTTACAAACTTTTGATATGACTATTTGATATGATCACCTGCTGCCATGGTCATGCTTGATGCCCAGTGGTTCTTCTATTATTATTATTAGTCATATTTCTATAAATATTACAATTATGGTTATAAATATTGTTGCTGTGCATCTCTCTCTGTCTCTCTCTCAAACACACACACACACTCACACAACCTAACCGATTAAGGCAGATGGCCGCCCACCGAAAACATGGTCCTGTGCAAAGTTTCTGCATGTTAAAGGGAAGTTTTTCCTCACTGCTGTGGCCAAGTACTTGCTCATGGGAGTGACAGAGAATTTTTGATGAAGCAAGAGTTACATCAGTATCAGGCCTACAAGAGGCCTTGAGGTCAGATACTTGACTCCCACAGCTGCCTGTCTTTATGCTCTCAGTAGAGTCTCTTCTTGGGGATGTGCAGTTGCATAGTTGGGGAGACAGGCAAGGTGATTTAGGGTAAACAATGTGAGCACACTTGTTTGTTTAACCTTAAGGACTAACAGAATCTTCTCTCACTCGCAGATGTATGCAAAAAACCTTATTTGGTAACATGTGGTGTCCTCCTAGGGAGGACTGCTATGGTTAAGTATGAATATCTGGATGGCATACACTGTGCCACACTCTGTATGTTCATCTGTGCTTCTCCTCAATCATGTCTTTATTAAATACAGTATGTAATTCATCAGTCTCTCTTTAGTCATTGAATCACTAGGTCACACCATTTTTTCCTCATCAGGAGATTTGTTGGGACCTTAAAAACCTGCCCTGTATGAAAAGTGTGAGAAAACTGAAGTAACGTTTGTGTGATTTGGCGCTATAGCCTATAAATAAAATTAAATTGAATCTCAGGAGAGACCCTTAATGGTTTAAAAAATGCTTTAAAATGACAGTGCTATAAAGCAAAGTTCATGATTGCATTACACAAGAACAGATTAAAAGGGAATGACACCTCTTGGTGCCAAATAGCTGCAAGATTTTGAAGATGTAAAAATACTCACTTGGTGAAAATGTGAGTTTGTGTACTGGAGGAATGCTTCAAATGCACTTAAAGCACTTAAAGCCTGTGTGTGTGTGTGTGTGTGTGTGTGTGTGTGTGTGTGTGTGTGTGTGTGTGTGTGTGTGTGTGTGTGTGTGTGTGTGTGTGTGTGCGTGTGTGTGCGTGTGCGTGTAGCTGTGGGGCACTAGTTCCTGACTGGTCAGTATGTAAATATTAATAAGCTGAAAAAAAGAGTGCTGCTTTCTGTATTTGTGAAATGTGTCTTGTTTCTAACATTGGCTTATTTTTTTTTAAAATCCTAACCATCCCCTTATGACGATGAGGCCATAAAACACTTACAAATACAACAGTCTATAAATCTGAAGCAGTGTGGAAGTCCAACAGCCCACCCACACACACATGCACACGCAAACACAAACAGCAGTGCATATGTTTATGGTGATGCTAATGGCATTGACTATACTTAAAAAGGAACAATTCTAATTCATCTACCAGATGAACTGCTGCCAGATAAGCAAAGTGGAACCCTTTTTAGCAACCAAGTTTGTTGCTGTCAACATTAAGATTTGCCATTATTACTGATCAATATCTGCTCACTTTTGTTGGACCGGACCTTTATTAAAAATGGTTATCTGCTGGTAATGTTTTTTAAATATAAGGGGTTCCGGCTGGAAGTGACATAGCAGTACTCAGAGTAAGTTATTAACACTAAGGCCTTCGGAAATGCTGCCTGCAGTAGTCAACCTTACACATTTTCTCCCGCTCTCTCTGTATCCTTCTCTCTCTCTTTCTCTCTCTCTCTCAAACACACAAACACCTTTGAGAGTACTCCTACACTTACTCAAAACTGTCTCTGTCCTTGTGTCAAGCTTCAGTCCTGACAATTGTGCTACTGTACTACACAATCACAGTGTACTGGAAAGTAGTATCAATCAGAATTTTGATAGGTATTGTATCCATAAGCAGTAACAGTATCAATAAAATCCTAACCATACCATTCCTAGCACACACACATTAATACACACACAGCCCAACAATTATGGTATGTGTCTGAGCTATTCCCATGTAGGGACAGCTGAAGTTGATCTCATTAACTTGCCCTTCATTCAAACAGCTAATTACACACAATCGCAGCCTTCACAGCACAATCAAATCCTGATGGAGGGAACGCAAGAAAGACAGAGGGGGGTACGAGTTGGAGAAAAAGTCTGCAACAAACACAATGAAGAAAAAGAACGGAGGACATACTGAGAAAGCGCAGTGCAGAAAACTAAAGGAAAGAGAAAAGGGGAAGAAAGTGGAGGCTTCATTACTTTTAAGCCTCAACAAGTATTTTACTTGAGCGTAAGCTGATTTTCCCTCTCACGTGCAGTACTGGATTGGCTCAGAGTCAGAATCTTTCTGAAAAGCTATTTGTTTCCAGTATCCCTAATAAAAGAATTAATGTTATGTTAATGGCTTTTCAGCCTATTACTGCACCGCTGATGGATCCATCTGTACTTGAAAATGTCTTTTCCTCCAGAACCCTGCCACATGGTTATTTGTGTCAGAGTCTTTGTCAGGTAATTTATGGGAGGACATTAAGCCGTTAATACATTGTGTTACAAAAAAGACGACAGTTTAATGGCATTGCATAGATGAGCAAACTAGCCATCAATAATGCCGTATAATGACGCCTGTTGAGCCTATTGGGAATAGAAAACAGTGGTTGCTGAAACTTAAAAAGAATACTAAGGCTTTGTGCATATTTGTGTGTGCCCACATGTGTGCAGAGGGTACTTTTTGTGTACATTTGTACTTGATTTAGAGTAAGAATAAAAAAGCATAAAAGTAGGCTAGTTGATGGAAGATTCGAGGGCAACAGAGCAAGGACAGATTCTAAGTGGTACACTCCAAATCTTCCATAAAACTTCACTCTTTACAAAAGATTTAGGTAGCAGGCTTTTTTATCTGGCACTAAAGCATCCCTTTTAGTCTCTGAATAACTAGTCTAAAGGCGAAATGGCATTGCTGAAGAAACATGGTGGCTACCATTCAGTCTCCCCTCAGGTTGCAACGGTGAGTAAGCAGTCTTATTTTGAGCTGCAAATCCTTTGTTTTTTGCATTGTTAATTATGTAAGCGCTACTAGCTCTGCTGACACAGCTAACATTAATCTTAAAGGAGGTTTGCATCTTAAAATGTAGTCAAAGTGTCCCAAGTACTTTTAAATATAAAAATTGGAACCTAAGTGGAACTGATGGGGGCATTCGTGGTACTGGTGCTGTTTCAGCCCATTCTCACTCCTAACTCGCCATATAGCACCGCTCTGTTAGTGCTTTCAGTGTACTAGCGAGATGCCAGAAGCCACTTTCCGCATCCAACCATAACACAGTCGGACGGTGTCAGATGAGAACGTGCTCGGACAGAACCGGTAGCATTGTATGATGTGATGGCGGATGGCTGGAGGGCACTGGATGCATCCACATAAAACACTCACGGGCCACATCACACAACACAACCGGACAAAACTGGACACATTTGCATACGCTGAAGGACAGCATCAAGTCATAAAGCTGCCAGTAAACACATAATATAAGGAGCGTGACTGCACTTATAGGGGTAGGGGATTGGGGAGGTGGATGGGTGAAACAACTGACTTTTATGCTGAAGTCTAACCTTCGCTACCCGTTTGGGTGTGTGTTTTTTTTTTGGTTGTTTGTTTATTTGTTTGTTTCTACCCCTCACCATGTGCCTAAACCTAACCATCCCTGACTTTTTTGCCTAATCCTAACCATCGTCACAGTCCACATTGTTCTGTAAACGTGAGGATCATGCTGCTTCATCACATGACATTTGCACTTGTTGACATCATGGTAATGGGCCGCGTCATCCCACCATGACATCATCCTACCATGACGTCATCCCACCATGTGCATTTGTTGACATCACTGTAACGATATCCCAGAGCATAAATAGCTGATGCAGGAGGAGACCTAAAATGTCATAATTGGACACGAAAGGTCCCTGACAGAGCGTCACCATGGGACGAGTTCGAATGGCAACATACTGGCTTCTTTTACGGCTGAACTGGACTTAAGAGGCAGTGTCTGAGGAGGGGAGGCTATAGTGGGACTGTGTCCTTGGTGCTGCACTAGTGACTGTTAGTTTGTCAATGCACCTGTGCAGAGAGGGGTCAGGAACTGGGAGGATAGTGTGAATGCTCTCCTGGTGGCAGGGGACAAGAAACAGGTGGCAGGTGCATGTGCGTTGGAGGAAGCATGTGGTAATGTGGCAATGAGCAGAGTCAAGATGCATGGTGTGTTGGCTATTCCAAAGATGAAGAAGAAGAAAGGGAAAAAGATAAGTCAAGAAGAAAAGAAGTGCTGAGCAAAATAAACATTATATAAAAGGATTATGAAAGAGGTGTTTCCAGTCAAAAGACTATTTACTGCTGCCGTCATTCACCCAATCTCCTCTGTTTGTTCTCTTCACTTCTTGCCTTCTTCTCCTGTTGTCTCTTTCTGTCCTGTCTGAGTCTGAGCGTTGCTGTTATGAAACATTCCTCTTTGCTGTAGACTTTAAGTCTGAGAGTTTATTCATAGAATCAGCTCTCTGTTTCTGTCTCCCTCTTTATCCTTCCTCATCTCCATCTCTGACTGCTTCTATCTCCTTCTCTATCTCTACACTGCATCTCTGTGTCATTCAGCAAGTTTTGGACCTTAGGTCAGTGCTGGCTGTGTCATGTCACTCCATCAGTGTCCACAGTATTCAATCAGAGTGTGCCAATGACTCATTTTCTGGATTGATTATTCTATTTTAAATGGTTAAAAAGCTTTGCCAGTAGTCTGCACTTTAAACACCAGATTTACACATTTAGGTAAAAGGAGATTTGAACGATGAAAAGACGCATCAGGTCACAGTGACACATACTAGATGGAGCTGGAGCCGGAGCCTAAAATTCAAAAATGCTGCTCAGTCGTGCGTGTTGTAGACAGGGGAGAACTTTTCTGCAAGGGGACTATCAGTTCAAAAGACACACACATACAGTAGATGAAGACTTGTGCACTCATGTACACACATCCAATTGGAGAATGCAAAAGCTCAGCTGGATGGCTTGAGTGGCTTTCTCAGAGGCAATTTTTTGTTATTGAAATCACAGATCATATTATTTGACGTTTCATTAGACCTGGCGGGGATTTAATCCCTATACAGGAGTGTCATACTGCAGAGCAGAGCTACACGCTGCTCCTCGATAGCGGCCTCAGCCCTGTCTGTACCGACCCTGCCCTGCAGTCATTCAGACAACTGGGAATAAAATGAGCTAAGTAGCAGAAGATTAAGACGGATTATAGCTGGTGTAGTAAACCATCTGAATGCTGTCACATCACTATGGAGAAGAAGGCTTATGATGCTATGCATGCTATGCTGAGTGTGTTATGGACAGCTGAGCATTTATCATGGAAACAGCTGATATTGTGAGGAAGTACAGACGTCTGATCAGACATTTAGTATCATATATAACGTGAGGAAAGCTCAACACACTGCAGCACTTACAATACATACTGTTTGTTAACTCATAGCTACTGATTATCCTGCAAATATCAACAATGAAAATAAAAAGACAGATTTTTAAAATTTTAATTAAGATGCATGTGTAGGATGTTTGGACACAGAGATACTGCAGGCACAAAAACAAGATCTGGACATTGTTTTTGGCGCACACCCCTCAACAGCTGCTGCTGGTGGTTGACAATTTTGAACTTCACACAAAAGTCTGGAGGTGTATAAATTGCGCCCATTGCATATCATTGCTAAAAAGTGGCTTTAGCATTGATTACTGAATCGAGTGTACCGAGCCTTTTTGCTGGTTATTGTGCTGTATGCCAAACTTCTGTGTTTGTTCACTTTGAAAACTACTTGAAAACCAATTACTGTACATCATCTTGCCAGCCGCTTCTTCAAAATCTCTTTTTCTTTCTTTTGAAAGTTTTCCCCTCACTGTATTTCTTGTTTCTCATGTTCTCTCCGTCTTCATCTCTCAGCTTCTCATTCATCACGTTCCATGGGTGACAAGGATCCTATACGGAGGTACTGGAATAAATGGCCCCCTGCCCTGCTATCGACAGGCTCCACTCAATTGAATTTAATGCTCGGCTGCCCTTGTGTTTTCTTCCTCAGTCTCGCAAACAAACTCATTTATTCTAATTTTGTGATGTCTCAATTTGCATCTGTATGCTCTAACAACAACTCCACCCTCTTGTGGGGCTGTGCTTGACTGGGGTGGCATCCATTAATTAACCACTTAATCAGAACCAATTAATGTAATAATGCACGGCTTGATTAACAAAATTGCTATAGGCATCTCAAAACAGGGTATCCGATACTCAACACAAATAGGGCGGGAAAAGGCAGGTAATTATTTTCTGCCGTGGTAAGTGAATATCGATGGATAACAATGTGACAATGTATCTAAATTGAAGTTGAGCAGAGCTGAGACGATTATGTTGTCAGCGCAAAGGCAAGAGATGACAAGTGCTGTCTGTAGTGTGGGAAATTGACAATTGGCATTGCTAAGACAACTGGCTGACCATTTTAACAGGCTGACACAGATTAAGACAGAAAGTGTACAGCTACAGGAGACTGAAAGTCTTTCACTTTCAAATTTAAAAGCTGATAACAGAATAAGAACAGATATCAACAGCTCTGAGCACACAGAGCATTTACACATACACAGAGGAGAGGAAGAAAACTCTCTTCCCCCAATGTAGGCCACACCATCATCTCCATTTTTTCTAGTTGTCCTTTATATCTGGTCCAGTATTGAGGGGTGCCATTTTTCAGACAACATGCACATGGGAGGGAGAAGACTTTCTCAGCTAATCCTCCTGTCACAGTTATGAGAAGGCATCCTTTCAGTCTGAGCGCACCTGTGGGCAACCATTTTCTCTGTCTCCATCTCCTCCCTTCCTGCAGTCTGCCTCAGAGGAAGAGGGCAGAATATCTGCCAAAGATCGATTTGTTGTCATCCCCTCTGTCTAGGACGCTGGCTAGCTGGTTCATACAAATATAGAGAAACACACATGCACAGCATGCTTGCACACCCTCTACAGTGGAACTCGAGACTTTCCATCCCAATCTCCCCCAGAACATTGCACTCAATAACGGCAAAAACCAGAGCTGCAGAACAGAGTACAAACGAGCAAAAGAAAATCCCAGAATCTGAGAGCTCAGTGTGCTGTTACGAATTTTCTGCCTTCCTGGATCACCGCGTCTGAGCACGCAGCCGGGCTGTTTCAAAACATACACACAGCGGCGCCCGCAAACACAGACACGGGTGAACACACATAGTTCACACACCCAGAAAGCAACTGTCAGTCATTCATCTGAGTTTGCTCAGATACCCTAAAACTTGTTAGTGTCGCCTTCCCCTCTAAGGAGCTTCAGGCTGAGTTTAAAACTATCTTGAACATGTCAGTTATTGATCAGATCAATCAAAGTTGTGTAGTACACACACAAACACCTCTTATATGTCCCAGAGAGAAATGAGATAAGTGACTTTTCCTGGCATTCGCAGTCTCTGCAGCAGTAAACCACTATCAAGAAAGTGCACAACAAAATCAAAAAGTTCCACAAATGTTCTTTCAGCAATGTTTTTAAAAATGACAAGCTTTTTCCACAATGAAAGAAAGGAGGATGGATCGGTCCTTGTGTTGGTTGGTTTTTTCATTAATAATATATGTCTGTTGCTGTGATGATATCAGTTAAAACACATTGAATGACATCACTGTTTTGTCCCTGTTTTACTGCTTTCATTGGTGAACTACAAACTGATACAAAAACAGCATGTGGCAGTTTAACATGAGTTAGTCTGAAGCTGTGAGCAGCTTGCTGAAGTTCACATAGTATGCACACATTATTTTCCAATGATAAGTCTCAAGCTTCCAAAATCTGCAAAATCATAATCTGTTTGTTTGACCTCTGCTTATCTTGTTTTATTTTAGTAATTCAAAACTGTTCTTCTGTGTAATTGTTTAGTCTGAGAGACTTGCTAATGTAATCATAAAAAAATGCGCTTTTTGATTAGCTCATGAAGACACTGGCATTGTAATTTAAAGCTGAACAGCACAAAATATGCCATCACTCCTGTGTGGCTCAGATGGGAAGTAGATCATCATAGCTATTGAAATCCTCCAAGAGCAGATCAACCATAAAATTAATACAATAGTTATGTTACAATATTAATGACAAGCTGTCTTTCTGCTTTGTTCTTATTGAGGTCACATGTATACCTTCGACTACTGTGTTTTATTTTTTTTGGTTCTATTTTGCTACAACAGAGCCAAAAGGACCCTCCACAGTTGTTCCTTGATTAATAAATAATTCTCTATTGTATGAAAATCCTTTCTTAAGGACAAAAATACAGACTCGTGCTGAGTTAAGGGTACTCGTGATGTTGCACAGATAAAGAAGGATGCAAGACCATAGGGTGTGAAAATAAAAAAATATAAATAAAAAAGGTAAAGCTGTCAGAGAAATACAATGTATCTCAACTAGCAATAACAGCTCCACAATAACCTTCAGTGTGAATACTGCAACCACTGTCACTGAGCACCAACCACAAGGCATACACCTTCATCACATTTAATGGTGACACCTGCCTGAGCTACCATCACTCCTGCCGTTGTTATCACTGCATGCGCAGTGGATGGTCGGCTCCCCAGCCTTAACTATGCTCATCTACAGAAATGGAGCTTCATGCAAAGTTTTCATCAATAAGTCATGGATCAGCTCATTTCACGGTACTAGCGAGCAACCTCCATGCCTCGCAGGTACTTCCTGTAAAGCGTGAAACAATACGGTGCTGGGAAGGACTTGTTAAAAATATATCATCTCAAGAGACGAAACACCCGCTCAAGAATACATAAGCAGGTGCGTTTGTCATTGGCACCTATGTTCATGAATGCATGCATGTTGCACGAATGTATGTGTGCATTTATAAATGTGCGTATGTGCAAATTCTGGCTGTGTGTTTTGGAGGCAGTGCTGCTCCAGCTTCAGTCTCCTGCAGGTTCTAGCCTCAAAAATAGTCCATGCCACATACAGTACATCATAACAGCAAAGGGGCCCAGATAACGATGCAGGTCCTGTCATGTTTCGTGCATTCTGATAAGGCAGCCTGCACTGGGAGAGAAGCTAGGAACAAGGTGAGTGGCCTACAAGGATGACAGGCTGCAAGCACCACTGAACCATGTTGGTACACAGCCTTTCTTCTTAACACATTCACTGTACCATAGTACAACTCACAGCTCATAATGTGGCTACACAGGTAAGACAGGTGAACATTTCTGAGTATGGATGACACACATTGTACAGTATGTTCCCTTCTGCTTATTTGAAGGGAGGACTTTTGAGGATCTTGTCTGCATGGGAGCCCTTTCAAGAAGGGCCAAATAGAACAATTTTAAGTCAAGAGACTTCTCATGGGCAGCTGTGTGTGTCATTGCTGAATGAAATGCACCAGCATTTCCATTTTATTAGCCCTAATTTTAAAGATCAATATTGATGTGGTAAGAAGGCGCTACAAAAACACAGTGGACATTAAGGGGTGTAAATGATGGGAGAGCAGGTCTGTTCTGACAGATAGCATTCACCAGTGATGCAGACCACTGAACCATCAATTTGTCCATCTGTTTCTTGCTCTATGCTTTCTCTTTATTTCACACTCCTACACTCTTTCTTTCGGCTAATACCCTTTCTCTATCAAATTTCTCATTTCTCTTTTGATTTGGCTCTCATCTCTCTCAATCATCTTGTCTCTCAGATTCCTGTACACCATTTCTTTATCTCAATCATTGAGGGCAAAGTGAGGAATCATACGTAATATCACACTGCATTGGACTTCACTAATGAATAGTGTGGCTTGTGTAGCAACACAGGGAGTGCCCTATTTTCCCGTTTCTGCCTTCTTGCCTCGATCAATGCTTACTTCGCACCTAGAATTTTCTTCTCTTTTCGCCTCTACTTGTCATCAGCGCCTGATGCTACGGACTGCACAGTTATTATTCACCAAGGGCAGTACAGCATCTTGTTTGTGTATTACTGACTGGTCACATTCTCAAGACTCTGCATGTCTTGTGTCCTCACTGCTTAAGTTGCCGTTTCATTGTGTTGCCAGGTGGGTGTCAGGTTTCAAGTATGTGACACGCTTCGGAGTTCACAAAAGTTGGTGCATGCCCAGTGTGCCCTGTCCAGCCCCATTGTGCTGAGTGAGATGGCTCTGACTGAGCTGCCTTCAATATTTAATTACGGATCAAAGCGAGACAAAATGCAGCAAAACATATCGCTTTCCACTGCAGGGAAATATAGTTAAAATTCAAAGTCTTTCATGAGGTGGGAGTTCAGCTAACAGTTAATAGGGTATAGGGCAGTGCATACAAGCAGAAATCTTCTGAGCAATAAATGCTCACTGTGCACTGTGACTCAATGCATGTTTTCATGCCTAGTAGATAGTGAATAACGCAAAGAGCTGATAATATACAGAAGTTTTATTGAGTAGCAACTACATTTGTATGAGTTTTGTCAATATTTCATTTTGTAGAATTGTATTGTATGGATGCATTAATTTGAAATTTGGCACTGTTTTGTATATATGGTTGTGTGAGTGTGAATTACTCCTGTCTGTCCTCTGTACAGTACTGTGCTAGCCTTTCATCCTCTTACCCCCTACCTCTAAGCCCCACAGAGGCCCAGCTTGGCGGCACTAGCACTCTCGTTAATCACATAGTGTCAGGCCTTTAATAAGTCCTTGACGGGGGTTTCGCCGTGAACGACACTCTTTATCAAAGGTTTACACTGCCAGTGTGTCCCGGAGAATGATTGATCCCACCATGCTCAGGTCTGCCCTTCATGCTGACTGACGGAGCGACACCCACGCAGCCAGTGGTAGACAGCGATGGCAGAGGTGCACGGACATGTGTGACTCAAAACGTGTGTCTTTGTGTAAAAAAGCGAGAGTGTGTTTGGGTGGCGGCGGCACTGTGTTTGGCACCAGGTGCCTATGTCTGGGTGATGGATACTTCTGCTTGTTCCATTTTTCTCTGCACCAACCAGCCCTACATGATCCTGCATCTCCAAATGCAAAATACTCCCATTATAGATGCTGTGATAAAGTGATGTTTTAACCTTGCCTGCCTCTGGCTGGAAAGGAAGCAGCCAATCCACTTAACAACTGAAGTAATATCAGCAATCAGTTGGCCTTGTCATTTTACCTATGGACATTATGCTGTATGTGAAGCATTATCAGAGCTCTGCTGGCCTTGTCATGAGGGAGGCTTGAAATCTGAATGTATTGTATGCTTATCAAATCAATCATACCCAAACAGCCTGAGCAGTACCTAAATCTGTCAAAATAAGACATACAACAGATAGAAAAGAAAATGTGTTTGCTGCGCTGCCTTTCTCCTGGGCATTGCATTAGAACTTAGATTTTTGTGTCAGTGTAGGTTCCAGTCTGATTAAGATTAGACTGAGGACATCAGTGGACAGTGAAACAACAAATTATTGAGTTAACTGCGCTAATAAGAGATCGGAAATGTGAAACAACATGTTCATCAAACAAAAGCCAGAGATTGTAACATATTAAGTTGCTGTGAGCTGTAAGTTCACTTTAAGCAGAAGGCAGGAGATACGCGTCACTAGGACTCCCTTGGGTCTGAGTCCGTCTGTACCAGAAAGCAGCATGAAAAAGAAGCGCACTCACTTTGCAGCTAAATCTGGCGACTGAAATGTGACTGACTGACAAAAAACAGAAATGACTGCTCGACTTTAAAGGAATATTAGTTGATTGCAGGGTCACTGACTGATTTTTCTAATGTTCAACTTTCAGGTGTAGCCCTCGTACATTTATGTACAAACTTGGGCTGGATATAAGTATTCAGGTATTCAAGTATTCGTTCATTAAGTAGTTGGGTAATTGACTAAGTAGAGACATCTCTGTGTTGTTGTGAGCAGCACCAAATGCAAAGACATCAGTTCCCCCCACAGCTCACCCTGAGTGAACCTCAGTCCTGCAGTAAAGAGCAAGTGAATTTCAATATGTTCCAAAATGAGCACACTTACCATTTCAGATGCACAACTACATTTGACAGACTAATTTAAAACACTGGACACAGATTTGTTTGTCCAGTGTTCTAACTGTCAGAGTTTTTTTTTTAACTTTACAACTATAAAGTGTCACAGACAAGCTGTCAGAGGCACACTGGGCTCTCTCCCCACCTGACAGTAAAGCCGATAAGCGCACGGTCTCTCCCTCAGTCCCTGACAGTGAAGCTGTGGGGTGCAAGCTCCGATTATTCGCTGTTGATTAATGCCAAAGCTCCGGAGCCTAGAAAATGGAATTTGGGACAGCCCTAGTACCAGTCACAATTCAAATACATGATACACACTTCATTTGGCCTATTAGATCTGCAAGAGTAAAATGTTAATCTAAAAATGTTTTATATACAGTAAGGATAATATGATGAAAAGGAAACAAAAGGGCTGCACACTGTTAAACCCCATCATACTAGCATGATGACAAATGGCCTCAGGTTCCATGCAATGAAAAGCACACTATTGAGAAAATCCTAAAAATGCTCCTTTCAGAATATCTATTGAGAACTTGACAAATGAACATAAAGTTTCACAATTCTGCAAAATGTGAAAGGTAACTTAAGATCAACTTTTGCAGTAAAATAAAAGAATCAGTACGTCTGATGGCTTCATAGACAAACATCTCTGGATTAACTGGATGTTTCCTTTGACTGATAAGAGACAATTAAAAAAAATGGAATCAAAGAGATGGTTGAGAGAGGCAATGAGGCATTTGAAAGGAAAATTGATAGATTGGCTATGTAGGAAGGAGAGAGAGAGTACAAAACATAGATAAGGAAGTACATGTAAAAGGAGAAAAAATGTTTTACTGCATATTCTCTGATTATCCATTAATTTCTGAAAAGATGAAATGTGCAGAGATGAATTGAAAATTCAAATTGCTTGATAGAAGTCACATTAGAAATGGTGATTTTTTATTTTTTTTTAACAAGTCAGCATGGAGTTAAATAGTATCGCCAAGGTGGTCATTACCTATCTAAGAATTAAAATTGGAGCTTCCACCACTAGGTCCAATAAAAGCAAATTGGTTCCATTTTAATATCTCCAATATTTGCCTAAAGTAATATGTACACAGAATTAACATTATGAAATAGTAATTGTATAATTAAGAGAAGCATAATTAATTCTTTCTCAAGAATTTTACAACAAAGAGGACCCCTTTAGAATTTTAAGTAACTGGACTGACTTTCATTACCATTTGGTAAAAATTAAGACTGAAAATAAAATTCAGTTCAAGGCAATCTGTCATTGCATAGCAGGTTTGTCATCTGATGGCTCAACAAAATAACACTATAACATACAACATCCACTAAGAAATCAGCACAAGAAAATACTCAAGACTCTCAGTACTGAGTCTCGGGCATTACTTCATGGCTCTGAAAAGAGAAATCATATAATTGTTGATCATATCAGTGTCAGTTGTACTGGCAGACCTGTTTGTAAATGGCAGTGCAGGGACATGAATGACTCTGGGAAGTTCTCTGAATGAAATCTAAAAAGAACGATTTGGTATTCTCTGGGAAGATGCCCCAGGCGACACAGCGATTAGGAGACTGATTGTGAGGGCCTACAATCTCACTTTTTTTCCAACCTTAACTCTCTCCCACTCTCTCCAACACATACAGTATACATACACAGACAGACACACAAAACCCTCCGCCATGAGGTGGATGACGCACCATCTGGTGGAATGGGCAGAGAGACAAACACAGAGATTGAGAAGGAGAGACAGTGTGTCATGGTTCAATATGTGCCTGCTCTGTCCATGTGTGGCTGTATTTTGTCAAGAGACTGTCTCTTGGCTGTGAAGTCTGTCCACACTCCCAGCAGCGGCCCCTCCCTCAGTCCCTACAGGTCGCTGCCACTCTCTATAGAGACTCTTCCTGGATAACCATGTTTTTTGTTCCAAGAAACAAAAAACAGCACCTGTTCTCAGAGGCCTCTCATATTGTTCCTCCAGACCTTTTAGCCACAGCGTGGCTCTGTAATCATCTCTGTAACAATAAGGAACCGCTGTAGTTTTTGTCTCCTGACCAATGCAGCAGCTATTAGTTCTTGGACAGACATGGATGCAAGAAAAAAATAAACATACAAGATTTAACAAAAGTGGCTTGTCTCTGCTGAACACAATGGTAAAATGGAGTAAACAGTGGAGGTGCAGCGTTAGGAAATGTATATAACCCACTATACCCTTCTCGTTGAAATGGAACAGTGCCTGTCAACTAATTGCCATTATACCTTTTAAGCTTAACGACCACATAAACTGAGCTCTGTACATTGTGTGCAGGAGGTAGAGTATAGATTGGGAGATGCACAGAAGCAGCATCCAAAGGTAAAATAACTACAATTTCCGTTCTCACAATGATGCATGCAGGCTACAGAGTGCCTGGAGTTTTGAAAGTAAGTGTGTTTATCTGACCAAAGCTCTGGAGGCTGGCAAACAAAGGCGCTCTCATACAGTTATGGCCAAACAGAAAATGCATTTAATGTGCTGGTATACATTGTAAAAGAGGCAAAAGATGAGAAAAGTAGGGGAAGAAGATAAAGATACTGTGGAAGAGATAATAGCTACATTGCCAAATGTTAGATCTACCTTCA
This sequence comes from Plectropomus leopardus, assembly GCF_026936395.1. Taxonomy (NCBI): domain Eukaryota; kingdom Metazoa; phylum Chordata; class Actinopteri; order Perciformes; family Serranidae; genus Plectropomus; species Plectropomus leopardus. The sequence goes on from NC_142182.1 coordinate 18,391,230, forward strand.
CTGAGGTTTTCTTTACATGTGGAGGTGAATGCCAAATGATTTGGAATAACAAAGAGTGCAAAAATGTGTTATTTGCTGTTCTGATGCTACAGGGTTACATCCCATACATTTGTTTTGTATCCTCAAGCTACTGGTTCCTTTGTTTGTGGATTCAGATTCTGACACTGCACAGTCAACTTTTCTGGCATTTTGAATATTGTTTTTGGTTTCATACAGAAACCAATGAGAGGAACGTATTGTGTCTATATCTGCAGCATGGACTCAGCTTTGCAACAAAAAAACCCTAAGCTTTCTACAAAACCTGCTTTAAATCAAAGGCGAAACTAAAAAAGATTCTTTGAGAATCTCTAAGAATGTCCTAAATTCTGCCCTGAGGGATGAAGGCTAAACAATGACAAACATTCATGTGTGAGGTCATGCCAGCCATTCAAAGAGCTCCAAAAAATCCCTAACTTCCTGTACACAGCAACATTTGGTCCAAAATGGGTCTGTGAAGAATTTCCCCAAGACAATGGCTCAGTTTTTTTGAGTACTTGTGATGAATAACTGCATTGGCGCCTAAAGGTAAATTCCTGCTTGAGGGGGGTTCCTGCTTGACAAATTAATTTCTCTTTGTCCGTTACTCTCTCACACACACATCCTCCCTGCTGTTTCTCAAATATGTTGTCATGTCCTTTCTTGGCAGACATACATGCATTCTCACATTCACTGAGACAGATTGCTTCCACTGCAGTGGTTCTGTTGGCCTTGTCATCTTCTTCTCTTCCTCTGAATATCATTTGTGTTTCACATGTACAGTATATAAAGTGGGCTTACTACAGTACATGTCCATGTGCTTGAACTGTCTTGTAACTCTTGCAGACTGGCAATTATGCTGATATTTGCCAAGCATTTGCTTTATTACTAAATCAAGTTTTTTATATATTACTCCAACGATGAAGTTTAGGGTTAAATTTTGAATGCTGGAAGTGTTCACTAAGCATATTCCATTACAGGCAATAAACTGCAGATGTAGTTTTTCCTGTGCACACAAAAGCAATTATTCAAGATTCATTTTTTACTCAGAGTAACAAAGTACTGATAGAATTTTGGAACCACACAATAAGATCTAAATATTTTTTTTATATTTTTTTAGCAATTTTTTGCCTTTGCATTGGAATCAAACATCTAACTTTGGCCTAAACCTCTTCTGCAAAATCATTCCTTACTCAATTTCACAGCCAGATGCCACCCACTGATCGCATCTCCCCCCTCGACTGAACAAACACCCTCTGCATACTATGTTCATGGCTAATACGCAGCTTGAAAATAGTGTGATGGACCTATTTTTACAACTATTAACACAAGGACTTGTCAACCCATCACCCCAACTTCCTGTCACCCACATTAGCTTAAAGGCCCTTTTTTGACAGCACCCATGACAGCAGATAGTTATAGCTAATTCAACGCCATAGGCACTTGTCAAGCGATAGAGATCGATCGCCACCCTTCACACAGTTTCAGTGAAATGATGGAAGGGAATAACTGTTGCTCATTAATGATCACACAGACCCTCTGTGGCAGCGGTGTTCCTTTTTTACACTGTTAATCTAAGGCTTGACCTAGTCATCAGTTAGCTCATGTATGTAGCGGCTGTTAATGAATGTTCCTGAGATCCCAGCATGTCAAACGCCAATCGTCCCCGGAGCCGCAGGCTGTCACACTGCCACATGTCAAAACCCTTGATGTACGAGCCACTTTCTCTCTGCTTTAATGCATTTAAATGGAGCTGTGAGTCCAGCAGGACCGGCCCAATTTCAGAACCAGCGGTAACGGCTCAATCTCATCTACTGCCCTGGTGGACGGAGCGTGTACATAGGAAATGAAATTGAAAATCCATCAGGCGCACCCACATGTATACGCACACACACACACTGACACATATACCAGGCTTTCCTTTAACAAACTCTCTCTGTTACACACACACAGAGTTACATACTCACGGAGGGTCATATCTCACATTTCAAAGCGTTATAATAATAACTGATGTATGATGAGCTACTGCCTGATGTAAAAAGCTAATCCAAGCAAAAAAAAATAGATTTACTAGAGTAATTGAACTACAGTCAAAGAGTTATGATGGTAAAAGAGCTCCAGACTGCACTCAGTGTAAAGGCAGTGTCAAGGCTAACCTTGAATTTAATTAAATTCCTTTTTTCTCCTGTAGACTTCTTACAGCATGTGTGCTTTAAATCACAAAGTTAGCCTTACTCACTTAACTCAGAAAGAATTTATCAGACTTTTTTAATAAACGTGCTGTTGGTACGAGCACCTTATATGAAAATCTCCACTGAACATACAGCTATGCATTAAAATGTAAATGGGACTGGGTAGTCTGCCACAGACTATTATACATTGAAGTAAAAGTACTCACATCACTGTGGAACTATGCACAGATCATGTTCCTGAAAAATTGTACATAAAAGTTAATGTTGTTTCTGTTATGTATTGAGTTATGTGAGACAGTGCGTACAGTTTTGCTGTTACTCAGGAAGTTTTTTGAAATCAAAAGACAGCTTCAACAAATCTTGGAGGAATAATCAAATACATTATCTTTGCGATTAATATAATTCTTGTATATCCACTCACAGACAGTGTTGATTATTTTTGCTTTCAACAGCCCAATACCCATTAACTGGTAGCTAACCAGTTCATTTTTAGGGGAAGAAAAAAAATGGAAAATGACATGATATACAAAAAGCCTTTCCTTTTAGCCCAGCTCTCCAGTGTGCTTTATCGCCGCATTTCAAAGCACTCGCCATTTAGAGATGATGAAATTGGTGGTTTTGTGAAGTTAATGTCTAACCTTCCATTTTATTTTCTGTTGGCTTTACTGACAGAAAGTCGGCTAGCCATGTTAACATGTAGAAACAAAGTGCCCTCTGCCCAATATCCAGTCTCCACTGGTTAGCTTTGGCCACTCTGAATTGCACACCAGCTGGGTAGGATGGGATCTAGTGGCGCCTCTCATTCATCATTACAGCCGGTAACATGGTGTGGAAACATGCTGACCACTATCCACTCTAGGGGTCGACAGATTATCGGCCTAGCCAATTATTGGAGCCGATATTTGGCATTTTGCCAATTATCTGTATTGGCAAGTTATTTTAATGATTGCCAATAAAATTCATTAATGAAAAAGTGTGCGTATTACACTCAACCACCACCAGGGAAGGCAGTCTGCAATACATGCAAAGAAAGTGTCAGCATGGGAGGAAGTTTTACTTAAAACCTTAGGGAGCCTTTTTTTATTGTTTTAAGTTTATTGTCACTAAATTTAGTTAAAAAAAATGTTGCTGGGATCTTGCTGTATATGATGTTGAAAGTTTCAATTTTGATTAAACATTTGCTAAAGGCATTTAAACAAAGTTCCAGTTTAGAGTTTGTTATATTTCAAATTTTACATTTTGATGAAAATATTTTAATTTTTATTGTAAATGTTTATTGGTTACAAATATTGGTTATCAGTCTCAACACTACTATACAATACTCGGTGTCCGTATCAGCCCTGAAAAATCAATATTGCTTAACCCCTGCGTTAACATAATATAGTTAACAATGCAAAAGGATTTTTGCATTGTTAACTATGTTAGCCATGCTAGCCGTGCTGATGGTAACAGTGTTAACAAGAAGAAGATATGCATAATTTACCCTTGAGGGGAAATTCAATTTTTTCACTCAGTTGTCATATCATATACACACATGCCCAAAATACGAACACATGCACAAACAGTATATATGCATTGAATGGAGACATGACAGAGTGAGGGGGTTGCCCATGGACAGGCACCCCATGCAGTTTGGGCTACTGCCCTCCAACGCTAATAGTTAACAATGCTAAAGGGGGTTCGCAGCTTGAAATTGAGCCACTTACTCACCGAACAACCTGGAGGAGACTGGAGGGAGGGCACAATATTTCCTAAGCAATGCTGTTGGATTGGGGCATCGTTACTAGCAGTAATCGCCAAATCAGCAGCACCACTAGCTAATTACCTCCCACAAGACCTGGGTGGTGCGCCATGCAGCAAACTGAGGAGCAGTACAATGAACCAACACACTGAAATTTGTAACCAGTCAAAAATATTTGTTGACATCCCTAGTTTTGACCAAATATTCCCTAGTCTCGCATAGCTAAAAACACAAAACACTGACCATCAGCAAGTTAGTGTATCATTGACTGCTGAGCCTGTTTTTAACTTGTAGCCTACTGACAAAATTTTCTTCACATCACCTGTTGAACTGACTCTTGTAGTTTAGATAATGGACAATCAACTGTCTTGCTGTTATTACTGACAGTCTGTGGCAGAGGAGAAACCTTAATACTTGCCTCTTTCATAGGTGATGCGTTGCTGCAAAACGAATATATGGGAAACACTAATGGTAATTTGGCATTACTTTTAGCTTCCGTTTGGTTTTTGTTGGCCTGGCAGCCTGCCCGGCCTGTACAATTATAGGGATAACACTGATCAAAGGTTGAAGCAAGAGCCAGCAACAACACCTCAGACTTTAAATTTTGAAGACACTCCAAATAAAACATTTCGCCCTCCCTGTTATTGGTTGATAACAAACAACAGACAACAGAGCTGTGCACAAACTCCCCAGACACTGGTTTGCCATAGTGCACGTATGCATGTGTGTGAGTGTGCATATGAAAACACAATTGGAACATCTGCTTTCATTAAAAGAGCACAAACATTTGAGAACCTGTCTCATCCTGTCAACACCTGTCTTCCAAAGTGAGGCACTAGACATTTCCACAATGGACATGCGGGAGGAGAAGGAGATATCACTAGCCAATGACATGTTGGTTTGGCTCACTGTCACTGAGGAAATGTCAGCAGAGTACACCACCGGTTCACCACCAGCTAAGCAAATGGTCTTTCTGGCAGGGAGTTTTTGAGAATGTTTGAATGGTTGAATCCTGCATCTGTAAGCCATTGACTAAGAATGTCACATTTGTTGTAGTGCACAGCTTAGATGCCAAGATTTGGGATGATTTGACACAGATTCCAATTAAAATTCCTATTTCAACACCATCAACATGTCTGTGCTGCAGGAGGAAGCATTTGCTTTCTTTCTTGGGTGCGCCTTGGGCACTGCTACAAAGCATATTGCTCTGCAGGATCAGTCTTGAAGTCATGTTTCAGTCATGTTTGTGAGATTCACATGGCCTAATTCAACAAATGAACTGAACTATACATGATGACCGATTTCAGTTGCTTCAAACATGCTTTGCAGTTGTGTTTCATCTTCTACCCCATTCCTGTTTTGTGTAAACCACAAATTTTGAATTATTAAAATACAGAGGGATGAACATACAGTATTTCAAGCTAAATCTTATCTGATATATTCTGCTACATTATGCACTATTAATTAATACTGAATTTCAACACAGGCTATTGACACTGACCTTGATTTTTGTTCAACACAAAAATCTTACAGCCACTCATGAATTGTGTTATAGTACAAATAATTTTTCACAAAAGAACAAAACCTCCAGCAATGGGCAAAACCAACAACTAACTCCTACTAATGCGATTTATTAGTCTGACTCTTAAGTTCGGAGATCTGTCTCCTGAATCCACATCAACATGAAGAAACTAAACTGCGATCCTGGATCATAAAGATGGTAATTAATTCCCTGTGTGCCTGCACACAATTTTTTAAAGCAACAACAAGTGTTCTCATATAAAAGGGGCAAGGGCAGCTTGAGGAAAAAAAGATTTTTCTTGAAAAACATTTGACAAGCCGATGTAATTAATAACATTAACAGTGGCTAAATCCCACTTGAGCTCTCAGTGTCAGGGTTCTGGTATTGAAAATGCTGGCATGGCTCACCGGGCACACAGAGCCATCATTAATGGTATTGGTTACACCTGAGCTTTTCCTCCTATACCAAGTCCAAAAAAGGCATTGTGACAGTGTATTTAATATTTCTTAATTCCAATCCTGTAAAATCCATTTTTTAAGGCTGGTTCATACACCTGCTTCTATTTTAGATTACATCTTGTTCCAAGGTATAAAGTACCCAGATTTCTAATGCATGGAGTCAAACAAATACATTATATACCCATCTCATCTCTCATTGGACCAATGCAAATGTTCAGGTTGCAAAATTTCAATATTTTGCTGAAAAAAAAGCCTTTTTCACAGAGGACATTTTGGCACGACACAGTAGGGAAAGCACAGGTGTAAACAATAAAATTAGTAATAACTCACAATGGGAAAGAGACGTCTGTAAATCAGTAAATGATTTTTGTGAGCGTCCAACGTTTTCTGTGCCTGTCTAGATGTAAACCATCCGGTTTGACAACACTGGGAAAGTCTAAAAGAGCCGCAAGATTTTATTTTTTAGACCGCCATTCAAGATAGGGAGGCGCTAATCCGGAAGTCTGTTGCTCCGCTGGCGGAAGTTACCCGCTCAGGCACACTCGGCCGCGCTCAGCTGCCGTTAATCTCTACTATGCATGCATTATGGGCCAGTAACTCTCGGTATTTTACACATTTCTAAACCCGGAAAAAGAGCTTTTTGAGCAGCTCTCATTGGAATGAACAAAGCCATTGCATTCATCAGAGTACATTATTGAATAAATAAGCTGTAAAATTCACAGATATGCAATTTATTGCTTACATAAACTTAAATAATTATGAGGTTAAATAAATTGATGACAATTACATCAAACTTGTTACAAGAATTTTTTGTTTACCTTTTAATCACCTTTTAATTACTATCTTATCAGCTTTAGAAAATTATATCCATACATGTTTGATGATTCCTTGTTAGCCGTTATATTTATTTTACTGCATTTTTAATTTATTTCCCAGCATTAGTCCTCCTGTAAAATTTACTTTATTGCCCTGAATTGAGCATTCCAGGCAGCCCTTGCCCCGAGGAACTGTTTCACCTCAAACAAGCCTAACCAATCAATCCTCAAAGTTAAGCATCAAGACAAATATAATAAAGGCATCAGGATTCACAGATTTTTTTCCTCTTGGGCCAGTATGGTAAGTAAAAGTACTAGAAAACTGTGAGAAACAGCTGTTTTGACTACCAAAGTTTGCTAGAATGGCAGACTAATGGTTAACAGCGGGCACACATTGCATTGATACTACAATTCGCTATTGTATTGAATCTATCAGCAGACGTCCTATTCTCAAAGTTGCCTCATTCAAGGTTGCACTGGAATATTAATGCAATAGCGCACAATAAACCTTTAAGAAAGCACTCAACAAAGTGCAGACATCCACCAAGGCCTCATTACCTCTCCAAGAAGCCATCGCTCTCACAGCCCACAATGTATTGACTAAATGACTAAGAGGTTATATAGAGCTACCCAAAAGACATTATGTTCTCAGTCAGCTGTGTACTGATTAGTTGACAAAATAGATGCTAATGTTAGGTCTATGGTAACCCGAGGAGAAATGTGACATAAATTATTTGAGTTTTAGTTCTTGAACATTAACTTATGTGTGAACTTTATCACTTATAGAGGAAAACCATATAAATTTAGAATTCTAATATGTTATATAAATGGCTTGGGAAAGCTCAATGGATATATGTGAGCACAAGCTACTCTCTCGGAGTCAGAAATCAGAAAAACAGGCAAGGTGAAGTGAGCCCTGGAAATTCTCCTCTGACGATGAATGAATGATTTATTTTATGGACCTACAGAATGTTTACTCCCTTTTTTATACCCAAATGACCTTTATTCCATTTTAGTGTTGTCAGTTCTGAAACCGTAGACGGACCCATATACTCAGAACATTCCTCTGGCGCTCTCAGTGTTGTCTGTAACATATTTCTTGGTTCATTGTCTATGATGCAGCTCCAGACTTTATAACCTGTCACATCACAAATTTAAGTGTCAGCACTGTAGTTTTTGGATTTGGGGGTAGTTCAGGGGTAGACGCTAATATTTTTTAGCACTGACCCCAAAGGTTGGATTTAGGAGAGTTGTTTATGATTAAATAATAACTTTGGACTATCTTACACCATTTCCTAACATAGTGCTGAACAGCGTACGAGTGAACCCTGGCGGATGGAATGTGAAAAATTGTCCAGATATACTAAGAGTGACAATAATATTCAGAGAGCCCATCGAGCCCTTGTAGAGACTAAGAAGTGACTTGCTGTTGCTCTGAAAATAGATCAGCGGTATACAAAGCTTCATAAGAGAGTGAGTGGTTTTTCAACCAAACAGCACGTTTGTTTGCTGACACACAGAGCAGGCTAGGACATCGTCATTCACATAGCTTCCAGTTAAAAAGAGGTTTCAGAACCTAAAAATAACATGTATGAATTCTGAAAATGGGTTCAGTTCCCCTTTAAGATTGCTGATAAGATTTGGAAGTGAATTAGCACAGGCATTACTACAGGTAACTTTGGACACTTAAGGTGGAAATATAGGACGGGAAAATGCCAATTGATTCCTTAAAAAAAATCAGAACAATGAGATACTTATTGTCCTCTTACATTAATATGACCAAAACCAGACTTTAGTTTCAGATGCATTACCCCAAAACATAACTATGCAATTTAAAATTGAAGGGTTGGTTCAACAACATTATAGTAATGCAGATAGTTTCAGTTTTATTTGCAGAAAGTTTTGATCCTGTCTCTTAGATTTCACCTCTCTAGTAAAAGGGACTTTTCTTTTTCTTCTTCTTTTTTAATTGTTTTTGCTTTTGTTTTTATGTTGCTCGAAAATTTTAATTTTAAAAAATGGTCTTTTTCAAGACAATACCCCAATAACTCTAAATTGTTCACCGACTAGGAACTACAGAAGAATCACTCCCAATGAAATCTGCTGTTAAATGTATTAAATTTAACTTTTCAGTCAGTGATGTTTGCACAACTAGCCAATTCTCTGGAAACAAGCACTTGGTAATTCTATGTCATTATACAATGGCGCATTAAAAAGGGATCAGATGCGATGTAGTTTGATTTTTCTGATTCAGGCATAATTCCATCCTGTATTGATCAGTGTGACTGCTGTGAATACAGCCATTCAAGTGCACTACCTGAAGCCTAAAGGGATAGATTATCTGTTCAGTGAGCTATGCTGCCGGGGGCCACTGACCAAAGCTGACGAGACCATTCCTCCTGGTGCACTCTAAACTTTCCCCAGAGAGCAAGCCTCCGCTTCCTTAAACAGGGTGAATTGAATTAGGACATTCTACCAGCTGGCAAGTGTGAAATTGAGTTGAAGTGTACCTCGAGGTTAGGCGTGTGAGATGCAGGATTTAAACACCCCAACAGAACAGAGCGGGATCAAGCTTTGTCTGCCAGCTGAATTCTAAACAAGCAACAAGACGAGAGATAAGGGGACAGCTGGAGCTCACTCAGTTAGGGCAGTGAGGAGGTTCATGTTTGTATGTGGGTGGGTGCGCGTGCAAGTGTGCGAGCGAGCGCTCAAGTGTGCACATGTTTGCCGATGTGCGCTGGGATTATATCACCGCGGGGACAATAAAGTCGACTCGAGTGATATGCAAGCTATCTGGAGCGAATTTCCCAGCAGAAGCCTTAATCTCGTTCCTGTTGCAGCTTATAGTGCCTAAAAACACAAAATTGGAGTCTCAGCTGTTGAGAAAAACACAAACATGGAGAGAAACGATAACATACTCTGTTGGCCTCCGTTTTTCATTGCAAAAAGACTGGGTATTCATCTGTCAGTCACAGTTAATGCACCCTGTTTGTTCAATTCAGCTTGTCTGTTTCACTCAAACCGAACTCGATGCATGCACAATTGTAGGGCCCTTAAGGTGTAAAGATGAAATAAAATCAATAAAGCTGCAGCAAATCTATAAGAATACAACCAATCATACCAAACTCAGTGGATTATATTGAAGATTGTCTCACTCTTGCTGATTAGGCTCTGTGTGGTTGGCTGGAATAAGCCAAAAATATTTTTTGGACATACTGCAGAATGTTTTGTGTTCTTCCTTAGTGTGCATCCTATTGCACATTTCTTTCTGCTCTCATTCATGGGTATGAGGCATGGATTTCAATCAATTTAAATGAACAGAAGAATCTTGCATCCATCCGTCCAGAGTGTGGTCTAAATCATCTGCGTGAAGGTGCCCTGGCCTCACACAATGCTGCTATCCATCACAGCATGGCTGTGGCCTTCCTCTGCAAATCATAACACTGCATACAAACGTCCTCCAAAGCCTGCAGCCACTTCCATCTCCTGCTTATCGCCTTCCTTTTCCTCTTGATTATGACTTGTAGTCCCTTTCCTGTCACTCTCCCGTTTCCTTCTCCTATTTTCTCTCTTATTCCCCCTTTGTTTTCCTTTTCCTTTTTTATTCAACATCAAACCATCTAGTTTCACTCTTTCCCTTTGGCCCCTGCAGCCAACGCTCACTCCCTTCATCCCTCACATCGCCGTTATTTCCAGCCTTGATGCCAACTATTTGCCTTATCAATCACATTTTCTCATCCATTCTTTCCTCCCAGCATTGGACTGTTCCATCAGTCACCGCTCGACGCCCGCGTTCAACCCTCTCACCTCGTCGTTGTGATGGTTAATTCCATCAGTCACACACCCTCACCAAGCCCAGCCACTTCCATCAGAGCGTTAATCCATTTAAAAGAGAGAGCGGCTTCCTGCTCTGCTGGTGTGACTGTGAGGTGAGGCCACCCAGAGAAGAGGAGAAAGAAAAAAGGGACGCTTTGTCAGAAAAGATAAATGCCATGCCACAAAGCAAGGACAGTAATTAGTATTTTATTGTCAGGCTGAGTGGAGTATGAGTTGAAATAGAGCCTAAAAGTCAGCCGTGAACTGCGGGTGAGGCTGGGACCAACAGCAGGGATAGAGCTGAGGACACAGATGAGCAGCTGAAGGCCTTGGGCAAAGTTAGAGAGGTTTGGGCCAACACCCTAATTAAAGCTATAACTGGGCTGCTTGGAAACAGCAAAAGTAAAGCTATGCTGTTGTAACAGAACTGTACAGCTGAAGCTCATATTTAACTCCTCAGAATAATTGACAGGCAATTGTAGCTACAGATTAAACACAAAACAACATTATGAGTCGACAGCCATGTCAGGATATCAGTTTTGGCGTGGTATGATGTGAACATTTTCTAATTAGCACTGAACTCAAACCGCAGCTGAGGCTGATGGGAATGTCATTGGCTTTGTCACTGGCCATAAACCAAAGTGTTTGAAATTTCGCTCACAACCACAAATGTTAGCCTCATGTTGGAGCTTGTAGAATAGTCAGGGATCATCGAAGTTTCAAGACTTCATCCTCTTGAAAAAACTAATGTTTGCATTTAATAGGACTAGGTATCTGCACTCTATGCCTTTTAGGTATTGATTGAAATAACCCAGTACAATGTAGTACACAACTGTCCCTGGCATGAAGCTTGCAGTCCTGCAGCAGTAGCTACAACCCATACAGTGGTTGGTGTGTTAAATTCCAATGTGGCGCATTTAACAGAGTTGGCAGTTCAGCATGCGGAGATGCAACCAAAGTCTTTGTAGGTATGGCTATACTATAGCCCACACCACTCCATCCGCATTATGTTTATCAAAATGAAGGACTCTAGTGGTATTGAAACTGATATTATATTTTTTAAATGACACCCAGGCCTAGCATTCACAGTTAAAAAAAACAACAACAAAAAAACTGTATTCCATCCAGTTTTGTTAAGATATTTCAGTCTGGACTTGGTGGTAGGCCAACCAACAGACCAACATTGCCAGTTCTAGACACATGCCTCTTGTATAGCTAAAAAAAGGTTAAAGTAAGGCTTATTTGGGAACAGCTCTTGATTGCTTTAACCAAGCTTGTACAGGTCTTTTAATATCTTTGAATATTTAATGCGGCTGACTTCTGACATTCAACTGCCTTATATCAGAGATATGCTTGATGTATATAGGCTTGCTCTTTCTGGGTCATTGTACATTGTGAATGCTGGGCCACACAACATCTATGATAAATTTGGTAACACTTCAAATAAAACAGTTTTGACAGCAACCCAAAACAAGGCAACAGTTTATTTTTACACGATCCTTGCAAAATATCCTGCAGTCATACCCTCTCAACTATAAATTGTTGGTGTAGAGCCAACATTTCACACATTAAAGTGGGTGAAGAAGAAACACTTGCTCTGCCAATAAATCATAGCATAAGGCGTAATGATGTGTGATTGCCGTCTTTTGCATCTCCAAAGATTTGTTCTGCGATCAGCATCCCTTCAACATTCGACACCATGCTTGCTCCATCTTTAATTCCAGTCACATGCAAAATCTCCTACAATTACAGCTCTAACACTGAGCACACTTACACCTTGTGTTATTACATACGTGTGGTGTCTGAATACTGATGTGTACAAATACTGATACCACCAGACTGTAAAATTACCTGAAGATAGAGAGTACAGCAGAAAGAAAAAAAGTGGGGTGGGGTGTTATGATGCGAGGCTCCACGACATCTATCCTGTGTCCATTTCAACCTCATGTGTGCTCAGGAAAACAGCCTGGTATCATCTAATCGTCCCTACAGGCCACTGTGGAAAAATTCTTACCAGGCTCTGTGGCCGGGGACCCCCATGGGCAAAATAATAATTACAATAAAGGAGTGGTGATGAAGTGCGGAAGAGACAAATGAAACGGAAGACCAGAGATAATGAACTGGGGGCGGGAGTGAGAGGCTTTTTTTTCCATTAGCTAAACCATGAGTAAGAGTTATTTGTCATCATTTCACTCTCAGCTGTCATCATCTCTGATGCAGCAAAGTCATTTTGTTTTAATTCTGCTTTAATCTGATCAGCAGCTGTTCTGCTGTTGTTCTCTCTTCACTTCATTATGGGCTTTCAATCATTGCAGCGCTCTCTTTTTTTTCCTCACGCAAGGGCCAAATTTTTCATCGTTATTCCCATTTTTTTTAACATCCCTTGAATGTGATTGAACAAGTTGTGTGCCTAAAAGCTATCTAAAAAATTCTACTTCATATATTTACTGTTCACTTTCCCCTGCCTTTCTGTTTTCTATTTCTCTGTTCCCCTCTTGTGATTTTCTGACAGCATCCATCTCGTTTTATTTTCCGTCTCCGTCTCTCAAACTCAGACTCTGCCAGTCGAAACTCTGCAGCTGCCTTAAGTTTCACACATTATTTAATGTCCCATCAGTGTGTCTCTTTCTTTTCATGCCAACCCGTTTTATGAGGTTTCTAATCATCTCATCGTCACTCCCTCCCACTGCTCTCTGCTCCTCCTCCTCTCTCCCCTTCACCTCAACGTTCTCTCTCTGTCACCCACACTCCAGTGCTTCGCTCACCTCAGTTGACCTTTTCAAAGAAAGAGACAAAGACAGAAAAAGAAACTCCAGAGAGATACAGAAACGTCATGCAAAGCCACTGGAAAGTCCCTCTCTGCCAGCCATTATTCCTCAACATTCTGCTCATGTACCTAAAATCGCATCGCCTCTCCAAGAGTGCAAGTGTGTGTGTGTGTGTGTGTGTGTGTGCACATGTGCCTTTGTGTGTATGTAATTTCCATAAGTTGAGAGCCAGTTTCAAGTGGCTGGCCTGGGGGCTGATGATCAGTCGCACTTCCATCCTTCCTCTGTTGCCAGCCTCAAGGGAGACCACACAAACACACACACACACACACGCTGGCACAGTCGCGCTCAAACAACACGTAGACGCGTGCACATTGCCGCTCCTGGGACCGCCAGTGCCTCAGGCATGTCTCTGTCTCCCCTCCTGTTAGTCGGTCTGAGTCTTCATAAGCTAGATTTCTCTCTCCGTCAACGTGCGCTTCATTCTGACAGCATCCAGTCTGAGAAAAGCCACAAGACAAAATCTAGCTGCTCGATGAAAACGAATATACAGCAGTGCAATACGAATCAAAAACGTGTTTTTTTTCCTCACAAAAGCCAGACAAAGTGTGGATACTGAGACAAAACACTGATTCCTCAGTCATTTAGAGCCCTCCGCTGCAACAGACAGACATTCAAACAAGAGAATGAAGACCCATGCGCAGCAAACCAAAGCTTTGTTCCTGTTCTCTGCCTCATTCCCACTCTGTGAACCATTATTTCCCTCCGTCTGAATGCTCCATCAACCTCCCTCCCCTCCTTCTTTCGCCTCTCTCTTCCTCTGTCTGCCTCAGTGTTGTGGATGCCGCTGTAAAACAAGCGTGATTTGTTATTCCCAGTGGCGTGGCCTGCTATCAGACAGCCCCTGTTGTTGTGATAAAACTCAGAGCAGGGAGAACAATATCAAGGGATGGGCGGGAAGAGGGGGTATCAACAGACCCTGTGACTTTAATCTCTTGGCTTCCAAAAAGACAAATTATAAATAAAAAGGACTTGCCCTTCCTCCTCGCCTACCTTTTCCCTTCTCTCTCCATCATGTTGAGATCCTGTGACTCATTCACAATACGGATTTCATTGGATATGACGAGTTATAGGCTATGTTGCACAGCTGTATCATTTCAAGGGTATCATGGTGTGGAGAAGCCAGGATGAAAGCTGAAATCCCTCCGAGATGAAAAGATACAAGATGCAGCTCTGAAATCAATGATGCCGCCTCTGACTTCACCTGTGCTGCCTGTTATTGTTTCATCACTGCAATTCAAACAAGGGTTTGTCCTCTGCTTGTGACCTGCACACAACCAGGAACATCAGAAGCACAAAATAATTATTTTTATTTCTGATTAAGAATGTTATATTTTTCCCCAAAATGATTAGTCAGTTAGGCTGAGAAAAAAAATGGAAAAAAAATAGGAAAAATCGGAAAAAAAAAAAACCTTACTCCTCCGCCAGCTCTCCTCTCCTTCCACCTCCCGTCTGTTCTAAGCACCTTTCAGTTGCTTCATACAGTTAACCCAGTGTTTCCTGTATACCGATTTATTGCATCGCATTTCATTGTGGAATTATTCAGCCTTTCCTTACACCACTCTCTCTGGCTGGTTTTACATTAGGGACCCGGACCCGGATTCAAGTACACTTGATCCCAAATTCCCATTCATTTGATTACTCTGAACACAAGCGCTTGAAAAGGTGCTCTCCGTCACAATTCATGTGTACTCGAGTACGGTTCGCAAGAGGTGTGAAAGCAACTGTGCCCATATGTGAGTGTGCCACAGTCACTGCTAATTTGAACGCGCCGCCACGCTTTGGTTGACATAAGGTTTAAGTATTTGCAACATTTTCAGTCCATCTTTGCTGATATAGACAAGTGTTACATTTTGTTTATTGTCAGACTCTCTTTTAGTCTTTCTTTTTTGGGTTTAGTAGACCAGATTAGAAAAAAAACTTTCAATTCTGGAAAGAGGCACCAAAATTTGACTGATTGTACCTCTGAGGTCATTATATTGAAATATCCCATTATTCCATGACGGACGCCATTTTTAAAGATGGCTTCCATTTTGGCCATTTCATACGATAGAGTTTCATTGTCTGGGCAGACTTTGATGATTCCTTTGTCTAATGGAAATGGAACAATGGAAAGTTTTAATTTACACATCAATATTCCCTTTTTATATTTCCCTCTGCCATTTACCCCGTTTAGTACCATAAAATGTAGAAAAACGTTCATAGTCAGTGTAGACAGATGTAGATACAGCAGCACAACAGGACTGTTTTGAGTGCACAGACTGGCAAATGTTCAAAGATGCCGTCACTCAGGATAAAAACAACAGTCTTGAAGCATATGCATCTTCAGTGACATCATATATCAGCAAATGTGCTGCTGTTGTTTGATCACAAAGACAATAAGATCATTCTCTAACTAGAAAGCCTATATGAATGGGGAGGTGAAAGCTCATTTCAGAACACAAAAAGCTGCCTTTCAGTCAGGTGACAAGGAGGCATACATCACTGCCAGAGCACGACTGAGAGCTGGCATCAAGGAGGTAAAGAGGAGACACCAGCAGAGACTGGAGAGAGACCTCAACAGCAACACCACATAAGATATGTGGCAGGCGATTCAAAATGTCACAGGCTATAAAAGCAGGAGCGCCCCCATCATGTGTGAGGCCAAGCTGCCGGACAAGCTGAACACTTTTTATGCTCGCTTTGACCTCCTCGATAAAGACTAAGCTGTGAAGTCTATTCCACCTCCAGAGGACCGGCCACTCTCAGTGACCACAGCAGATGTGAGAAAACTCCTGTTGAGGGTGGATAAACAAGGCTGCTGGTCCAGATAATATTCCAGTCCGTGTACAAAAAAATGTGCTGATCAGCTGGTTGATGTTATAACTGACATTTCTAACATCTCACTCTCACAAGAGACAGTTCCCTCCTGCCTCAGGACAGCCATTATTGCTCCTGTGCCTAAAAAGTCTGCAGTGTCTAGTCTTAATGACTACTGCCCTGTGGCTCTTACCCCACCCTGTGCTTTGAGCAACTGGTTCTCCAGCACATCAAGGACAACATCCCTGTCAGCCTGGACCCTTACCAGTATGCTTTCAGAACCAACAGATCCACATTCGTGCTCAACCCCCAAGGGCTGTGTGCTCAGCCCACTCCTGTTCATACTGTGCACCCATGATTTTACTCCCAGACATAAGGAGGAGGACATCACCATCATTGGCCATATTATAAACAACGATGAGAGTTCATACCAGGAGGAAATCGACAATCTTACAGAGAACAACCTACTGCTCAGCATCAGTAAAACTAAGGAGTTGACTGTTAATTTTAGAAAGAAGGAGGCAAAGACACCCCTGTCTACATCAGTGAAGCAGGTGAACAGCTATAGGTTCCTTTGAATTACCATTACTGAGAACTTATATTGGTCATCACACATCACCACCCAACTTTAAAAAGCACAGAAAAAGCTCTACTTCCTAGTTGCTTAGCAGTGCAGGCAGTTGTTGCCAATGCTAGAACAGCAATTTTCTCTACAGGATTCTCTATCATTGAATCAGCCATAGTCTCCCATCATAGCCTACATTTCCTGAAGAGGAGGTACACGAGTCTAGTGCTCCCCCAGACCACTTCAATATGCTAAAAGTTTGTGGATTTTTCCCCCGGTGCCAAAGCCAAAATTGCACTGCCTACACCAGCTTTAAATGGGCTTACCACAATTTCCCACAGATAATGTCAACAAATTGCTCGTACCCGACCAATAGCCCAAATGCATGGCATTATATAAACCAGGAAAAACAACAGTAAAGTTAAACCTATAATTCCCAGTGTGTAGCTACTCCAGACAGTGTTTGAATGAAGCCTGCACATATCACATTCAGTCATCCTATCAATAGCTTTGGTCCTTATGAACTAAATGGCCATAACATTAGGTTTAACTCCTTATATAATATAAAGCAATCCTAGCAACATATGTAACTCAATACATAATTCAGATGTGCACAGAAAAACATCACAATGTTTCAAAATGGCATTATATAAACCAGGAAAAAACAACAGTAAAGTTAAACCTATAATTCCCAGTGTGTAGCTACTCCAGACACTGTTTGAATGAAGCCTGCACATATCACAATCAGTCATCCTATCAATAGCTTTGGTCCTTATGAACCAAATGGCCATAACATTAGGTTTAACTCCTTATATAATATAAAGCAATCCTTGCAACATATGTAACTCAATACATAATTCAGATATGCACAGAAAAACATCACAATTCGCGCAGTAGGCCTAACCCCCCCCCCCCACACACACACACACACACACACACACACACACATACATTTACACCATCAAACGTCATAAAATATAATAAAAAATAAATATAAACACGCTGGCATCATACACACCTTGTTAATCAGCCTCCGTCACTGGCAGCGGTGGATAGACGTCCATAAATACGTTTATAGGCCTGAATCAGATTAAAAAGCACTCCGTAAACTTCCTCAGATGTTGGCTCATTATAACCAGATTCCGACGTTTTCTTCTGTATCAAAAACAATCCAGGTTGTTGCTGTCTGTGTTGTTGAACCGGAACTTTAGAAACCAAAGCGGCGGACTCTTTAAAGGCACCACTGTCCGAAAATGTAACGTAAACAAAACTCGGAGATCACGCACCCATTCAGCCAGGCTCTTTCTCTGTAACGTGTTCACATCCGATAAGTCGTGCAGTGCGAAATAAAACGTGACTGATGTTGCACAGGTGATACTCGGTCCACAGGAGTCTTCATAACATAATGAAGAGAACCGGAAAATGGCTAAACGAAGTTAGGGACCATCTCAAAAGTACATGCTATTGGGCCAAGGGAGCTTTTCAGATTTTTTTTAATGTGCGTGTTGTGTTACTTTAAGTTTTTAAACAGATATTTAGCACAGATATTTCAAATGAAATGCATGAAATTTGGACCCCCAACCCCACTGTGTCTTTTAGGCTATAAACTATTATGCAGCAGACTACTTTAATATGCTGTAAGTTTATTGTGATTCTGACCAATAATTTTACACTGACCTCCCGGTTTATTTTCACTATCCTGTTGATTTACACTAAGACCAGAGACATTTACAGAGCTCTGATTAAGACTTAGGCTCTGTTTTGTTTGTTTTGTTTTATTTTGTGGGAGGAATACAAATTATCTTTTTAAATTTGAATAATTTAGGTACTTTTTTTGCAGTGGAACTTAAAGATATTATGTATGAGAAGTATAAAGGGCAGGGGAAACAATAAATGGGGCAATTTCATTCATCTTCCTGTGTAAGCCACACTCACTCTGGTATGATCTGAACACAGATACATACAGATGTTTGTGTGGCATTAACAGGTACAGACACCGATAGCTGCCGACTCACCTACAAAATGCATAGCTGCATGTGTTATTAATTGGGATTCTTGTGACCATGACCATGACTCTGTTCCCTGTGAAAACAGAAAGGTTAGTGACATGGTTTGACTTAGTGTGTCAATGTTACTTTTAAATGTTTGTTGTCAAACTTTTATTTTATTTATTTAATCTCTTGTTAATGGAGATGAATAATCAATTTTACTTAAATTTATGACTATAATTAAACTTCAGAATTTAGTCAAAATGCATTTTTGTGAACCTAACTTTTACAAACAAATGCTCCATCATAAATATTTAAAGCATTTATTCACATCAAACATGTTCAAGAAATCCATATTTGAAGCCAGTGAGAGACACAGACAGGTAGATTATGGAAGACAGAGAACTTAATTGAAATTGACTCATTAAGTAATTGAAAAAAGGTATTTGAGCACTAAATATCTGTAATTTACTATCTATCACAGAATGAGGTAACATGATAATTGAGCCTATAGCCCAATGATAAAAGCTGTTGCATTTGCAGTATTATAAACTGGATGTTTGTGGTGACATTCGTGGGAAAGTCCAACCAAATCGCCCAAATAAAATGTTGGCATTGTACACACAAGCAAAGAATATTTAACATCTGTATGTTTCATACCTATGACATAGTTCAGCGAGTCGGAAACATGATTGTGGCAATCAACACAGTTACTTTGAACCCATACATGATATTTTCATGTCCAAAACCAATTGTTTTTTGTGCCTATACTTAACGACATACTGTGTTAACCACACTGTTGTCAGAACATAAAATTGAAAACTTAAACGTTAAAGCTGCAATGGGATTGTGTTTTCTGTGTTAACAAGAAGAGTCTATATGAAAGTGCCCTTTTATGGTATTTACAAAAATTTTCTGAGAGCTCAGAGTCCACAAAGTCTGTGCGAACAATTTCCCATGTCGTAAACACGATATCACAAGTAATTCCACACAAGTAACAAATCTGTGGTTTGCAAAAACATACTATGACAACATTTATAGGCAACTGGTTTGGTAAAAAAAAAAAAACACCATCTGCGCACACATATTTACAGCTTTTTCTATCACCCAGCAGTGGTTATTTTGCCAGAGAGCGTAGGTGATGAAAATGTGACTGACTTGCTCTTCAACTCACATCACACAGGTGACACAGTTTGGATCTCTGGGAAATGAGATCCAAATTCACGCCTGCTTATTGCAACCGGTGCCGCCAAAGAGAACAATATGGATATTTTTTGAATGGTAAAGTACTGTAAGGTGACGTGATATTCTAAAGGGTCGTGCAATATGACTAGAAACATAATGACAACAAAAGGGACTGCAGATTTATTATTATATTAAAGCCATATATAAGAAGATATAGAATATATCTCATGTTATTGAACCATTGAACTTCAGGAGTCCTTTCAGTGCAGTTAGTTATCAGCGTGCAGATAGGGCCAAGGTGAATGGAAAAGGGCAGCCTGGAGGAGCTGCTGAATGATGTGCAATGGTGTGAGTTAATCTCTCTTTCTTTCCCTTACTGCACACACAAACACACACACACACACACACACACACAACACACACACCCACTGACCGGCTCAACCTGTTTCCCAGTTGTCTGCTATTGCCTGCTACCAAAGGCAGACCTTAATTCCCTCCAATCACAACTACAAAGCCCAATCTCTCCACTCAGAGAGAGATCCAGCAGGATAAAAAAAAATTGCCTCAAACCATTCTCTTTCCACGCTCACCACACACCACAATAGCACACACACAACCACGTGTAAAGCCTGTGCTCTCAAGCCGACCGAAAAATGAGAAAAAGGAACCCGCCCACACTTGCAAACAAATACACATGGCTTTATATTGTTTGTCAGTTTTCATATCCCTCCTTATTTTCCCTCCCTGTAATACAACAGAGTGAAAATTAAATAATGGAAAACAAGACTGCGATTTATTTGTTATTTCTCTCCCTTCTGCTTTAAAGTTATTGAAACTTGTTCTTGTCACCATTGTTTACCACCCAGCTTAAGGGAAAATTACATCCATGCTTCTCTCTCCCAAATCCATTTTCCATTTCTGTTTTCTCTGGGAGTAATAGAGCAAGAAATCAGGTCGCCCCTTGTGCAGGAATCACAACAGAAGCCAGAAAAGCTGCATGAACAATATGCATTTCCTTTTTCTTTAAGTATGCTGGTGAAAACTTTTGATAGCAGCCCTTCAGATATCTTATTTAATGAGTGAAACATTACTTTTGACATATTCAAGTGCTTCTGTGGCATGAAAAAGAGAAAATGGCACATGGGTGCCACAGATGAATGTAAAAAAAATTGGGGCCATAAAAAGCAGAGCCAGTGAAAGCATCAAAATAATGAGCTGGATGGAATTTTTTCCCCTCAATTCCTTGCTGGGAGCTGTGCCTTCAACACTTCAGCTCCAGTACAGTGTTCAGCAAGCCTGCAGCGCCCTGGCTAAAGCCTGCACAGACAGATGATCCAAGCTGAATCCAAATCTCTCTCCAAATCTCTGCAGCCATGGCTGGTAATATGATAATAAAAGGGGTGTTTAGAGAACGTAGTGACTGCTACTAGAGCACAACTGAGACGAGGATAATGATGGAGGAAAACATTTGAGCTTTAGAAACTCAGCCACATTTGTACACCAAGGCTTGTAGCGATTTTGACTCCAGCATTTAGAGGTTTCTGTTTGGCCATATAGGGACATTGAGGATGGCTCAAATTCAGATTTAAAAGAGGCAGTTTCATTTTGGGATATGGCATTCCTTCCATATTGAGTAATGGCGGGTTAACATGCTGGGAAATCCAGGATATCACACAGCTGGTAGTCAATGTGGGTAGATATGATGAGAAGAGATAAAATTAGAGCATTTTTGGGAAGTCACAAATCTACCAATACAGGGGTCCAGTTTAAATCACACAGACTACATTACATTACACATGACCTGTATGTGAACTGTATTGTGACATGGTTTAAAACTGTACTGATCTTTTTCTCAAATTACTTTCTGTGATGTGTGAGGTACCAATCATAGCAACAAACCCAGAAAGAATTACTATATTGTATTTCCCCTCAGGTCTACAGAGTGTTTAGCATTTGGTTTTACTGCCTGCAACTTCCCTGGTTTGATTTACTCTCACTGTTATCATCAGCATAATTTCAAGCTGCAAATGCAAGCTGCTTCTTTTTTAATTTAAAAAAAAAAAGCTTTTATATATACTGCTCTTCACCAAACAGTGGACAAAGTTAAAGGTTAACTGATGAACACAGTGGAGCATTTAGCGTCTAAAGAGCCACACATTTCCCTCAGGAGTTGGTAGAGATCAAAAAAGCTAAAAGGAAAGTGATTATTTGACAAACATTCATTAAGAGGACAGAGACACAACTCCAAATAAATGTTACTCAATGTACTGGTGCATGCACTGTAACAGTTTTACAATTGTGTTATCTGTATTTTTCCATACAATATGTTATTGGCAGTTGCGAGGTCTCTTCCAATTGCTGCAGGCATTATCAACAGCTAATTAAAAACGTCCTTGACCAGAGATGTAAATGTCTTGGATTATTTATTTGCTACAGTGATAGGTAGAATTAGACGACATAGAGTTTGCCGTTCTGAAATACATTTAAAACACCTCCTGTAAGGCTGATCTGCTTGTGAATGGACGGTAAAGAAGTGAGTCAAAATAAAGTGGCCCACTGACTTTAATGTTCACCCCTGCTCATTTTCAATGGGACTCAAGTGAATCACCTCTCTACGAATTGTGGGATAGAAGGAGTTGCCAGTGACATTAGGTGATGAAAAACTTTATTCTTTAACATCTGACTTCATGGACATTGCATTTACACTTTAATATTTCATACACAACAAAAACAAATTTTTTTATCATACCCGTAACTTCCCCTGTTTTTAGTGCTCATATAAGATGGCAGCTCCTTTCACACTTTTAATATGTGTGGCAATTGAAATACAGCAAAAGGGGACCAAAAATGTTTTATACAGAGGCAGAAATTTGACATTAATAGGAAACTACCGTCCAACCCTGCATGCATGTTTCTGGTTTGGGATGGATTTCAGGCCCTCATGACATGATACTATGCACAGAGAGAAGTTTTGGTTCTTGTCTATGCATTTACACCTGCCTTTTTAAAGTGTAATCCCTATCCAAATGCTCTGGACATATTAAACAAGCAGGTGAGAACAGACCATAGATCAGATGAGAGACAGTCGCAGACAGAAAGGGGCGAAGCAAAGGATGGTAAAAGAATATAGGTAGTTGCTTTAGAGACCACAATTTGTCATTCTACGCAGCAGCCTGTGAACACTCTCACCAAATAAATATTCATGACAAGTGAAAAGGGTCGTTCGCTCTCGTCCTCCCACCACTAAAAAAAAATAAAATAAAAAATAAAAACCTGGGTAAATCTCCACGTGAGAAATGACTCTGTCAGGACCCATTTCAGAGCCACAACTCAGCGACCCTGTCCACCCACCGTCCACACATCAGCGCTGCCACAGAGGCTCCATCTTCCTTAATTCCTCTATCTCTTTCCTTTTCCCCAAACTGCTCTCACTTTCCTACCACTCTCCAACTGCCTCGACTTTTCTGCCAATCCACCATCATTACCTCCACCTTCCAGTCTCTCTTAGTCTCTTTCTCTTTTCCTCACTTTTAATCTGCTCCTTCCACACTGCATCTTTAACCACAATGACACTGAAGCAGAGATGTTGCTCAGACTAGTAATTTTGCGTGCTGAATGCAGAGCAGCTCCATGCTGTGCAATATATCTTCTAATTAGATTCTTGATCTTTTGCACAGGAGAGCATGAGCGACAGAAAATGTTTAGGTTTTTCACACTGAGGCAGAAGAATATAGAGGCAGAGAGAGAAAGAGAGAAAGAAGGATCATGACAGCAAGAGAAAAAAATTAGATAAACAAAGATAATGTGAACAAAATAAACAGTTGAATGAGACAGAAAGACAACGACTGAGATGCCTGGAGGACGTTTGACCTTTCCGAAGCAGAGTTGGGACATCAGTTGGGACATCAGTCCAACCTGAGAACTGAGAGCCAAAATAAACTAATCTGAACTGCCATCTATAAAGTGTTAGAAAAAGGACCCTTTGATTTGTAAAAGTTAATAGGTAAATACTTGATTAACAGTGAATATATGCATATTTGCATTCTTTGTTGCTTCAACTTAAGGCAACAAGGTCTACAAAGCAAGATGTAACTATTATTCCAACAGATTCCTCCTTCTTGCAGCATCAGGTCCTGGTTTCTATTAAACGTCAATGAATAAAGATTTTGAAAAATGTAATGAATACAGCAAATGATAAATATACCATGTATGCAGACAAAAAGCATGGGTGTCTGAGTGTGTAAAAAAGTGTGCAGCTGTGTCCTGAAACCTGTGCAGTGGAAAAAGCATTCGCTGCAGTTGTCAGAGTGGAGCTTGAGACGTCCAGCTCTCAAAAAATATGACATGTATGTCATGTTTAACCCCATTGTATAAATGTCATGTTTAATTCCATTGTATGAGGTACAATGTCCTGTGGATCCAAAAGGGCTCTTTGGGGGCAATTAAAACAGTGGTGGATCAAGATGAACACACACTCATGGATGGTCATGGGTCACAAGATGCAAGACAAGCTTAGATTCTTTACTTAAAAGTGAAGGTCTCTGGGGGATAAGTGAAGTTCAAGGCCATTTCTAGAATACTGACTGTAGATATAAGATATCCTATATGTCATTATTTATTGTATATAAAACCACATGATGGGTTTAAAGAATATGGAACTTGTAAAGGGCTAACAAAAGGCAAGAACTTTCCACAGATATCTGTAGCATATCTGCATATATGCAGATGTCTGTAGGCAAAGTACAAGATTTTGGTATCAAAAGCGCTCTGGTTCCTGTTAGGGAGTACTATTGCAACTGTGAAAGGGTTTTAAATAGCCTTTTGTGGCTACATGAAATCTGATAAAAGGCCTTATGTGACATCACTTGCATATCAGTTGAGGCTGAAGACAAAAGGGTTGAAAATCTAGGGGTGCAAATTTAGAAAAAAGTGAGTTTAAACCACTCCTCATCTCTGCTTTAAGCTTGACACACAAACATCTTTGAATGATCTGTTGGGAGTTTAGTAGCATTGTGAACAATGTGGGCACCATGATGTGAGAAGGGGAAAAAAATAAGTGGAATGAAAAAGACAGTATCTCAAGTTCTGCTGCATAGATTTTTATACTTTATTTTGCTTTATCATTACAGTGTTATAATGCCTCTTTTCAGAGGCAATTCAAGTCGAAAGTCAATTTATTTGCAACTAAAGTTTGCCTTGAGTATGAGTCAGCAGATCAAGTATCATCTCTGAGTTAAAAAAACTGAACCTGCAGTACTGAAATCATATCCCCAGTGTGTTGGGTTTATTTGCACCCCAATTCAGCAAATGGTACTTTATAAATATATTTTTGTGCCCAAAATGACACCAAAGTTCAAGGATCTTCATTGATCCAAACTGAATAGTAACTTCTGGGTGAAGCTATAAACTCAAAATTGTTATTCTCATTACATTCAGAAGCTAGATAAAAACTCATAACCTATATTGTATGCTTTCTCATCTTGGCATCACCATTTTAATGTCTGCTCTCCCACACAGTCATTATCAGTTCTTGGCTCAGTCAAGTTACTTTCCAACTTGAGCATAGAACAGCCGCGGCAGCTTCCACCCACCCACTGCAAAAACAATGTTAAGTGCTAGAGCCTCTTCACATTCAGACTGGGAGACAGAATAAATTGTCTGGGATTTTGATGTTGAGAGTTATCAAAGACGCATCCGTGGTGGAGTCAAATACTTGACATGTACATTAGCTTTTTAAAGTGAGTCTGTAGTAGGGGTGAATGTAGTCCTATTATTAACGCTAAATTATTCAAGTATTCCTGTGTTTGACTCCTCTGTCTAAGAGAGCTACACTGTTCAATCTCAAGTGCATTTCTTCACATATACTGTATCATGACCAAAGTGTTCAGGTGAAAAAAGACAAAAAAAGGCCTTTGAATTGTTTGAGCGAAACAGCCGGGAGTGCACACACACAAACATACACACACACACACGCGCTCGTGCGCGCACATGCCCACACACACACACACACGCACGCACACACGCCCACGCCCACACACACACACACACACACACGCACACACACACACACACACACACACACACACACACGCACATGCACACACGCAACTCTGAGAAAGTGAGCTCTTTTCAAATGAGTTTGTGCTGTTATAACTGCTAAGATTCTCGCTAACTACTGGCTGGTCACTGTAGCTGAATTACAAGTTGAAATGTTTTCTGATTTAAGCTATGTTGCTCATTACTGCTGTTGTGGTTGCCATGAAGGGCATTACAAATACTGATACTCCTGATTTTGTCTTAGCAATAGCAGACAAATGGAGTACACTGTATGTTAGTCATTTGAACTAAAGGCCCTAAAATACCAAGCTCACAGTTAGCAGTCAGTGAACATTTTTCACCCTTGTCTTTGTAGTGTATCCTGAACTGTTAGCCCTTTTTCTGCAATTCAGCATATTGAATCGGCATCGCAGAGGTAAGAGCCTGTCTGTGAATAAAATAAAATAAAATCACGGCAGTTCAGCTAAGCACACAATAGGAGACAGATTTTCCTGGTCAAAAACTGAACAACAGAAACCCTGATTGTAGCAGCGCTCTGTGTATGTTTCAGAACGACAGACTAAGAGAGGGAAAGAAAAGGTGGAAGGTGGACTATTGCAATGTTTCTTTACGTTATTAAAGCCTCTTGGAACCCAGATCACCAAACACTTTCTTAATATGTAATTTAGGGTCTTACATGCATAATAAAAAGCATAAAAAATGACCAGACATTAGCCTCAATCAAGTTGAAATATTGTCATTTTTTTTTTTTTTTTCATAGTTTACTGAAGCTGGGTTAATTTGGGCGTGGTTATCAATGATTCCATAATGCATAATATAGATACAGACAATCAAAAATTCAAAGTCAGGTGTCAGTTCAAACTTATCTAATATGCCACACTGAAAACCCTCAAGGCTCCTTTCAGTACTGCAGATGTCTGGTAGCCTGGTCAGTTTCTAATGGGAGGCTAACTTCAGGTCTAACTCCCGTCACTTGAGTCATCAGGTGGCAAACTAGACATGAGAGCTTGTCTTGGGTCGTGAGGAATTGTAGCAATTACTCACTGACAAACAGCCTCAGTTGTTGCTTTACAAAATAAAAGACTAAACAAGTATGCTATATAAGCATGCTGTCTGAGTCTGCATCTGACAGCGAGAGATGCCTGCACTGTAAGTGAGCCAGACTAGGCCAGGGCAGACTGTCATAAATCACAGGATAGAGCAATGTTAATTTAAGCCTGTGTCCTCTGTTGGTAGGAACATACTGGAGCTGTAATGAATGACCATGTTCTTGTCCTGAATACCCAAACATGACACCCCGAGAAGTTCTGGAGATAAAGACACAGAAGTCAAGGCAAAGCATTAATAGGAAATATGAAGTATTAAGTTCAAACCCATTATATAAAGCTGGTGAAGGCTGAAGAAGGGGCAGGACAGGATAAGCATTTTGCTTCCTCCTGCTCGTTTTCAAACACATTCTTTGTTTTGTTTCCATGATGGAAAGTCTTTTAAATTTTTTTTTTTTTTTTTCCGTTATCTTTATTTGTTTGAAATGAAATAAACTCAAACTCAGATAGATATTGTCTCTGTATGTCTTCTCTTACAAAACAGGTTAAAATTGGATGAATAATCTCACCATCAATAAAAATTTGGGGATAAAAAATTGATTTTAGCAACACAATTTGCACATTGATAAAATAAGTAAATGTTTTCAGGGTTCTGATTTTTAAACCTCAAGGTTGCCGCTCTTATTGAATAATAGACATTTAATGACAGCAGTCCACTCATTTGTGTTTAATTAAATCCCCGAGAAAAAAATGCTATCTCAAATACTCCAGGCTGTGTGTAAGCACACTTTTGCTATGACTGTAAAGGACACACTCCTTTCTCCTCTAGCTCCATTAGAAATAATTATCTCCCATCGATCTTTCAAACCCTCTGTGGAGCGTTAACATGAGCTTGTACTGTCTCAGCCTTCAACTGTCTGTCAACAATCTGTGTGTGCGTGAGGATGTGTGTGACCTGCACATCCCAGGTCTGTGCGGTACACTGTTTGGCTTGTGACAGCCTTCTAGAGTTCCTGTAATTCTGTAGGTGGCTTGTCCCAGCACGGCAGCAGAGCGTGTCTCCTACTGGGACTCTGGCAGAGGCAGAAAAGCCCTCTTTGAGCAGGTCAACCACACGGGGCCCTGTAATGGTGAATGCACTGATAACTGGCCACCCGGTGTGACTCTGCGGCGTGAAAAACCAAGCCGTCAGTATGGGGGCCACCACAGCGGAAAATTGTGTCCAGTAAAGCGTGCAAGGTGGGGAGAGGATGTGACAGTGAAGACATGCAATCCTAATGAAAATCAAATCCAGTCAGCTCGCTCCTCGGAGGATCTCTGCGGCAGGAAGCCTATGGCACAGCTGCAACATCCCTATAGCTGATAAGAGAGGTGAAGTTCAGATAATGAGAGGGGCAGATGCCAACGCCATAACATAACAAATAACATGCAAATCCCTGTTGTCATGTGAAAACCTCATGTTATAATTGACAAACAGCCTTGCTTTTAATGACAACCATTCATTTTTTTTAGTTCCTTGAGTCAGTCACAACATGCATGTGAGGGGAGCAATGTGGCATCTCCATGGAAATCACTGCACTCACCTTGCCTGGGCCTCACCCAGAGCCGCAGACTCGGCTTTGCCTTCATTAGTGCTGCCTCAGTCTTCCCATGAGTTTCACAGCATAACCAACTTCACCAAAAGCCCTTAAGTGTACTTGCAAATGGTTAACCAAGCACTTATCCAAATGGATTGCAAGCTAAAGTCTATGTTTTAATTGCCTTAGGTCTGCAGGACAAATTCTGGGATGGATTACCCCATGCAGAACTCGGAGATAGTCTCCAGGGGTGAAGCCATTGCAAACATTCAAGGCTCAGCCCAAACCTGGGGTGGTCTCCCTCTTTCCCCTGGGGGGATTTTCAGGAGCTACTTTTTAAGTCATGTCCACCATTTGGGGATAACATGATAGTTGCCAAGGAAAAAAATCCTGTAGTTACCTCAGATTTCTTCATGATTCTGAAACCATAACACAACAGATGTGGAGGATTACCCATCGTTCAACCCTACCACCTGACAAAAGGCCAAAACTGTCTGATGTTAGCTACTACTTTGAGAGGTGCATAACATAGGTTGGGTAGTAATTTTGAACAGCATTGCTCATCTTAAAACTTAGCTGACTTTTGATATACCAGCCTATTCTCATTCCAAAGTCTTCAAATACTGCCCCTTGTGCAGTGCTTTTCGTTTGAGATCCTAATGCCAAAAGCCACCTTTTGCATCTGCATAGTACACTGCTGTAGACTGTCAGCTGAGAACGCAGCTGGGCTGAGCTGTTCGAGATGCTATTTTGTGCAACCAGACAGCACCTGCCACAGCAGCATGATACACAGACGGTTGGCGTCATTTGAGAACATGGCTGGACAGAACCTGTCATGTCCGCATGTTACGCCCTTGGACAGCATCAGGTCAAAACACTGCTGGTAACAATGTAATATAAGGAGCATGCAGGTTCCTTTAGAGTGGGCAGGAGGGGCAGTGGGTGGATCAAACCAACCCCAACCCCAACCACATATGAAACTGGAATGCATTGAAAGTTTCAATATAGCAGCACTTTAATGTTGGCCTAAATACTGCAAAGAAGTAACATCAAAGTGAGGATAAACAGGACACCGCTCCAAGAAAGTTCAAACTGCTTCACAATATAGTAAAACCAGCATACAGAACTGTCATGGATGAGGTCATTACCAATCCAGTGGCATCCTCCTTGACTTGGCTTTTTTCTCCACTTAATTCTTTTTGCCCCATCATTTAATTCATTTGTAAGCTCAAAGCCTTGGACCTGCCCAAATTAATATGAGATAAAACTCTGAATGAAGAACGACATTAATTGTGTCTAAAGGAATTCAACTGAAGTGGCAGCCCCCTCTGTCAGCAGCAGGCAAAAGTTGGCTCTCTCTCATTCCCCCACATGCTGACATCAAAAGCAATAAGTGGGAAGAGCTATTCTAATTGCCTTGAAGCGACCTGCCTGCGTAGGCACCAATAAAGTGCTTTGTGTGCTCTCTTCAAATGAGTCCTCCAATTCCTGTCTATTTCTTGACAGTCAAGATCAGGGGTTTGAATGGCCACTCTACCTTTACAAAGCACCTTTGCAAAATCTTTTACCCGGGACCATGCTGGCATAAGCGCACACGCAAACACACACACACACACACACACACACACACACACGCACGCACGCACGCACACACACACACACACACACACACACACACACACACACACACCGGTTTAAAAACCAAGTGGATCTGAGTGGCAATTATCCTTGACAACCGTTCAAACAATATCTGGCATTTTGTTGCCATCTAGGCAGCAGGGGCGGTACTGCATGCATCAGGGCAGACAAAAAAGATTGATTTTTTCCTCACAGGTCAAATATGTCTCCAGCCTGATGTCCTCTGCAACTCTGAAGCAGGGATAATGGAAGAAAAGACAGAGAGGGAAAGTGCAAAAGTTTGATGTAAAACTGTTGTAACCCAGTCTTGTGTGAATTACCAACAATTTGGAAAGAGCAAGAAAAGACCAGAGACACATTCAGGAAGGGAACTGCAGACAGGGAAGTGAGCTGATGAAAATGGGTAAAGAAACACCGTGTAGCAGCAAAGAGAGAAAAGGATAATGTGGGTAAGCTGGAGTGATTTCTTGTAAAAGTCAAGAAGACCTTCTCAGCTATCAGTTCCGTTTAACAGCAGAGAGGGATTTGATTACTTCAAAGACACTTGCTGAACATAGAGTGAAGTGAAAAACCCCAGAGTCATGTTGGGATAGAATGAAAAAGTAGGGCTGACACCTTCAAACAGAAACATCACATGCTCTGAGAGTAAAGTGGCACATCATAGAATCCGTTTCCTCCGGAGCTTTAAAACCAAGTCAAGGTGATGATACATCTTGTATGATTATCCAGCTTTAAGTCCATATGAAGCATATTGAGCTACAGTACCTTGATATTTGCAACAAAGGTGCAGCCTTGTTTATCTTCTTCAATGATGCAGTAGTTGATGTTTTTCTTCTGAAACTAACCTTGAGAGCAGTTCCGAATCCACTGGAAAATGGTGGTGTCAAAACAAGTGTCAACATGGAATATTATTGAGAGGAATTTAACAATCACAGCGGATTAGGAAGTGAGAAATGAGGAGCTTTATAAAGTACATCGGTCAGCAGGAAGAGGCTGAGGTGTGTGTGTGTGTGTGTGTGAATAAGTAATGCAGCCCAAACAGCATTCATGATTAATCAGTATGATGCAAGTCTCTGCCACCAACTAATCTATCCTGTTAGCTATCTTTACTAACCAAATTTGTCCGTTGTAGCATATAAAATATAAACACACATTATACATAAGAACACATGCAGAGCACTGCAATATAAATGCAACACCTGAATAAATCTGCTAGCACAGTTTCAACATCAGTGACCTCGGTGCAGTGAGGTGTCTGCACAGAGCCCAAAGGACTGAAAGACAGCAGCCACCCCAGCCACAGTCTGTTCACCCTGCTGCCATCTGGAAAAAGATACAGAAGTATCCACTGCCAAACCACCAGACTACGGAGCAGCTTCTCAAGTCCTCCTTCAATGCCAAAGGATGTTGCAGGATTTTGGGTCTCTTCTTGATTTAGAGTCAACTTTAATTTCATTTTTTCTTAAACCATGTTTAAGAATATGGTAATATTGCATATGGTAAGCATCATAAAATGCAGTCTTCTGTCCAGTGTACATTCCACCACTATACTGCTGAGGTGGGACCAAGTCGCTGTTTTGCAAGTCTTTGTACTAAAGTACAAGTCAAGACTCATAATTTTAAAGTCAAGTTCCAAGTCAAGACTCTCAAGTCCCTACTCCTAAACTTTAATTTTGAGTCCTAAACAACACATAATGAGCCCTTAAGCAAATGCAATACCATTTTAACAACAAAGAACCATATAAATTGAATTTACAAACAAGTTTGTTGGATGTTGTTTCGTCTGTTATATCTATCCGCAAATTTTGCACACTGCAATTTCTTTTTTGGGGTGACTACTGCATAGTTCTTCTACGCAAATGAAATCATCTTTATTATCATTTTTTTCTACAAGCGCTTGGTAACATAACAGTATTTCTTCATGGTTTACACATAAAATTAAATTAGATGCTGTCAGATTGGCTTAAGAAGATGAGGTTGTCTTTAAAACTTTTTAATTGTACAGTTTTTTGATCAACAACTTAGGCAGATCTTGTGTCTATTTAAAAGTATTTTCCCATATCAAAGGTTCTGTAAGTTTAGTCACCACTTCCTCCTTATTTTGAGCAAGAAAAAACACCCTCCATATTAGTATGCCAGAGGCAGACAAATCCATAGGGGACAGTGCAAGGTAAGCATAGGCCAGGCCATGCATTATATACTCTTGGTTGAGTGTTCAGATGTATACTCAGAAATTTCTGGACTTCATTAAACTCTAAAGTTGCCACACTGAAAAAAAAAAATCTGCATCGAGGACCTCAGAGAGAGCAAGAATTGCACAAAAAGAGGTGTTCATCTAAATTTGTGTGTAAAGCCTAATTGGGGCTAGGTCATGTTGAAAGGTAGTGGTGTTGTTTCCCCCTGAGGTGCTTATTACAGCACGGTGGATAACTGTTAGCATTTTGAATTTTCCTCCCCAATGCTCCATTTAGTTTGATAAGTGAAAGTAAATATGAGGGAAGGGAAAACAGAAGCTCATTTCTTCTCTCCGGAATAAAAACATGCAGACAAGAACACCAAGGGCTGATTTATATCTATTTAAGTATACTTTAACCTCTCAATTTAGCTACTATCAGAGACACACTGCTATAGCACAACCCATTTATCGGCAGCAACACCCACTCGGGAGCAACTCATGTATCAACATATTCTTGAAAAATAGATCAAGTGCAGCTGGCAGAAATCTCCATCACCCTCTTTTGACCCTGCGGCTTCAATTAACAATGGAGTCAGTGACGAAAAGCTATTCAGTGATATATGCCAAGTGTCTCTTTTTCATGATACAAGAACAGTCTCGAACACGTCGTTTACCTTTAAACAAATATAAGTGCATCACACCAACAATGGAGTGCTACTCACTGAAGGGTTAAAGAAACTAACATCATCGCCGGCTACTAAAATCAGTGAAACTACTCTTGTGGAAAAAATGGGACCCTGCAGTACCAGCCCTTTTACATGAATACTTTCACTGTGCTGCTGGCGGCTTCACACACTCGGTGGAAATAGAGAAGAGTCATCGCAATCACAGCTGAAAAAGAAACTTGTGCCTCCTGCCAAACATAGGCCCGTGTGTGTGTGTGTGTGTGTGTGTGTGTGTGTGACAGAAAAAGAGAGGGGAGGACATATCTGGATGTTTGTGAGTGTGGTGGAGAGACAGACAAACAGAGTGGGTGAATAGCTCATGAATATCTGTAATGTGTTACAGAGAGTGTTTGTCAGAGCGGATGGCAGAGGAGGAGGCGGAGGCACAGGCAGGGAAACGGGGAAAGTGAGAGACAAGGGTACTGTGAACCATGTCTCTCTTTCTCACACACTTTAGATTTTGAATGTCGGGGGATTGCTTTTTGCGGGTGTGGATACGAAGCCGCTTCTCTTTCAGCTGCTGCCTCTACCTGGGTATCTATTATGGCTCTTTGTCTGTCTGCCACCTATTTTATCTTTTTGCTTGTTCATCTGCTTGTCTGACCATGAAACTGACAAGAGGAGAACAAACTGAGATGGAAGCGTGATCAACTGGAGGGACGGTATCACATTGTATTGCCGTGTCCTTCACACGTGCTTACTGAGGCCTCTTGTGTGTGTGTGTGTGTGTGTGTGTATTTGTGTCTCTTCTTTGCTTTCTCCACCCACAAAAACTCATCAGTACTCACAAATAAGCCATTAATCCACTCTCCTAGGATGCAGGGTTTTCTCACTCTCTTTTTTTTTCCTCACTTGGCATATTTCACTATTACACCACGCAATGTCCATTGGTGTTTTGCATAATTATGCCACTTATATCAAATGCAGGCAGATTCTAATGGAGCGCTAAGGGGACATATTTACTTTAATTACCACTCTCACTATCTCCTTCCCTCCTCCCTCCTTCATCCTCCTCTCATCCACTCCCGTCCTCAGGAGAGTGGGGTGGCAACGTCAAGGGAGAAAAGATTGAAGAAGACTGTGTTTCGCTCAAAGGTTACACCTTCCCACAGCGGAGTTAAGATAGCATTTGACCTTATAGCCCATTACAGCATGGTGCTGCTCAACCACAGTCGCTAGGGAACACACAGATAAATAACAAAAAACTCTGTTTCAGACTCTTCCATTAAAAGAGAAAAAGTGTGCCCATGTGTGGTCAGTTGTGCATGTGTGTCTGTTAACTTAGAGGAAGCTTTTAGAGTTAGAACAGCTGACTGTTAAAAAATTCCAAAGAGCACTATAGCACAACAGGCTGTGGTTGGCAGTGTGTTTTCACTGAGGAATCCGAGTAGATAAGTAGAATGTGAAGGAGCCTGAAACCCCAAAGCCCCGCACTAGAGAGCCTATTTGCCAGTTGATTGTTAGAACCAAAGTAACACCAGGGTGCATTTAGACAGCAATGTCTAGATTGGTATCGGGCTGCTTTCACTTGAGCCATTTCATGCTCTTTTTACTTTGTGTGTTTGTGTGCCTCTGTCAGCTGTAAACATTGCAAACCTCTCTGCAATTTTTCTAAACTTGAACTCTTTATTCCAGCTGCGCGACCATGGGAGCTGAAACAAAAGACAGGAGTGTGGGGGGTGAGAGGAGGGCAAGGAAAACTGAGGATGAAAACAGCAGAAAGCAAGACAGAAATCATCCTGCCTTGATGACTGGCATTCCTCATTAGTGTCATCATTAGCCTCTGAAGCTTGTAGTATTCCTATGCCTTAACCACACTCCATTGTACTCCAATGACACAGCACGGGGTAACAGAGGGCCGAAAGGTCTGAAAGGACCATTCACACAAACTTTCTTGGGAGATATGAGGTTAGCTGAAGGACGTCTTTATAACGAATGATTCACTGTAACCACTGAAAAACATGACATAGCTCCATCTACACATTTCATAAAGACGAAAGCAGAAAATGCAGCGGGGACACAAACAGTGAGCACTCATCATTATCCTATCCATAGGGGGAAGGATAAATCCTGTATGACCAAACATTATACCTATTAGTTTATGATCAGAGATGGCTGGACCTGGCAATGAAAAAATAAAAATAAAAAAGATTAACTCTTTGAAACACAGACCAGCATCACTGTCTTGTTCTGCATTCAGAGGCCTTTTACAAGTATTTCAGCTTTTGAAACCTGAGCACACTGATTTCTTTTGAAAACATGGGAGAAAAAGGCAAGAACTGTCCTGAAAACTGCAAGAAGTTAGCAGGTATAGAGTGAGTGTGTTCACTCTCAAACCTGTTGCTGCTCTCCTGAATAATAAATGACACTGACAGACCAGGGATGGCCATGTCCTCCCTTTTTGATAATTCTAGATCAATGGACTGCCTCTGGGATCAAGTAGGTGGGATAGATTGGGGGGGGGGTCAGAGATGATGAAAATCAGGGCAAGGTGCGATCATGTTTTTGTCACCTTGAAGGTCAGCCCTCTTTATGAGTAACAGGACACCATGGCAACTCTGCCTTCAGAGCCAAACTTAATTTTTTTTCTGGACACAACGACCTCCCCTGCTTTCTCTCTATCTATCTCTCTCTGTGCTTGCAGTGGCTTAAACAGGAACTTTAACAGTCCGTTGGTCACCGTGCCCATAAACGTCCATGACAGCAAATCTTCCCTCAGACACGCCTAGGTGCCAGCCCAGAATTTAAACTCTGAGTATAACTGTCATCCACCGTCTACTGGTGAGAGAGATAGAGAAGAGGAAACAGAGAGCCAGAGAGAGAGAGAGAGAGAAGTGAGAAAATGGCGCTGAGCATTTTGAGGAAATAAATGGGGGGATTAAAAATTGGTAAATCACATTAATTAAGGTAAAATACTAGTTTCACAGGGTGGGAGCATGTAAACGAGAATGAGAGCTAAGGAAGGGGAAGAAAAACAAATACACGAGACAGACAAAGAGGAGGGAAGACAGGGAGGAGGAATCAAAGTGGGAAAAGGAGAAAAAAGAAACGTTGCACCTGCAGCTCCCAGCTGTGCTGTGCTTATTCTGAATCATTGCTCCACCCGGAGAGACTGCTTAGCGTTTCATTTGGAAAACAGGGATTTATTACCAAGGAGGGGGCTGCTACTGTGCCCATATGTGGGCGGGTGTGTGAGGGGGGAGGTGTTGGGCGGTGGGAGGAAGGTAGGAGTGTATGGCGGCTTTTTTGTGGAGAGGAACTTGGCTCCCTACCTGAGCATCAATAACAAAGATCCCACACACTATAATACACTCTTAGAAATAAAGCTGCCTACTAAAATAATGTAGGTTTAAAACCCAAACAAAAACAATGTTACTTAAAACCATTTGTGGTTTCACCAGAACCTCTACTGCTGCATTCTCAAGAGAACCCTCTATGGTGTAATGGTTCCACCAAGGACCCTATTTGAGGGTTAAATCAAAAAACTCTCTCTGAGGGTGCTAACTGGAACCCAACCACAGGGTTCCACAGAAGAAACTCTTTTATATTTTAAGGTTTTCATCTAGACTGCACTCAAGGCATCTTGAAAACAGTAACTAACTGAATTACATCACATACTTTACCACGACCATACGGTCTATACATACACAAACAAGTCAAGGAAATTTGATAAGACAGAGAACTGATGAATGCCAATCAGGCTAAAATAAAATCACATTGTGATCATTAATATCCATTTGTCAACTAGGAATTCAACCATGGCTTTTGCCCTGTAGACCAATGTAGTTTTTTGTTTTGTCAGCTGACATTTACATGGTTGCTGGTTGACAGATTACACTCCATTGTAATAGCGTTACCGGGACTCGTCATTATGTGTTAAGCAGAGCAACAGTGCACTGAAATGGAGCACACCCAACTTTTTAGAGCTGAGCAGAGCAAAGTAAAAACAAATTGTGATGTCAGTCGATATTGAGAACACAACCTCAATAGCAGCGTCTATCTTGTCTATGGAATTAGTTGTTGTTGCTATAACTCCTCATTGGATCTGATGTAGCACTTGAAAATGCTTGATAACATCTTGACAACAGCGTTTATCCTGCCTGCAGCATTGCTTGGCTAATTGAGTCCAGGCCTCATTAGTTGTTTGTTTTCATAAAATTTGACAGAGAAACTACTGTTTCATGCCACAATGACAAACGAATAAGTAGCTTTAATTTAGTGCAATGGGCACATTCAAAGGTCTGGAGCCAGGTAAGATACAGATATCAACAATGGCAGAACACGATGAAATGAATTGATGAAAAAGATTACAGATACAGCTACATTTAAAAAAATACAGGTAATCATTTGAATATTTGAGGATGAGTACCTTTTAACAACTGTGGTCCAAACAATCCTTAAAGAACTCTTTAGAGTTCTTCAGAAGCAAATGATTCTGGGTATAACCTCGGGCTGCAGGAAGAACCCTTCAAACCTTATTTCTAAGAGTGTCAGGTGGGAGGATGAGAGGGACGTTCCTGTGATTGTAAGAGGGAGGAAGGCACTTACACTTTTCACACGAGGAAGGTGGAATAAGTTTGTGTTCACATGTGGGATACAAATGTTTGTGTGTGTGTGTTTCTGAACAAGCTAGAGAGCTGAATCACTGAAGGGCAAAACATATGGTTAACCCTTGGAAGTAATGCGCTTTCTTCACTTGAGGGATTCATTTACAGGTGGATGGTAATGAAAAAATGTATGGCTACTGCTTCTGGTAAGACAACCAGAGATTAGAGATTCTCCCACGGAGCTGGGTCAGCCTGTAAATCTGCCCACCAGAAGTACAGGCCAAAGGCCACACAGCATCATACATCTCACCTGGTACAGATCTTGACACTGTGTTTGAGTGAGTGTATGCCTTTGAGTGAACTTCAGCAGTAAGTGTGTTTTGTTGTGCAGTTTTGGAGGCGTGCTAACAGTCTCTTGATAGGGTTAGTGAATGAATCTAGTCAATGGAAAGCCTCCTCAGTATGTGTAGCAGGGTGGGCGGTATTTGCGTGTGTTTCGGTGTTCGGGGGGGCCGGGTCCTAATCAATAAAACAAAGAACTAAATAATTTCTTTGTAGGCACTATTAGCCTGAATCATGACCACCTCAGATCAGAAGATCGAACTACAACGTGGAAATGAGCCGATGGCTTATCCAATTAAAAATGAATAATGCACAGCAGAAAATGTGCACTGAGCCTACACAGGTCAAACAAGAAATACCAAATGAGCAGTGTTGTCTGATGCCTTTCAAAATATCCTGCAGGAGAAGGAGAGAGACAGAGAGGATGAGAGAGGAGAGAGAAGTAGCACAACAACACAGAGTTTCCCAAATGAGCTGTTTGCCTGCCACGCTTCGGGGCTTTCCCATTGTTGCTGCGTTTAGGAATCGTCTCAGCTTGGTAATTTTAAAATTAGCTGCCACTTAAAACTTTTGCAGCTTGGCAGCAGAGGTGTCGCCAACATTAGAATAAGCACACATTGATGACTTTTATGGTAAATTGCTCTTATCTTGTGCTTTTTTCTGTCTGCCTGAAGAAATTAGTTGTGGAGGCAGCTAAAAATCCCTGCAGCTGGACTCATATTTTTTCAAGGGCACTACATCAGGGCGACATGAGCAACTCTGTGAGGTTTTTCAAGCCAGAAAGTGGACAAAAGTGTTGTCACAGAAGCATCAGACTGAGCAGCCTTGGTACTGCCCTTCTTCTTTTAAATAGTTTTCTGAAGACTTGACTGGCAGACAAAGCTGTTCCCAGTTACCTCTCTCACTCTCTCCCCATATTACAGGCAGATCAAACGGGCGAGTGCTCCTATCATAGTGGGAATTAAGCCTTTATTAAATATCCCGAGAGAATCCACGTCTTCGGAGAGCAATAGACTGAGTGAAATACCCAGAGAGACGCCACAAATAACACAGCAGAGCGGCCAAGTTAGTTCTCTGCCTCCCTTACACCCCCCACCGCCTCTCTCTCTTCCTCTCTCCTTCTCCTCTCCTCCATCTGCCTGTTTGCGTCCCCCACACACATACACACTCACAAGCCCAAAGAAACGCTCAAGTTGGTGGCTGAGCGGAATATAGATGCGACTAGAGACAAGAGCCGGAGCCGTGATTTGCACATAGACATAACATACACCCCTGCGCTCTCTCTCCTCTCCCCTTTCAGCCCTCCTCTTCTCCTCCATCATCTGTTTCTCTCCCCTCTTCCCCTCATTCCTTCTCTCTCTTCTCGACAAAATGTGAAAGGCATTCCCAAAGTGAGCCACCACTGCAGATCCGACACCCTCTGTCCGCCCCCCAAAAAACTCGGTGCCACGACTGACAGCCGTGCGCACAGCTAAAGGAGACTAAACCGGGAATAAACTTGCTCTTGGCACAGCACGGACCGGGTCTGTCAGTGCAAGTGACTGTGTGGCGGTGTGTGTGTGTTACATGCAGACTCGGGACAAACTTGACAAGCCAGCTATTTGCGCCAAGAGCACAAGAGTAGAACGAGAGCAGGCGGATGCTCAAATAAAATAATTTTAAAAAAAAAAGATCGCGCTAAGTGACACTATCCCCCGGATCCAACATTCTCTCTTTCACGCACACGCGCGTCTTTTCCTGTCTTACCTGGGGGACGAGGAAAGCCAAGAGGATGCGGACTCCAATCTCCATGGTTCAGTTTCTCGCGGTGTGAAAACAGACACAGATTCAAGACAGGGTGATGTAGGCAGGGTCAGCTCTGCTCATAATTCCACTGTCCAAGCGCCGGGGGAGATAGGAAAGCCTTTCGCCGTGAGCCGCCAGCTGCCAACTTCCAACAAATACAACTGCAGTCTGATCAGCAAAGCATTGGATAGTGAAGCCGAGACCACAACCAATAGATTTATGAGGAGGACAGAGAGAGCGAGAGAGAGAGAGAGAGAGAGAGAGAGAGAGAGAGAGAGAGAGACGGGGGGGGGGTGATGAGGAGAGGGAGGGAGGGTCGTCACAATCTAAGTGGAGGGTCAGCATCACTAATTTAGCTGAATTTAGACACTGCAATTATTTGGAGTTTTTGGTTGATCGGCAGGTGCAGCAGCAGGTTTCGGGGATACATCGCACGTATCACGGGCCGTTTTTCCCTCTCATCAGACAGCTTTATAGCCCTTATTCCAGCATCTATTATCCGTCCCCTTTTAAAGGTGATTTACGACTCTTATCATCCTACAGTATATTCAGTGCAAGACGCGAGGGCGCGAGGGAAGCCTCGATTAAATGCATCCTGTGTATGAGCGCACACGATGTCGACGATGCCTGCGGGGCACCCTGAGAGAAAGAAACTTCAGTAATGATACATTTTAGAGGTTGTGTAACATTGAAACAAAACTACTGCATAATGGCTCCGAGAGAACATTGCTTTTTCAGTGTTGACAAGACCATAGGTTACAATCTTGTGAATAATTCCCGACTTTAATATTCTGAAACCGTCCCAGTGATTTTTAATTTTTCATTACGAGCACTGTTTTTCCTTCCTCCTAGCCCTGTAATGAATTGTTAATTTGTGTGGGGAATTTTATTTGGTTGTTTGTCGGTAGGAGCGTTTTCTTTTTTCCAGTCGGGGTGCGCACCTCAGCCTAAGGGCATCTCTCTCTCTCTCTCTCTCTCTCTCTCTCTCTCTCTCTCTCTCGTGAAAAATACCCACTATAATTTAGCAGACATATTTCACGAGTTTAAAATCTGCTCTGAGATTCTTGTTCATTCAGAAAAAAAACAGAGCAGAATGTATTTTTCCTTGAGTGGATGCATTACACTTTCAAAGTTTCAGGTATAGCTGTTCAGTAACTTACAAAAAAAACCGTTTTCTTGTTTCTTTTTTTAACAAATCTGTTGAAAAAACTAAGCAACAATGACCTAATCATAATATGCAGGCTACTGCCTAAAAAACCTGACATAGCTTATTATCTGCCATAAACCTTCACTGTTGTCCAAAAAACTGAGCTGCACTTGCACCAGGTGACATGCTCCATCACTATGAAGAACATAGACATAATGGAATCCCACATACACCACCTTGCTACTGCAAAAACTCACATAAACACTTCATATTTGGCTGAAAGTCTCAACAAACATATACTCTTATTTATATAATGTTTGCTAAAAGTGTCAGTACCTAAAATGCTTTGAGAAGTGTTTTAGCCTTTCTTTTTGAAATGTTTGTGATCATGACCTGATCTTCAGTAGGAACATACAGTATTAAGAAGTTGGAACTTGAAAGATGAAGACATTGTTGTTTTGTTATTTTAGAAGACAGGAAGTTTCTTGCTCAGGTGTCCTGCAGCAATAGCTTCAGTGGTGCTGTTCTGTAACTGACTGTGACCTCACAGTTTCCTGTTGGAAATAAATTGCAATTAACTACCACATAATTAATAAAGTGGGGGATGGCTCATTTGAATTCAGCCCTCTGGCTGATTGAAGTCTTGGTGGAAACATATATTACTGCGTGCGTACAGCAGATTGATTTTAGTCAGACTTTTTATGGTTCCATCAAGTCAGATGGGGCTTATTGTCACCAGAGTATTTGAACTGTTTGTTACAATTCAAAGGTTTAGTGTGAAGGATTTAGGGCCATCTATTAGCAGAAATGGAAATAATAATCATAGCTATGTTTTCATTAGTTTATAATCACCTAAGACTAAGAATTGCTGTACATTCCTTACTTTAGAATGTGTTGTTTATATCAATTTAGGCAATGAGTCCTCTCCCATCGAGTCCAGCATG
Source organism: Plectropomus leopardus (assembly GCF_026936395.1). Classification (NCBI taxonomy): domain Eukaryota; kingdom Metazoa; phylum Chordata; class Actinopteri; order Perciformes; family Serranidae; genus Plectropomus; species Plectropomus leopardus. The sequence continues at coordinate 18,433,138 of NC_142182.1, forward strand.
TTGTTTCTACAGTAGCCCAGAAAGGACTAACCAACACTGGCTCTGAATAGGGCTATTTGCATTTTCATGTCATGTCATGATTGTGACGGCAAAAGCCACCTTTTGTGTCTGCATGGTATGCTGCTCGATGTTGCTGATTGAGAATACGGCCGGACAAAACCATTCCGGGTGTTATTATACCCTTCCAGACAACTGGACAGCACCTACCATGGCAGCGTGATACACTGCTGAACATCGGGTTGAAACACTGCCGGTAAAAACGTGACATAAAGAGCACTAAGGTCCCTACAGGGTAAGCAGGAGGGGCAGTGGATGGGTCCACCAAACCACAGACTTTCATGTGGGGGTCTGATGTTCAATGGTGATTTTTCATTTCTACACCTCACCATGTGCCTGTTTTGCCCAATCCTAACCATCCATGCCAGCATATGCATTTGACGTACTGGTGATGTTGCCATGTGCTTTTGTTGCCTAAACATAAACACGAGCAGCGTCGTTGCACCATGTTGGCATCCTTCGAGATCAACATCAGACGCAGAGAGATACCTAGAGCCTGATGTGTAGATGTGGACATCCACTGCAAAGCGGCAATAAATGACAATTTGTGATGAGACCGTGTTTCTAGAAGCCACAAATTTTTAAACACCAATTTAATGCATTAAAGTGGAGCTAAAAAGTTGAACCGGACATAGGAAATTATACGAGTTTAAGTACATTTTCATTAAGATTTCTCCTTGGTTGTCAGGATTTCATTCAGATTTGCTTTGTGAATTTTAACACAGTAAAAAGAAAAAGAAAAAAGAGATGTGTGGTGAATGATGGTCAAGGTTTAGACATCAGCCAATCCAGACACCGCAGAGTGTTATTCAATGAGCACACAAACTTTTTCTCATTCTGGGCCCAAAGGTCACATGTCTATTAAAGCAGCCATCAGTCTTTCTTAGGGGGCAGAGCTGTCAAAGAGCACACTTAATCTTCATGCAAAGTACCCTTAACCTCCAACACACAGACAAATCATACAGAGTGAAACTGACGAATGAGTCTGCCGTGCAGACGAGCAAAGGAAGTCTGAGATAATGGAAACACCAAGAGCCTTCCTCTGCCTTTCTACCCTCCCAATGCTGTCTGTATGTGCATTTCTCACACATACAAACACATTCATAAGGGTGTGTGTAATGCAGTGACAAATTTCTGCATATATCCATCTTGAGTAGGAGGGAAAAGAAAAAGGTAAGCTTCACACAGAAAAGTCAGGTGGGGGTCTCTCAGTGCCTTTCCTTTCTCAATGGATGTGAAAAATGAGGGCAGGAATTGTTGTGACGCCTGAGGAATTGCTTTTCCAACACAATTTTTCTGCCATATTCATTTATCAGTTAAGTAAAGACATCAGGAATGTATCACCACTGACTGACTGGTTCAGAGCACACGAGGTCAGCTGCAATGGGAGCTGGTGCACTCGGCTCGAGAGGAAGATGACTGAAGTAATCAATTAAAATGACATGGGTGGGTGAAGAATAAAATGTCAAACTGTTTCTAACATTTCCTGTCCAATATATCTAAATCATCTCTAGATATTTTATAATTTTGGGAACTGCAGAAAGAAAGCCATTTTCAGTTTCCAAGCTATAGCTGAGTGGAATCAACAAATCATGACAGAAACGTCTGTTCGGTGGCACAGGAAGAGAGGAAGCTGGCTTCATCACTTTGACAGCTTTTAGGCTCAAATTAATTAGCCTAAAATGCTCATGATTTAGATTTGTAAACACAAAAACAGAGGGAATTTTAATTGCAATGTTTTGACGGACTTTATTTCCTGTGGAAATTGGCTAATTGTATTGCTATTCTGTGTGCTGAGTTTTTGAATTCTGATATATCTGTGTATCCGTTTGATACCAAACATTGTAGTTTGAATATCTTTGCTTCTCAGGTATTTTCATTGTCTGTATGCATTGGAAAATGGGATGACTACTTGTGGAGTGAGATTGAGGCAATTGTTGAGTAATTTAAGCAAAATATCAACAATGCTTTGTGGCATAAATAGCCATCGATTTTCCCTGTGATGTGAGGGACTGAGCAGATAAAGCACAAGAAACACAGACAAGGTGCTAAATTAAAAGTTTGTCTCTTAGCGGCTATCTACAGAAAGTAGATAATGTTTGAAAGGTTATGGACACAAGTCCAAACAGCAAAGTGATGTTAAAGCAAATGGGCAGAGAATCCTCAGAAATAGGTAGTGTTATAGTGACATGTGTTACAAGATTCCTGTTATTTGCTTGAATTGTCATATTCTGCATACTCGATGCCGTAGGAAACATCTTCAACCACATAACTCATTTAAACTTACCATGACTGTGACCGGGATAAGCTACTAAAAAAATTATGCATTTCTGTACTTACATGCAAGTCATTCACATTCACAGCACCTCATCTCTCTCTCTCTCTCTCTCTCTCTCTCTCTCTCTCTCTATATATATATATATATATATATATGTATATATATATATATCCAGGATATGATTATTAAATCTATTAAGAACTGATGCAAATGATTCATTAATTATGTCAACAGGTTTGTAACTTAAAGGCAATGCATGTGTATCTGTTATATTGTCATTAGCGTTTCTGATATTTAAAGGGGCACACCAACAATTTAATCCTGCACTTCCACAAAATCAGGAGGCTCAAAAGAGGCAGATCTGAAAAAGAGTGGGCAATATTGATGCAGTAGAGGCTGAGTTTTGTAAAATGTCTGTCTGTGTGACATCACTGTGACATCATCAGGGTTACTTATTCAGACTTTTGAAAGCTCATTTTGGAACAACAGAGGTTGTTATTCACTGTTTTCACAGGCTGAGTCATACTCCTCGTGACGAGTAAACTAAACCTAATGTGTCAAGTCAGTCAGCAGGGTTATCACTTTTCATGGGATTTGGGCAATCAGATTTACTTTTTTTATTTGCAAATTTATAACAATAAATACCAAAAAGAGAGACAAATATTGTATATACACTGTGCACATTTTTAATTGGTAAGGTTGCAAACTAATGTACTATTACAACTAAAAATTCAAATATATACTGTACACCCTTGGCAAAGTTAGTTGGCCATAGGCCATGCAGGAGGAATGCAGAAAAATGAAAAAGTAATGTTAAATTTGTCTGCGGTGACTGTAAAGGTTTTGATAACAGCTATTTATGCAATAAAAAAATTCAGAACATACATTACTGTTGTTTCCTATTACAGCCTCAACACAATATGAACTCTCTATGGTCCTGAAACCTTGAACTGTACCACAATATAACCATGTATACATGTTTCCAATTATTCAGATTCATTAAGCCAATCATCCGTAACAACAACATGAACACACAGGGGACATGGGGAGGCAATTAGCTCCATTTATCTGATTTAGGCCACAAAACCTGCTCTCTCTCTCTTTTTCTCTCTCTCTCTCTCTCTCTCACACACACTCACACACACACGGACACGAAATGGTTTCCGCAGCCTTTAGTATGAAGTGGGTATGCTATTATTTCCAACAAAAATGCGCTTTACAGAGATTCTAGCATGTGAATTGGGTCCTTTATCTCATTAGTGTGCAAAGACCACTTGTCACACAGATTTTTTTTCTTTCTGAGAAATATTGCCACTAGATGGGGTAAAAGTGTTCATACCAAAGTGAGTAATCTTTCATCTGAAACATCTGAATGACTAACTCAAACTGAAAGTCAAAGAGGCAGAAAAAGAGGAATCAAAACACTGCCAGTATTCTCCCCCCTTCTTTTTGCAATTGTAGAGAGGGTCCTTCTTTTTCTGAAACAACCTCTACAAGTGGAAGCCACAGTAAAGAGCCCCAGGCCTGAGCTCTTTTCTGTCTCCAGAGGCCTACACCAGCAACCCACTGCGGCATTGCCTTTCCTGTAGATCAAACCGCAGATGTGAGGAAATTCCTTGTGTAACTCCCCGTATTAATGTTGTCTCTTTTTCTCCCTTTCAGTCACCCCTCACATGCAGCAAACCTGACTGACAGACGGAAGTGAGGCAGACGCCATGCTTCTTGGAGATCCTGAAATGCTAACTGATTTTCAGGTTTTTAGTACTCACTCCTGGGGTTCTCTATATACTGTACTATATAAACACTACATCCCACACTTTGTGGGTGCATTCTACATTTCTGCCCAAGCAGTTTTGACACAATGAGACACATGTTAAAATCTAAACCCTTCTTAGTATGCCTTGTATGATAAACTAATTCCCGTAAAAAAACAAAAACAAAAAAATAAGTAATCAGTAAAAATATATCATTAAGAACAATAAGTTAACAAGAAGCCTTTGAGATTAAATTTGTTGTTGAGACCAAAAGTTATTAAGGTTTTTAACCAGTAGATCCAGTATGACTCCCATCTAAGTAGCAGAATATTTAAACTACAACATCTTCTCCTGCCTTTTCATTGTTTATGTACCATAAAGATGAAGTAGGGTAATTATTTTCAAAAAGATGGGCAGCTAAGTGGGAACTCATATTTCCATATATAGTGGTAGTGCTCGGCTATAGGTGTTTCCAATTCCCTACTGTTTTTACCCACATGTGTTCTACCACATGTGCATGTCATAATTTAGTGTTCTTGTGTAGCAACTTATAATGCCCTAATAATATTGTTAGCCATAAAGCTATGCCCCTTCCATGGCTACACACACAAACCTCAACAAAATTTTTTTCTTCCTAGAACCTAACTGCACATGGGTTTGGTCTCCACTGTCCATGTCCTCACTTTGTATGGATTTGTTCATCCCTGACCGTTTCCTCACAATTTCTTTGCAGTACAAGAACTTTTTGACCGGACAACACATTGCCAATGAATATATTTGCAGGCAGCAATTACATTTCCCTCAACACGTATATGGCAAAAAAAATAAATAAATTCTGGGAGACAGGGTTGGACTGACTTGGACAGAGCCCTGACCTTAAACCTGTCCGACACCTTTAGTATGACTGGAACTTTGACTGTAAGCTAGGCCTCATTGCTTAACATCAGCAGCCTGCCTTACTCAAATGCTCTTGTGGGGCTCTTTTATGGAGGAATGGAGGCTGTAACAGCAGATAAATGCTCATGGTTTCGGAATGAGATGCACACCAGTCTTACAGAATATGGGTGTTTTGTTCAAGTGTCTGCACACATCTGTACCTCTTGTACCTGGCCATTAACAGGATGGTCGTACAAAAGACATTACAATTTCTCAAACGCTGGACCAAAATCCACTGACACTCATGGCATGAATATTTTTCTCCCATTGACACTTTAAAAAAAAAAGGAAAATTCTGTACAACTGGTCCCACTTCGTGTGAGAATCTTGTGTTGCTAACATTAAAATCATCCACACAGGGTCGCAATTTTTTTGACTGTCAAAGGAAAAATATCTAAGTGCCAAGTGGTTCTTGGTCTATTCTTGCAGCAAATCCCACTTGATCTCACTGTGAAAAATTTTCACAGTTGGATATATACAGTATGAAAAAATTTCAAAGTGGGATGAAAGTTATCTCTGGCTTGAGTGGACCACTTAGCCCAGGGGCCACTTTTGCAAAATAACAGAGGGCCAGGGGCCGGATACAGCATCCCAGCTCAAGTCTGGTGCACAGGAGCATTAGTAGGAATTGAGGATATTCATGGCTTAGACTTCTGTGTATGTGTGTGTGTGTGTGTGTGTGTGTGTGTGTGTTTGTGTGAGTTTGTGTGTGTGTTTGTGCGTGTATGCACTCTGGCACTGTATTAATGTTAAAGGTACAAAAAAA